>NC_044305.1:63056110-63666386 GCF_007474595.2 Lynx canadensis
TTTTGAAGGTATTATTCTTTAAAAAGTATCTGATTCTGTGCTTTATACAGAGCATGATTTTGAAAAATAGAGGCAAGCAATTAATGCTTCTGTTGTTCAGCTAATAGTAATCACCCTTTACCAAAGAAACGAACTGCCTCGATGCCTTCTCTCTCTTTTTGCCAAACCTCTGTCCATTCAGTGGACACTTACTGAACATCTTCTGTGTGCCGGGTATTCTGCCCGATGCTGGGGAAACAGAAAAGAAAGTCATACTCTGCTGTGCAGGAACTTAGGTGCTAGTACTTGTACAACAGTAGCAACACATGAGAAAATCTATGATGGAAACAAGGGCTTTTCACTCAGCCCAAGAGGCTGGAAGAATGGGAAAGCCTCCTTATGAGAGCATGATGTCCAGAGCTTGAAGAGCAAGAAGTAAGGAAAGAGAGGTAATTCAGGTGAAGAGGGTCAAGTGGGTATTCTGAGCAGAAAATCAAGAAAAGTGTACTAAACAGCAGTTACAACCAATGGGAGAGAGAACACACTAGACAAACTTTACAGGATTGCTCGTCATTGTTGACTGCTGTTTTGATGACGGGGATTCAGAATTTAGGTGACACCAATCTGCATAGTATGTATAATTTTTCTCCATCATCACTCACTTGTGTGGGTACAAACATGGAGGAGAAGGGAAGGTGATTGGGTTTACCAGGGTTGGTTTTTGCCGACCAAGTGGGTGCAATACAGAGCGAGAAAGCCTAGGGAGGGGGTAATATTTGCAAGGGTGATTGTAATAATAAACTGTGGACTCTAAGATGGAAAAGGTGAGATGTGGAGGTAGGACGGGGCTGATGGAGAAGGAGAAATGTTGACAGGTCAGTGGACTTTTGAGGCCTCTCACTAAGGCCACAGGATGGTTACTCTGGGGATTCCTGAAGAAGTAGTTGGAGAAATGCATTGTTTGTGTGTGTGATTTTTGGAAGTGGTGCAATTTCCAGTGGTGAAGTGATTCAAGATATAACCTTGGAAGTGATGTATGGCAGAAGCAGAGTGAAGGAAAGGGTCTCTGTGAGGAGGCAAAGTCACTGAGAGGTCAGAGTGTTAGGTGGATTGCCTGTGCCCACATGGGTATGAAGTTAGCAAAACTAATGACAGCAGCTGAGAGGGAAAGGGAGACTGAGCCAGAAGAGGTGACAACAGCCATCACGGTAGACTGGTACCAGCCTGTAAGACTTTTGCAAAACAAGGGAAGTAGAATAATTGTTTAAAGGTGGCACTGGGGAGCAAGGAGGGCCCTGTAGTACATGGGGTGGTAGAAGAAAAAAAAAAGCCTTCTGTAACAAGAATGTAGAGGAAATGGTCCAGAAGCAGCCATATTTTAGGTAAGGCCAACAGGTAGAACATTCTGAAGAAGAGGTTGATATTAGGGAGTTTTGGGGGGAGAAATGGGGGGGATTATTGTGCCAGATGAAGGGATGTGTAGAAGACTGTGGAATTAGAGCTCCAGGGGTAATGGATCAGAAGAAAAGACTGGATTTCCAATGTGTCTGAGGTAATGGGAGGGAAGATAGGATTCCTTTTGATAATCCCTGAATGAACTTGTACTAAGTCAGTGTTTATTGAACCAGGAAACCTAGGGGTCTCAGAGGGCAACAGTTTACTAGTGAATTTTTAAAATTTGGATCATATTTTAATGATAGTCTAAAAGCGTATTTCAGTGCCCAGAGTTGAATTTATGTTTATTTGGAATTGCCACCAAGTAGTACATTTACATGAAATTATAATCAAAATTTAAATCAACACTATGGAACTATGAGAATCTGAGAAAAATGGCTAGTTATATCTAAGATTCCTTCCAATCTGGAATCTTATATTTAAGATTCCAGTAATTCTGATTCTGTGCTTTCTTGTACATAGAATACAATAATTTTTAGGTATAGCAGCCTCCCCTCTATCTGCGGGGCATATGTTCCAAGACCCCCAGTGGATGCCTAAAACTGCAGAGAGAACTGAATCCTGTACATACTCTGTTTTTTCCTATACATACACACCTATGATAAAGTTGAATTTATAAATGAGGCACGGAAGAGGTAACTAAAAATAACTAAAAGTAAAACAATTATAACAACATACTCTAATACAAGCTATGTAATGTGGCCTTTCTGTCACTCAGAATATCTTGCTGTACTATACTCGCCCTTCTTATGATGTGAGATGCTAAAACGTCCTCTTGACGAGATGAAGCGGGGTAAATGGTGTAGGCACAGTGATACAGCGCTAGGGTACTCCTGACCTGATGATGACACGTCCAAAGGAGGATCATCTGCTTCCAGACTGCCGTTGACCATGAGTAGCTGAAACCGTGGAAAGCGGAATCATGGATAAGAGGAGACTACTGTACTACAGTCTTCATTTATCTCAAACTTCGAAAATATGCTACATGTGATACATGTTCAGTGTATGAAAATTAGAAAATCCTGATTTTCTTAAAAAAAGAAAAAATTACCAGAGGTGCCTGGGTGGCTCAGTCAGTTAAACGTCTGACTCTTAATTTAGGCTCAGGTCATGATCTCACGGTTCACGAGATCAGGCCCCACATTGGGCTCTGCACTGACAGAGCCTGCTTAGGATTCTCTCTCTCTCTCTCTCTCTCTCTCTCTCTCTCTCTCTCTCTCACACACACACACACACACACACACAAACTAAATAAACTTAAAAAAAACCCAAATAATAAAAATATAAATTACCAACAAATCCATCACCTAGAAATGTTTACTGTTAGCTTAGTGATATCCCTCTAGATCTATTTATTTGTGTGTGTGTTTCTGTGTCTTTCTCTGAATCTGTTAATGTGTATGCATATGTATGTATGTATATCTCAAAGAAGCAGGAAAAGATATTTTAAAATTGAAAACAGAGTTATGCTAATCTGTCATAAATGTTTTACCATGTCAATAAGTATCTTCCTAGATCATCATTCCTAACAGCTGCATGCTATTTCATTATAAGGATTGTCATAATTAAATTAACCAATCCCCATTGGGGGAAATTTAGGTTATTTCTTGTTTTTCACTTTGAAAGAATACCTGCCAGCAAACATCCTTCAGTAATATACATTTTTGGTCGTATTCCAATTATTTATGTTTCCCATTATTTAAAAAAAAAAAAAAGTCATTCAATTTGATCATATCCCAGATATAATCCAGAGTAATTTATTTGTGATCATCTTTTTCTTTTGGTAAAAAAATTACAGGTTTTAGGAAAAAAACCTACCTAGTCAAATGGTCTGTGTTTTTGTCAGTCCGGTATTTTCCAAACTATTTTCCTTGGAACCCAGCAGCTTCCTCCATTAGACTTTCCCTGCTTCTCCTCTTTTATCTGTTTTCTTGTAAGAGATCTTTTTTTGGCTTGTTTTTTGTTTTTAAGTTTTACTATTAAAAAAAAGGAAGTGTGATTAAACCACTGAGCCAATCCCTGGCTAAAATGTGAGGTTAACTTTCGTGTGGTAGAGATGCCCAGAACCTATATTTTCTGACTCCTAACAAAATACTTAGAACGAGTACCTTCTCTACAAATAAAAAGACAGACAAAAAATACTCTAACCCAGTATTTGGATTGCCTACTTTGAACATATTTGCAATATGTCCTTTATTTGTATGTTACCTTTTTTCTTTATTTCCACTTCAACAATTGGAATTAAAACATTTTAGAAGACACTAATCATCTGCTTAACCAGTAATTAGCATTGATGAATAGAGAGAAAATTTCAGACAGCTGCCAAGTTGACCACTAAAGTGAGGTATGATTTGCTAGTATTTGTCATCTGCAGGACTTCATAATTATAATAATAGCAGTGTAGTTACACCGTGATGGAAAGTTGACAGTTAACTTTTTCTACTTATCAAACTTAGGAACAATTCTGAAAGTTTCTAGTTTCCAGGTAATTTATCATTCGAGTGATTAAAAGCTATTTTTGGCCACAATTACGAATAACAAAATTTTACGTATGGGTGACATTAACACAGTATTCTTTTTTTTTTTTTTTTTTTTCTATTTCCAGGGAAAGACTACTATTATTCTAAGGTGTCTTGACAGGTAAGTGTTATGTTAACCTTTAGACTATATTTTTTGTTTATTCTAGTTATACAGGGCAAGTTAAATTCTGAAAGACGTGGGAACGTGAATAATTTTGAGATTCAAACAATAACTTCTTAGTGAATTCTTTGTATGGCCTTTAAAATCTCCTTAAAAAATCTTTTTTAACATTTATTCATTTTTTGAGAGAGCATGAGCAGAGGAGGTGCAGTGAGAGCTGGAGACACACAATCCAAAGCAGGCTCCAGACTCTGAGCTGTCAGCACAGAGCCCAATGCAGGGCTCATGCCCCCCAACCGTGAGATCATGACCTGAGCTGAAGTCAGACGATTAACTGACTGAGCCACCCAGGAGCCCCAAAATCTCCTTTAAAGATAAAACCAACAATAAGCAAAAGTAAATAAATAAAATTATACAGGATTAATGCTGAGTTTCCCTTTATATGGGGAAGCAACGAACGTAACTCCGATAGTACTTGGCTGCTTTTTGGTTCTGCTACTCTGGTATTTGATTTACTTCTATTTTACCTAGTCCATTATTATCTTAACATTAATTATAATCTTTAAATTGCTCGTGGAAACATTTTTGAAGCACAGTGTTGATCCTCAAACTGTGCTTTTTATCATTTGTTTCTTATACTTCCTAACCTATATGGTCATCAGATTAAGATTTAGGATTATGATTTAGGATATTGCAGGAAACTGCTTGTTCCCTTCATTCCAATACCTACTTCTTATAACTTCTCCAAAAAATATCAAAATAGATGTAATTTTGTCTCAAGGTCCCATTAAAGAAACGTCATCCATTTGAAAAATACTAGTAAAGAATTCAAATAATAGAATCCTAATTTTGTGTAATTCCTTTCACCAACAAAATTGTTTCTTAGAAGAACCATCTATCGTGACACCTGCATCATATTTCCATCCCCTGGAATCATGGCTCTCTTTTGACCATATGTGTTTCTTTCTACAAACAAGTTCTCTAACACAACATCAGCTTAGGATGAAATACTTTGAAATACAACACTGAACTGAAAATTCTTCATTTCAGTTCCTTGATAGTTTACTTGGAAAAAAAAAACAGTTCTATTATACATTGAATATCAGAGCTTATAAATTTTGTCTTAAAAGTAGCATTTTGTTTCATAAAAGAAAATTTGTATCTTTTATAAAAGCAAATATAACCAAATATTCTATATATGTATCAAAAAATATATATGTAGGGATGATATGCAAGATATTTAATAAAGATAAATATATAAATCACAAATTTAAAAATTCTCTTCTCCACATTAAAAAGATATATACCAAAAATAAAAAAATTAAAAAATAAATAAAAAAAAATAAAAAGATATGTACCAATATTATTCCACCTTAAAGAGGAATGAAATTCTGACATGTGCTACAACACGGATGAACCTTGAGGACATTATGCTAAGTGAAATAAGCCAGTCACAAAAAGATGTATACTGTATGATTCCATTTATATGATGTATCTCAGAGCAGTCAGATTCACAGAAACAGAAAGTAGAATGGTGTTTGCCAGGGTCTGGAGGGAGGGGAAAATGGCGAGTTATTGTGTAATGGGTATAGACTTTCAGTTTTGCGAGATGAAAAAGTTCTAGAGTTTGTGCAACAAGGTGAATATACTTAACATGCTACTGAACCATACACTGAAAAATGGTGACGAAGGTAAATTTATGATACACATTTGTACTATAAGAAATTGAAGTAAATAAGTACATATATACAATAAAGCTGTTTACCAAACAATGTAAGCTGCAGTGTAAATAATTCATCAAACCATTTGTCAGTTTTTAGGACTTGTTCATGTCATTTGTTAGTTTGCAGCTCTCGCTAGTTAAATGATGCCCATGTTTGGGTTGGGATTTAAAATAGAGAATTGTGGGGTGCCTGGGTGGCTCAGTCGGTTAAGTGTCCAACTTGGGCTCAGGTCATGATCTCGCGGTTTGTGGGTTCGAGCCCCGCATTGGGCTCTGTGCTGACAGCTCGGAGCCTGGAGCCTGCTTCAGATTCTGTGTCTCCCTCTCTCTCTCTCTCTGCCCCTTCCCCACTCACACTCTGTCTCTCTCTCTCAAAAATAAATAAACATTAAAAAAATAAAAGAATTGCATAAAGTCTGTTGATATCTCCATTAAATTGATAATCATACGATTCACAGCTCCCCACATTGAGGCCGAGCAAAACCTGGTATAAGTGCTCCCCACGTGACCTGAATGCCAAGAGCTTCCCCTAACATGGCCACCAGCATTGCCAGCTGCACTCCATTCTCCACTCGCTCCAACAGTGCCTGTAAGGACTACGACATTGTGCCGGTGCCATTAGTCATCCTTGCAGCTGTGACAAAAATCCTCGAAGATGGTTTTTTGAGGGCTTGTCTTTTACATCAAATTTTTTTATCATTTTTACTTCAGTGCTATTCCACAAAGTAACTTTTCTACTAATAGATTAACATTTTTAAGAGGAAGCAAAAATGAATTGGGTAATATGATAGCATAAGAAAACCCATAATGGGGGCACCTGGGTGGTCCTGTCGGTTAAGCATCCAACTCTTGGCTTTGGCTCAGGTCACAATCTCCCACTTCGTGAGATCGAGCCCTGCATCCAGCTCTGTGCTGACAGCATGGAGACTGCTTGAGATTCTCTCTCTCTCTCTCTCTCCCTCTCTCTCTCTCTCTCTCTCTGCTCCTCCCCCACTAGTGCTGTCTATCTCTCAGGATAAACAAATAAACATTAAAAAAAAGAAAAGAAAACCCATGATGGTAATACTATCTGTCTTTATTGTGCAGGGATGAGCCACCAAAACCAACCTTAGCTTTGGAATATACATATGGAAGAAGAACAAAAGGGCATAATATAGTGAGTGTCTTCTTAAGTGATATTGCTGTGCCTGGGGATGGAGAAGTAATGATGCTGACTTTGTTTTATATTTTCATCTTATCTGTAATCAATAAACATATCCAGTTGTACACTTCATAGCTATGTGCTTTTAAGTCAGATTCAACTCAGCAGACATGAAGGCAACCTGAATAGGAAAATAATTTAGCCTTCTCATTTGTTGTGTCTTAAAATGTGGAATAAGATTCCTTTGTAACTTTATTTTACAGTTTTTGGACATATTTATATTAATTGTGTTAATGTGGCTTTTTCTTCTTTCAAGTGGGAATAATATTGTGAGTTACATCCTGTCTCCCAAAAAATCTGCGAAAAATAGGAGTTTGACTTGTAGAATATTTATGAAAATGTACTACTCAAAGTCCAAATTCTTAGCATTTTTACAAACATATCTTGAAGTTAGTAATACTACTTGAGACTGAGGCCCTAATTTGTTACAGTCCTATTTTCACTAGAGTGTCTCTTCAGAGGAAAGTTGGAGATTATTCAGAACGGAAGGAGAGTGCACGGTGTATGTTAGAAGGATAAAACCATTCAAAATAGAATCCTCTTTTGGAGTTCTCCCATGAAAAGGTCTTTTCTTAAATAGAGTTAGGTGTAGGGAAGAACCGTCTATAACAGAAGGCCCCACTTCTGTCGCACAGGCAGATTTTTACAGATCGATCTAGTCCAAATGTTTGATCATTAGTGTGTAAGAGTTAACATTGCCTGTTGCTGCTTTCTAGATAAGTCAGTGAAAGTTCATTATTAAAACTGTGAGGTTAAAAAGAAAAGAAAAAACATTAATATATTGAGATGTGGGAGAACTCTATGTTTGTGACTCACGTGAATTTTGACATGAGTGATGACCTATAAATGAGATTGCCCTTTTCACTGGAAATGCTGAAACTGCTTTCACTGCTTCACTGTGGAGAAGAGCTCTAAGAACTGCCCTTCGTCAAATTGTGAATCAAGGGGGATTTTCCAATGCAAAACTGCCTCCCCCACGAACATTAATAATTCAGAGATCAACAGCAAATATTCAAATATCAACAGCAAAACAATTTTAGTGAGTATGAGATGATAATTTGCCAGAAATCTATATATTCATCTAAAACTTGCTTCAATGACTATCTCTTCCAAGTTCATGGCAACAGATATATTAAAAAGGTGATTTTTCTTCACCTATTTTCTCTAACACTTTGTGCTAGCAAGTTGGGCTTTTCCATATTCATTCTGGAAGATCCATGTCTTTCTCAGATTTCATGTTCCCTGAGTTCTAAGTGGAAGCAGTTAGTTCCTCCCACAATCGTGGTGTTACCGAAGGCTCCTCAGCAGTAGGATGGAAGCAGAGATGCACTTAGCTAGTCGTCCAAGAAGGTTGTCATGGAATAGATGGTCGTATTCCCAAGCCACGTGGCTGCCTCACTGTTTCACTCCCCTAATACTTAAAGAATCCTATAAAAAGGGAATCAGTTGTTCAGTCTCTTCTTGTTCCCCACCTACCATGTTAATGTTTCATCTTTGTTTTTTGGAATAGATGTTTTGGTGCATTTTGAGGGATGGGACAGAGAAAGGGGAAAGTTTTGATTGCCAAGGTTTATTGAGGACTACAGTATTTTGTATCCATAATTATTACTGACTTGATGTTAATGAGGTGTAAGAAGTATTTAACATTCAAAGATTTTAAAAATTTAATGTGAAAAATGCCTGTTTTTGTTTGTTTGTTTCAGCCAAAAGATATTGCTCACTTTTGGGAACTAGGTGGAGGGACCTCTTTATTGGACTTAATCAGCATACCCATCACAAGTGACACCTTACGGTAAGTGAGCCAGATCCAGGAACGGTTGTTAGTAAGTACCCAGTGGTGTCCACAGGATGAATATGAGTAGGCTTTCAGGAATCGGAATTTGGGGGGACAGTTTTCTGTTGCTGAAGGTTTATACTCTCTTCCTTTCTATGTGCTTAAAGTATAATGCTTTCAAAGAGATTTTAAAAGAACCAGGGTTCTGGCCTGTGCTGACAGCTGGCATTCCAACCAGTAACATATTTTGCAAGCCTGCAAACAAAGTATGTCAAATAACACTTGAGCAATGAATTCACTTGGCAAACATGAATTTGAAAAGCTTAATTCTTTTGAATACCCATCCAAGTGTAAGCTGATTCAACCCTGAGTTTTTTCTTCAGCTGGATATGGTAAGTCTACCTTTGAATTTAATGCTAATTAGTACTGTTGAAGCTTCACCCAAGGGAACACTGAGTTTGCGGAGGGAGAAAGTCTATTTGCTGACCGAAAAGAAATAGAAACTTGGGGAAAACCTCAAACTCTTTGGTGGCGTTTCCTGACAATGACTCCCACATGTTGGCCAAATCAGATGTGGAAAATTGTGACATTTCTCACAATGTTCCTGGGAATGTGTCTCAGCCAAGGAAAACAGATTTTTACATCTGAAATATCTTACTTTTGTCAGAGTTTAACACAAACCATTGCTGCTGCCTGGACCAAATACAAAGGGCTGCACTATTATTTGTTACATTTCAGCCACTTAGATCTTTAGGGTATGGAATTGTTTCCGGTTAACGCAATTGTTTTTCCATAGCTAGTTGGGTACAGATAATGTTGGCTTTATTTTTTCAGCGATATTTTTTCTTTTAAATAAATTTAATTTACTGTCTTTTACTTATTATAAAAATAGTACCGTATATGTTCATGTAGAAATCTTGGGAAAACGTTGAAAGGTATGAAGAAAGTAAGAGCGCCCTTAATCACCTGAGAAATAACCACTGTTAACATGCCGAGGTAGTTCTTTCAGTGTTTTCAGCATTTATAAATATATTGTATGGGGGCGCCTGGGTGGGTCAGTCAGTTAGGCGTCTGATTTTTGATTTTGGCTCAAGTCATGATCTCACAGTTCCTGAGATTAAGCCCCATGTTGGGTCCTGCACTGAGCGTGGAGCCTTAGGACTGACTCACTCTCTCTCTCTCTCTCTTTCTCTCTCTCTCTCTGCCTCTCCGCTCCTTCCACACACATGTGCACTCTTTCTGTCTCTCTCAAATAAATAAACTTTAAAAAATGACATTACAAATATACTTTGTACAGATTTGGGATGTTTTATATATATGTTTAGATCTTTCTTTTTCATTTGTAACCACCATATGCCCCTGACATACTTCTTCAGAAACATGGAATTTTACGGCTGTATTGATTTTCGTTTGTCCTCCTTTAACAGAGAAAAATAATTGAGGCCACTGGGAGTTAGGACCGCTCCTGGTGGTGTGGTTGACAGAAGGCAAGGACGGGAGTTGCTGAGGAACCAGAGCCGCCAGTCAGTGTGCCCAGGGGCAGAAAGGAGTGAAAATGGCTGGGAGCTGCTCTTATCTGGGTTCTGAGCTGGCTTCAGTTCTGGCCCTGACTTTGTCACTCACTTCCTCTGGCCCAAGAGGCTTTGCACCTGATGGCCTTGTGGAAATTCTGGTTTCTGCAGGAAGCCACATTTTTGCACAGCTTCTTTAGTTTTTTATTTAAAAAAAATTTTTTTAGTGTTTATTTATTTTTGAGAGAGAGAGAGAGCATGAGCAGAGGAGGGGCAGAGAGAGAGAGGAAGACACAGAATCCAAAGCAGGCCCCAGGCTCTGAGCTGTCAGCACAGAGCCCGCCGAGGGGCTTGAACTCACAAACCATGAGATCATGACCTGAGCCAAAGTCGGAGACCCAACCGACTGAGCCATCCAGGTGCCCCTGCACAGCTTCTTTACTGCCTCACTTTGTGAGTTCTTGGGTCTTCTTCATCCCCCTGGTTCTACCCCAGGGCAGCCACAGCTTGCTTTAGGAGAGAGGGGAGGTCAAGGTTTTGATGACCAGAGGGAAGGGGAGCAGTAGGCCTGCGTCCAAAGTAGGTTGCTGAGTGGTTAAGAAATTCATGAAGAACATTTCACTCCTAATGTTGCAAATCTCAAGAGTGTTTTGTGACTGGAATCAATCTGACACATAATTAACTTCCTTGTGTTGGACAAAGCCTAGCAACTTGAGAAAAATAATATTGCCAAATGCTATTAGATACTGTTTATCTTTAAAATGATTGTTCATAGAATAATTATAAATACACTGAACAGAGTTTAGATAATTTGTAATGGAGCATTTCCTGTGGTTTCATTCCCTGTTTAAAGAGCTGTTGAGTTTTTTAAAAAAACTTTTTTTAAGGATGATACTGTGCCATTTGAGACAACATGGACGGACCGAGAGGGTATGCTAAGTGAAATAAATTAGAGAAAGACAAATACCATAAGATTCCACTCATAAATGGAATTAAAAAAAAAAAAAAAGAGAATAAACCAAAAGCAGAATCAGACCTGTAAATACAGAGAACAGACTGATGGTTGCCAGAGGGGAAGTGGGTAGGGGCTGGGCACAACGGGTAAAGGGTGCGAGATGCTGGCTTCCAGTTATGGAATGAGTAAGTCACAGGAATAAAAGGCACAGCGTAAGAAACACAGTGAACGATATTGCGATGGCGATGTAATGGGACAGATAGCAGCTACACTTGTGGTGAGCACAGCATCATGGAGACACTTGTCAGTTACTAAGTTGTACACCTGAAACTAGTGTGACATCCTGTGTCAACTACACTCATATAAAAAAAAGTTAGCTGTCATCTGCTATGAAGGTAAAGGTAACACAAGTGTTTCCGGTGCAATGGAAACAAATTTTAATCTTGGAAAAAAGTCAAGAATTCTGTCTTGTTTTCACTTAAATTTTTTATTTTTCATTTGGAAAAATGATAAATTTTATGTTATATACATCTTACCACAATAAGAAAAAGTGAAACCACAGTCGTTTTTTAAAAGCATTTAACCATACCAAACCTCTGAAATAAAATTGATTTCTTTACTATTAAGAAATATATATTATTTGTTATAGTCAAGCAAAGCTATTATGAGTTTATTGAAATGATGTAGATATGATTGGCTGGACAGTTTAATGGCACACTAATTTTATAGAAAATCCTGATAATTACTGTCTAAAAGACTATTTTCTGAAGTGACACCTATATAGTAAAGTACTGTTTCGCTTCAATTACACAAAATAGCTGGTTTGCTCAAACTGAGCAAAATAACTGACAATATTATAAAATAACTAACATGTATTATAATTCCTTGCTACATATACTAGCAGGATGTTTGTCCTGTTGATCGAGGATACAGTAGCCCATGGTTATGGCTCTCCATGCTTATTATGACCACTTTCTGAAATAGTCCTAGATCTATTTTTTATTTTGATAAAATATCGTAACATTTATCATTTTAGCCATTTTTTTTTCAACGTTTATTTATTTTTGGGACAGAGAGAGACAGAGCATGAACAGGGGAGGGGCAGAGAGAGAGGGAGACACAGAATCGGAAACAGGCTCCAGGCTCTGAGCCATCAGCCCAGAGCCTGACGCGGGGCTCGAACTCCCGGACCGCGAGATCGTGACCTGGCTGAAGTCGGACGCTTAACCGACTGCGCCACCCAGGCGCCCCTTTTTTAGCCATTTTTAAGTGTGCAGTTTATTGACACTATGTATATTCGCATTGATGTGCAACCATCACCACCATCCATCTCCAGAACTTTTCCATCTTCCTGAACTGAAACTCTGTCCCCATGAATTAATAACTCTCTACTTTCCCCTTCCCCAGCCCTTGGCAGTCATCTTTATACTTTCTGTCTCTATGAATCTGGCTACTCTAGGTACCTCCTGTAAGTGAAATCATGTAATACTTGTCCTTTGAGCCTGGCTTATTTCACTTTGCATAATGTCTTCCAGGTTCACCCATGTTGTAGGCTGCGTTAGAATTTCTTTCCTTTGTAAGGATGTTCCACTGATCTTCTTTTGTGTGTGTATAACACATTATGTTGATGCATTCATCCACGGATGGATATTTGGGTCGTTTCCACCTTTTGACTGTTGTGAACAGTGCTGCTAGGAGCACTGGTGTACAAATGTCTGCTTGAGTCCCTGATTTCAAATACGCCTGGAAGTGGGATTACTGAATCATATGGTAATTCTATGTTTAATTTTTTGAGGAACCGGCATACTGTTTAACAAATGTAGGAATTTTACATTTTACATTCCCACCAGCAATGCACAAGGGTTTCAATTTCTCTATATCCTTTTTAAAAATATTTATTTTTTTTGAGAGACACCCATGAGTATGGGAGGGGCAGAGAGAGAGGGAGGGAGGAAACCCCACGCAGGCTCTGCACTGTCAGTACAGAGTCTGATGTGGGGCTCAAACCCACAAACCATGAGATCCGAATCAAAGGCTTAACCGACTGAACAACCTGGGTGCCTCCAATTTCTCTATATCCTTACCGACACTTGTTACTGTTTTGTTTTGGGTTTGGTTTACCATAGCTATCCTAATGGGTATGCGGTAGCATCTCATTGCGGTTTTGATTTGCATTTCTGTAATGATTAGGGATGTTGGGCATCTTTTCATACGTTGATGGCCATCTGTACATCTTCTTTGGAGAAATGTCTATTTGAGTCCTTTGCCCATTTTTAAACCGGTTTGTTGCTGAGTTTAGATTTACGTTGGACTCACATGAACACAGGTACACAATCACGTGGCAGTGGCAGTGGTGTGTGTGGTGGTCAGGGGTGTGCTTTCAGAGAGGCACCACAGTATGGCAGAAACGTTTGGCTTTGGATCTCCAGCTCTACAATTTACTAGTCATATGAACCTGTGTCTCAGCTTTCTAATCCATAAAATGGACATCATAGCATCTTCCAGGAAGGGTTGTTGTGAAGATGGCATAAATGATGTAGTCCGCTGGCTGAGTCCATCAGTAAATGTGTTCTTCACCTAATGGTGTGTTGTTGCTGCTGCTCTTACTATTTTTGCTTCCCTTCTCTGGTGCATACAGTGAAATCAGATCTAAACATGACACTGTTGAACCCAACTGCTTGCACTTTCTTTGAACTGGATTATTATCAGTACAAATGAAACCTTCAGTGCCACTGGTGGTTGTAACATTTAAATACCACTAGAGAAAAGCACTGGAATAAATTAGGCTGTAACTTTGGAGGTGCCTGGGTGGCTCAATCAGTTGAGTGTCCCATTTCAGCTCAGGTCATGATCTTACTGTTCATGAGTCTGAGCCACGCATCAGGCTCACTGCCGTCAGCGCAGAGCCCACTTCAGATCCTCTGTCCCCCTCTCTCTGTCCCTCTCTCTCTGTCCCTCCCCCGCTCACACTTCCTCTCAAAAATAAAAACATTTAAAGAAAAAATAAGGCTATGACTTTGGAGGGTGTGTGTGTTTTCTTAGAAAATTGCTGTTTTATTTTTTCCATAAGCTGTAGTGTTCTTAAATAATAAATTTCAGTATAATAGGGTTTCAAAACAGTAATTATTGTGAGTCTTCTTTAAGAGATGTTTTTGTTTTTTAGGACATTTTCTATTGTTCTTGTTCTGGATCTTTCAAAACCTAATGACCTTTGGCCCACCATGGAAAATCTGTTGCAAGCCATGAAAAGCCATGTCGATAAAATGATAATGAAACTGGGGAAGACAAATTCCAAAGCAGCCTCTGAGATGAGACAGAGGATATGGAGTAATATGCAGAAGGACCATCCGGTGAGTTGCTGTTGGGATTATTCCTGGAATCCTTAGCCCAATACATTAGCTAAAGACAACATCACAAACAACTTGCTGAGATTTTTATGCGTGATTGGAAATTCATTTGATGTAGATGAACTTGTTCACTGGAAAATGATAGCAATTTGATAAAACCTCAGTGAGAGCAAAACCAGGAGAAGGATGTCTTATGCCTTCTTGGTAGACATCCACTGTGACTGTTACGGCATATTATACCAATCAAAAGAAATAGGGTGAAGTAGTAGTTTGATATTGATTTTATAATCTCTATAAAATGAAGATAGGGGCGCCTGGGTGGCGCAGTCGGTTAGGCGTCCGACTTCAGCCAGGTCACGATCTCGCGGTCCGTGAGTTCGAGCCCCGCGTCGGGCTCTGGGCTGATGGCTCAGAGCCTGGAGCCTGTTTCCGATTCTGTGTCTCCCTCTCTCTCTGCCCCTCCCCCGTTCATGCTCTGTCTCTCTCTGTCCCAAAAATGAATAAACGTTGAAAAAAAAAATTTAAAATGAAGATAAAAAAACAGACTGTACAAAAACTCACCTGGCAAAACTAGATGAAGCTACACATTTAAGCAAGGAGTAGAGTTTTAACAGCCTTTCTCGCCACCCTCTGTTTTACATTCATTTGGTATCTGTCCCATATTCCGTGTCCTTTGATCCTCTGACAACTAATAAAATTACAAAGTTGCAATGATGGTAACACAGGTCCTTTAAATACAGTCATGAATATCATCTTCTGGAAAACCCACAGCAGTATTTGGCATTGTCCAGGGTTTATATGAGTGTGTTTTACATCACGAATATCAGGACAAAAGTAACAGCTTATGGTTCACATCTATGCAGTGTAAATGCTATAGCAACAAAAGATAATACCAAGTAGTAAGAAACAAAAACGGGAAGATGGCATGTTATTTAAGAGAATGGACAGAACATGATGGTAACTTAGGGAACTGCCATTTCTAGTTTTACACTTGAGAAATATAACCTAGTGGAAGTTAAATATTAGAACATGTCAAGCAAACAAAGTCAACATCTACGAAGAGACTAAAAAGGTGTATTTTTGGAAGTAAATAGAATTTGCTGAATACATAGTATTAAACAGTTAATTACAATCAATCAATGAAATATGTTTGTTAACAGGATCGTGAATTAGTCGACCCATTTCTAATACCTCTGGTCATAATTGGAAGTAAATATGATATTTTTCAGGTAAGCTTTTCCACTTCTAGTTAAGGTGGTTGTTTATGCTTGGGACAGGAGCAAAAATAATAGTGAAATGAGAACAATGACTCTGGAAGGGAGAGGTCAAGGAGTCACACATCTTAAAGATCTGGAAAAGAGGATATAGTTGGGAAAGTGAAAATATGTAAAGAACAATAACAATACAGTGGACTGGGGATGAAGCAGTAGAATGGGGATAAGGGAGCTCAAGAAACTGAATCTTTCACCCAGTCACTGAGGGAAAGGACTTCCTCCCCAACTTTTAAATTGAAGAAAGCAGAAAATTGGTTTCTTCTTATCTTTGCTTGTCAGAGAATCCCTAGGGTATTCCACACTATAAAATGTGTGCTCATATCTCAGTTCTGTTGAGCTACATGTTTAAACAAGGAAAGATCTGACAGCTATAGTTCTGGAAGGCCGCAGCTATTGTTCAACTCTCTATAGAAACAAATATCAAGGTAATGGAATCCTACTCCTCAGAGTACGTTCCAACAAAAAAAAATCATCTATTTCCACACTTAATAATTTGTACCTTCCTGCTACAGATATTTAATTCTCTCAACTTTTTTCTTTTTAATAATGTATTTCTTCAGGATTTTGACTCTGAGAAGAGAAAGGTTATATGCAAGACACTTCGATTTGTTGCACATTATTATGGAGCATCATTAATGGTTTGTACCTTTCCTACCCTTTGGCTTGAGTAGACAGCACCAAATTTAGAAAGGTTAGCAACTTGATGCACAGTTATAAATACTAATGCTTTTACTAATGCACATAATCTCCTCCTTTCCTTTCCCATTGCCCCCAAACCCTCTTGTTACAGTGTTTGATAATGTATTTCTAGAACACCCTTTGCTAGATGGCCTTCCATGTCTTTGGAGCAGTTGCTTATGCCCATAAGCCCCAGTCCATCTTAAAGAGATAAACTGGCTATTATTCATTTTTAGTTTCCCCTTAAGAATGAAAGTCTGTATTTTCTTTTTTTTTTTAAATTCTTTTTAAATTTTATTTATTTTTGAGACAGAGAGAAACAGAGCATGAACAGGGGAGGGGCAGAGAGAGGGAAACACAGAATCTGAAACAGGTTCCAGGCTCTGAGCTGTCATCACAGAGCCCGATGCGGGGCTCAAACTCAGGGACTGCGAGATCATGACCTGAGCCAAAGTTGGACGCTTAACCAACTGAGCCACCCAGGTGCCCTGAGAATCTGTATTTTCTTAAGAGAAAAGGGGGGAAAAACCCCTTAACAAAATATTCTTTTTTAAACTTAAAAAAAAAAAAAGCACCGCTCTTTGTTGTAGAAGTTAAAAACATGAACTCGGGAGTCTTGCTGCCTGGGTTTGAATCTGAGGGCAACCACTTTCTAGATGTGTGATCTCAGACTGGTCACATAATCTCACTTAAGCCTCAGTCTCCAACAGGGTAAAATAGACAAAAATAGTGCCTTCTTCATAGGGTTGTTGTGAGGATAAAAGAAAGTAACGTGACATGCTCACCACAGTGCCTGAAACAAAGTGTTCCTTAATAAGTGTTGCTTATTATAACTGTTATCATTACATTCCACAGCAGGACCAAAGGATAAAGGATATCCTTTAATGCAGTAAGATATAAAAGCACTTTTATTTAAAAGAAATAGTATCTTCCCATTTGAATGGTTTCTTTTTCCCCCTAAATGAAAGTGCTCAGGGGAAGCGGGAGACAACATGGGCTAGCCCCTAGCCCTCATGGGTAGTATATTATGACTAAAGGTAACATTTTATACTTTTCAGAATACTCCAAATAAATTGCATTGTGTATTTTCTTGAAACTCAGTACCTTTTATGTTTATACTGTATCTGCTTACATATTAAATTGACAGAGTACTTTGGAAATACTCTTTTTTAGAGTTTTTTTAAAAAGTTTATGTATTTATTTTGAGAGAGCATGCATGTGTGAGTGTGGGAGGGGCAGAGAGGGAGAGAGAATCTCAAACAGGCTCCATGTGGTCAGCGCTGACCCCGATGTGGGTCTTGATCCCACAAACCGTGAGACTATGACTTGAGCTGAAATCAAGAGACACTTAATCGACTGAGCCATCCAGGTACCCCTAATTTTTTTTTTAAGTTTTTATTTATTAGAGAGAGACAGACAGACAGCACAAGCGGGGGAGGGGCAGACAGGGAGAGAGAGAATCCCAAGCAGGCTCTGTGCTGCTAGGGCAGAGCCCAACATAGAGCTCAAACTCACGAAACTATGAGATCATGACCCAAGCCAAAACCAAGAGTCAGACGCTTAATCAGCTGAGGCACCTAGCCCCGCCCCTCCGCCCTGCCTAATTTTTTTTAAAGTAATCTCTACACCCAATGTGGGGCTCAAACTCACAACCCCAAGATCAAGAGTCGCATGCTCTACTAACTGAGCCAACCAGGCGCCCTAGAAATACTTATTTTTACTATTTCAAAAAGATAGGGGAGTTTAAAAATGAATGATTCATCCAAGATACAGAAGCAAAGACGATGGATCTTGTAGTTTCTTATTTTTACCACAAGATAAAGCCCCACAGATCTGGTTAGTTAGCTGAGGGAAATCTCTTTCTTTGAGAGCATCCGAAGCAGGCTCCAGGCTCCCAGCCACCAGCGTAGAGCCTGACGCAGGGCCCTAACTCATGAGCCGTGAGATCATGACCTGAGCCGAAGTCGGACGCTTAACCGACCAAGCCACCGACCAGGCGCCCCTCAACTTAATTATTAATAGTACCCACCCCCTTTCATTCTCTGAAGTGTTCTGGTTATGGTCATTCTAGTTATATACCACCACTGAGAATCTTCAGGAACTTGTTTTGCAGGCTCAAAGGCAATTCTGAAAAGTTAAATGATCATTTTAATGATCATTGATAATCAGTCAGGGCCCAGTCTGGTCTTAAGGGTACAAATTTAGATGAAGTCAGACCAAGCCAGGACCCAGCAGGCTTAGATGGCCCTAAATCATCAGGGTTTTCTAGGGAACGGATTTGAGAAAGGCTTCATCTCAGCTTTCAGTAAGCCTGAGGGATGAGAGGTTGGGTTAGAGGAGCACTTCTAGACCATCAAGAGAACCATACAGCTTGTCTAGCTTCCCAGACCAAGAAGACAGTAGCCAAAGTTTCAAAGCCCCGTCTTTCAGTTTCACTTCAAGGAGGACAGTTTGGGGTTGCTTCACAAGATTGCCAGATCCTTTAAAATTCAGTCAAGAAAATGGATTCACTATTATGAGCAATCTAATAAAGTTATTAAAAATAAAAATAGAAAAACATTGAGAGGTAGGACCAGATTCAGTGGAGAGCTGCCAGGATGGTTGGAGATTTAAAAATGTGATATATGAGGAGGAGTATCAAATCATCTAGAATGTGATAATGCTTTTTAAATATTCAAAGGACTGTCCCATGGAAGAGGGAATAGGTATATTCTTTGCTCTCTTAGAGTCAAGAACAAGGAATCAATAGAGTTTAGATCAAAATAAGAAAGAACTCTCTAATCCTACCATTATCTGAAAATGGAATGAACCGCTTTGGGAGGTGATGAGTTCCTATTGAGTTGATACAAGCAGAGGCTCTACAGCTATTTGAGGAGGATGTTTCAAGGCAATTGATGCAGCAGATAGGGAAGTTGAGTCAGAAAACTTCTCATGTCCTCCCAGCCCTACAGTTAGTTCTATGAAATACGTTTGTGATGAGGTATTTTCCTTTCCACACATATTCATCATCATCATCATGATCATCATGAAGTTGTGTTTTAAAAATTCAGTTAGTTTTTATACTTTTAAACCTTCTTTCAAAGGAAGTATTAAAATTATTTCAACTTTGAAAAGTCAATGTATTAAATTTTATATATTCACATGAATAAATAATTTGCCTGGGAGCCTGTTCTTTTTTTTATTATTCTGTTATTTTATTTTTGAGAGAGAGAGAGAGCGTGCGCGCGCGCGCGAGAGAGCGCATGAGTGGGGGAGGGGCAGAGAGAGAGGGAGACACAGAATCTGAAGCAGGCTCCCGGCTCCCAGCTGTCAGCACAGAGCCTAACGCAGGGCTTGAACCCACGAACTGTGAGATCATGACCTGAGCTCAAGTCGGACACTTAATCGACTGAGCCACCCAGGTGCCCGGAGAGAGTCTGTTCTTAATCCAGAATGAATCTTATCCTGAAAACTGATTTCTTTGCCTTATAAAATTCCATGTCATTTTGGTTCATGGTTGTTTCTCCCACTTTCATACATGTTAACTATTCTTATTTGGCTGAGTAACTTTTGGTATTTCCAAAAAACAAATCTAGTCTTAAAAGATTTGTAGGGTAACCAACCACATATCCTGATTTTCACCTGATGTCTCAACTTAATTATTACTATTTTTTTTAACGTTTATTTATTTTTGAGACAGAGACAGAGCATGAACAGGGGAAGGGCAGAGAGAGAGGGAGACACAGAATCTGAAACAGGCTCCAGGCTCTGAGCTGTCAGCACAGAGCCCGATGCGGGGCTTGAACTCACGGACCGTGAGATCATGACCTGAGCCGAAGTCGGACGCTTAACCGACCAAGCCACCGACCAGGCGCCCTCAACTTAATTATTAATAGTACCCACCCCCTTTCATTCTCTGAAGTGTTCTGGTTATGGTCATTCTAGTTATATACCACCACTGAGAATCTTCAGGAACTTGTTTTGCAGGCTCAAAGGCAATTCTGAAAAGTTAAATGATCATTTTAATGACTATCAGTATTGTTGAATTAGTCTGTAGCCTCCAAGTTGGCCTTTTGGAAGACAGTACTATGTCCTTGGATGGAAAAGTTATTTATGATGTAAACCTTCTATTTTCTACCAACCAGATTGCATTTGGGCAATAGTTATGAGCCATATGTGGGAGCAGCCGAAATGACCAGTGCAGAAACACCACTCCCTTCCGTATCATGCACTCATAAAATGTGAAGAGCGAGTTAAAATTTATTGAGACTTCTTTATTTTCCTTTATTCAGGTTTTTTGTCTACTCAAACAAGTGTGTGTTGGGCAAATAAATAGTAATTCTGTCTGCAATTTGCACGTGTTCAAAGCCATATTTATTTTACCTGTTTCTGTGATCTGAAAGCAGAGCATATAATTTGTTCTCCTGATTTTTTTTAGTTTACCAGTAAATCAGAAGCTCTATTACTAAAAATACGTGGAGTTATCAACCAGTTAGCATTTGGCATTGACAGAAGGTACTGTTAAAATAGATTTTTTATATCTTTTTATTTTTTGCCAGTAATAATCTCCTCTGATTATTGCTCATGTCAGGCTTTGTTTCTTGATAGGAAAGGGCCTCCAGGTGGCTCTTCTTAGAGAAATAATTTCATATTATTTCTCGTTTCCTATGTTAAATATTTCTCAAATATTATAACTAAAATGTTATGTAATGCCTAAAGATTAGGATAAAATAATCATACTACTACCCTTGTTTCCCTGATTTCTTTTACTTTATTTCTGTAATCTTAGTAGCTTTCCCTGTATTATCATTTTCTTACATTGATTATAGAAATTGAATTGATAATTTTAGTATGTACATTTTTCTTAAACTTGCTCCTTTTCTTGGTTGTCATTTAAGGTAATTTGCGTCTGTCACTTTTTCCCCCCTATAAAGCCTTTATTAATGCCAGACTTTAATATTTGAAATAATTTAAATTGATATTCACTCATTCATTTAGGAGCAGTGTGCTCTCTCACCAGTAGCTAGACATAAAACCTGGCTCTTGTATTTACAGTAGAGCATGGCAGGATATTCGATTGCTAAACTAAATTAGACTTTTTTCTTCTTATCCATGTAGCAAATCAATATGTGTGGATCAAAATAAACCACTGTTTATCACAGCAGGATTGGATTCTTTAAGTCAAATAGGTTGGTGAACTTATTAAGATTGTTCAATCTTTTTTTAATTGCTTATTGATTTTTATCCTACCCTACGTTCACTTCATCTCCAACACACCACCATTTCTGATTTCATTATCATTGCTGTTATTTCTTATGCGTTTATTTGTATACACGGTATTGATGCAACATGCATCACATTGACATATTTGGGATGGAAGGAATGTTGCACCTAAGAGACTGGTTTTGGATTTCTAGTTCACTAAAAAATTGGCATGTATTTCCTTTCCCTCGCTGATTTCCAGGTACTTTTAAATTTTAGCTTGTTGGGTGTAGAAGAAAACCAGAAACATAGAGTGGTCAGGAAATTCAAAGCTACAGATTAGGGGCAGTGATGAAAAATATGAGATTCAAGTGTTGGAATAAACCAAAAAAGAACAGTTGTACTAATTATGTATGCTTTAATTCTTCATTATGAAAATAGCTTGCTTCAAAAATAATGGGATGTATTTCCTAAACGTATGGATATGTTAGGCTCATGAAAAGAATTTTTTTTGGTTTTTTGTTTTGTTTTGTTTTTTGCGAAAAGAATTGTTAAGAGTTTATATAATCAAGCTCCTTATCTTCCCACAGAAGCTATTTTCATTGTGGAGGTTTGGGCCCTAGCAAACTTCTACTCTGTAGCTAGAAGTTTGGTTTTAACACTCTAGTAGATAGGAGTTTTCTTTTTTATTTCCCATCACCTATTACTCTTACTAAAGTTGACTGGACTTCAAATGTAGATCTTTGTAATGAGATTATAGATTGAATTGGAATGAAAAGAATAGAGGTGGTTAATGAGTGATCACAAAGACTTAATTTCATTAGCAGTGAGAATCAGGGTATGTACTGCCAGGTAATGCCCCTGTAAATAGCTGGAGGTCGGACAAGGAACGAGAATGACTGAATTTAAAAAACAGGGAGGGTGCAAAACAGAAGAGATTCTCAAATATAGAGACCAAACAGGGTTGCTGGAGGGGTTTGGGGGGGGGGGGCTAAATGGGCAAAGGGCATTAAGGACATTTGTTGGGATGAGCACTTAGGTGTTATATGTAGGGGATGAATCACTGGATTCTATTGAAATCATTACTGCATTACATGCTAACTAACTTGGATGTAAAATAAATCATGGAGCTTAGACCTCATCAAAATTAAAAATTTTTGCTCTTAAAATCCCACTTGAAAAGAATAAAAAGACATGCCACATTCTGGGAGAAAATATTTTCAACTGCATATTTGACAAAGGACTAGTATCTAGAATATATAACTTAATGGTAAAAACAGAATCCAACTAAAAAATAGGCAAAAGATATGAGCGGGCATCTCACCAAAGAGGATATAGAAATGGCAAACAAGCATATGAAAAGATGTTTAATATCTTTAATCATTAGGGAAATCAAATTGAAACCACAATTTGCTAATCAGAATAGCTCACAAAAAATAGTGACAATGCCAAATGCTGGCAAGGATACAGAGAAACTGGATACTCACATTGCTGGTGGGAATGTCAGATGGTAGTTTTCACTCTTGAAAACAGTTTGACAGTTTCTTATAAAACTAAACATGCACCTACCATATGACCTAGAAATTGCATTATTGGGCATTTAAGAGAAATTAAAACTTATGTTCATATTAAAATCTGTACACAGATATTCACGGTGGCTTCATTTGTAATAGCACAAAACTAGAAACAAAACTCTGTACTATGGTATGGTATATCCATACAATAAAATACTACTCAGCAAAAAGGAGGAACAAACTGTTGATACACACAATAATTTGGATTAATCCAAGTGTATACTGAATGGGAAAAAAGCCAATCAGGAAAGGTTCTACACAATAGGATTCTATTTATTTAAAATTTTTGTAATGAAAAAAATGTTAGAAATGGAGGAAAGATTAATGGTGATCAGAGGTTAGGGACAGGACTGTAGGTGGGGAGGTAGAAGAGATTGGGAAGAGAGTGGTGTGGTTATAAAAGGCCAACACATAGGATCCTGAAACAATGGCACTATACAGTAAGTATCTTAACTGAGGTACTGGATGTTTACCTACAAAGGTGATAAAATTGTATAGAACTTACTACACACACACACACACAAATGAGGACAAACAGAAACTTAGGAAAGCTGAATTAGATTGGTGGATCGCATTAGTGTCTTTCCTACCAAAGTGGTAAAGAGGTACTGAAAGATCAACAATGTAGATGGTAGAAGAGAAAGAATTAGAAATCTCAAGATTATAGACAACTGCCAAGAAGTGGCAGCAATTTTTCAAATTGAATTATATAATCAATACATAAAGGCATGCTCATTATAAAATGTTAAAACAGTACATAAGAATCAAGTTTGATATGTGTACTTCCAGACCACTTTCTATATGTGTGAATGTTGTAGAAAAAACTATTTGTTTGAACATAATTATATCATTCTCTAGCTATTATTTTTAAAGTTTCCTTTTCTACTCAATGTGTGTTAGTGGTTTTTCCACAATAGTGCCACAGCTAGGTCTGTTTGGCATTCTGACTGCTGGACACAGTTACAGAGCATGGCTGTGCATAATTTAGTTTACTATGCCTTTACTGATGGACAGTTTGGTTGTGGCCAATTTTTCACTAACACTAACGATGGTGCAGTGTGAAACTGTTAATATGAGTGTGCAGGTGTTTCTGGGTTAAACACCAAAAACGGGTTTCTGGGTAATAACATACGACTTTTTTCTGTATTTACATAGGAGGTAGTAGTGCCAAATTACTTCCCCGAATTAGTTGTCCCAATTTGCATTCTAATGAGTAGCATGCAAGACAGTCTGTTTACATACAAATTCACAAACACATGAGAATACCAAACTCGGTATTTTTGCTGGACACCAGTGTACGTGTGGGGAAAGAGAATCACAGTGGACTCATTACTCTTGTCTCCTCTTCCTCTGGTGCTAGAATCTGGGGCAAGTGGTCTTGCTATACTGTGTTGGGGTAAATTTTAATAGCGGCTATGTTAGGGAGAAGGGAAATGACTGATCTAGGATTTATGCTTTTCTAAGTGTCATCTGTTTTATTGATAGTTTGTCAAGTTTTAATCAGTGCAGTCATTTGGAGTACAACTTCCAATTCTAGGATCTCCTCCTGTTCCTGATAATGACATTGGAAAGCTTCATGCCCATTCACCAATGGAATTGTGGAAAAAAGTGTATGAAAGGGTCTTTCCACCAAAGGTACAGATTTCTAGTTCTTTTAAAGCAAGACTTTTTTGCACTACTCAGTTATTGGAAAGTGTTCCTGAGTTTATTATGATTACTTTGCTTTCTATTCACATGCTCAAAAATCAAGTATGTGCCAAAAGTCTATTGTACACAAGGCACTGGGACTTAAAAGGTGGGCAAGACATAGCTCCCACTCCACTTTCAAATGCAGCTTGCAGGCTTCCTGAGAGGGAGAGATAGTGGCTAGAAGGAGAGGGTGGGAGAGGGCCTGGTAGAATTTGAATGGGCCCCAATGGCTGGCTGAGGCAGGCAGTAGTCACTGGGGGTCTGGGCATGAAATGACTCGAATTGTAATTTCAGAGTATCAACACACTAAAAGATACCAAGGACCCCGCAAGAGACCCTCAGTATGCTGAAAGAGAAGTTGACGAAATGAGAATGCAGAAGGATCAGGTATTATCCTAAACACTTATTTTATTGCATCTTGAGTTTTATCACAAAATACATCTGGAATTACATAGATTTTTCTCATTTAATGTTTTTTACTTTTAAAATTATTGAGGGGCGCCTGGGTGGCTAAGTTGGTTAAGCGTCTGACTTTGGCTCAAATCATGATCTCACAGTTCATGAGTTCGAGCCTCACATTGGGCTCTGTACTGACATCTCAGAGCCTGGAGCCTGCTTTGAAATGTGTCTCTCTCTCTTGCCCCAACCCTGCTCACACTCTGTCTCTCTCCAAAAATAAACATTAAAAAAGTAAAATTGAAATAGCACATCTTCACTCTATAAAACAATAAAATTCTGATGTGCACAAAGAAGGAATTTAAGCCACCTGCCACTCCAGCACCGAGACATGACGTAATGTTCACATACTGTTTTTGGATTCTCCCGTTTACTTTATGTTGAAGAGGGGTAGTGATTCTTACCTTGCTGTTGGGGAGACAGTTTCATAATATGCTTTTGTTTGTGGGATTGTTTAAAAGGTTTTGTTTTTTGTTAAAACATTACATACTTAAAACTTTTCTTGTACCAGAAAAACTCAGAACTATCCAGTCTGAAACCACATAAACATAGGATCTCCCAGGAAAGTGATTAAAAATGGACACTGAATGGGGCACCTGGGTGGCTCAGTTGGTTAAGCGTCTGACTTTGGCTCAGGTCATGATCTCCTGGTTTGTGAGTTTGAGCCCCACGTTCGGCTCTGTGCTGACAGCTCAGAGCCTGGAGCCTGCTTCAGATTCTGTGTCTCCTCCTCTCTCTGCCCCTCTCCTGCTCGTTCTCTCTCTCTCAAACATTAAAAAAAGAGAGATGGAGTTCCATATATGCCTAACTAGTACCATTTGTGATACACAAGTCATGTAAGAATGCAAAAGCTGGTAAATTCATCATGACCCAATACTTAGATTTTCTTAGATTTCCTTCTAGTTTGATAAAGTGGGACACTGTGCAGAATCCAGCCTTACACAAGTAGGCACTATAAATGGGATGCCCTAACAACCTCTCAGGTGGGATTTGTAGTGCTGTGTCACTCGGGACAGTCACACTGCTGTGTAACCTGAACACAACCATCCACTGGAGCAGTGACCAGAGTGATTTTCTCAGCACTAGCCTTTCACCTTCAGGGGCCCTAGAATAAGAAAGCAAAGCATTTTATTTAAACATAGTCCACCCACAAGACTTTTGAAAACTGTGTCATGAATAGAGGGTTTCATTGCTGTAGCAAAGTGAGAGGCATGATGTAGAAACAGATGACCTCATGTAACCTTTATTATGTGTGCAATTGACTAAAGATTAGTTGGAAGTCATCGTGAATTAGTATCTAGGAGTCAATGACTTAACTGCTGTTGTTATGTTTATGTCACATAGTTTGATCTCTTTTATTACATTTATATGCACAGGTATTATAAAAGGGCTGGGATGTTTCTCAGCATCATGACTCTTCACATTCAGATCCATCTTCCCTGACCTAAAACCGAAGGAATTTGGAGTGGAGCTGGAAAGCAACCCCACAATACCTAGCATTCTTCACTATTAACACAGCCTATGAAAGAATTCATCTGTGTTAGGTGAAAATCTAGCCAGTTGTCCTCAGCTCTTTCTTCACGTTGCTGTTTTCTTGCTCTTTTTAAGCTTATCCTGAGAGAGTAAGTGTGAGTGGGGAGAGGGACAGAGAGAGAGGGAGAGAAAGAATCTAAAGCAGATTCTGCACTGTCACTAGAATGCCCCATTCAGGGTTTAGTCTCACCGTGAGCTCATGACCTATGCTGAAATCAAGAGTCTGACGCTTAACTACAGCCCCAGTTTTTTTCCTTTGTTCATTTCTTAAATTCCACATATGAGTGAAATCATACGGTATTTATCTTTCTCTGACTTGTTTCACTTAGCATTACACTCTCTAGCTCCATCCATGTTGTTGCAAATGGCAAGATTTCATTCTGTCTTTGGCTGAGTAATGTTGTGTATATACCACATTTTTTAAATTTTTTTAATGTTTATTTCTGAGACAGAGACAGAGCATGAGCAGGGGAGGGTCAGAGAGAGAGAGACACACAGAATCTGAAGCAGGCTCCAGGCTCTAAGCTGTCAGCACAGACCCTGAACATGGGACTCAAACCCAATAACTGTGAGATCATAACCTGAGCTAAAGTTGGACACTCAACCGACTGAGCCACCCAGGCGCCCTTAAAACTTTAGAGGTTCTTGAGACAAATTGAAAACCTTTCTTAGTTTTGTGTTCACTTTTAAAATGGCTTTCTAAAGTAGCCGTGAAGAATTGCAGTGTAAGGAAAATCTTACTTGTTCTTCCTTTAAAGCATCATCATATTATTTTGAATTCCTATGACAGCAGTACTGAAGGTCTTGTGGATATGGTGAGTTGTGTATCACACCAGTCATTCTTTATTTTCCCTGACATGACCTGTGTGACCAGCCCAATTCTTCTCTCAGTTTGCTGTCTGCAGAAGGGAGGTATCTCTAGCAAAGAATTTTAAACAATGTCCTCACCCTTACCATTGGTAAAAATAATTCAGTGCTTGCAGTTAAAAACAAGATAACTGATTACTGTTTATTCCTTGGGAGTTAAACATCTTTGAACTCTTTGATAACTGATGAACTGAATTAATTTCCTTTAAAAAAAAAAAACAAAACCAAGCTGTAAAGACTACTTTGGAGTTGTGATCTAAACACTAAGTCTTCGGTTTTAAAAGTTTTAACATTTAAATTGAAACAACTTGAGTATAGGTATGAAAGAGACAATCTGCAGTTTTTCTGAAAATGAGAATGGAATTTTCTTTTCATAGGAACTGTGAACTTCAATTATGTTAGCCAAAGGGCAGTGGTTGCCTTATCTTGCAGAGTAAACCACTTTTCGCTCATCTGAAATAATCTTTGTACAGTTGAGACAAGGAACAAGTAAGAGGCCAGGAGGCAATCCCCTTAGGGATGATCCCTTTGCATATCAATCATCTCATGCAGGGTATCCACCCATACTGGATTTTATGAATTGTCAAAGTAACATATACTTGTTGGTGGGGAAAAAAACCCTCAAAAGACATAGAAGTATATAACATAGAAAGTGGAAGTATCCTATCCTCTCTCCACCGATCTGCTTTCTTCGTGTGATACATAGGATTGCTGTTACTTTTGCCGGATGCCCATGAAGCCATGTGCGAATGAGCACTGAGGTCTTCCCTTACTGGGAAAGTTGCCTTCATGTGTGCACCAGTATACACAGTGCAGTGAATATCCTTCTGTTTATGTTCTTGCACTCTTCTCTATTATTCTGTGAGACACATTTTGAAAGGTACAAGCACTGGGTCAAAGGATATATACATTTTAAATACAGATATTTTGCTGACTTCAACAGTTTTGACAAATAGGAAACAAAAAATAAGATCACTTTTAAATACTTAAAGTATGACAAATGCATTTAATAGTTGAAAGACAATTTATATGTATATATAGTATGTAATTTCGTCTTTAAGAAGTGGATCTCTAAAGTGTTGCTTAGGCTACGCAGAAACACTGAAGACTACATTTCTAGAAAATCCTAATTATAAGAATTTACAGAATTGTCCAGAAATTTTGAAAATGATAATACCACAAAGGATATACTGTCATATCTAAAAGATGCTAAGGCAGCATTAAGGCACCTAGTTTAATTTTTAAAGTTTTTCTCTTCAAGTAATACATATTTTTGTTTTAGGAACTGGAACAATACAAAAGAAGTTCCTCCAAGTCTTGGAAACAAATTGAGCTTGATTCTTGAACATAATTCAACTATAGTGTATTTATTTATTCTTTCCCAAATACAAGTAAGTTTATTAATTAGCTATTACGGTAATAAGAAAGTTAAGATGTCTGTCTAATTTGTTAAAGGAAAAGTGGAATTTCTTGTATTAGTGCAACTCCCTGGATACTTTTAAGTCTATAAAAAGGGGGAAAAGTTGTGTAATTACAGGCAGTATTTTTTTTTAAATAAAAAGAATCTTCCGCCTGCCTCTAATGTGTTTATCTAGTATGTACTCAGTTCAGCATTTATAGGTTTCTGCTTATATGGTTTGAGGACTGTGAAAGCGAGAGCCTTTAGTAACAGTTACGAGTGTGAGTTTAAGCATTTAAATTTTTTTTTTTTTTCAATGTTTATTTATTTTTGGGACAGAGAGAGACAGAGCATGAACGGGGGAGGGGCAGAGAGAGAGGGAGACACAGAATCGGAAACAGGCTCCAGGCTCCGAGCCATCAGCGTAGAGCCTGACGCGGGGCTCGAACTCATGGACCGCGAGATCGTGACCTGGCTGAAGTCGGACGCTCAACCGACTGCGCCACCCAGGCGCCCCGAGTTTAAGCATTTATATTAGACACATTCCTTCTTGATGTTCTCAGGTATGTCTGATAGGAAACCAGAATCAGGGTCACATGCACAGGTGCTATCATTTAATTCTGAAACACAGGCACAAGAAGCACCTGAAGTAAACTATTAGGGGGGAGAGAGAGAGAGACCACAAAGGGGGGGGCGGGCAGCAGAGAAAGAGAGAACCCCAAGCAAGCTCCACATGGAGCCTGACGTGGGTCTTAATCCCACAATCCTGGGATCACGAACCAATCCCAAATCAAAAGTCTCAACTGACTGAGCCACCCAGAACCCTCTGAAGTACCTATTTAAAATGCACATTCCTGGAGCTCCTGGGTGGCTCAGTCTGTTAAGTGTCTGGCTCTTGATCTCGGCTCAGGTCATGATCCTGTGAGACTAAGCCCCATATCGGGCTCTGCGCTGACAGTGTGAACCCTGCTTGGGATTCTCTCTCTGCCCCTCCTCCCACTCACTCTCTCAAAATAAGTAAATGAACTTAATAAATAAAATGCACATTCCTGACTCCCCACACCCAGAGTTCCTGAATCAGTGGGTCTGGAATGGAGTACAGTAATCTGCATTTTTAATCAGCACCTCCAATGATTCTGACAGTTATTATGAATATAACTTTTTGAAGAACAGGTAAATTTAAGGAGATATGTTATTAGTAAGCAGGCCAAAGCTTCATGAACTGGTAATAACAGATCATTTCCAAGGTGAAAGAGCCTTTACGAAGTTTCTCAAGCCTATGAATTTGTGTGTCTGCTAGCCAAGTTCAATTTGGAGTAAGCAGAATAACTGTCATTAACCAGGAAAGTCACTGAGTCTGTGTTCTTCCCCTTCCATTATAAAATATGTTTGCTCTAATATACCATACCCAGCTTCAAATAAGCACACTAACCCCAAGAACACCAAAATTGATGAGCGGTATCTGAGTGGATAGCAAAATACCTGATCACTGCAGTGAAGTAAGACTTCATCAACTAGTTGCAATGTATGTGGGTCCAGCCCTCTTAACAACAGGATTTTTAGCATGTTTCTGAAGAACCTCAGTCTTAGGAGCAGACAGGCACCCTGACTGAGTACTGTGGAGAAAGAGCTCCCTTTAATAGTGAACATTATAATCTCAGAAACATCACTGACTTGGTGGGAAGAAACAGCCTATTCCACAATAACAGAAATTTCTATTATATAATTTGATTGTCTTACACATCACTGTCCATTTTTGACTTAAGACACAGACTGTCGCATGTTGAAATTCATTGTGTTCTTCTAAGGTGGTATCACTAACATTTAATAGCTTGAAGTCACATGCTATGTCAATTTTCCAAATGTTTCTGAGCTAGAATGAAATTCATCTGCATATGAATAGTAGAAATGTTTCCACTTACAGTGCACACCCATATCTTTAGTAAGTTGAAATCAGAGATTTCAAAAGAGGTTCCTGTGGGACTCTCTTTGAACTACTTTAGTAGATTATCATCTCCAGAATTATCTATAACTGATGTGACATATATAATCTGTAAGGCATTATGTAACTATTACACCATAATCATCAGTGTCAAAGACCTTTTACAAAAATTGACAATACTATTCTGGTAATTTGCCAATGTCTCCAGATCCTTAAATACTATTCTAAGAAACAGAATTGTACTATGGTCTCCTTAATGAAATGATCTTTTCTACTATAATGTAAGACATTTCAAATGCTATAATTTATCATTCTTTACAAGTTAGGTCACAGCAACTGAACAAGTTCATGTACTCACTAAGATGGTCTCCCTTGGAGTTACCATGGGAACACTGAGACAGTGTCTTTTCAGACTTGTGCATGAATTAGTTGATGATCAATCAGAAAGATAGTACAGAACTCATTTTTAATCATCTATATACATCATTTCATCCCGAAAAATATGTAAAATAAGTGTATTTGTATTTATCAGCATTCTTTCCCTTTACAATTCAAGAATCTGAATTCCACATGTGTAACCTGGTTCTTCTTAGTGTAAATGTTGTGTCAGTTGAACATCTTTTCTGTATGGACTTTAATACCTGCTCTCTAGCCTTAAAGATGCCATTACTCAATGCATACACTTTAGTAACATACACAAGTGAAAAGTGGAAAAAATAGCAAACTCATCTTTAAAAACATTACCAGAGGTCTGTCTGGTATGTGATGTTCTCAGTTCAGCCCATTCCTAGTTTTTCATTTTAACTACCCCCAAAAAATCACCAGGTGCTCTGTTTCATGGGTCTTCATCATCCAGCATCTGCCTAACATCCTTTTAATGTGGTTGAGTAACTCAGCCCCCTCATGTAGGTTTTTAAATGATAATGAAAGAATTCCTACCTAATTCTGCATGATGCTTGCTCTAGTCAAACCCACAATTCTCTTTTCTGTTATTTACAGTGAGTGATCGTTCACATGTCATCTTCTTACCAAATCTTGTATCAAGTGTAAGCCTAATTTTTTTTGTTTGTAAGCATAATTTTTTAACTGATGTATTTTTCTGCATCTGGAACAAAGAAAAATAGTCTCACCAGTCTCCCATAACTTTATGAATTCTTGATATTTACATATTTGGACCAGCTCAGTCACAATTTCCAAATATCACATGTCCCTGCAAGTTGGAATATCATGACCTGTGTGGATCTGAGGGGCACAGATGGGAGTTTTAATGTTTAAAAGACTTTATATTATCAAGAAACATGTGACTTTCTTAGTTTAGACATTCCAAGTAGTCATGCACATTTGGGGTGTAAGGTCCATTTTTGCAGCAATGTTCTTTACTATCTGCTAATGAGATGATCCCTTACTTTAAAAACAACTATTCCTAGGATAACAAGAACTGGGATAAAGGCATACAAAATCAGAAAGTTTGTCGTGAATCTGGATGTTGCACCTGGGCAGGTTCTCTCAATGAATTGAATTCCTTGAGTGAAGGCACACATTGGATTAGTTGTCACAGAACCATTTGAGCTGCCTGCCAGGAAGATTGACAGTGTCAGATATGATGCTTCCCAGGTAATTTAATCAACAAGTATTTACCAACTGTCTGCTAAGTATCTTTTGTCATGAAAGATATAGGACATTTTAGAGAATCCAGAATTCATTATTAGATGAAGCAATAGTGGGTGCTCTGGGTCCTGGCTTCATTTGAAGATGGAAATGGGTTTGTTTCCATTTGGGGTATAAACTCATTATCATAGTACTGATAAAAATCATGATCTCTTATGATCACCTAGTACTGAATATCCTAAGGTTAGATGTTACCACCTAAAAATATCTAAAATAGCTACTAAATTCTGCCCTGTTCTTTCGCTGTTTTCACAAAGTGGCCTGGGATTTCCATGGCCAGAAGGACCTTACTATGTTCCCACTGCCTCTCATGGGATTAGGAAAACAGACTTTTGCCAAAAATGGCTTTACTCAGCTATATATATATTACATACATTTTAGGAAGGAAGCCACTGCAATTTGCTTCAATCTGTTCCGTTCAGTAGGTATAGAAACTGACTCCATCCAGAGTATACAGGGGTTTACCTCAGCATACATTAGGTCTTTTTTTTTTTTTTTTGAAGATTTTATTAAGTAATCTACACCCAATGTGGGACTCAAATTCACAACCCCAAGATCAAGAGTCACATGCTCTTCTGACTGACCCATCCAGGCACCCCAGGGCTATCATTTTCTACAAACAAAAGAGTGGCCTTAAGCTATTGGCCTTTGACAGGTGACTAACTTGACTTTTATTTTAAAAATCAAAGAAACTGGGGCGCCTGGGTGGCTCAGTCGGTTAAGCACCCGACTTCGGCTCAGGTCATGATCTCACAGTTTGTGAGTTCGAGCCTCGTGTCGGGCTCTGTGCTGACAGCTCAGAGCCTGGAGCCTGCTTCACATTCTGTGTCTCCCTCTCTCTCTGCCCCTTCCCTGCTCATGCTCTCTCTCTGTCTCAAAAATAAATAAACATTAAAAAAAATCAAAAAAAAATCAAAGAAACAGACTTTTATTTCAAAACAGGTTTTAAATCTATTATAAAATACAGCTTTTGTTTAAAAAATACATTTCCTCAGGGAATTGCTTCCTCGGAGGAGTATGTAAAAAAGATTATATTCCAAAACAGAGTACTTACCACAAATGAAATTCTGTCCATAAAACTCATTGACTATAAGAATCTCAGAGCAGTATTTTTGGAATGTGAAGTAACTGAGGATTTTAAAAGGAAGGGACATTTCTTCTGTGTTTCTGAAGAGAAAGAAATAGAGATGAAATTCAATAGGCTCTGGTAATAGTCCTACCAAATGAAAAGAAAGACAACCCTCATTTTACATTTCCCGTTATGAATATAGTTTTTATCTCTCATTATAAAAATTGCACTCACTATACAAAACATCAAACAATACTGAGAAGTACAAAGAAATACCACTGCCCAGAAATAACCATGGTTAATATTTTGATGATATATGTAATGTGTGTACGTATGTTTATAAAATTTTACATAATTGGAATCATATTCTTCATGCTCTTTTCTAACCTGCTTTTTTCAACCAAACATATGTCAGACAGCCTTCCAAGTCAGTAAGCATAGCACTCCATCATTTTTAATTATAGCTCGGTGGTCCATTATAGTAGAAACCTTAATTTAACAATCCCCTGATGATGGATTGGTGTCTAATTTTTTTTTTGATAAGCACCACTGATATAAACATGAAAGAGAAAACACACCTAACACATCACTTTAAAGGAGGATATTTGTGATTAAACAAAGATTTGAAGGAGCTAGTGTGTGAAGTGAAAATTAACTGTAAGAGGAGAGGATGGAGGGAGCAAGCAGACACTCATTGTGAAAATGAACTCTGTCCCCTCAGTTCAGTCTATTTCAGGAGAAACTCCATGCTGACCTTATGGCCTCCTTTGTCCACTATATAACTTCCGTCAATCAAAAAATATGTAATAAATTCTATATGCAAGGCACTAGTTCTAAGTGCTTGAGGAATTCAAAAGAAATTTCCCCTAGAGAACTCACAGTGTAATTGGGGACACAGAATATATACCCTTAAGACTATAAAAATACACAGTGGTAAACGATTTGTGCCAAGTATAAAAATCTAGCACCACATGTCCATGACATTCTCATACTTAGTATTTATGTTGTTTTGTTTTTTTTTTTTTAACCTATTCTCAAGGGACTCCCAAGCCCCATGACTTTGAGTTACTGGCAATATTCTAAGGCACAAAATTGAATTCGCCAACTTAGAGGCTGCTAATTGGAAAGGACAGGCAGGAATCTGGGGAGGAAGGAGGGAAGAGGAAGGACACTCCAGGAAGGAAGGGTGGCATGAGCACAGGCATGTCAAGGACTGCACATGGGACTCAAGGGCCAGAAGGGCTAGAACAGAGGCTATGAAGCCATGGGAGCTGGGTTTGGAATGACAGCCAGGCCTTTCAGTGAGCTGACACTGAAAGACCATGAAAATAGTGTTTTAAGGTAATTAATGTGGCACCAGCAAGTAGAAGGGACCAGAATAAGGGCAGATTAGGAAAAGCAGAAAAGCAAAAGGGAGGTTACAGCAGTAGTTCAAGTATGAGATGACAAAGGCCTGCAACAGGATGATGGCATGACAGGCTGATTGCTCAGCTAGCCAGAGGGTTACCTCCTTGAGGTAGGAACCGTGTGCCTTCATCTTGCAGTGCACTACACAGGGTGAAATAGAAGTAAAGGCTCCACATGCATTTGTGATTTGACAGCAAAGAAGAAACCCAACAGAAGTTGGTGACTGATCCAGTATGTACACAGTCCAAGGAGAGAGTAGTCATTCATTCATTCACTCAATTCAGCAAATATTTTTTGCCAACCTGTTTGGTTCAAGGCCTTGGGCTGGCCACTGAGAACTATAATGATGAATGAGGCACTGCTGCTGCCCTCAAGAGGATGCCATCCTTTTAAAGGAAGGATGCAAAGAAACTGAATCAGTTATCAAAAGTCTCCCAACAAAGTCATAGGCCAGATGGCTTCCCAAGGGAATTCTACCAGACATTTAAAGAAGAGTTAATACCTGTTCTCCTCAAACTGTTCCAAAAAATAGAAATGGAAGGAACACTTCCAAACCCCTTCTATGAAGCCAGCATTACCTTGATTCTAAAATCAAAGACCCCACTAAAACGGAGAATTACAGGCCAATATCCCTGATGAATCTGGATGCAAAAATTTTCAACAAGATACTAGAAAATTGAATTCAACAGTACATTAAAAGAATTATTCACCATGATCAAGTGGGATTTATTCCTGGGTTACAGGGCTGGTTCAGTATTTGCAAATCAATCAACATAAGACACCACATTAATAAAAGAAAGGATAAGAATCATATGATCCTTTCAGTAGATGCAGAAAAAGCATTTAACAAAATACAGCATCTTTCTTGATAAAAATCCTCAAGAAAGTAGGAACAGAAGGAACATACCTTAACATCATAAAAGCCTTATATGAAAGGCCCACAGCTAATATCATCCTCAATGGGGAAAAACTGAGAGCTTTCCCCCTGAGATCAGGAACATGACAGGATGTCCACTCTGACCACTGTTGTTCAACATAGTACTAGAAGTCCTAGCCTCAGCAATCAGACAACAAAAAGAAATAAAAGGCAAACAAATCATCAAGGAAGAAGTCAAAACTTTCACTCTTTTCAGATGACATGATACTCTACATGGGACACCCAAAAGACTCCACCAAAAAACTGCTAGAACTGATACAAGAATTCAGCAAAGTCGCAGGTACAAAATCAGTGTAATCAGCTGCATTTCTATATGCCAGTAATCAATCAGCAGAAGGAAATATCAAGGAATCAATCCCATTTACAGTTGCACCAAATACTATAAAATACCTAGGAATAAACCTAACCAAAAGTAAAGGATCTGTATGCTGAAAACTATAGAAAGTGTACGAAAGAAACTGAAGACGACACAAATAAATGGAAAAACATTCCATGCTCATGGATTGGAAGAACAACTATTGTCAAAATGTCAATACTACACAAAGTAATCTACACATTCAGTGCAATCCCTATCAAAATAACAACAGCATTCTTTACAGAGCTAGAGCAAAAAATCCTAAAATTTGTATGGAACCAGAAAATATCCCAAATAGCCAAATTAATGTTGAAAAACAAAACTAAAGTGGGAGGCATCACATTTCTAGACTTTAAGCTGTATTACAAAGCTGTAATCATCAAGACAGTATGGTACTGGCACAAAAACAGACACATAGATCAATGGGATAGAATACAGAACCCAGAAATGGACCCATAAATATATGGCCAACTCATCTTCAACAAAGCAGGAAAGAGTATCCAATGGAAAAAAAGCCTCTTCAGCAAATAGTGCTGGGAAAACTAAACAGCGACATACCAAAGAATCAAACTGGACCATTTTCTTACACCATACACAAAAATAAATCCAAAATGGATGAAAGACCTAACTGTGAGACAGGAAAGTCATCAAAATCCTACAGGAGAAAACAGGCAGCAACCTCTTTGACCTTGGACGCAGCAATTTCTTACTTGACATGTCTCCAGAGGCAAGGAAATAAAAGCAAAAATGAACTACTGGGACCACTTCAAGATAAAAAACCTTCTGCACAGCTAAGGAAACAATGAACAAAACTAAAAAGCAACTGAAGGGATGGTAGAAGATATTTGTAAATAACATATCAGATAAAGGGTTAGTATCCAAAATCTATACAGAACTTCCCAAACTCAACACCCAAAAAACAAATAATCCAGTGAAGAAATGGGCAAAGGACACAAATACACATTTTTCAAAAGAAGACATCCAGATGGCTAACAGACACATGAAAAGACGCTCAACATCGCTCATTGTCAGGGAACTACAAATCAAAACCACAATGAGATACTACCTCACACCTGTCAGAATGGCTAAAATTAACAACTCCGGAAAAAACAGATGTTGGTAGAACCCTTGTTCACTGCTGGTGGGAATGCAGATTGGTGCAGCCACTCTAGAAAACACTATGTAGGTTCCTCAAAAAATTAAAAATAGAACTACTTTATGACCCAGCAATTGCACTACTAGGAATTTATCCAAAGGATACAAAAATGCTGATAGAAAGGGGCACATGCATCCCAATGTTTATTGCAGTGCTATCAACAATAGCCAAATTATGGAAAGAGACCAAATGTCCATTGACTGATGAATGGATAAAGAAATGTGTGTATGTATTATGTATATGTATATATTATATATATATATATCTTTACCACATCTACACACACACACACACACACAGGAATACTACTCAGTGATGAAAAAGAATGAAATCTTACCATTTCCAACAATGTGGATGGAACCAGAATGTATTATGCTAAGCGAAATAAGTCAGAGAAAATCAAATACCATGATTTCACTCATATGTGGAATTTAAGAAACACAACAGATAAACATTAGGGGAAGGGAAGGAAAAATAAGATAAAAACAGAGAGGGAGGCAAACCATAACAAAGTTTTAAACAGAGAACAAGCTGAGGGTTGCTGGAGGGGAGGTGGGTAGGGGTATGGCCTAAATGGGTAATGGGCATGAAGGAGGGCACTTTTCGGGATGAACACTGGGTGTCAAATGTAAGAGATGAATCACTGGGTTCTACTCCTGAAACCAAGACTACACTGTATTATATAACTAACTTGAATTTAAGTAAAAAAAAAAAAAAAAAAAAAAAAAAACAAAACAGAGGTGTCTGGGTAGTTCAGTCGGTTAAGTGTCTGACTCCAGTTCAGGTCATGATCTCACAGCTTGTGAATTCAAGCCCCACGTCAGACTCTGTGCTGACAGCTCACAGCCTGAAGCCTGCTTCAGATGCTGTGTCTCCCTCTCTCTCTGCCTCTCCCCCCCACTCATGCTGTCTCTCTCAAAAATAAATAAACATTAAACAAATTAAATTTAAAAAAAAAAAGGAAGGAAGGCTGCAACCTAAGCGGCACTTGACAGGCTCCCAGAGAGCTGATCTAGCCAAGGGACCATCAGAGAGGCTTCATGCAGGTGGCAAACAGAGACAAATGGATCCATGAAAGACACAGGAGGACAATCAGGCTACATTACAGAAGCCCCTGGAGTACTTTAGAGAGGAAGGAAACATAGATCTAAATTTACTGAATGGGACTGTCCAACATTATACTGTTAAATGCATCCTTAACTCCTCTACAACAGCATAATCTCATTTCTATTAAAGATTATATAAAAGTCTAACAAGATACACAACAAAATTTAACTGAAGGTTGCAATACTTCAGGTAACTTTTAGTCTTCCTTATGCACTTCTGTATTGTGTACATTTTTTCCCCCAAGAACGTGCATTATTTTGTAAGCAGAAAGAATAAAGCTATTTCTGTTTGTGTTTAAAGGAGGAGACAGCCAAAAATGGAAATGTTGCGGGCAGTCAGTCAGGAAAGGTGATGACTTGGAAAAATGTGAACTTTATGATTAGGAGGTTGATGTGGTCCTTGAAGAGCAGATTTTCATTTCAGTGACGGGAGTGGAACCCAGGTGAAACCTTGGGATATTGAGGTTTTGCAAAAACCCCCAGAGTCTTTGGTAATGTTGGCCACTGCCTCTCTTTCAAACAATGAATTCCCTTTTCCAACAAACCAAATACACAAAATAGTGCCAGACGGACTGGAATATGTAATGATTCAAATATTCAAGTGGAGATCCTGCCCAAGGTGGGTCTATACCTTGCTGGCTTGATTGCATACCCTTGGGGTGATTTGACTTGAGCATTTTTTATAGATGCTAACAATCCACTTAAGCAACACAAATACAGTGTAATAATGGTGGTGTAAAAATAATCCTCTTTGATCAAAACCAGCCCACTTCACTTTGTAACACTTCACTTGCTAGAACTCACTACAGCTTATGAAGTGTCTTCCTGTTGATTATCTCATTTGCTCCTCATACTCCCCTGAGGAAGGTGGGACCAAGATCATTAGTTTCATTTATTAAGTGAGGAAACTAATGTAGATAGAAGTGACTTGCCCATGTGGCAGCTAAGCGCTTAGAGGAAATCTCTAATTCCGGGCAGCCTTGCTCTCCAGGGAACCGCGTGTGGCCTGTGAGTCTTCACAGTGGTTTGACTGGAGCAAAGTTAAGTATGAGGTGAGTTTAAGTCAAAGAAGCAACCACCGTCACATGTCCTCAGGGACCCGTAGTGTACTTACAGGTCCTGCTCACATTACCTGCCTGGGACTACTGGCACCCTTCAAAAAATTTTCACCCTTTCTGCTACTGCTTTTTTAAAATGTATGTATGTGTGCATATATACTTCTTGCTTATAAAATGTTTATTATAGAAATTTACAAAATAAAGGAAAATATGAAGAAAAAATATTACCAGAGATAATTTCTGTTAACATTCAGCGTGTGTCATCTATTCCTAGTATTTTCTTGATCGGTCCTTTATCACACAAGCTCTTATCTGACTGTTCTTACTTCTTAAAAGAAACTGGGAACTGAGAACCAGAATAGAGACACCACAGTGCCAGGGCAAAAATGGATTAAATGCATGCTATTTAGCTTGCAATACAGGCAGGGAGTTTTTCTGGAGGATGGATTGGTTTTCCTCCTCTTGTTATTACATGTGAATCAAATATGGATAACATGCCTCAACTGTCATTTCCTGATCCTCAGTGTGAAGACACTTTACTGAACAAATAGTAAACAGTTCAAGGTCTAAATAACAATGGTAAACAAGCACTATAAATACTCCAGACCACAAGGTGATACCTTTAGCCAGTATCACATAGCTCTCCTCTGGAATGCCTTATAACGTCATTATCAAGTGACCATTAACAACAAATCATCCATGAAAATCCTTTGAATTGTTGTATCTTACCTTATTAATCCAGATCCTACAAATATCCCAGCAACAGAGAGCAGAGCCACCATGCTATTGACCACATTTGGGTTTTGGACCATACCAAGTAGCACAAGACTTAGAAATTCACCGATCAAGTGGGGAGCCAAGAGAGCAGCAGAGAAATACCCAAATCTGGCAACCTCAGGATATAAACCCAGAGTCCTAGAAAAACATAAAATCTTTAGTTTCCTCTCCAAGGGTTATCTAATAAAAATATCACACTTGCCTTCTACGAATAAGTTCATGGTGGTTAGTGGGTGGGAAGCGTTTGCAGGGTAAGCCAAACTCCCCTTTGAAAGGCCTTTTCGAAACACAGCCAACATCTGAGACCATTCATTACCACACATTGTTTCTGTTGGCTCCAACTTAGTGTGCCACCTTTTCCAGCTCCTTCAGTTCTCACAGGAAAATATTAATACTTAGACAATGGTCGCAACTAGTGCAATAAATAGGGTTGTTGAACTCTCCAGGCTTCTCCATAATTAACCATGTTCTGCCTAGTTAGCACTGCTCCTACTCTAGCTAGCCTACTTTCCCAGGCTCACTCCATGCGCTTCTCTGCCCCTCCATCCCTGCACTTCATCCCCATCACGCGGGGTTGTTGCCCACGTGAAAACCCTTCGCTACCTCCATTGACTCTATTCCATTCTTGTCTTTTATTCTACCAGCCCCTTCCACTGATTTGATCTTCATTTTCATAAACACACTTCCCTATATCCATATCCCTTAACTCTTACATTCCTTCCACTACATACATTTCCCCTGGTGATAGCATGTCCTCAACAACCATTAGACATGGCTGCCCTTTCTTCCATTTGTAGAGTAAGAAAAAGGAGTTGGCATGTCTTATAAGCATGCCTGCTTACCACTCTTCAAGGCCTTCCATCCTTATACAAATCATGAGGTTTGCTTATACTGTTCTCTTTCCCCATGTAATCCTTTGTGGCTTTTACAACATTCTCTCAACTTTGAGGATTTTATAGCATCTGGACCAGGGTCAGTCTTCGCACTCCTGTCCACTATCATTATCCTCAAGGTCTTTAACCTTCTTGATGAACCACCAACATCAGTGCCTCCTAATTAGGTAACCTGATCAATTCCAGTGGTTCCATCCACCTAATCTTCATTATTCATCATGTCTTAAACTTCAATGTTACTCAAAACTGTTCTACTTCCAAAATTTCAGATTCTAAAAGTGCTCTCTCGGGGCACCTGGGTGGCTCAGTCGGTTAAGCGTCCGACTTCGGCTCAGGTCGTGATCTTGCGGTCCGTGAGTTCGAGCCCCGCGTCGGGCTCTGTGCTGACAGCTCGGAGCCTGGAGCCTGTTTCAGATTCTGTGTCTCCCTCTCTCTGACCCTCCCCCGTTCATGCTCTGTCTCTCTCTGTCTCAAAAATAAATAAACGTTAAAAAATAAAAATAAAAAAAAAAATAAAAGTGCTCTCTCTGATCATGGCATCCCTCCTGTCTCCTGTTTCCCCTAAGCCCTCACTGCCTCAGATCCTTACCTGCTTCTGCTATTCTTTGCCTTCCCAATCCCCACACCTGGGAGCCCTGTTATTTCACTTAGGTTCTCTCCCTGTAGGTGTGCTGAACAGGGCATAATCCTGTACTAATCAGATCCACTATGCCTCAGCCGGCCCCAAGACCCCTTACTTTTTCTCATTGCTTATTGGGTTCCAATAACACTTCCCTCATGGCTAATATATACCTGTATTTTAAATTATCTCCCCAATTTCAAACTCTCTCCAGTGCTCAGCAGATGGAATCCTCTCCCATTTTATGAATTTCTTGCTAACTTTATCTTCCCTATTTTTTATCTTCCATGTATTGTGCTCATTCTTTCTCTTTTCCCCCTATCATTGCCAAGTGGATCCTATCCTTGATTTCATGTTACCTGATTCCACTATCCCTACCCTGCTCTACTCTGGAAACGTGATCTGTGACTTATCCTATTTTGCTATAGTTTCATCTATTCTCAATCTAATGGTTTTTCCAGATGGTGTTATTTACCATATCCTGAAATATCAATTCCCTGAGCCTGATAACCATGTGAGCAAATTGCCTTCCCTTCATCCTACCCTACACCACCAAGTTTCCCAAGCAGCATCTGCTTCTTCCATCTCTTGGAAGCAAGAGCTTCCAAGCAGCATCTTCTTCTTCTTACTTGTTCTCTTGTAAATCTGACTTGCACCTCCACCAACCTATTGAAGCTTGTTTTTGGAAGACTGCCAATGACATCCTAATCTGATGCTTCATCTCCTCAAACCCCTGCAATATGAATGAGTTTACTACACTTCCTTGAAATGCTCTCCTTCCTCGGTTTCTCTGATGCTGCCTGGTCCTGTTACTCCTTCTACCTCCCTGATCACCCTTCTGCTTCCCACACTCTAAAGGTGCCTCCTAAGGTTTGCACTTGGGGCACCTGGGTGGCTCAGTCAGTTAAGCGTCCAACTTCAGCTCAGGTCATGATCACACGGTTCATGGGTTGGAGCCCCATGTCGGGCTCTGTGCTGACAGCTCAGAGCCTGGAGCCTGCTTCTTGGATTCTGTGTCTCCCTCGCTCTCTGCCTCTCCCCCACTAATGCTCTGTCTCAAAAATAAACATTAAAATGTTTTCAAAAAAATAAATAAATAAGGTTTACACTCAAGACTGCCTTCTCCCCTTCCAATATTCTCTCCTATAAAATCCATTCCCAGGCCTTTACTCTTATTCCTCTTTTTCTTTCTGCTGTAGCCTACCACCAAAACCTCAGCATGACGTGTCTCATCTGATGTCCTATAGCATACCAGATGCAACATGTTCAAAACCAAGTCCGTGCTCTTTCCTGTCAAGATGCTGTCACCATCCCATTCCCTCAGATGGAAAACTCAGGCATTCTCTATTACTTTCTTTACCACCAACAAATCCATGGTTTCTAAGCCCATTTGATTCTACTTTCCTAGTATTTCAAAGTGAATCCCCTTTTGTTGCCACTGCTCCTCTCTTCAGTAAGGCCTCTGCCTTTCCCATAGGCTGCTGCCAAGGCTCCAGGGTCTCTGCCCTAACTCCAGTCTGCTGCCAAAGCGGGCCAGCCTCACCCTCCAGAGTCCATCACAGATGGGTCACTCGCTGGTTCAGACTTCTCTCCTATGTCCCATCCCATTATCAAATCCACTTCAGCTCCTTAGCCTGGCATTCACCACCTCACCAGAGGGGCCAGTCAGCTCTTTCACTACTCTTTATAATCCTTCATTCCCACAGCACAACTGCATCTTTTCTCTGGAAAGGTTTTATGTTGTTTTGCTCCTGAACTTATGCCCCTGCTCTTTCTTTTCCTGGAATGCCCTTGCTCCCTTTTCTATCCATTGGAATTCTGCTCATCTGTCCTCCAAGAGTTTTGTCCTCCAAGAGTTGTCCTCCAAGAGTTGCTCTTCCCGCTCAAACAAATCGGTTCTTGGTCTCCTTTGTAATTGGCTGGGATGGGGAAGATACCCCATCTGTACTTCAGTTTGCTCACCTACAAACAAGGATAGGTATAGTGCCACCCTTATAGAATGACTGAAAGGATTACATGAATTGGTATATTTAAAGCTCTTAGTGCCTGACATAAAGCAAGTGCTCAGTATGTGTTAGTTGTTGTTATTATTGTTATATTCCTCAACATAGTGACTGTGCTTCTTTATAACACTAATCTTAACACTTTCTTGAGTAAAAGTCATCTGGAGATTTTTTTTTTTCAACGTTTATTTATTTTTGGGACAGAGAGAGACAGAGCATGAACGGGGGAGGGGCAGAGAGAGAAGGAGACACAGAATCTGAAACAGGCTCCAGGCTCTGAGCCATCAGCCCAGAGCCTGACACGGGGCTCGAACTCACAGACCGCGAGATCGTGACCTGGCTGAAGTCGGACGCTTAACCGACTGCGCCACCCAGGCGCCCCCATCTGGAGATTTATGTCCACATCATATGAAATGCTTTAGGGCCAGATGTATTTTGGAATGTGGCAATTTACAGATTTTGGAAAGTCTGTACACTGCACAGACCATACTTGTCACAGTGGGATTAGGGACTCCACCTGTAACCAAGCACATTAATATTTCTACTAAACAGGAGTGTTTATGTAGGAAAAGTACAGAGAACATCGTGTGGGTTCACATCTGATTTTGCCACTGAGTTCATGTCAGCATGTTGCTAGAAGAGTTACAAATACATTCTGACTTTCAGAGATGTTTAACTTTCAGAATTGCAAGCCTGAGGGCAGCACCTCCTGTTCACTCCTCTTTGAGTCTTCTGTTGCACCTAGTATTGTGCTGGCTAAGCTGGTGCTTAGTAGGCATTCAACAAACATTGCTGTCATTTAATCAAAGTGTTTGCTATGTTGCTAACAGCATGCTACCACTGGAAATGATTCTGACTTTCTATATCTGACTTTAATCAAAAAGAGTCCTGACCTGTATGCTTACACTTCCCTGTTTTCTTAAATCTTACAGAACTTTCTCATGGGCAGTTTTTCAAAGACTGTATGGTCTTCAAGATCAGTGCTTCACAAATTTTAAAGTGCACATGAACCACCAGGAGGATCCTGTTAAATGCAGAATCCAATTCAGTAGCTGGGCCTGAGAGTCTACATGTTAAACAAGTTCAAAAGCAAGGCTGACACTGGTCTGTGGGCTACACTGAGTAGCAAGAGTCTAAATTACCGAGGTCTTCAATTTTCAGCCAACCCTGATTTACTCAAAAATGATCAGGTTGTAAATGATCTGTTCCTGGATCATTCAGCCTGAACCAGACAGGCTCATGGTTTATTTACATCATGGATTAGAGTCAACATGTTCCTGAGTGTCAGAGAATGAGGCTTCATCAGGTCCAGCAGGGAGGCCCCATGGTCCCTGCCATCGCCCTCAGCGGGGAGCCCAATCTGCTAACTCGGAGCAAGTGGCTTTGCCTCTGTCACTCTCCAGAGTGATACCAACTTCTAAGCACCTGCACCAAGACCTTCCCAGTCCTCATTTGGGAGCTCAAACTAACTAGGCCCTGGTTTGTCTTTTACCTATGTATCACTTAATTCATAGTAATTATTGGTATTACATATCATGGGTCTGAATACTGGCTATGTTAGGAGCACCTATAATTATTCAGGCAGTCATGAATCCCATGGCCTGAAGACAACATCTCAAGACTGCCTGAAGTTCTCCTGGGATGACAAGCTGGGCACATTTACACTACTAGAGTCACAGAATACCAGGTAATGCCCCCATCTTTTCTTATGGGAAAGCCACAGGGATTAGGAAAGATACCTCTCCCTATGACAATAAATCATGCAAATAACTACACTTTCAGATTTATATCTTTTAAAAGCTCTAAGAAACAACAAAAAAAAAAAAAAACAAAAAGAAGCATTGTCTATAAGCTATCAATCAAAACCGAACAGCATCAGGGATGCTTCATGGCTCCTCAGTGCCTCTTCCCATAGTCATTCTTCCATTGCTCAAACCCCCTCACACCAGCCCAACTGTGATGTCACAGGTGGGTCAGTGGAAACGTCAGGCAGAGTTGCTGTTCCGGCTGACAGGTGCTCGGAAGCCTTGCTTAATGTTGAGCCACGCTTAACAGCTGCTTGTCACCTCCCCCCCCCCCCCCCCCCCCCCCGGCATCCCAGCTACTTAAGAGAGATCTTCTCTGGCCAGGCCCTGCAGGAGATGTGGGACATGCCTGTCCCTGGCACATGTAGTCCTGCTGATCTGCTCTCAGGTCCCATGCAGCCCCCAGCTGGGTTCTTTTATTTGTCCTGAAGGACAGGACATTGTACTAGACACTGATGGGCAAAGACAGACCCCCCCAGGGCCAAGAGCAAGGAGTTGTCCACCCTGGAGCTCCCCCTCCAGTGGTCCCAGTGGCCATCTGGGACTCCCCAGGAGGCCTGGCCCAGGGGGACTAAACACCTTTGAACAACCCCTTACCAATAGCACACACTGCTGAACATCATGGTTGCAATGACACTGAAGGGGAGGACGTGCAGCACATAGGCCAGCAGCATCTGCCACTTCTGGTACAGGCCGTCTTGGCTCTCCTGGTCACTGACAGCTCGCAGCACAGGAACTGGGCATGGAAAGCAGGTTTCAGAACAGCTGGCCACCACACAGCTAAGGAAGGAGGGCTAGCCAAAACTAAACCTGACGCTGTACAGTGGGAACCAGCCGGGGCTCCCTAGTCCTGGAAAGGGGAACCTGCCACCCACAGAACTATAAATACCTTCCACCACAGTATGGTTGCAAAGGCTGTCCTAATTTATTTCCTTCTAAAATCAAAGGAAGGGTGTCACAAATTCAAGAACACACGTGCAAAAGGGTCATGAATGATGTGAGGTACTTTGTCCTCTTTTTGTGCAGGGTTTTGGCACAGAACATCAGGCAACTAGGTATTGCTTCCGGATTCTCTGAGTTTTAAAATTAAGTGCTGGCTATCCTAAAATAGTCTCCAAAAAGAATTTAATGGTGCAAAGTTGGCAGGTATCTGGGTTCCCAGGAGCTGTACATCCTAATGGCCGAGAAAGGGATAACAGGGATGATCTTTTTAAAAAAAAAAAACCCTTCCCAAACCCTGCCCCATCAGCAGCTCATAATTTCATGTTTCCCTGGATCCTTAGACCCTCAGAGAGATCTACTTGGTGAACTAATTCACACTAAGATATCAGTAACTTAGTAGTTACCATTCCCCAGGGAGAGAATCTGGAGAGGGCCAAGTTTAGCTCAGCAAAATACCCTTATAATCATGGAGTCTTGCAAGGTGCCAGCTGGAGAAGGGAGATATTCAGGAAGAGAGGAAGTGCCCCCCCCCAGCCCTAGGCACAGGCACGTACACAGATTCACAGCGTTGAGCATGCCTGTATATGGGGTGGCACCTACAAACTGGTATAGGAGACCCACGCGATCCTGGACAGCACCCTTCAGCACATCGTTCTGGACCCGCAGAAGATAGAAAACGACGAACAAACCCATGATCAGGTTCTGAACAAGACGCATAATCACTGCCAGCTTATTTCTCAGTAAGTTTCTTGTCACTCTCCTGAAAACCAAACAGCCCTGTTTTAATTCCTTTTCTTTCACTGGTGGATGCCTAACCACCTAAAATGGGCTGAGGCTCTTACCTTAAGAGAACACCCAGTTTAGAGAGAGCTCCAGGAGAATCTTTGGTTTTAAACGGAACCGTTGACAATGTTTTCAGGTGTTTTGCTCTTTCAATATTCTCCAAGGTTTTGTGATAAATTGCTGATTCTTTGTAGGCAGATTCAATCATCTGGACTCTCTTGTAGGTTTCCATTTCCCGTTCTTTGCTTTGAGTATCCACTGATGTTAGGTCCACTAATTTTTTCCCAAAAGAAATGGCCCATAAGTTTTTAAATGCAAATATATGCACAATGGCTTATAATACATGTTTCATCACTGATTCAGGAGTACTAGCCCACCTATAAAATCAAAATATTTTCTGTTCATGCCCACCTATAAAATCAGAATTCTTTTAAAGTTACCTGCAAGGCCTTGAGGATTCAACTGAGGCTGTCTGTGAGAATTTAGAAGCTCAGCTATTTTTCTCTGACAAAGTGGACATGCACCCATTTAAGAGAGATCTCCCACCTCAGTCTGATAGGTCATCTATCAGATGGTAAGTTAAGGGACCCAGCCAAACTAATTCCTTAAAGAGTGAAAACACCGAAACAAAAACAAGAATAAAATCCACCAGTGCTGTTGACATCCAGGCAGAAATCTTAATAAACATTCATGATGGGAAAGGTGAAAAAAAAAAACTTACTATAAAAGTCAAAAGGGTTTGAATGTTCGGGACAAGGGTAATTGCAGCCATTGAAGAAATCAAGCATTTCCACCGGTGTCCCACAGAAAACCAGCTCTCCATAGCTCAGAATGGCGATTTTATCAAAGAGCTGATTGGAAAATAGATGGTATTAGTGTATAATCAGGTTACCATATTCTTCAGGAGAATAAATTTCCAAGCAGTGAGTCCTTGATTATCTTAGCCATGCATCAGTATTCTTATTGTGTCCACTGGAGACACACAGAGCATGTCCCTATTTTTTTCAGCTGGGGTTGCTCCTGTGCACAATGCTGCATCCAGCCTGGGCCCAGCATCACATCTGGGGTGGAGGAGAACTCCTGGAGCTGGCCAGTGGACCTGGGTCTGAGTCCTAGTCGTGCCACTGAGTGAGTGACCTTGGACAAGATGTTCATGTGTTTAATCTCAGATCCTTGACTACAAGAGGCAAATAACAGCTCCTGGGAAAGTATCCTGGGAAGTATCCTGGGAAGATGAAGTGAGATTTTCGGAAGGAAATCTATATGATTCAGTGGAAAGACACAGCCTTTGAAGCCAACTGGACCATGAATGCCACTTCCAGCTTTTTTACTGTGTGGTATTGACTCAATTTGGCATCACTTCTAAGGCTCCCTCTTCTCTATTAAGTGACAGTACAGATGCCCACCTCATAGGACTGTTGTGTGGACTAAATGAGCTAGTGCACAGAAGGTATTTGGTACATGGTAGGTGCCCTTCCTATATCAGGAAGCCCATACTGGCTCCAATTGCTCTGGTTGACAAGTACTAATCTCTCCCTCATGATCCCCATCTCAACACACACATCTACCCACCCCTGATGAGTTAAGCAGGAACAAGAGACGTCCCTCTCACCTGAAAGAGCTCAGAGCGTGGCTGGTGGATGGTGATAATCACAATGCGGTTCCTGCGAGCCAGCTCTGCCAGGAGGACAACGATCTGATTTGCTGTCATGCAGTCCAGACCTGTGGTGGGCTCATCAAACAGCATGACCTCTGCAGGCAAGGAAGGGTCAGGTTTCTGAGTCACTGATGAGCCTGGGCTTTGGGCTCTAAACTCAGAATTTTGAATAGTTCTTTATGGAGATGTCCCATCCCATATTACTCCATCCAAATAGTATGCTGTGAGGCAAGCCCAAGAGAGAGAACCTGACCTAGTAAGACCCAACTCCCAGCTGCATAGCACATTTTGGCTTTAATCCTTGAGGGAACAGGGCAGAAATAAGATCAGCCTCTCGCATGGTACTGTGGACTGTTGGGGCTCTGTCCAGAGGACCAATGACAAAGCACGAGGGCTGGTGAGCAGGCACCAATTTGTTTTCAAAAGGTTGAGAGGAGGCTGGTTAAAAAGACATAACCTCACTTTATGTGGAGCACTTTCCAATGCTGACAGGGTTTCTGTGCTACAAAAAAGTCTGACCCATACAACAAAGTCCGAGGTGGGACAGGGGCTTAGATTCTTTAGAGAGTTTAAATGTGGTTCTTTCTACCTAGAAAGTGAGATGGGCTGTTAAGAACATCTCTCTTCCTTGTCTTCTAGTGATCAACCACCATCTGAAGAGCAGGCAGTCTTAGTCTGCCTCAGTGTAGTATCCAAATGTAGTATGTCCTCTTCTAGGGGCATGTAAGTGCTGAGGTTCCCCCAGTGGCAGGGAGAATGACCAAACTCAGCAGGAGAGGCAGGTGACTGGCTACCTCATCTTGATACTTCTCCCTCCAAAATATACACTTTTTTTGTGTATCAAAGTCCTGCTTTAATTCCTGCCATTTCATTAGTACCTCTAGTCACACCAAAACTCACTGGTTTTCCACAGCACACACAGTGGTGCTGCTCTAGTAAGAAGTTAGGATGGACAGGCCAGGCCCATGTGTTCATGGAAGACCTTCATTGCACATTAAAACACAAATGCAGTGTTTCCAAGTCTAAGAGCTGTTTTGTACTCAGATGGTGGAATGGCATCAGGAACTACATAGTATTTCCAAAGAAACTGGGTCCCTGGTTTGATGTCAGGGACGTCAGTTCCACACAAACCTCTCTGCAAATGGAGACTATGAAGAAAGGGACCGAAAACGTCTCCAGACCTATGGAAGACGGGCAGTAGCCGGTAGTAGTTCTGAGTCCCACTTACTGGGATCCTGGAGAAGCTGGGCTGCGATGGAGACCCGGCGCCTCTCGCCATTGGAAATTCCCCCAAGGTTGTAATTGCCAATCAGTCGATCTGCCACGTGGCTCAGACTCAGCTCTACCATGACTGCATCCACCTGTTTGAGACACAAAGTCCCAGAAGGCTGGTCTGCTGGGCTGCTGCCCTAATTCATGGCCTGCAGGTGGCATGGGAGAGGCAACACACTTCCCGGGAGTGCTCAGCCACTTTCACCACACTCTAGGGAGAACATGCCTATTATGGTAAAATTCAATTTGGTCTAAATCATAATACATGTGTCAGATTAGAACAAATAATAAAACTGTTTTTCAAAAGTCTCTAGAGCAACAAAACTGTTTACATTTGTTTCAGGGAAATTCACCAGGAAACACTGGAGACTTCACTGGACTCCTATTTTCACAGAAATTGTTTTTTTAATTTTTTAAATGTTATTTTTGAGAGAGAGAGAGAGAGAGAGAGAGAATGAGACTGACTGGGGGAGGGGGAGAGGCAGAGGGAGACACAGAATCCAAAGCAGGCTCCAAGCTCTGAGCTGAGAGCACAGAGCACAACATGGCGCTCGAACTCACGAACCACAAGATCACGACCTGAGCTGAAGCTGGATGCTTAACCAACTGAGCCACCCAGGCGCCCCTGTTGGACCCCTATTTTCAGATGTTGCATTGAGTCCAGCATAAAGATCCTCCAAAGGTACAGTTACAACATAGCTTTTTAAAATATGTTTGGGGGGGCACCTGGATCCGGCTCAGTCGGGTAAGCATCTGACTTCGGCTCAGATCATGATCTCACAGCTCATGAGTTTGAGCTCCAGGTTGGGTTCTGTGCTGACAGCTCGGAGCCTGGAGCCTGCTTCCGATTCTGTGTCTCCCTCCCTCTCTGCCCCTCTCCTGCTCGCACTCTCTCAAAAATAAACATTTAAAAAAATATGTCTGGTTTTTGCAATTTTATTATAATAAATGTTTTATATACCAAAAAAAAACCCTAATTTGGTTTGAACTAAACCTGACTACCCTTATATAACCCAAATAAGTCCTGGAGTCCCACCTGGCCCACTTTCAGTGTGGTTTTGCATCAAATATAATCCAGTTATCAAAAGTAATTAAAAATAATGCCAATTCTTTACTTGAATATCTTTAAGGACTTTACAGAGGACCCAGTTTATTACCTACAGCCACACTTCATGTCCTGTTCCAGTTCTCTCTCCACTTCTCTTAAGACTCTGCCACTCCCTGACACCCTCTCCTTACTCCTCCTCCTCAACTTCCCCAAAACTAGAAACATTCTTTAATGACTGTCTAATCAAGAAGGTTGGCCTTTTCCCTCCCATTCCTTCTTTCCTTCCTCAGCTTAACCCATCTCCAGAGACTCAAAAACCTCTACTTCTGGCCCTGCCTTGCTGATTACCCATATCTACATAGGGCCCTGGGGAAAGCAGCTAGAAACAGACTGAAAATACCTACATATATGGTAATGAGTTGCATTCCCATACACATCCAAAGAGACTGTGTTACTTTTACCGTGAAAAAAGAAACAAAACACTACATTAAAAAATAACAACAGGGGTTCCTGGGTAGGTCAGTCGTGAGTCTGACTTCAGCTCAGGTCATGATCTCACCACTCGTGAATTTGAGCCCTGCATTGGGCTCTGTGCTGACAGCTCAGAGCCTGGAGCCTGCTTCAGATTCTATGTCTCCCTCTCTCTGCCCCTCCCCTGCTCGCATTCTGTGTCTCTCTCAAAAAGAAACATTAAAAAAATATATAATAACAAAGTAGGGGCGCCTGGGTGACTTAGTCAGTTAAGCACCCGACTGTTGATTTCGACTCAGGTCATTATCTCACAGTCATGAGATCAAGCCCTGCATCGGACTCAGTGTGGAATGCAGAGCTTTCTTGGAATTCTCTCTCTCCTTCCCTCTGCCCTCCCCGACTCGTGCTTGCTCTCTCTCTCAAAATAAGTAAAAACTTTAAAAAAAATAACAACAAAGTAGATTGGAGTAAAAGAGGAGATGATTTGTGGAACAAAGTTCCAGAAGAGCCAGGAGTGGGATCAAAAGCATAGATGTAGATTTGACCACAAGAAGGAATACATCTGTATTACATCCAAAGGAAAACACGGTTAATAATGCATAAATAAACCAGTATGATTTATTTTGGAAAAAAGGGTCTCCTCTTGCCATCAGAGTAGAAGGATCCTGGAATTGAGTTTTGCTTGATATGGCCAGGCTGATGTGCTCACCTGCCAGGGCAGATTCCTGAGCATCCCTGTCATTTGCTCTGCAACAACCAGAATAAACGAGTAAACTTGCTCTCCTGGCTTGGAAGGGATAGAGAGAGGAGGCATTTATTTAACCTGTTTCAGATGTCTCATACTCTATCCCAAAGCCTCTCTGTTTGGCGAACACTACTGGGAATGGAATTCACAATGTCTTAGAAGGAACCCTTGGGATCACTGGGATCAACAACCTCTATGCTATGTGTTCTCAAATAAATGGACTCATTCCTCACATTAATACCAGGAGAGATGCATTATTATTTATTCATTATGGAGGAGGAAACAGATGCTCAGAGAGGTACATAATTTGCCCAAGGTCACACCACTAGCAAGTGACAGACTGGGACTGAGAGGACTGTCTGGGTTCTCAAGTGGCCGATGAAGCACAAGGTTTAGCCCACAATCCAGCAGACAGAGACTGCCCATGTCAACCACAGCTTTATGTTCAGGTTCCTTAGAGGAGAGATCTGCTGTGCTCTGCCCTCTATTACCACCATTTCCTTCTTACTACTTTGTCCAGATTTTATGTTCTGTGGACTACATTTGCTCAGAAAGTACTTTCTCAGGCAGAGGAACTTTCACAGGACTTTTAGGGGCTGCCAGTGCCAAGAGAACAGTTACTGGGGGCAGGGGGGGACAATTTTGCCATCAATTGATTGCAAGGCATCCATGAATTTTCTGAATATTTATGCATATATGTGCATTTTCTGGGGAAGAGATCCATGGCTTTCTTAGATTCATTCTCTCATCGGGATATGTGACATAAGTGGATCACTAACTCAGAAGAATCTGTTTATGATTTCATTTCTCCCACTCAGATACCAATAGGATCTTCTCCTGCCCTTTTTAGAAACAGAAATACTAAAGCAAGCAGAGTCCATAGATGGACTCATCTGTTACTCACTGTCAGGGCTAAGTCACGTGAATATGTCTGTGCCTCAGTGTGGGCTGAACTCGACCTCCATCTTCTCTCATCACAATGCGGCTCGGGAGATCCCAGGAGCTCAGGAAGGCATGACAGAACTAGACAGCGTAGGGTCACATCCCAGCTCTGCCATTCCCAACTATCTGATCTTAATCTCGTGTGTTAGGAGATAACGCCTCCCTCATAGGGTTGATGCCAGAATGAAATGCAATACTATGTGTGAACAAAGCCTGACTTAATGCCAGCCAGCTATGAGAGTTCAGAGTACAGACACACCTTGTTTCACTGTTCTTCACTTTACTAGGCTTCACAGATACTGTATTTTCTACAAAGTAATGATTTGTGGCAACCTTGTGTCAAACAAGTCTACTGGCACCATTTTTTCCAACAGCATTTGCTTATTTCGTGTGTCAATAAAGTATTTTTACTTTTTTTAAGTTTATTTTTAGGTATTTTGAAAAAGGGGGGGTGGGGAGACCGAGCATGTGCAAGAGAGAGAGGGAGACAGAATCCCAAGCAGGCTCTGCGCTGCCAGATGCGGGGCTTGAACTGACTAACCATGAGATCACGACCTGAGCCAAAATCAAGAGTCGGATTCTTAACTGACCAAACCACATCGGTGCCCCTAAAACATTCTTAAATTAAGATGTGCATTGTTTATTTTAAACATAATGCTACTGTACACCTAACAGACTACAGTATAGTATAAACATAATTTTTACGTGCACTGGGAAACCAAAAACTTCACCTGACTCCATGGATTTTGGTATTTGCCTTACTGCAGTGGTCTGGAACCAAACCTACAGTATCTCCAAGGAATGCCTGTATAACCTGGTAGAGTAGCAAGAACCTCACCATGCGTTCTGAGTACTCTAAGGTAACCTCCAGGAACAGAGCTAAGTATCACTCTGTGAGGCTGATGGTCCTCTTTGAGGGCCAGGCTCCTCGCTAAGACTCCTCTGGAGTAAAAGCTTATCCTCCAGCACTGTCTAGGACTCTCAAACAGAAGAATGCTCTTTACTCACCCGGGTATTTTATCAAACAAATCTGCTGGCACTTGGGACACAGCTTAGACCTAATTCCACTCTCTAAGCCCTGTCTGAAAGTCCAATGCCAGGGACAAATTGAGCAAGTTCCTGGGGCAGACTCAGCAGTGCTTGATAAGGATGGGGCGCCCTCAGCCGAGATGGAGGATTTCCTTGGAGCCCCAATGGCATTAAAGGAGACTAACCTTGGAGTCTGGACAGCAGATAGAATTTGTGTGCCCAGGAGGAACTTCACTGTGGCTTTGCTGAAGCCTCTGAAACAGATGTTGCTGGCCTCCTCTGGTGACCCTCCTCTGAGGGCCTATTTCCCAGGGAACTTCACCTGCCTTGTAGGTGGCACACCTACCCACACACCCTTAGTCCCTGTGGGCTTACCTCTGACTACTTCCAAATTAGATACACTTAAAGAAACAGACTGAAACCCAGAAAGCGTTGACAAGTCAATAGTCCCTTCATTAACTTAATCCAGTTTGGATAAGGCACATTCAAAATGCCTCAAAGAAAGTTGAGAAAAGTCTCAACAGGGCTGCAGAGCAAAGTACTGTGAGGAAAATAACTATTCAAACACTGAGCTCCTAGAACGATGCCATGCCATAGAAATATAATACAAGCCACGTATAGAATTCAAATGTTTTAGTAGTCACATTTTAAAAAGAAACAAGTAAAATTTTAATATAATTTATTTAACCCAATACAGCCAAAATACTACCATTTCAACCTGTAACCAGTATTTCAAAAATTAATAAGATAGTTCATATTTTTTTTCAGACTAATTTCCAAAAACCCCTGGGCGTTTCCCACTCATAGCACATCTCAAGTGGGCCTGGCCATGTGTTGAGCGCTCAAAGCCACAGGTGACCAGTGGGTGCCAAATTGGGCAGCGCAAGTCCCCACTAAAGAGGTAAAGAGTGAAGGGGAGGAATGGATAAGTGGAGGGAAGGGGGGTGCAGAACCACAGTGGGGTGATACCCTAGGGGGCCGGGCTGCAGAAGGCCAGATGCTACCCACCTTCTTCTGGAGGAAACCTGGGGAGCAGCGACGGACAGCCAGCAGTGCTGCATAGCGCAGAGTCTCCCTCACCGTCAGGTTGCTCAGCAGCGTGTCACTCTGCGAAAGAGGGAGGCATCAGCATGGCAGTGGCCGAGGCCAGGCTGCAGCAGCTGGGGCAGGGACTGTGGATGCGCCCACCTGCTGGACGTAGGAGAAGCAGTCCTGGAACTGGTCCCTGTGCAGCAGCCGGCCGTTCATGAACACCTCCCCAAGGAAGGTCCCCGTGCGCCGCAGCCTCCCAGACATGGCATCTAGCAGCGTGGTTTTCCCGGAGCCTGGGAGACAAAAAGACAAGGCCCAAGAAGACTCCCTCCACAAGGTATTGCCAGGCCATCCCCAGACCCTCTGTGGGCCCCTGGTCTAGCACTAACTTGCTCTCTCTTTAGCCTCTTGAGTCAAATGCTCATGCCACCAATGAGTCTTTCCGGCTTGTCCAAAAAAGTCACAGAGAGACGAGGCATTTCTTTCATCCCAGTCAGGACTGGAGGGGCTTTGTCTGCCTATTTGCTTCTAAAGCTATTTTGAGTTGAAAAAGAAAAAAATAGGATCAGAATAAAAAGAAAACCTAGGCTCTTGGAAAACGTTTGGATCTAGGACATCTGAATTTCTTTCTGCACCCGCCTCCCCCACCAGGGATCAGTTAGTGGTTCCTGAAAATAGGGAACACTGCCTAGAACCTTGCTAATCAAGTGTGGTCAGAATACCAACACCACCACCTGAGCACCTGGCACAAATGCAAACTCTCAGCCCCAGCCCAGGCCTACTGAATCAGATTCTGATTTCAGAGTGTGTGTGTGTAAAATACATACTTTTTAAAAGTTTATTTATTTTTAAGAGAGAGAGAGAGAGAGAGAGAGAGAGAGAGAGGGAGAGAGAGGGAGAGAGAGAGAGAACAAGCAGAGGAGGGGCAGAAAGAGAGGGGAACAAAGGATCTGAAGCTGGCTCTGTGCTGACAGCAGAGAACTCGATGCGGGGCTCAAACTGATGAACCATGAGATCATGATCTGAGCTGGAGTTGGATACTTAACCAACTGAGCCACTCAGGTGCCCCTAAATATATATTTTAGTGTTCATTTATTTTGAAGGGGGGGGGGAGGGCAGAGGGAGAGGGAGAATCCTAAGCAGGCTCTGCACTGTCAGTGCACAGCCCAGCGCAGGACTCCATCTCATGAACCATGAGATCATGACCTGAGCCAAAATCAAGAGTCAAATGCTTAACTGACTGAGCCACCCAGGTGCCCCAAGATTCTGCTTTTTAATAAAATCTCTGGGTAATTACCACACATATCAGAGTTTCAGAAGCACTAACCTAGCAAGCCCTTTAGTAAAATCACGTTGGCCTCAGCCTACACTGAGAACCTCACTAACAGCTTTCCCCTGGTTTCATTTTTCTAATGTTAGAGGTTAGGTGATACAGTTAGGATAAGACACCAGCTGGCCCCTCGTTTTCATACTGGACATAAACCTACATGAGCCCAGAGAGTCAATGGACACAGGAATTAGCATGGTCAGGCTGCTAAGAAGTTAACAGGCAAGAGGTTCTGAACTGCCTGAAAAGACAGAATTCTACCAAGGATATGATGATTTGTGCAAAACCGCAGAGAAGATCTTTTGTTCAAATACTGTAAAGCAATTGCTTGTTGCTGTGAGGGGTACAAAGATGAATGAGCCAAACTCCATTAGCGGTGGTGTTCTTATTTAACCCATGGGCTGACCAAGATCAGAGTTAGCTCCAGCATGTTCAGTAGAGGTCAGTGTGGGAAGAAGGGAGGGAGTGTAAAAAAACAAAATGTGACTTCATTCATGTTGTCTTTCAAAACATGCTCTAAAATTTCCCAGTCATGATCCTAAGCCTCGTATGTGGTTCCTCTAACTAGAAGTTTCCTTGACCTTCTATTTCTGTGATCCAACCTCAACTCTGACAGAAGCTCCAAATATCTTCGGGCCTGGATTCCAGTCCCATCACATCAAAACTGGCCTCCCTGAGGTCATCAAGGTTGCCTCCTTGCTGCTGTATCTGGTGGGTACTTTCCTCCCAAAAGCATTTGATACTGTTGCCTGCCTTGCTCTATAAATCTCTCTCCCTTGGCTTTGATGCCACTTCATCCTGTTTGTTTTATCCTGCTGGTCTGGCTGCTCCCTCCCAGCCTCCTGTGGGTGACACTCAGGGTTCTCTCCTGGGCCTTTGGCTCTTCTCATGTTATACATTCTCAGTAAGCAACAGCAAGCACCAACTTGCTAGCCAGCATGCAGGGGAGCTGCCTTGCATGTGGATTCTCCAGCTCTGCTCAAGCCCTCAGATGACTGCAGCCCAGCAGGCTTCTGACTATAATCTCATGAGACACTCCAGACAGAACTACCCAACAAAGTCTCTTCCAAATTTCTGACTCATAGAAACCCTGAGAGATAGTAATGATTTTTATTGTTTTAAGCCACTTAGTTCTGGGATACTTTTTACATAGAAATACATAGCTAACCTCTTTTTAAAGATATCTCAAAAAAAAAAAAAAGATATCTCAACTTTATTACCTATCAACTCATTAGTCATTGACCAGCAGGATGAAAAAGTTTATTCAAAAAAAATAATACAAGAAACTGATATGTATAATCAGTGGAAAATAAAAAGAAGAAGATGCAAAGTTAGACACAAAAATGCTTAATGTCCTAGAATATGACACCAAAAGTACAGGTAACAAAAGAAAAAATAGACAAATTGGACTTCATGAAAATTAAAAAAATTCTGTGCATCAAAAGACACTATCCCCACTGTAAAAGGGCAACCCACAGAATAGGAAAAATATCTGCGATCATGTATCTGATGAGGGATTAATATCCAGAATACATAGAGAGCTTTAAAACTCAGAAACAACAACAGCGACAACAACCCAATTCAAGATTGGGCAAAGGACTTAAATAGACATTTCCCCAAAGAAGATATATGAATGGCCAAGCAGCACATGAAAAGATGCTCAACAGCACTAAGCATTAGGGAACTGCAAATTAAAACTGCAATGAGATACCACCTCACACTCTTTAGGATGGCTACTATCAAAAAATTGGAAAACAACAAGTGTCAGTGAGGATGTAGAGAAATTGGAACCCATGTGCAGTGTTAGTGGGGATATAAAATGGTATAGCCACTGCAGAAACAACAGTAGTTTCTTAAAAAATTAAAAATAGAATTACAATATGACCCAGAAATTCTACTTCTTGGTAGAAAAAGTAGAAGAACTGGGGCGCCTGGGTGGCTCAGTTGGTTGAGCATCCGACTTTGGCTCAGGTTATGATCTCACAGCCTGTGAGTTCGAGTTCCGTCTCAGGCCCTGTGCTGACAGCTCAGAGCCTGGAGCCTGCTTCGGATTCTGTGTCCCTCTCTCGCTCTGCCCCTCCCCCGCTCATGCTCACTTGCTCTCAAGAATAAATAAAACATTAAAAATTTTTAAAAAAAGAAGTAGAAGAATTCTACTTCTTGGTAGAAGAATTGAAAACAGTTTCAAACAGATATTTGTACACCCATCTTCATTGCATTATTCACAATAGCTAAAATGTGGAAGCAACTCAGGTATCCTTTAATGGATGCATTAATGGATGAACAGAGCAGCAAATATGGTATAGTTATCAATGGAATTTAAAAGGGCTTTAAAAGGGAAGGAGATTCTGATACAGGCTACAACATGGATGAAGCTTGAGGACATTATGCTAAGTGAAATAAGCCTGACACAAAAAGATAAATACTGTATGATTCCACTTTTATGAGGCTGGGTAGTCAAAATCATACAGACAAAGTATAATGGTGGGGCTGGAGGCAAGAGGAATGGAGAGTTATTGCTTAATGAGTGTAGAGTTTGTTTTACAAGATGAAGAGCTTTACAAGAGCTTTGCAAGATGGATGGTGGAGATGGCTGCACAACAATGTGAATGTATCTATTACCACTGAACTGTACACTTAAAAATGGTTAAGATGGTAAATTTTATGTGTACTTTACCACAATAAAAAAAGAAAACAAAAGGTTAATGCCCTATAGGGCAATAAAACCATGACCTTTGGAGTTATCTTCCCTAAACAGACAGAAATTGTTTATAACTAAATAGTCCTCTACAAGGGAGCAAGCAGCCCAGAGTCTGGGTCCCAAGTGATAGCAAATAATGAGTCAAATATATTTACCCTCCCCCGGAATGTTGGGTGACCCTAGGCAGGCTTACATTAGACCATTCTGTTGTGAGACTTGGACTATCTGTCTTCTTTTGCTTCACTAATAAAGATTTGACAAACAGTGCTGTGTGAGGTAAGACACCAATGAAATCATAAGTCATTTTGTGAAATGCTAACATACCACTGATTCAACACATATTACTAAGTACCTACTATGTGGTTAGTCCTATTCTAGTTGTTGAGAATACAGAAAGAAAACAAAACAAAACAAAACCTCACCCCAGGTGAATTTGCAGTCTACTATCAATTCATGGCCAGTATAACAGGATAGACATTGTTATAAAACTATGATTAGGTATGATCACAAACCAGCCCATGAGCTCCCAGATCAAGGCCTCCCACCCACTGTCCTGCTGAGATGTGCATGAAGCATGACACTGGCCTGTGGGACACCCTTCTGAGAATGTGAAGTCATTCTTTGTTGTGTGCCACACACCACTCTAATCCTACAGAAAGAAGACAAGCAAAAAACTACAGGAATAACTCAGGTTTTCTTATTTTTAAAGAAGAATGTAATAATTAACAAAAGGAAAATTAGAAGGACCCTGGATGTCACAGTACATGCACATAGTTAGAAATTTTGAAAAACTGGAAATAGGAACTGACAGGAAATCTCAGCAAAGGGTTAACACTTTTTGTCACTGAATTCCTTCTCATTTAATCTTAATGCTACTATTGCCACCCAGTTGTTTACTTGCTGTAGCAGGGGAATGGCTATGGATTTAACTCCCAGGTCAAATGAGGCTGACCGTGCTTGACTTTTGCAGACTTGTGTTACCCACTGCTATTACAGAGAAGAACGCAAGTAGGTAGTGCCAGGAAATGTCAACAATGCAGTGCAAACAAGAACTCAACCAGGAAACTCCTCTGAAGCCAGTCTGTCAGAATCTTTTACCCTGAAAGTGTATGGGATAACCTAGTGCAGTAGTGGACCCTGTAGTGTCCATGCAGATCCACTTGTCAGGGTCAATGCTGAGGAGTCAACAGCTGTGATCCCCATGGGCCATTGCCCTCAGACACAAGGATCTGCCTCTCTGGAGGCTACACCTGCCCAGAGCAATGACTGGCTGATGTAGGGACACAGAGACAAACAGTGAATTCAGCCTCAAGTGTAGATAACCCAAAATAGAGAAGGAGGATAAAGTGGGAAATGGGCACAAAGATAGCCTCAGTGAAGTGTGTAATATTTAATTCCTTAAAAAAAAGGATGTGATGAAAAGATGCTCAACATCACTCATCATCAGGAAACTACAAATCAAAACCACAATGAGATACCACCTCACACCAGTCAGAATGGCTAAAAATAACAACTCGGGAAACAACAGATATTGGTGAAGATGTGGAGAAAGGGGAACACTTGCAGTGTTGGTGGGAATGCATCTGATGTAGCCACTCTGGAAAACAGTGTGGAGATTCCTCAAGAAACTAAAAATAGAACTACCCTACGACCCAACAATTGCACCACTGGGAATTTATCTAAGGGATAAAAAAAATGCTGATACAAAAGAGGACACATGTACCCCAATGTTTATAGCAGCACTATCAACAATAGCCAAATTATGGAAAGAGCCTAAATGTCCATCAACTGACAAATGGATAAAGAAGATATGGTCTATATGTACAATGGAATATTATTCCACGATCAAAAAAAATGAAATCTTGCCATTTGCAACAACATGGATGGAATTAGAGTGTATTATGCTAAGCAAAATCAAAGAAAGACAAATATCATTTAACTCATATGGAATTTAAGAAACAAAACAGATGAACATAGGAGATGGGAAAGAAAAAATAAGATAAAAACAGAGAGAGAGAGAGAGAGAGAGAGAGAGAGAGAGAGAGACAAACCATAAGAGACGCTTAAATACAGAGAACTGAGGGTTGCTGGAGGGGTGATGGGTGGGGGGATGGGCTAAATAGCTGATGGGTATTCAGGAGGGCACTTGTTGGGATCAGCACTGGGTGTTATATGTGATGAATCACTAAATTCTACTCCTGAAACCATTATTACACTATATGTTGACTTAGATTTAAAAAAAAAAAAAAAAAAAAGGACATGAAGCAAATACGGTATAATGTTGATGTTAAGATTTGATAAAGCCAGGGGCGCCTGGGTGGCGCAGTCGGTTAAGCGTCCGACTTCAGCCAGGTCACGATCTCGCGGTCCGGGAGTTCGAGCCCCGCGTCGGGCTCTGGGCTGATGGCTCAGAGCCTGGAGCCTGTTTCCGATTCTGTGTCTCCCTCTCTCTCTGCCCCTCCCCCGTTCATGCTCTGTCTCCCTCTGTCCCAAAAATAAATAAACGTTGAAAAAAAAAAAAATTAAAAAAAAAAAAGATTTGATAAAGCCAGATGTTAATACATGAACTTTCTTTATTCTCTACTCTTGCCTGTATATTTGAAATGCATCATAAAAAAACAAAACAAAACAATGGATATGGGGCTAAGTGGGTATCTTTGTGCTTAATTTTTTTCCTGCCCCTGAGCACAGTATAAAAATCAGGGAAATTGTGTTTACTGAGTACTTCTACATGCCAGGCACCATGTTAGGGGCTTTCCATACTTTGAAATATGAATTAACTAATATGTTAGGAAGGACTTTATTTTTTTTTAAGTTGATTTATTTTGAGAGAGAGACAGAGAGAGACAGACACTATGTGAGTGGGGGAGGGGCAGAGAGAGAAAGAGAGAGAGAGGATCCCAAGCAGGCTCTGCGCCGCCAGCACAGAGCCCAATGCGGGGCTCGAATCCACGAACCTTGAGATCATGACCTGAGCCAAACTCAGACACTTAACCAGCTGAGCCACCCAGGCTCCCCAGGAGTTTATTCTTTTCCAAGGATCCTTCTAAAGGCGTCACATTAGTACCAGATTCCATTCAGTCAGACATGTCATTTGATTTCATTCTAATACCAAACTTGTGGCCCTCTTGCTACAACTTAAACCTGTTTTCCCAATGTGTTCAAAGCAAGCCAAAGCCTTTTCTGAATGCTCACTGAGAACATACATTTAAAGTACTTCCCAAGCTTACCTGAGCTCCCTAAGATGCACAAGATCTGCCCACTCTCGATGTACAAGGAGACATCCTTGAGGATCTGCCTGTCCCACTGCTGCCGGCAAGATGTAAAGTCCCACCAGGGTCCAACCTGGTGACTTTAAAGGAAAGGCAGTGTGGGGTTCCAGAAGGGGCCAAACCCTTGTGCCTCAGCACTAATGCCAGTGGTCTCTGGACAGGTTCTTAAATGTGGTTGGGGTTCAGTGCCTCTCTCTTAAATGTGGTTGCAGTTCAGTGCCCCTCTCTGTGGACGCTGGCAGGTAGTAACCGAGAAAGCTCATTTGTGTAAAACGCCTGCCTGGGAGCTGCTCTGAATACCAGCTCTCTTTGGCTGGGTGGCATACAGCAAACAGGACACTGTTTATTCCTTTAGTTGATCCTGTGTTCCTTCACCAGGCTTCATTACCATTTGTGTTGTAAGTATTCCCCAAGCCCTCTCCATCCCCATGGGGCAGGCTGTACACGGGGGAACACAGAGGAAGGGGTAAGAGGCCCAAAGCTTGGGCACATGGCAGAGCACAGCTGCCTCACTGTTAGAGCTTCCATGTCCTGCCATGGGCAAGAGGGGGGGCCATTCACCATTGTTCATTTACCACTGGCAGCCCTTCCCCTCTCCTCTCTCCACCCTGATCCACTGAGGGAGCCCAAAGCCTCCATGTATGCTCCCCATTAGCAAGGAAAGCCAGCAGAGGGGGTGAGAGGCCCACTCACCTCAGGCCATGACCACAAAAACAAAGCCCAGCCTCAAGTTCCCAGCAGGAAGAAGAGGCATCAACCTTACCTGACACTGTAGGAGGCATGGAGAATGCCCAGGCTGTGTCGAGGCCTTGAACAAGCTGTAGGAACCTCCTCTGGGGAGCTCTGGGGGCCACTGTTTACTTGGAGCCCCAAGGACCCCACAGAGGTCAGAGATGGGAGTTCAGTCATGGCCAAGAGGCAGAAGAGGTGAATTTTTGGGTGGCCGGACCCTTCCTGGGGGAGCCCCAACAGAGGAGTGAGCAGCACAGTGCCCTGCTTGTTCCTCACAGGGCTCTGGAGTCCCTCTCCAGACCTTTGCAGCAGCTGGACTGGGGTTTGGCCACGGATGCCATTATCTGATGTACCTTTACCCAGAGCATGTGCACTATCTTGGCAGCAGGCAGAACACACAGCCTGTGTTTGTAGGAGGGCCTGCCTGAGAGGAGTGCTGGGAGGCACAGTGAACCAGGGCCAGAGATTGCCCAACTCTGAGAAAGAGAAAACACTGGCACAGTCAGGTAGCAGCTAAGGTGAAGGAAGCCTCAGCAAAGTGGCACAGACACCGCTGGGCCCCATGGCTGAGACAGTCCCAGAAGACAGAGGGCTGCGGAACAGGGCTGCTCCCCAGGATGCCTCCGTGAGTGATGGGCGGTCACCTCAGTCATGGGGGGTGGGGGCAAATCAGACCTTTCTTTCCTTTCTCCAGAACTTTGTTTTAACTCACCACCAGGACCACAAGCAGAGGGAGAACATGGCAGCAGAACTCTACTTCCTGGGTATCAAAGGGCTGAGGGGAAGGGATTCAGGGGTCAGGGGTGGGTGGGGGGCCTCTGAGGTCACTTCCTGCCCTAAGGCACACTCCTACAAGGAAATGATGTTCCTGTTTGTTACTTGGGCTGATGCAGCTTTTTCTAAATGAGACTCCAAACAGAGATGTGTTCACACATACCGGGGACTCTGCAGTGTTTCCTTCATCTGTGTGTCTGTCAGGCTCAGAGTCTCAGAGGCAGTAAACTGATGACATATGATGGCAGGCAACTTTTATGGGAATATAATAACATGACCACAACAGGCAGATATAAGACCCCAGAAAGAGGTGAAAGGGACAGACAGCAAATCAGGGGGCCAAGAGGTTGGGGTACAAGTTCTCCACCCAAGTTACATGGAGAAATGTTTACTTGAGAAATGGCCCTTGACTAAAGTAAGGATATGGGTGGGATTTGAAGCAGGAGGCTAAACTGGAAGACAGAAAGGAAGCACCCCACCTCACCCCAGCCCACCTTTCCATCTTGCCTGCTGTGGGGAGGAGGGAGAGAAAGACAAGAAAGGTCTGCGGACTCCACACCCAAAAGGGAAGGCCATGGGCCACTTGGTCTGTCCTCTCTTGCTAGGATAGGACTTCAACCCAGTCCATTCCTAGTCTGCCCTGCAGCCATAACTAATATCCAGCTCTGATCTGGGAACATGGCCAGCTCCTGCCGAGAAATGCCTCACAGGAGCTGACTGCAGTGCTCACAGCCTGAACAGTATATAAAGTCAGTAATGGCTTCGGGGACATTTTCTGCCTAAAAGGCTGACAAATCAGCTACCACAGCATGGAATGCAAATAACTGCCCAAATCCAACATCTGGGAAAGCCTGCCATTTCCAATTTCCTTTTCTCCAATTCTGTAACTCAAGGTTCCAAGTGATAATCTTCCCCCAACATATATGGCACCTAGAACAAGAGGATGGATGAGGGATACATATCTTATGTCTAGTTATTTTAAAGTTATCAAGCTAAGAACTGTTAAGTTTCTATCTTCCTATTTTGACATACCTTCCTCAACAACCTGAAAGGCCAGATGTAAGTTTAGAAATCCTAGGGCCTTTTGGAGCAGCAGCTAGAATGTGGTGGCACAGGGGAGCCGGCTTCTGGCTCCCTTCTCTGTCCCCTTCTCTGCCCACCCCTGTGCTACAGTCTGTCCCCCTTCTCTGCCCACCCCTAGTGCAACATGTGACTCACACACCCCTATGTGGTCACACCATCCTGCCTACCCACATTCCATTCGCTCTCCACAGACAAATGCCCCTTGGGCCTGGGGTGCCTGGAGTGGCAAGTGCCCTTGGCCCACAGTCCATGGGCAGGAGTGTGGCCAGAGGAGGACTAGAGGGGCTCAGTCCTCAGGACAAAGATGTGTAAGATCTGGTCTGAGCATTTTAATAAAGGCCCAGGCTCATCCCCTCAGCCAAGAACAAACCCTGCATGTTTTTGCACAGACACTGAGTCATCAGCACATCACTACTACTCAAGGGCATGGATTCCTCATCTTAGAAAAAGGAACTTGGGCTCTGTGCTCCCTAAGTTCCCTTCTAATTTGTGCTTCTGACTCAGGCATTTGATCAGAAGTTAATACAAGGAGAAATTACAATGTAGCCCAGCAGGAGCTGAACAGGTTACCTACAAATAAACCTGCTTTTGCTTTTTTGGATGTCACCTGTCAGAAATTTAAGTGATATTCTGACAGTCATACTGATTAAGATGTCAACTGAATAGATATTTAAGTATTTGAAAAATACAGAGAATTTGTCAAAACCTCAAAACCTAACAAATCCATCCTGGGAGTCAAGGAAATACTTAAAAATGGAGCAGAGGCTGTCTCCAACCCAGAAACGAATTCTCTTCCTCTGAAAGTTGTGCTGCATGTGTAGCTCCAGGAAGTCACAATCCCCCCTTTTTCTTTTTAACGTTATTTTTGAGAAAGAGAAACAGAGCACGAGCCAGGGAGGGGCAGAGAGAGAGGGAGACACAGAATCCAAAGCAGGCTCCAAGTTCTGAGTTGTCAGCACAGAGCTGGAGGCAGGGCTCAAACCCACAAACCAGGAGATCACGACCTGAGCCAAAGTCGGCTGCTTAACCAACTACAGGTGACCCAGAAGTCATGGTCCCTTGATGGCAGCTGAGGTCCCTGGCTGCCTGTGCCCAGCCTACTTAGCCTAAGATGAGGGGTACTGTCCACCCCCCAGCAACAGGGAGCACCTCTTTCCTTCCTTTTATCTGTCTTCCTATTGTGACACCTCTTTCCCCAGGGCCCCAGCATGCTCCACCTTTCCAAAGCACTTATCTGGAAAGTGGAACCCACTCAGGCATTAGGTCACCTGCACATATTGCTCCAGAGCCCAAAATGTCCAATGTCCCTTTCTTAGCTGCCCCTCCACTTGAAATATAACCTGGCCAGGTGTTAGTTCACAGAAGCAATTTCTGAGCTGAGTCATATCTTATATCAATCGACTTAATGTCCCTCCTGCAGATGTTTACTTTTTACAACCAAACAAATAAGCATCTTATGTTAGCTCAATGAGTCTCTCAGTAATTACCAGAATTTCTGACAGTTTAGTACAATTAAATGGAGAAACTAGGCAGTGTGAGTGCTAGTGGTGGAAGCGGTGAGCAAGGGTCAGGTGCAGGGTTGACCTGCCTGAAATTCAGCACCTTCTGTAGCTGGCCTTGATCTCCCCCAGGAGAGATCTCCCTTTCCATCTCTGAGGGCACAGACCTTCACCCCTCCTCCATCTCCATAGCCAGCTCCTGCCTTGGAGGCTTTGGCACTTGAGGGGCTAGGTGGGAGTACTACTCTGGAGTTCTACTCAAAGGTTCATTCTCTTAGATGGAAAACAAACTTTGAGATAGTTCAGATCAGATGAAAAAACAGTGAACTCTTACGTACCTGCAACTTAACTACCAAGAACTGTGAAGTTCACTCCCCTCATTCTTCCCTGTACCCTTCTCTCTTGCATTCCTCTCTATTCCACAAAGATAGCCCTTCTGCTAAAGTAGGTATTCACGTTTCCCAGTTTCTTCTGTATAATTTAGGATATGTATGGTAATAATTCTAACATCAGATAAGATAAGTAGCCATGGTCTGCTGTTTTCATACTGCCCTGCAATTCTGGGGACTACTCACTGATAGTTACTGTCATAGATGATCACCTGTATTGATCTTCCATTTCTGTGGTCCTTTCCAAGGACTTCTGACCTCTGCCACTACAGGGGAAGTTTGACAGAGACTTTTGGAGGCTATTTTCACATAATGTAAGTCATTTTATTTTCACACAAAGCACATGTAGGCATTGTGTACATAGTATAAACATACCCTGAATGGATGCTTGAGGTCAGCCTGCTCTACACCTGGCCTGTCTTGCTCCATCTTGACCACCTGTCCCATTCATTAAAATCTAAGCTTTTCTGGGGCACCTGGGTAGCTCAGTTGGTTGGGCATCTGACTTTGGCTCAGGTCATGATCTCATGGTTTGTGGGTTTGAGCCCTGCATCAGGCTCTGTGCTGACAGCTCAAAGCCTGGAGCCTGCTTTGGATTCTGGGTCTCCCTCTCTGCCCCTCCCCTGCTCACATTCTGTCTCTCTCTCTCAAAAATAAACATTAAAAAAAATTTTTTTAGTCTAAGTTTCTTTGCATGATGACAGATGGTAACTACACATATTGTAGTGACTTTGCAGTGTACACAAATCTTAAATTGTTGTGTTGTGCACCTGACACTAGTATAATGTTATATGCCAATTTTACCTCAATAAAAAGTTTAAGTTTCTCAGAGACCATCTTTTTCACTGTCATATCCCAAACTCCAAACTTGTAGCATCATGTGGGCTCCCAATAAGTATTGGATGCTTGCTTGCTTACTTGACTGAACACATCAGTGCGTGAGTGGCAGCTCTGAGGAGGAAACATCATGGGGTCAACTGGAACTTGTTAAAAAATACACTTTTTTCCCCCGTTCATGCTCTGTCTCTCTGTCCCAAAAATAAATAAACGTTGAAAAAAAAAATTAAAAAAAAAAAAACAAAAAGGGGGCGCCTGGGTGGCGCAGTCGGTTAAGTGTCCGACTTCAGCCAGGTCACGATCTTGTGGTCCGTGAGTTCGAGCCCCGCGTCGGGCTCTGGGCTGATGGCTCAGAGCCTGGAGCCTGTTTCCGATTCTGTGTCTCCCTCTCTGTCTGCCCCTCCCCCGTTCATGCTCTGTCTCTCTGTCCCAAAAATAAATAAACGTTGAAAAAAAAAAAAAATTAAAAAAAAAAAAATACACTTTTTCCTGCACTAAGAAACAAAAGGAAAAATTGTATGCATTTAAAAATGGAAACGTGATGGGCACCTGGGTGGCTCAGTGGGTTAAGTGTCTGACTTTGGCTCAGGTCATGATCTCATGGCTCGTGAGTTTGAGCCCCACGTCAGGCTCTATGAGGACAGCTCAGAGCCTGAAGCCTGCTTCAGATTCTGTCTCCCTCTCTCTCTGCCCTTCCCCACTCATGCTCTGTCGCTCTCTCAAAAATAAACATTAAAGGGGTGCCCGGGTGGCTCAGTCGCTTTGAGTGTCTGACTTCGGCTCAGGTCATGATCTCACAGTCTGTGAGTTCGAGCCCCGTGTCGGGCTCTGTGCTGACAGCTCAGAGCCTGGAGCCTGCTTCGTTCGGATTCTGTGTCTCTCTGCCCCTCCCCCACTCATGCTCTGTCAAAAATAAACATTAAAAAAAATAAAAATAAAATAAACATGAAAAAAATAAAATAAAAATGGAAATGTTAGTAGGCAGGTTCTTCTTCTGGGGGAGCCTCAATAATTTAAATGACTGAATTGATAAAATGGAAGGAATTTAGATATGCTGATAGCTAATACCATTCAAAGGTATCAGCGATACCACAAAACATCGATTTACTTGATGTACAAATACAACATCACTCCAACAACAGCAACAAGATATTGACAATGACGATGACATAACAATGGTGCTTCTTCCAAAATCATTTGAATGGCTTTGTTATGCAAAACTCCTCATTAGAATAAGATGCAACTTTTCTAAGGATTGTGTCTTCCAAATATTGAGCACTAGTTTTTTTTTTTTTTTTTAAATTTTTTTTTTCAACGTTTATTTATTTTTGGGACAGAGAGAGACAGAGCATGAACGGGAGAGGGGCAGAGAGAGAGGGAGACACAGAATCGGAAACAGGCTCCAGGCTCTGAGCCATCAGCCCAGAGCCTGACGCGGGGCTTGAACTCCCGGACCGCGAGATCGTGACCTGGCTGAAGTCGGACGCTTAACCGACTGCGCCACCCAGGCGCCCCGAGCACTAGTTTTTTGATAGCTGTATCCCTTCACATACCAGGCATGTGAAGTCTCTTTGGCATCAGGAAATAGTAAGTCAGAGGCAGGGAAGAGAAAAGCTAAGGACAAGCCCCAGCTAAGGTCTCCCCAAAGCATAGCAGCTCACAAAGCTCTCTCTAGTCCAGAGTCTGGGTCTCATCCACCATAGGGTGCCTGGGTTCGGGCTCCACCAATTTGGGGTTGAGGTTCTCTGGAGCCAGGAGCTGTGCTAGAGGGAAGCCGCAAAGCTCCCTCTGAAGGGAAAAAAAAAGATTGCTCTCACTGATGTTCCTATTTTCTCAGAGCCCTTGGGCTCTATCTGCCTAAACCCGTGTTGCCAGTTCAGGATCTCAACCACACTAGCTGCTGCTAGCTCTCACCTCTTGGGTCTCCTCCCTGTTTTCTCCTAAGTCCTAAGTGGCTTTTGAAGAAGCCCCTCACCTGTCATGTTTCTCAGCAGGGCCTCCAGGACAGCTTGTTCTCCTCTGAAAATGACAACAGCCTATACTTCACCTACAGTGGCCAGTCCAACACCTTGGAGGTCCAGGATCTCAGCTACCAGGTAGAGGCATACCTGAGGACAAGGTGGTAGGAGTGGGCAGGGAAGGCCAAATGATTCCCCAAGTGGAAGGTAAGGGTGAGCCCATCCTGAGGGCCCTCTGCCAAGTTGATGTCTCACATGTTGGGTGAAAGTACCACAAGACTTCCTTCAGCTATACATACTGTAGCTGGAAGTTGACAGGCATTAGAGAACAAGACCTCTGTTAAAACATAAAGAAATTATGTGACCCTGTTGGGGAAAAAACAAATCTCTCCAACTTTAACTTCAGATTTTGAAGTAAGTTTAGACTTTTGGGAAAGTTACAAAAATAGTACAGAGTCTCCATGTAACCTTTGCCCAACTTCCCCTGATGTTAACATCTTGCATACCCAGAGCAAAATAATGAAAACCAAGAAATTAACAATGCCGTGACGCTATTCGCTAAACTACAGACTTTCAGGTTTCACTAAACTATAGACTTTCAGGTTTCACCAGCTTCGTGTTTTGTTATTTGTTTGCTTGCAAAGTACACTGTCCCTGGAGCTAATAAAATATCCAAAGTGCAAGGACTCCTGGCCTTTCAGAGGCTCTGAAGGACCCCTTGGTCAGATTCAAGACCCCATTTACCAGACCTCCTTGGGGGTAGACCCCTGGCAGTTCAGATGGAATACGCTGGGGGGGCAGAATGGTAAACTTCAGAGGCCCAACTCTGGCTTCCTGTGAATGTGAATTAGGACAAGCTAATGAGCCTCACCATAAGCATTTTCTGTTCTGCCACTTGTTAGCTGTGCGACCTTGAACAAGTAACTGCTCTGAGCCTCACCTGTAAAACAGCGATTATAATGGTACCTATGTTATAGGTCTGCAAGGAGGACTGAATGAGATAATAAATAGAGATTTACACAATGCCTTGCATGTAATAAACATTTAACAAATCATTAGTAAATTATCATTAACTGAAGAACTGAAGACATTGTTTTGCTTTATGTTTTCATTTCCATTCTGCTATTACACATGCTTCCCATGTCTTAACTTCAGACTTGGAAATGGCAGCTTCAGGTTCTCAGCATGGTAGGTGGGGGCCCCTTAGGCTTTTTGTGCAACAGCAGGAGGATGTCTTCTGTACAGTTGAACAGAAGTTGCTGAAACCCTCTATTCAGCCCTCTGAAGAACCTTGCAATATCTCCCCACAGGTGGACATGGACTCCCAGGTGCCCTGGTTTGAGAAGCTGGCTCAGTTCAAGATGCCTTGGGCATCTCACAAGGATTCTTGTGAGCTGGGCATCCAAAATCTGAGCTTCAAAGTGAGGAGTGGGCAGATGCTGGCCATCATAGGGAGCTCAGGTACCATTAAGGGCAAACAGTGAGGCGATGGGTTCTGTCTCTTCTGGAATGCAGAATGGTCCCTCAGACAGATGGATGCTTCTCACAGAATTCTTTGCTGACTAGTAGAATAACCACAGCAGAATGGGTGAGAAGCACAGGTTCTGGGTCAGGTGGACCTGGGTTCAAATCCCAGTTCAAGTCCCTCCATTTACTAGCTGTCAGATAGCTGCCATCATTATGAATCATGAGTGTGCCTCTTGAAGCTGCATCCAGAGCAAAAACCTTTCTAAGATCTTCAGAATTGAATGTTCTTCTCAGGGGACTCTTCCATGCCAGGGGCATTCATTCACTCTTCTCCCACAACCTGGTAGGCACAGCACCCACCACAGCTCCCATTTCTTTGAGAGTCCCTCCAAGTCTTAGTGCAGCCTTCAACCACCTGCAAAGATCCAGAATCTTGGAGTGCCTCAGAGTGATTCTGCAAGCCAAACTTAAAATTATGCAATGCTAAAGCTGAAAGGGGTCTTGGAGAATGGTGTTCACTCTCTCCACTGTATTATTTCTTTCTCCTTACCAGTCTGGAAGCCTCTTTAATGGAGGGTTTTTAAGTTATCTGGTCCTCAATATTTCTAGAGTGTCCTCCTGTCCCCCACCCCAACATATGAACACCTTCATTTAACAGAGGGGGAGACTAAAGTCTAGACAAAGTGAGTGATTCACCTAAGGGCATACATTTAATGCAGAGCTGGAACTAGAACTTTGGTCTTCTGATTCTCATATCAAGGTGTTTCTCTTTTAGATGGTGTTAGAACACTTTATTCTTTTTAATTAATCATTTCCAGAAGTAAAGATTACTGAACTTTTGAACATCTCCAATTTTTTAGTCTTCCGATAAGAAAATTCTGTTTATTGTCTAACCAAAGATCAAACAAGATAATGTATGTCAATGCACTTTGTAACTGAAATAACACCACAGGTCAAGTCCTGCCCACTTTTGGCTCTGCCTCTGCAATTCTTACCTAAAAAAGAAAACATACACTTCAGAAGCCAATTTTGTTTTTGTTTGTAACTCCTGGTGGCTTTTCCTGTTATATTTGCTTTTCTTCATGAACTGAGAATCTGGGAGATACACGGGCCTTCCAAGGCACTTGCATAAAGCCTAAGAGTCCCCACAATTAATACTCGCTACACATGACCCTGCAGCTGTTAGCATCCCTGAGGCAAGTGAAGTTTGGAGAGGCTGAGCAGTCTCCAGGACTCTTGACTCTAGGATCAGTGTTGTTTAGCTTCAGGTTTACTTGACTGAAATTATTTAAATGATTGCTTAGAAACACTTATCAATTAGGGGCACCTGGGTGGCTCAGTCAGTTAAGCATCTGCTCTTGGTTTTGGGTCAGGGATGATCTCATGGTTTGTGAGTTCGAGCCCCACATCAGGCTCTGCACCACTAGCGTGCAGCCTGCTTGGGATTCTCTCTCCCTCTCTCACTGTCCCTCCTGTGCTCTCTTTCTTCTTCTCTCTCAAAATAAATAAACTTTTTTTTTTAACTTATAAGTTAAATTAAAAAGTTAATTTATAAACTTTTATAAAAACTTTTTTTTATAAAAACATATAAAGTTAAATTTAAAATTTATAACTTATCAATTATACTTCCTGAGGCTTAACAAATAAAACAAATAATGAAGATTCATCATAATTTATAATAAATCCAAACAGCCTCAGGCATTTTGGCTGCTTCTGTAGAATCAGCAGTAGTGGCAGCAGTGTTTGCCAATGAAGGAGTTTACGGAATTGGAGATTCCAGCCAACTGAATGCCTTTGGTGTTCTCTCCTGATTCATGGAAGGTCTCTCCAGTTGCACTAGGCGGTCTCCACAGCAAAGGCCACCCACACCTCTCCTAAAGTGCTGTTTAGGAAAGTGAACTTCCCACTTGGACTGGAAATCCCAGTGTCCCTGTGAATACTGACAAAGTCCCCTGCCATCTCAGAGCCTGGATCCGCTAGTTGAGCGGCTTGAACCCCCAACATTAATGTACCTCCAGCTCCCCAAAGGTGCTCAAGTTAGCTGCAGGTGAAAGCCCTGGAGCTCCAGGTGCTGAGGCTGACCCATCCGGGTCCAAGAGCTGTGCCACTTTCTCTAGGGCCTTGGTCACTTCTGAAAGGACAGAGAAGTCCAGGGTGGCTGAAAGAGTGTGCGGGCAGCCAGGGCTTCCAGGCTAGCCCCCGCAGCTCTGCTCTCAGGAGGTCTCTGGTGGCTTCGCAGGGTGTGGGAGAGCCTCTTTGCTGGACGTGATCACCGGGAGAGGCCACGGCGGCAAAATTAAGTCAGGTCAAATCTGGATCAACGGGCAGCCCAGCACGCCTCAGCTCGTGAGGAAGTATGTGGCCCACGTGCGCCAGCACGACCACCTGCTCCCCAACCTAACCGTCCGCGAGACCCTGGCTTTTGTTGCCCAGCTACGCCTGCCCAGAACCTTCTCCCAGGCCCAGCGTGACAAAAGGGTAACTGCCTGACCCCGGTGACCCCAAGAAGCCATGACATCCTTCCCCCTGTCGACCCTCCCCCCCTGCCTCAGGGCCCAGTCACAGGTCAACTCTGAGCAGCCCAGCTCCCCATCCTTCCATCGGTAGCCTGCCCTCTGTCCGCCTTTAAACCCCACATCCTTCTGTAAGCCGCCTACGCCCTGGCCGGGTCCCTTCACCGCACAGGACAAAACGTGAGAGGAGTGTCTACCTGTTTTCCGGTCCTCCGTGTGGGCAGAGTGCCCTGCTGTCCTGTCCCCAGGTCGCGGCCACGTTCCCAACATGGCTCCGCCCTCGGCGCGTGAGACCCACTCAGGATATGCAGAAAAAATGCGGGAGCAAACACTGCATGGGGCAGCGAAGGCTACAGCTCAAACCCCCCCAGAGGGGGTGGGGCGGGGGGCAAGGGTGGGCAGCCGCTTTCTACTCCAGGACAGCACCCACGTAACCCGGAGCGGGGCGGGCAGCGCCGCGCCTAAACCTGGGTCCTCCCGCGCAGGTGGACGACGTGATTGCGGAGCTGCGCCTGCGCCAGTGCGCCCACACGCGCGTGGGCAACGCGTACGTGCGGGGCGTGTCTGGGGGCGAGCGGCGCAGAGTCAGCATCGCGGTGCAGCTCCTATGGAACCCAGGTGAGGGGGCGGGGAGGAGGGTGGACAGAGGCGCCCCCGTGGCTTGGCTCCCACCAGCCACAGTCCTGCCGGCTCACTAGGCCCTTGTCTCTGCTGGGAAGGAATCCTCATTCTGGATGAGCCCACCTCCGGCCTCGACAGCTTCACGGCCCACAACCTGGTGAAAACGCTGTACCGCCTGGCCAAAGGCAACCGGTTGGTGCTCATCTCCCTCCACCAGCCTCGGTCTGACATTTTCAGGCTTTTTGATTTGGTCCTCCTGATGACGTCCGGCACCACCATCTACTTGGGGGCAGCCCAGCACATGGTGCAGTATTTCACAGCCATCGGCCACCCCTGTCCTCGCTACAGCAACCCTGCAGACTTCTATGGTGAGCCCCCAAGCAGCGCCCCCCCCCCCCCCCCCCCCCCCCCCCGCGAAGCTCCAGCAGGGCCTGATGGAGAGCTTCAGGAGGGAAGCTCTCAGAGGTTTGAGGGGAGTAGGATATAGGAGCAGGGCGGCCAGTGGGCTGGAGAATGTGTGTCACTTTGCCAAGTATCGAATACTAGAAACAAGGGCCCAAGAAAATCCTGCTTCTGACATAGCCACTCTTGTGTGCATGATAAGAAACCTGTGAGTTCCAAAGCGGGTGATGGGGGGATAGAATTCAAGAGGGTTTGGATCAATTTTCTAGAATTGTGGTCTTTATTCAGACTCTTTAGGGAAATTTAGGATACCTAAGGTTAGGAGGCCACCAGGAAATCTTCAAGCTGTGCCCTGGTGCCCCCGCAGAGGCAGGGAGCCTGAAAGCACTGCATGGTGGAGGGACCCCAGGGCCCGGAGAGTTCAGGGCCTTTTGGAGGTCTTGGTCAATGAGGCACTAGGTCTGAAAATTGCTTTGTCACCCCCAGAAAGGCTTTCCTGCTGAGGGTCCTGAGCCCTCAATCATATAGCTCTCAGGGAAAGCGTAAGCTAGTTCCTGGAGAGATAGTTCCTTCATTCCTGGAGAGATAGTTGCCTTTACAGGCGTGTGACCCGAAAGCAGATCCCTGGACCCTGAATGCTGAGGCGTGCCATGGCTGCTGGCCAGGCCACACAGCTTTACCAGGGTGGCTGGGGGGAGGGGGCGGGGAGACAGTAGCTGTGGCTTGTCCAATATGCCACCTGGAGCCCCAGCCTTCCTCCCAAGATGGCCCAGTGTAGCAAGGCCTCACCAATAACCATGACAACAGGGACCATGTCCTTGAGGGCAGACATTGGGCCCAAAGGCACCAAGCTACAGAGGGTATCCCTTTGACTCTCACAGCCCTGTCAGGCCAAGGCCATTTCCATCCATACAGATGAGAAGACGGAAGTCTGAAGAGTTAAACCTTTGGCAGAGAATTTGTAAGACGCAGAACTGGGACTCCCAGCCAGTGTGTCCAGCCCCCAACTTGACTCCTGGCCCTGGGCCCACATCCTCTTGTCAGCATCCAGTGCTCTTCCCCACCCCAGGGGGACTCTCTCCAGTCTGCCAGCCCTTGCCCTGTGCACTCACAGCGTGTGAACTCACATAGAGGTCACCCTCCCTCCCAGTGCTCAGGAGCCAGCTTGGCTTCCTGGCAGCGTATCATCCTGAGGCTAGCCATTTCCAGATAAAGGGGGCAGAGGGCATCTGTCAACCTGGCCACGGGAGCAACATGCAGTAACTCCAGAGCGGGGTTACCAGAAGTCAAATGCCTAGAACAGACCTGAACAGAAGTTTTTCTTTATTTTATATTTTTATCACTTTTGGTGGGGGGCTCTTGCCTACCACCTACCAATCTGGGGTACAGGGCCTGGCAGTACCCAGAGAATCTGGTGTTCTGATCTACAGCCCTGCACACTGAGGAGACATGTTGCATTTTACAAGACCGCTCCTAGACATTATCCTGCCATGGGACATGTCATGAAAATGGTAGGAAGGAAGAGACAGAGGTTAAGAGGAGAAATGGAGGGAGGTGAGCCACCCTCCAGCCTGCAGTGAGGCTGGGTTCAGGAGGGTCCTAGTGGTGACTGGGTGGATGTGCCTTTCTGACATCGCAGGAGCCCCATGAGAGTAGAGCTGTGGCTGGGACTACCAGATGCTCCCCACAAGTAACATAGAGGTGGGTGCACAGCAGCCTGGTTCTCCAGCTGGTCATGCCAGCTCCTTCCCCTGGAGGGCGGTGACAGCTCTGCTTAGAGTTGGCCAGACATTGGCAACCTCCAGCCAAAACATTCTCCCCTTCTAGACAGGTTGCTTAGGGAGCCAAATTACTAATCTACAGTGAGAACTAGAATTTCCCAGTGCCCAGACTTCCCAGCTGTCCTATGGCCAGCCTCCCTTCCCCTCATGGGTAGACGGCACACCTGGAAGGCTGAGTCCCTGTCACAAGCTTTAATGACTTGAGCTGGAGTCAAGGCATAACTGTGCCATGACCTTTGGCTCCAAAGGCCCACTGCATCCTGTCCTGTCCTAGGGATGTCCCCATAATGAGCCTGGGTGTTGGGATGGAGGCCAGGGCCCACAGGGCCTGTGCTGTTGCCTTTTCCCTGAAGCAGGCTTTCCCCTGAAGTGGATGTGGCTAGGCCCAGCATGGGGGAGGCCAGCCCTGGGTATCTCTCTGCCTCTCTCTGCTTTTCCCATCACTTCATGGTCCACCCTCACAGGGTGGGGAGCATGTCCCAGAACCTCCAAGGGCTGACCAGTGTTGTGAGCTGGCCTTGCAGTGAGCTCCTCACCTGTGAGCAGGTGCAGAGACCTGGCCACACATGGCCCCACATCCTCTACTTACAGTGGACTTGACTAGCATCGACAGGCGAAGCAGAGAACAGGAAGTGGCCACCAGGGAGAAGGCTTGGTCCCTTGCAGCCGTGTTCCGAGAAAAAGTTCGTGGCTTCGATGACTTTCTGTGGAGAGCGGAGGCAAAGGAGCTGGGTGAGGGCACTTGCCTGGAGAGGTAAGGCAGGCCAGGGCGGCTCTGGGTGGAGAGCTCCTTGCAGAAGGCAGCCGCCCCCATGTCCCATGACACCCTCTGCCTCTTGACAGCCAGGCCCTCCCCCAGGACACTCACCAGCCCCTGACTTCCACTGAGCTGCCTGGCCCTGTGCAGCAGTTCACCATGCTGATCCGGTAATTATCTGCCATTTCATCCCACCACCACCTCCCCTACCCCAGACCTCTTTATTGTGTCAAATTAAGCCCTTTCTATATAAAGTGAATTTGAAGGAGAAAGCAAAAGGTAGAATTTTTAAAAACCAGTATCGTCAAGACTAGCACTAGCTCTCTCTGTATAATACAGAACACTCCTGTTACTTATATTCTTTAAACAAAATCAAAATGTTCTTACTGGCTGAATAATTGTAGAAATTACATAGGATCATTATGAAAAATTCAGACAATACAAGAGAACCTCAGTGGAAGAAGGTTTCCTCTTAGGCCAGCCCTCAGAGTAAACGAGACCCAAGTGTTTGGTGGGTGATATTCCCATGCACACAAGCATTGTAATTCATAAGTGGGATCATACTCTGCATATGGTTCTGTAACCATTTTTTTTGTTTTTGGTTGCACATAGAATAGGCCTGTACCTGTCATCCGGTTAGGTCTTCCTCAGCATTGCAATCTAGCCATAATTCATTTTCCTGCAAACTGTATATTGATGGTCAGATTTTTTTCAGGCTTATGCTATGACAAGTAACACTGCAAGAAACTTCCTTGTAGGTGCATCTTTACACACGTGATTGGTTATTTCCTTAAGAAAATGTGTTTAAGTAAAATTGCAAGGCTGACACACTGACAGTAAAGTAACAATTGTTTATTATGTACATACGGTGAGACAGATGCTTTCATCCACGATCTCATTTGAGCCTCAGAATCCTTGCGAGGGGGGTACTGCTATTGGGTACTGCTATTCCTCCATTTTATGAGAGAGTAAAGTGAGGCTTTCATCCCTGCATAGACGGAAGGACATTGCTAGTGTCACGGGGTGGTGTATGTTATTCCCTTGGCACCTCTTTTGTTTTTTAAGTCGTCAGATTTTCAACGATTTCCGAGACCTGCCAACTCTCCTCATCCATGCAGCAGAGGCCTGCCTGATGTCCCTGGTCATTGGGTTCCTCTATTATGGCCATGGGGCCATCAAGCTCTCCTTTATGGACACAGCTGCCCTCTTGTTCATGATTGGAGCTCTTATCCCTTTCAACGTGATTCTGGATGTCATATCCAAATGTGAGTGTGCCTTGCTCTCTGTGACCCACACCCGGAGCAACCAGAGGACACAGTGGTAGTCACCCCTCTGAGCTGGTCCAAGGCCGACCTCTGTTCCTCCAAACTCCTGGGGAGAATGGGTTTGCTGACTGTTTTCACCATGATTGTGAAATAAAAGAAGATGATGATTTTTAAGGTTCGCACATTAATATTAGTATGCAAATGAACACAGATTGCCAAGCAGTATTAGACATTCCTATAATAGCGGGATTTATATTTGACAGCAGTTCAGAAGTTACAGAATTACAAACACCTTAAATTAGGATGGTTTAACTCTGCCTGCTTTTTAAAAATAGGACACATTTAGGCCACAGGAATATTTACAAATGTGCTAAAAGAGACTCAAAAACAGAAACACTGAAAATTAATGTCACTTTTTCATTCTCCTTTTCTCCCCGTTTTTAGGTCACTCAGAGAGGGCAATGCTTTACTATGAACTAGAAGACGGGCTGTACACTGCTGGTCCATATTTCTTTACCAAGGTGACTGGTCAGGGCTGAGAGCAAGTTACCAGGGGGGGCAGAGGGACAGAGAAAGCTACACTGCATTGTACAGAAGCTCCAGAGTAGTATTTTGCTGAACCAGGGGCCATGCATCATCTATGCTTGCTGCTGTCACGTTCCCTAGGGGGTTACAGAGACTTGCTATTTTTTAAACATTTACCCGAAGACCAGGACTGTAGACCAAGAGTGACACTTTCCTGGTCAGCAGAAATCTGAAAAAAGAAAAGAAAAGATGGGAAAATCCAGCATACTTTACCTCTCCAGTCTCCCCACATCTCCAGGAAGCAGGTCAGCAGGTGTTACTGTACTTATTTCCAGGAAGTGGAGGCTCAGATGTTATGCAGCTGTCTCAAAGCCCCACAGCTGTTTGGTCTGGGCAGGCAGGGTGGGGACTTTGAAACAGGAGAATAGATACACAACTGCCATTTTCACCAGGCCACGCTGCTTCCGCGGGGGAAACTGTTCTGAACTCTCCCAGATGGAGCACATGGCGTCTGCAGTGGGAAACCAGCAGTGAGCTCATGTTCCAGGGTCCCATGGGCCCCTGACGGGCCCTCCTGCTGCAGTCTGGCTATTAGCAGGAGGGAGGGTTGACATCCTTGAGGGTTACACTATCTTCAAACACTTAAAGAACAATTGGCAATGAAGGCATTAGCTCCATGTCCTTGCAAGGGCTATTCTTTGCAGATCTTAGGGGAGCTTCCAGAGCACTGTGTCTACATCATAATCTATGGGGTGCCCATCTACTGGCTGGCTAACCTGCGCCCGGGCCTGGAGCCCTTTCTACTGCACTTCCTGCTGGTGTGGCTGGTGGTCTTCTGCTGCAGGATCATGGCCCTGGGTGCCGCTGCCCTGCTCCCCACATTTCATACGTCCTCCTTCTTTGGGAATGCTCTCTACAACTCCTTCTACCTCACCGGGGGCTTCATGATAAGCTTGGATAACCTGTGGATAGGTAAGGCGTGCTCCCCTCCCCTGGTCAAGCTTTTTGAGGCCTTCCGGGGTTGGATGAAGCCTATATTCACTTGGGGATGAGGACTCATCACTTAGATCCATTTAAAGCCTGTTTTTTCTGGGAGCAGGTGTCCTTGCCAACTGTCCTGCGTGTCAAAGGAATGTCTCCATGAGAGGGTGTAGATGGCACCTTCTCATATCCCTCAGCTGACACTTGGAGGCCACCCTTGACTCTCACTCTCCACATTTCACCTGGGAGTCAGGTCAACTCTGCCTCCCACATCTTTCTCAGATGTCGCCTTGCCTGATCTCCCCCAGCCCTGGCCTTACTGTCTGGTGTCAGACCACAGCTATGGTCTCTGTGACCCTGATCCTTCCACATCCCTCTCGACCCTTGCCCATGGAAAGGGCTTTTTGTAAGGCGGAATTCCATGTTGCTGCTTTGCTTGAGTCCTCTAGTTAGGGCTGCTGACTCTCCACTGCCTCCACCTAGCTCTTCTGAAGTCCCCAACACCCTCCATGCACTCACATCTGAGCCTGTGAGGCTCTTCTCTGTAGGGCGCCATTCCCCCATTTCCACAGCTGCTCTCTTCTGCCAGGCCTTTCCTGACCATTCGGGCCAAGTTTGTTCCTTCCTCCTACTCCTAGCTCTGTGATACCATCATCGGGTCAGGGCACAGACTCAGAAATGTCAGTTGTACCTCCATGGAGCTGAGAACATGCTGGGACATTTAATAAGTTACTCTCTCAAATTGTTACCAATCAAACGTGTGGTGACTCCTGTAGCCACTTGGCCCTTCTGTCCCAATCCATGTCCCAAGCTGCCCCTCTTGCCCTTTTGCCCTCTCCCTGCCCTCCTGCTCCCTCGGGGACCTTGCTGCCCTTGTGTAAGAGCCTCCAGGGCCCCGTCTCCAGGAGTGTTTCCCAGGGAGCAGGTGGTTAGCCTGTGTGAATAACATGAGTCTCGCTATTTTCAGTGCCCGCTTGGATTTCCAAAGTCTCCTTCCTCCGCTGGTGTTTTGAAGGGCTGATGCAGGTTCAGTTTAAAGGGCACACTTACCACATGGCCGTCGGCAACCTCACCATCCCTATCCGGGGAGACGTAGTAAGTAGCTGAGGCCTTCGACTCTAAAAAGATAACATCCATCTGAACGTCTTCTCAGTGGGTTTACTGACGTCTGTGTCCCCAGATCCTCAGCTCCATGGGCCTGAACTCATACCCTCTCTACGTCATCTACCTCATCCTTATTGGCATCAGTGGTGGCTTTGTGATCCTGTACTATGTGGCCCTGAGATTCATCAAACAGAAGTCCAGTCAAGACTGGTGATTCATGCCCAGACTGCTGCTTGCTGGTGGGGACTCTAGAAGACCCTTCAACTGCACTCCTTTCCTTCCTCCCAAGGAGCCCCATCCCGGGCACCAGGAGGACAGCACAGGGAGCTCAGCTACACCAGCCCTCAATGTGCAGTGGCACAGGCTGGCCACAGGATGGCAGTAGAATAAAGACAGTGGAAGGGGATTTCTGATCACTGGCCAGAGCTTGCGATTTCTGGGAATGAAAACCATACTTGGGGACATCTACAATGTTGCTAATTTATTTCCTTTTCGTATGTATTTATATAGGCAACTCAGTGCAAGATGGGAGCGAGTTAGGAATGAATTGAGTAGGCTGTGTGAGAACTGGTAGGATCCATAGGAATTAATAACAATGCCTAGCAAAATGTTTGGCCTCGTCTTCCAGGATCCTCAAACTCTGTGTTAAGTCACTCTCAATACAGAAGATGACCTAAAACATACCGGTGAGATGCCATTCTTTTTGTGTGGGATCATGGGCTCCAAAAGCCAAACTGAACAATTAAAGATTTATTGAACATCTGATCTATACCAGGGACAGCTCAAAACACTTATGTGGAGGAATATCCTAGAATTCTCAACCCTTTGAGGGGTGGTATCCCATTTTATAGATGAGGAAACTGAGGCAAAAATTCAGTTTGCTAGGTAAAGTCACATGGCTACTATGTGGTAGAGTCCAGTGTGGGGTTTGGAAAGCCTTGGAGGCCTTTAGGAGTTGGAGGGCAAAAGGCAAGTCCTGAGCCACTGTAAGGCTTGGAAATTCTAAGAAGGCTCTAAAAGATGAAGATGGTTGTAGAGGCTGTGTGAGCTCAGCCAGGCCTCTCAGAGTTGCCTGTCACTGGCCCTGGCTGGGTCTGAGGACCAGTGTTGAACCTTTCACAGTGGCCAGGGTACGGGATAGATGACACCCAGGTTACGTGCTTCGTTGCCTGGGCACTGAGGACCATCTGATGCAAAACAGGAACACCAAGGGGAGCAGATTGTTCCCAAAGGAAACACCAGAGTCTGGGACCAAAGAAGGGAGGAAGGTGAGTGGGAGGCAAATAGTAAATGTTCACCCCAGGTTTCCTTGGGCCCTTACTACTAACTGCTCTGGACAGGCAGCATGGGTCTTAACCTCGGAGCTGCTCCGACAGGCAGAAGCTCACACTCTACCTAGACCTACTGAATCCAAATCTGCATTTTAGGAAAATCCCTAGGTGGTTTATGTACCTGAGTTTGAGAGGCAATGTTCTAGCACACTGCCCTTTTACAGTACAACCATGAAACTCAGGGTATTTCCGCTGCCATTATTTACACTGCCACACTATAACATGGCACATTATGATGTTGATACCTGGCAGGCCCCATTCAAGATTCACTGATTGTTCTGACAAGGTCCTTCATAGCAAAAGGATCAGGATCAGAATCATACATTGGATCTGGTCGTCAACTCTCCTTGGTCTCCTTTAGTTTAGAACAGTCTTTAACTTTCCTTGACTTGTGTGACCTTGACACTTGAAGATTCTGCAAATTAGCCGTCAGCTTGAGTTTGATACATTTTCATGACAAAATTCTGGTCATGAATTTAACGGGATATCACAGGCACTTCTTTTGGCAGGGATGTTGCAGAAGTGATGCACCCTTCTCCTTGCATCCTGTCGGTGGTGAGGATTTCAATTTGTCCTATACCGAAGATGTCCACTTGGGTCACTTGATCAAGGGAGTGTCTGCCAGCCTTCTCCACAGCCAATCCCCCCTTTGGTAATTAAGCATTCTATAGGTAGGTGCTTTATAAATATGTGAGTTGCCTATTTCTCATTAAACCTTCCACTTAGCGATTTTTCAATTTATAGCAATATAAACCTGTAGTGTCCTGTTTTATTCAGTGGGTTATAATCCCTTAGTCTCATGATTAAGTTTCACACTCAAATTGTCCCTGTTTTGGCCCTCAGGCCCATTCAAGCTGGTTTCTGCATCCTTTTGATATGTCTCCATCATTGTGTGAACATTTTCTTTCACAAAAAAGTGTTTCAGGCTCATTTTGTTCTTTTCTACCCCCCAGTCCTTAGTCCCAGTGCTTGGAAATGCAGACACTTGTCTAAGAATTCTTTGTTCCTTTTAGTGGAAAATGGTATTTAGAAGCAAAGATCTGAGTGATAAATATGCCCATTGCTATTGCAGCATCACTGCCCCCAGATCCTCTCAGGAGGCAAAACAGGGAATGCATACATGTGGATATATGTACACAGGTCTGTATATATGTGTATGTACACACACACACAAACACATCTACCTGTACATGTGAGTTCACATTAATACATCCAATTCCCAAATACCAGCACACCATAGAGTTGATTCTAATTTTCTCCCTTTCTGCATTTATATCTGGGTTTTGTTTTGTTTTGTTTTGTTTGAGAGAGAGAGAGAACACAGGCGATGGAGGGGCAGAGAGAGAGAGAATCTGAAGCAGGCTCCAGGCTCTATTCTGTCAGCACAGAATCCAATGTGGGGCTAAAGTCACGAACCATGAGACCATGACCTGAGCTGAAGTCAGACACTTAACCAACTAAGCCACCCAGGTGCCCCTGTAACTCCCTTTTCCAACTGTGACAAACCTGGCTTCCACTGTCCTTCATATTTTCACTCATTTGGTTAATCCCCTGTATGTAACCAATCTCCCATCTGCACCCTACTCACTCTGCTGGGGCTGTGTTACCAAGCTGTCCCCTAGTCTGCACAGATGCCATTCTCACCCTACTGCAGCCTACCCCACTCTCAATCCCACACCCATACACAGTCACCTAATGGCTTTAGGCCTGAATGGAGGAGGTAGAGGACACTGGGCTTTTTTATGAACTCCACAGTGATTCCAATGTGCAGTGAGGGCTGGCAGCCAGTGGGGTACATCATCTAACTGAGTTATGGCCACTCAGTCTACAAGGGGCTTTAATGATTCAGTGGACTCTGGTGCACAGGGCTGTGGGGGAAAGGGGCAAAGTGCTGAGGCAGGAGAATTGGAGAAACTCCAGCAGCCACCATTTCTTTCTTTCTTTTCTTCTTTTTTTTGTTACAGCATCCTGGTTCTCCACCCCACAGCTTTAACAAATACCACTATGGACCCCAATCCCAGAGATTCTGATTTCACAGGTCTGTTTTTTGAAACCAAAACAAAACAACAACAACAAAAACTGCTCCCTGGGGCATGCAGGCTGTCCACTCAGCCCCTCCCTGCATTGAAAGGGAGAGAGGTCGGCTTGTGAGTAATTATCAAAAGCAGGGGATGCAAACTCTTCTGGTTAAGAGTCAGACAGTACTTCAGGCTTTGGGGGCCAGAGTATCTATTGCAACTACCCAACTCTGTTGCAGCATGAAAGCCACTGCAGACAATTCTGAAACATGGATGGTGTGGCTGTGAAACATTATGTACAAAAACAGGCAGTGCATTGGATTTTGCCCAAGGTTGTAAGCTTTGCACACTCTTGATCAGAAGGCAAAGGTTTTGAAATTTGTATTTTAAGCCCTCCAATTTCAAATTATGCTATTGACAGGAACATTTTAATTAAGCAGAAAGTAATTACCTATATGGACTCAAATATTTCCTGATGTGATTTTTATTTTCCTGCTCTTGTTCTTACAAAAATGATTTAAGACATAATCTTGCCCCCCCCCCCCCCCCCCCCCCCCCCCCCCCCCCCCCCCGTCAAGCTAATCTCCCGGGTCAGGTTCACAGAGATCTTGCATTTGCTGTGTTCCCCGCCCCCCCCCCCCCCCCCCCCCCCCGCCCCCAACCCGCCCGACTTGTTTTCTTGTTTTGATTCCAGATTAAACAGCTAGCAGCAGGCATATTTAAATGGACACCAAATCCAAGCGCTAACTACAGACCTGGTAGACATAGGGGTTCTACTGAGACTCAAGTATGTCATTCACAGAGGGGTGCAGCACAGCCACCATGTGCCATTTCCTGCTTCCCTTGGCCCAGCCATAGGCCTGGAGCACCCATCAGGCTCCAGAGGAACAGGGCAAGGGACCGGGAAGCCGAAAGTGAGGAAGCATCTTGCTGACTGACCTGTTCTTTGGAAAATACATCCAGTGCTCACGCCTGAAAGTAAAGGCCCCTATTTTCATAGTCTAAACTAGGTCATTCAAATCTCAAGTTATCTGTCACTTGTTTTATTTTTCAATTTTTTTTTAATGATTGTTTATTTTTGCCAGTGTGAGCGGGGGAGGGGCAGAGAGAGAGGGAGACACAGAATCGGAAGCAGGCTCCAGACTCTCAGCTGTCAACACAGAGCCCAACGGACCTGAGCTGAAGTCAGACGCTTACCCCACTGAACCCCCCAGGAACCCCTGACACTTGCTTTTGATAGTAGGATAGGTTCTTACTTTAAAATGGCCAGGGTATAGAGCAATATCCTGGTCCCTATCACATGGTGTCTGCCCAAGACACTAGGGCAGGGGAGGTGAGAGGCAGGTGGAGCACAGCCCATTTCTGTTGGCAACCGGGGAACAGCAGCAGCCATGTATCAGCAGCTAACAAAACAGTAATTTTTAAGCAGCAGGTTGAGATTTTTTAGCACACACCAACTCAAAGACCAGAAAAACACTTCTCAGCTTTCTATGTAATAATAGTGCCGTTTATCGTATGATAGTCTTGCCATTTTGTAAAGTTGGAGCAATTCCTTGTTTCCCCAAACCGCCAAAAAGCTCCACTGTCCCTCTTTTTGTTGACTCCACTCTTACACTGAGCTGCACCATCACACATTTGAGAGCCCTCCTCATGGCAATAAAGTTGAGTGTGTTTTCATTTGGGCACATGGGTTTTAAAGAACTTGTTGGGCCTCAGCCCCCAATATCCGAGCTCCTAGCTACCGAGTGGCATCTTTGATCTCTTGGGAAGAAGTGTGAGGAAACCCACCAATGCATGCAAGGCACACATCTCAGAATAGGACTTGAAAAGCAGGACAGGTGCTGTGTTGTTCATTGTCATTCAACGATGCTCACTGGGTTGTCAGTGCCAGGTTCTGGTTCTAACTGGTCGCCCTGCAAAGCACCAGGAGACCTCAGTTTAGGGGAGGAAACGACAAAAGCAAGTAAATAATGAGAATTTCAGTAAGTGTATGCCTGGGGCAGGGTTGGTGAAGATACTACTTTCAAGAGATCTCTGTAAGCATGGATCCCAACAGCCAGCCATTGTCCAAACTAATGTGCGGGGATGGTTAAGTATGAAGTCGGTTAAATGTTTTTGCTCTGCCTGAACCGGATGATGTTTCTTTTCTTTGTGCAAAAAAGAAAAAGATAAGTGCCTATTTTGAATTTGCAAATGCAGCCATTTCCTTTATTTGTACTAAGGCTGCATAATGTGGGCTTTGTAAAGTCCGCAGGTCTGAAAGCAGGATACATTTCTAATAGAAACAGCAAAGCGATAAATTACCATGATTTTGTACCCCCTGCAGCTATTAGCTCCACCATACTTCAGGAATGTTGCTTTCATTTTATAGAAACTCTACAAATATTGGTTTGTCAGAAAGACAAATATTAAATGAAAATTGTCCTCAAACACGAGAAAAAGTATGCAGAGTACACACATGGCAGACTTGTGGAATAAATTGTATGGGGAAGAACAGTGTGCAATACAATTTACTGGAATTCACAAACTCGGGTGATTATGCCAGAAACTGAGTATTCGACTAAATGGAAGAAAATAACTTTACAATGTAAAGCTGTCCAGACTGGGAACACTTGTGTTAAATGTGAAAGCTTGCTTTTTAAAAAACAGAATACCCTAACAGTTTAGAGATTCTGATTTGACTTTTAACGGGATTTTTAACTGAATTTAAAATTTAACTGGATTGCTTGTTTTTTTGAAAGTCAATCCCAGCCATATCACAGCACTGTGATACCGGGGGGGTACATTAACTTCTGTAAGCCCCAACTTTCTCATTGTGACTGTCAGGTAAGAGGAGCGTCCGATGCACAGTAGCGGGTACCCATGGTTAACCCCACAGAACACGTGGCCCTGACAACGGTACATGGGGGCTTGCAGCCAGGTCTCTGTGAGGTCCAGGGGCACAAACACGACACAGAGAACTGGTCCTCAAGGAATTCACGAGCTGCCTGACACCTGCTCTTTTAAGTGGCTACAGGAGCCCTGGAGAGACAACGAATGTGCTGGGTGGGGAGAAGGGCCAAGAAGCTGCAAAGAGAAGACCCCAATGCTGGCCACAATGAGCACGCCCAAGAAAGGAACAGGAGGGTAGGGAGGAGGGAAGTGTGCCCGGGACTGATCCGTGGTGGTCCCAGTCACCTGCACAGCGTGGAATGCTGCTGACACTCAATGCAGATAAAACCCCCTTCATTTTCAGTGTCCACTTACCATGCGTCCAACTCTACTAATTCTTGCCAACTTTGTACCTCAGAGATCTCAAATTAAATATCCACTTGTCCTTACAACAGAGAAGCTATGATTTCATTTGGTTCTCCACACACAAACCATACACCATTTAACAAAGAAATTCTGGTCGCAACAGAGGCCACCACACAATTTTTAATTTAAAATTTTAAGACTACGGGGCACCTGGGTGGCTCAGTCGGGTAAACGTCCAGCTTCGGCTCAGGTCATGATCTCACAGTTCATGAGTTCAGGCCCCGTGTCGGGCTCTGCGCTGACAGCTCGGATCCTGGAGCCTGCTTCAAATTCTGTGCCTCCCTCTCTGTCTTTGTCCCTCCCCTGCTCACACTCTGTTTCTCTCTCAAAAATAAACATAAAATTAAAAAAAAAATTTAAGACTAAAGTCCTTGAAATGATAAAAGTGGTTATACAAAAATTTGATAAAATTAAAAATGAAGAAGCTCACAGGTTTTTGGGGTACAATTTATTCAAAGCATTTCACAATAAAATTATATTAGGTTCAAATACATGAACATACAATTACATATAAAACACTGTACTTTCCAAAAGTTTACAATGATGTTTACTTTTTAGACTGTTTCCTTGTAATTTTAGTCTAAAACATTATTGAGTTCTAGAATTGTGTCTGCTCTCTATTTGTTTCAGTTTTGCAATTAGACATTTAGAAAGCATTTATTAGCCCACCTGGAATATACAATTATATTTTAAATATTTAAATTCGGGGGGGAAGCAGTTATAGTGCTATTCAGAGTGCTAATGATAGATAATAGATAATAATAATAGAATGCTAGATAATGCTATTTCCTCTGTACTACCCTGCATTTTATCAGAGTCCATATACAAGGCTGGCTTAGAGTCACTTCATACAAGTAAGACTATATTCTGTACTCTCAAGTCTCTGGCCCAGGCAACTGAGAAGTCCAGGGTAAGCCCCAAGGCCGTGCCTCATCTGAGAGACCTGTTTCAATGGAGATCAGTAAAATATTGCTCAACTAACTTTTGGTTAGTGTAACTGCAAAAAATAAGGCCAGTGGAATCACTGATGGAGTGAGGCTCTTGGCAAATCTGACAATATCAAAACCACAACAGGTACGGGTCCTACACCTGGAGCAAACAAAGGAGAGCTTCATTAAGTCCTCTAGGCCAGCACTCGACATTGAATGAGGCCTCTGATGCGTTAGGTCTAACTGCACAAAACAGAGACAAAGGAAACAATGCCACGATGACATTTACTTCTTGGCTCCCCTCCTTCAGCTTCCTCTTTCATGCTACTTGCAGGCTCTAGATGAAGGATGGTTGGTTCCATGAAGACTCAGGTTAGCAGCACAACCAGCATGAGGCCAGCTTACTTCCTGCAAGGCAAGGTCTCCCCTCGTGTAGATAGTGGGAACCACTGATTTCAAATGGGAGAAGCAATATGCCAAAACAAGGATAAACCTCCAATAAAACATTTTCAGCTTTCTTGGTAATTAACTACCTAATCCCCAAATAGGTCACTGTTACATATTAAGATACTTTTGTAATGGTAAACTGTTTCACAACTCAGCCTGCATTCTTTTACAGTAACTGCTAAACGATTTGGGGATAACTTTGACAAAACTGAATACAAACCACAATCTCCTTCCTATATAAGATCACATATTCATAGGATGAGTATGAAGTAACAAGCCTGGTATGGGATGTACCTATGCTGACAAACACCTGAAACCAAGACAAGAGGAAATGTGCTGCTCGGCTTCATGACCAAAGTCATGGCTAGGACTCAGAGGCATCTATGAACAGAGGCCCTTGGAATTCTTCGTGATAGAAGGGAAAGCATAGTGGGGAGTGTCCAGGCGTTGGCAAATAGCACACTGACCAAGAGCAAGCAACAGTCTGAGTTTCTGCTTTCCACTGGAAAACAAGTGCTAGATGACTTACAACATGGCTGCTAGTGCCAGCATTTTACAAAATTGGAAAATTATGCAGGGTTTCACACATGAAGAGAATTTCCTATCATAGAATAGTAAAGCCTTAGAAGGCGCACTGAGCATCATTTTGTCTAGCTCCAAAATTTTCACATAAACAATATTAACAAGCAAGTCTTAAATAAAGGAGTAACATTTTATGAAAATAATGAACAAAACAGAGCAGGGGAGACATCACGAGTGTTTGAGAGAAGAACCTTGAAAAGGTACAGCTTCAAACGTCAGACACCATGAAGAAAATGCCGTATATTTATGTTGTAGGCAAAACCCCAACAAAGCCTAGTGACTAAGTGCACGCCATTGCTGTCAATAAGGTGTTGGACATGTACTTTATGAATAAAAAAAATACACAAAGTAACTTTTCATTTATTTATTCTGTCCTCTCAAATATATTTAAAAAATAACATTTTAGACACTGAACCACAAATACACACAAAATAAAGTAGTGACTGCTTATTTCACAGAGGATTTCCCCTTGATTCCTTTAGCTGCTTTGCATAAAATTCGAAGCTTTCCTGTTGAGACAAAAAGGGAGGGAAGTTACAGGTACAGTTTCTAGCAAGAGCTGATGGCACAAAACTCAGAAGTCATAAAATGCTGCAAAGTGATAGCAAAGACCACCGGGCCCGTGACAGCTGCTGTCTTCTCAAGCCTCCGCACTCCTTTCTATTCATGAAATCACAGTTCAAGGGCCCCAAGTCCAGAGTTAAAGCCAGCACCAAGAGCCTCCACTGTGTGGGCACATAGGTATTTACACCTGGGTACGGAGGGTAAACATGGTGTACTAACTTGCAAATTAATGACACAATAAAAAGGAATTTGGCATGTATGATTTCTTATTAGAACAAAGCAAAACAAAATTTACTGGGCAACCAATTAAAAATGGGCAGAGGACCTGAACAGACATTTTTTCCAAAGAAGACTTCCAGATGGCCAACAGACCCAAGAAAAGGTGCTCAACATCACTCATCATCAGGAAAAAGGCAAATCAAAACCACAGTGAGGTAGCACCTAATACCTGGCTAGTATCAGAAAGACAAGAAGTTAAGTGATGGCAAGGATGTGGAGATAAGGGAACCCTCGTGCACTGCTGGTGAGAATGCAAACTGGTATAGCCAGTGGAAAAGGCAGTATGGAGGGGTTCTTCAAAAAACTAAAAATGGAAATACCATATGATCCAGTAAGTCCACTACTGAGTATTCACCAAAAGAAAACAAAAGCAGCAATTTGAAAAGACATGCACCCTCATGTTCACCGCAGTATTATTTACGGTAGCCAAGACACGGAGACAACTTAAGTGTGCACGAGCGGAAGAATGGATAAAGAAAATGTGATGTACGTATCATTATATATGTATGACACATACAACGGATTATTATTCAGCCACAAGAAGAATAAAATCTTCTCATTTGCAACAACATGGATGGACCCTTGAGAACGTTAAGTGAAACGGAATAAATCAGAAAAGGTAGATAGTATATAGCCTCACTTACATGTGGAATATAAAAAACAAAACAAAAATCAAAAAACATAAAGCCCCAAGCTCATGGATATAGAGAACAGACTTGTGGTTGCCTCAGGTGGGTGAAGGGGGTCAAAAGCTACAAATTTCTGGTTATAAAATGATTAAATCATGGGGATGTAATGTATAGGGCTAGAATATTGTAGTGCATGTCTTTTTTTTTTTTTTTTTTAAATAGGCTCCACGTCCAACATGGGGCATAAACTCAAAACTCTGAGGTTAAGAGTCAGATGCTCTACCAACTGGGCCAAACAGGTGTCCCACATATTTTAAAGTAGCTAGGAGAGTGGATCTTGAAAATTCTCATCACAAGAAAAAAAAATTTATAACTATGTGTGGTATGGATATTAATGGATTTACTGTGATCATTATAAAAAAAAATACCGAATCATTACGTTATACTTCTGAAACTATTATAAGGTTATGTCAATTACACCTCAATAAAAAAAGAAACCTTCCTAGATGAAGAAATAAAAACCAACTTGTTTAAAATGAACAAGTAATTAATAGGGACACAATATACTAGGCTATTGAAATACAGGCCATTAAATCCTATTTCAAGTTGAAATGATGAGAGAACTGCCCCAAGGACATTTGATAAATCCATACCTATAGTTGAAGGTCTGAGACTGACCTTGTGTTTTAAACCTCAGTCCCAGAGTGCTACGTTCTCCCACAGCCAAACTCACGGCAGGACTATTCAGTTCCTGAAGCACTCCCCTGAGGGTTCTTCACAGAGATCTAATCCTCATGTAATTAAGTATTCAACTTATTTTTTTTTTACACATTAATATGAGGCATACGTAAATCTGTAGAGGTATTTTTTCTCCTTAATTAAGAAATACTCACAGGGGGTTCGGTGAAAGGGACAGGCTCACCAGCATTCTTCAGCAAAACTGCATAACGCTTTAGAAACAGATCATTCAATTTTATATTCCTTGCAGTCAAATTTTCATACAGTGCTTTAGCAGACGCAGCATCCTTGTCTAAGACTGAAAAAAAAGATATTAATCATAGATAAAGACCACCTACCTTACTCTCTTCTCAAAACACAGCCGTTCAAGGACTCCCGAATCCCTTTATCCCAAGGCAAATGAATAGTTAACTACTTTCAGCAAAAAGCCACATTCAGAAACTACCAGCTCCCTCCCTCGCTCTTCCCCACACCTCTAATTCAGCATTATTCAGTATAAAAGAGAAGATGATAAATAAGGCTATTAAGAGACCCAGGATAGTTAAAGTGGCCATAAACCAAAGTAAACATACACCATTCAACACTCTTCTGCTTAAAACCATACTTAAAAAAAGAAAAAAATTTTAACGTTCATTTATTTTTGAGAGAGACAGAGACAGAGTGTGAGTGGGAGAGGGGCAGAGAGAGAGGGAGACAGAATCCAAAGTAGGCTCCAGGCTCTGAGCTTGTTAGCACAGAGCCCTACGCGGGGCTTAAACTCAAGGACCATAAGATCACGCTCTAAGCCGAAGTCGAACACTTAACTGACTGAGCCACCCAGGCACCCCTTAATCCACACTGCGAAATCAAGCCAATTCAAGGATTGTTGTGGGGAGGGTCATGTAAATTATGTGGAAATCTAGATCTACATCATGGTGAAGATCATCAGCTAAACACCACCAAAAAGACTTTCAATACATTCTCCTATTGTAAACTAAGCAAATATGAGGGATATATAGTTAGCTACAATGACAAAAATAATCTAAATATGTTAATCAATCTACATAAAAAAAACTACATACATCTACATAACATTAACGACTTACACTAATATTTCACTTAAATGGATGATGAAGTAGCCTAGGAGCTAAGTTTAACTGGCTTTCCAGTTGTAGCTGATGTGTAGAAATTTTACTTTGAGGTTTACTATTGGGATCACAAGGTCTCTGCTAACAATCACTGTTGGTAACTCAACTCTTTAACATTTAAGCACCTAACAATCTCCTACCCTACACCAGTGCTGTATAACCAATCCCAACTCCAGCACAGCCAGGGCAAGCCTGCAGGATGGATAGGAGAAGTCTAGGGATCAATCTCAGGATCTCCGAAAAGGGAGCGAGTGTGGGTGACTCATCAGCTCTCACTGGGCTTGAACAGATCTTTGCAGTTTGGGTGAAGTCAATTTCCTATCTATAAATCCTTTGTTATCCTCCCTCAGGGACCAAATCCTTTCCCTGACACTGTCAAGGGCACAGCCCAAACTCTACCATCTTCCAGGAAGCTATTCAGAAAACTCTTCCCTCTTGCCTTTCACTACCTTCCTGGTCTCCCTGCTCTTTCCTGTCCCAATTCCCAAGTGGGATTACAAAAGTTAGTAGCAGTTTCATGCTGTTTGACACTATTTTGTGGTATTTAGTCATTATTTAACATCTCCCAATCCCCCAAATGGAACTTTGAGAAATTCTGTGATTATTGCCTCTATTTTGAAATAGATCATGGTCACCTTGTAAGGTGGGGAGAAACGAAGAACCAGTTGACTAATTCTGATTGCAGTTTGTTGTCCTGACAACAATAAAATCAACAAAGCAATTCTTTATTTAGCCCTTGCCTCATGTGAGCAAATCAGTTCGTGGCAGGTGGATAGGTGATCATCACTTAGAAATGAAATGCTTACATTTATCTTGACTACTGAGGAAACTTTAGCATGGCTCCCTTTCATGTGTGATGAGCTGGCAATCAGGGAGCAAAGTGCTTAAAAGAGTGGAATTTCAACTGTGGTTTAAAGTAAAATCTTGGGGCCCACTTTTAATGAAGAGGTCTGTTATTTCAGAAATGTAGGCAGGTGGGGAGGGTACTGAAGAGGCAAGAAGGAAAGTCACGTGACAGTCTCAAATATGTGCCTATCTCATGTTTTGTTTCAGGTGGCCTTGGGGAGACTGGATTGGTTCCCAGTGTGTGCACTCAAGTGGATTTCCAAGTCTTGCCAGGAGCCCAGGATCTATTCAACAAAGCTGGGCTCCTCTGAAGATGCCCAGTGATACTTTTTAATGTTAAAATTAGACGAATAATTACCTATTTTTCTTAAATGTGCTTTTAAAACATATTCTGAAGCTAAGTCAATTATTTATATCATGATTACCTGATATTTAGGATTACTGTCTTTGAGCCAAAGACTTAGTTGACAACACTACAAATATCTAAATGACTTAAATATAACATAGTCAGATTAAACTTATTACCATAGCTTTTCATGATAGAAGTGTATGCTTCTTCCTTTTCAATTAATTCAGGAATCAATTCTAACAAAGATTTCAGAGTTGATGCCTAGGAAATTAAATACAGGAAATGTTACCACAGCTCAAAAGAAGAGTGAAATAAAACACTGGTATATGTACATTATATCAGAGAACCTTCACAACAGTTAGAACAGAACTGCCTATTCAATTTAATAAACTTTTTTCCCTTCTAGTGTATCTTAGTATTTTATTGTTGATTGGATAACTGACAGCCAAACAAACATTTTTCAAAAGTTAATGCAATTCCACTTACACTTCTATAAACTGTTTTCTAAAATATCATAAAGACTGCTTCTTTTGTCAACTAGTAACCTTACCAAGAAATTAGGAAATCCTAAAGAGCAGAAACAGGTATCAACGATGTCTCAAGGTGCCAAGATTTTTAAACAAAATGTGAAGAATTCAGTCCTTCTGAGTTTTCATGCTTTGAATATAAACAGAGCATTTCCAGATATCCCTGGAATGTTTACTTGGTTACTTTCAGAGGTATCTAGACATGCCAATGGGTTTGGCTCCTATAGTGAAGACAGACCTGCCATACTCTAGTGAGTAACCAAACACATTCCAATATTGCTGGATAAACCAAGGATGGGTTTTATATACTACCTGGCTTAATTATTCTACTGTCAAACAGGCAGACACTGTAACTGGAATTTTAAAAAATCCTAATTCACTTTTTACATGTTTTCTCAACCTATATATCTGGACCTGCATCCTTCTAGGACTTCCTGCAATTTAAAGTCTCCTGGGAGGAACGTCCTCAACAGATGTTTTACTGTACATTTCCTGTCCATCTTCCAAGCAAGGCAGTAGGTACTTGGCATGTGGGCACAGACCCGTGTGTAGAGCGACAAATGCCTTTTAGAGTCCTTATACTTTTTAATCCACAAATTAAAAAAAAAGTCTCTTTGAAAGGAAAAAGAGCAACTAATAAGTACTTCTGAAAAGCTGTTTGCTGTAAATAAATATGAGTAAGAGATAAAAAGTGCAACTGGGTAAATTAAAAACACCCCAAAACCAGTATGTTAGTATGAGGGAAATTAAGGAGAACTAGACAGACTCTCAGACTAGAAACCTAAATGTTTTGCATAAAACAAACATTACAACTGGCACTTGGTTTAAAACTTTGTATGTACCCAAATAAACTGACAATGAGGTTTATGTTGCTTCAGAGGTAAAATCAGACCTACAAATATTTTTTGGAACTGTACTTTTATTTTTTTCACATCAAAAATAGGACTTGGCTTTGTTTTATACACACATACACACACGTAGCTTTTTAGTGTAAATGAGGTAACCACACAAATTGAGAACATTAATTTGTGGCACGTGCCAGTTTTAAAGCCAAGTGGCTCATCTACGTGACGGCTTGGACCTGAGAAATGGCTGGCATAGCCACCAGCACAGAGACGCTCTGCAGGAGGACAGCTCCCTCTGTAGGGCTTCCCCACTGTTAAATGGACCAAGTGACCTAAGCAACAGGATATTTATCTTCCTTTCTAGGGCCCTGTCTTTCTTCTTCTTTTTTTTTTTTTTTTAAAGTAATCTCTGCTTATAATGAGGGGCTCAAACTTACAACCCTGAGATCAAGACTCGCACGCTCCGTCGACTGAGCCAGCTGGGTGCCCCTGTAAGGGCCCTTTCTTGAGGCTCTTCACACACAACTACATGAACGGGCGATTCACTGCATGAACGTGTTTTGCATTTCCAGGACAAAAGGACCCTGGACTGACTCTGTCTCAGTATCTAAAAAAGTGAACAAGTATAGACAAGCAAAATCTTCGGTCTCTGTAGTGTTTTTATGTAAGGCACTGAACCAACAAGCTCTTCTGTGAAACTCAGGTTCCCGAACAAGACTGGCTTCTAGCCTCCTTGACTGGCTAGCAAATCCCGCACAGTACCTTTCCTGGTTTCCGAGAACTCCTAACGCAGAACACCAAGAAAATTGCAGTTTGTTCAGCAATCGCACCGCATCTCTAAAAATTGAAACGTTATTCAGTAAGCGAAGGTTTTTGATAAACAAGGAGACCAAGGTGAATATTTCCAATTAACAAAGTTCACAATAATACAGTAATGTGTCATTACCAACAGGAAGGCCTAATTGTCAACCACTTTTTTTAAGGCAAGAAAAAGAAAACAAACTCCAGCTATGCCAAGCTTTTGTGAGTGGAGTGCTGTCCTTGGCACCGCGAGTATGAAGTTTGTTTAAAAAGAAAAGGGAAAAATTAAACCGATGCTTCAACAACCACAGAATAAGGTTTAGGACTGCAAAGAAAGAGGGGAAAAAAGAAGCACTATTCCTCTCCAATTATTCTGCCAAGCATTCACAAGTGAGCTAGGGATCATAAGGTTAATTATACATTTAATAAGGTGTCAGGGAGATAACTGCTCGTTTCTTTATAAAAATTAAAATGTACAAAGCAAGTTCTCTTTAAAGTATAATTACCTACACTTATGCATACAAAAGGACTGATTTCAATCTCTCTATTTTATAAAAGGCTTTCATTGCAACAGACAGCCAGCGCTTGAGAAAGAGACAAAAGTTAAACTCAAAAAAAAAAGTTTATATGACAGACCAGAGAAATCAAGTGTCTATCCCATCTTAGATGCTATAGTAAAATCAAATATGGCAAGACAATATTTTAGTTTACACTCATCACGGATGTCATTCTCTTAAGTTTCTAAGAGCACACTGTTCTTTCAAAGCTTTAAAACATTGTCAATACTAAAACGGATAGTATAAAAAGAACTTTTGGGGACACACAGAGCATTTACATTATAAACTGATGTTTTCGACATCTGTGAATAAAATATTCTTCACCGTGGCAAGAATAACCTTTTACTGTTTGACAAGCAGGTAAAGGACAGGTGAAGGGTTTATCATCCAAAGCGTCTGTCTGCTGAAGGGGTTGACAACGAAGAGACTGTGGCCGATGTCTCAACGCACAGCTGCCACCAAGAGCCCTGCAGAGGCCGCCGTGTGAGTGCGGCTCCGAGGGCACAGGCACCCACCTCACCCGCTGGCCGCTGTGCACACTAAGAGCCAGGGCGATGATGGCTCAGGACAAGCTGGCAGATAAAACAGCAAGTGCCACTTTCTGAAGAACTATCAAAATAGTGTGTTGAAATGGAGTGAATACTATCACATGTATAATTAGAGACACGTAACCCCCCCAGTAGGTACACTTAGATATGTACAGATACGTACACGCAAAGATAAAGCTTTAGAGTTTATTTCTTTTAGGTGGAACTTTTAACACTAAAGGCAGCAAGACAAAACCACGAAAAGATTCCTGAAATCCCTATGTATGATCAACTGCCTTTGCTGTTTAGTTAAAAAAAAAAAAAAAAAAAAAAAAGGCGGGGAAGGGGAGAGGAGAAAAAAGTAACCAAACCAAACAAGAACATTCCCAATTAACTAGAATTTCTCTCTGTCCAGGAACAAAAAGTAAAAAAACAAAACAAAACAAAACAAAAAAAACACAACAACCTCAGAGGCACATGCCAATTTCCACCTTTTGCAAAACTGTTCACACAGGAATTTCTCAAGAACTCCTTTTAAAAATGGCTTGGGTTCTGTTGTCAACCTAGCTGAACTTCAAGGATTAAAACTAGGGCTCCAGCACAGGGGTACGGTTTCCCCTTCCCCATCTACCACTTAATATGTTTCACAGCTCGTAAAAATGGAATGGAATATAGTACTATTTACTATCAAAAATTGGTCCCAGGCCTCAATTTGACACAGGGAGTCTACACAAACACTGCTGTTGGCGGGATCACGGTGACTGTTTGACTGCCACCTGCTGGGAAGGGCTCCCCAGCGGTGCCTGTTTGTGTACATTGCCAGTGGCAGCTCCGATCACCCACCGTTCTGTCGGCACTTGGCACAGCTTTATATTTAGTGCTGTTAAAATGGCATGAATGCAGTTGTCTCCTTCCCTGAAGATTGCTAATTTAACTGCAAGTGCGGGCCACAGAGACCTGCATTTGTCATTTAATGTGTCTGTGACACACAAGTGAATAGAAAGCAAATTCAACTCTTAATAAACCTTGAATAAGGCACTGAGAATGTTTGAGTATTCAAGTGAGAAGCTGTACTTGAAAAGCAAACATTTCCTACTTTTTGTTTGCAAACTGTGTTGCCATGGTGATGCAGTCTTTAGAGCATTAGAGAAATTAAAGTAGGAAATCAAAGGAAGGGCTTTGCATTACCTATCTGCACAAAAGCATTTGTCTTTAAATCGTTCAGCAAAACACATCTTCCCTCACTCCCCCTTAAATCTAAGGGCAGTTCTAGTCCAGTCTGGCATCTTCCAAACCAACAACCTCCCGCTTACAAGCCAGTCTTTGTCATGTGACCTGGATCCACAGTGAATTTAAATGTACTAGCAGCACCATGCTCTATTTCCAATATGCTACCCTATACTTAGGTCTAGTAATTTCTCAGTTTATTTCCCATAAGCCACAAGCCCCACTGTCCAGATGTGGTGACTCGTTACCTGTAGGAGAGCTCTGGCGTCATCCACTTTGCCTGAATCCAGAAGCTGAAGGAAAAGATCAGTGACAGGTTTGTAAACTGCAAACTGATTGGCCAGTCTCTCTGCCATGATGCTTACTGAAAAAATAACAGGTAAGAAAACTCTTTTGTTTAAACTGTAGTATAACTCATCCACCAAAGAAACCTGGTCCAGCCTCACCAGAGAGAAAATGTGCTTCTGTGTTCTTTTAGCAAGAACAGCTCACTTACTCTTTTCAACTGCTGGTTCCAACTGCTCCTCTATTACTTTTCTGAATAAGTATGTCAAGCCAAAGTACTGGGGTTTCACGGTTTCATTTCCAGAAGTAAGCATATTTTCAATGTTTTCAATTGCAACATCTATGTTATTGCTGTCAAAGAGTAAAACAAATTATTAAAGAAGTATTTGCTTTTGTATTAATCTTGTAGGCAGTTTCAGTATAAGAACTTAAGAGATTGACACATACAAATACTTTAGGAAAAAGGGAAAACAGATTTACAACTAACCAGATAAAAACCACTAGGCAAAGCTGAACTGCACATTTAGGTCGCAAAAGCAATTGCTAGGCAGTTTATGCTACAATAATCGAAGTAGCTGCTCATTGTAAAACACTGCCCTAGAGACAAGATCAAACAGCTAATTAATGACAGTCCCTTAAGAAAATAGTTTACCTTAAATATTTAATTTGATTTTGTAGCTCTTTGGGTATCAAATGAAAACTTGTTTAAGTGCTCTAACTTCAGCTTTCTGATCTACAACTGCTTCCTGCTGCATGAGGTGAAGATAATAATTGCATAACACCTCAGGATTCTTCAAGCTGCTGCTGAGGTCTTCGAAGGTCTATTTGCATGTCTTTCAACCAGTCACATCAATTTGTTTTTGTCAGGTATCATACATTTGAAAAATAATTAATTTATACTAAAATTCTCAGAAAAAAGTACCTTTACACTCAAAAAAAAATCAATTACATGGCCCTATTTAACAAGTTATGATAAAAAATGATCTGTATGACTATCTTTTTGGCCAAGGTACTCCTGACTGATTACTTTACAGTCATGATACGGTACTCAGAATCCAAATAATCAATTTTTTGTTGGAATTCTTACCTAAAACATAAGAATCCTCTAATAAAAATGAACACCCTGTTACAGTAAGTTTTTCTCATGGGTTTCAGTGAGATAGTTCCTTAATAGTGAATAAAATCACATTCTCTACATCATATAAAACTGTGTTTAATATGGTAGCATTTTAAAATTCATCCAGATCTTACTTGGATAATTTCCTTGATCTTCTAACCTAAAATAATCACATCCTCTTATTAAGGGAAAATTTAAAGTTCTATCTGGCAGGGGATGGGAACCATTTTAAAAGGAAAAAACAAAACAAAACACAGCTTTTCTGCCCAAAGAAATAGAAACAAAGACCCTGCAAAAACAAACATTATATTTTGATTATCGCAACCCATCAACTGTATGTGAGATTAACTACTCAAGAACAAAGCACGCAGAGTGTCAATTCCATAATTATCCCATGAATCTTTAACTTAGGCAACGTACTTTGCTAGAGACGTTAATAAAAATCAAGTTCTGATTTACTGCTACAGTGGCATGTCTCCATAAGGAATCTAGAGGTGATGGTAAAAGAACCACCTCTAAACACCTCTTTTCCTATGCGTGTGTGTTGACAGCAGGGATGGGAAGGATGGTTGGGGGAAACAGAAATGCCTATTTTTAACAAGCTTGCTTGTCCCTCCCCACTCACAATGTTCTAGCAGAGTGTCACCTTCAGTGTTGCTGACAATCATATGAACTCATTTTTCACGTTCGTAACAGTGTTTCAACACAAGGGCCTGGCATGCACATGAAGAAAGTTACCACCATGGAGAAAGTTTCACAATTTTGAAAAATTTGGTAAATGTCATTCGTTGGTCTAATTTAAAGCTAAAACACATTTTGTAACACATAATTATTCCCTAATAGTTCGAGGACAATCAGCAACTGACATCAATATTTCCTCTGTGTTGATACGGCTTCTAATAGCCTAAGAAAAGTTTTTAAAGGTGGTATTTGAGATAATGCTCTTTCTAGTATCCAGTGAAAGAAAAGAAACTTGAAAATACTCACTTCTTTATTTGTGCCAAAGCAATGTTATTGATGAAAACCATATTTGAAAGTCCAATCGAATCTTCAAGTCCATTTACCATCTTCTGAATCTCCTGTATACTTTCTACATCACCCTTCAAGGCACATGCCTGAATAAGGCGGGTCACTGCTATCCTAGAAGGTGTTTGCTCCAGATCTAAGGCAGTTTTTAGCGTTTTTAGAGCCTCTACAACAGAAAAGCAGGCGACAGAGTTCTTCTTTTATGAACCGTACTGACTAATGCATTTTGAAAACCAGCTTTTAGATACGAGTACCAAATGGCTACACACAAAAAGCTATGAATAATTTATTCTAGATTACAGAAAACATTAATACTTTATGAGAAACCTAAAAAAAAATAATGATCTATTTGGCTATCTATAAAATATCAGAGGCCAGAGAAATTTCTTCTTTAAATCTCAGAGAAAACACAAATGTTACTGACAGAATATGGGTTCCCTTCAGGGATAACATTTAGTGACCAATTTTAAGGAAACTGACAAGTTCAGAAAAATAGAAATAATTTTAAAAATTAAAGAGTCTCCATAAATACTGTAACTTCTACCACATTCATACTTTACCAGATTTTATTACATTCAAACATTACCTGCTTATCCAAATCTAATATCCCAAAGATTCATCTTTGGAAACAATGTCTCTCTCTAAACAGGAGCGATTACACAGAAGCAGCCAAACTAGAACATTCAACTTCCACACTAACAAATTCATTTTAAATGACTGAACACTTGGTAGATATAGAAAATAAAGATCATCAGATTCCCATGGATATAGCCACAGGTTTTTTGTTTTTTTTTTAAGTATCATGCTTGTAAGTACTTGATTACGGATAAATATGAAATATCTTGATTTACTGACTCATGTGCCAGTGTAGCGAAATCATTACATTAAAGTAAAGTGGTAGACTGGGGGGGAAATTTAACACTTAGCCTAACAATCACTACTGCTAGCAAGAAAAACTTCACGGCTGTTTAGAATTAAAGCAATGTAACCTAGAAAAAATGGAGACTCTGAAGGCAGCTTCCAAATGAGAACAAACCTATCTTTTACAGAAGAACGAGGGAAAGGGAATAACTAAACAGTCTATTAAAAGTGCTACAATAAAAAAAAAAAAAATACGCTCAGTGTTTATTATTGAGGAAACAATTTTTAACTACTACAAACAAAAAATCCAAATCCGTGATTCTCAAATGGGAAAAATAGGTACTTCAAAAGTCACATTCTCTAATATTTTGTAAATACACACGTATAACTAGGAAACAAAATGTTATTGATATTGTTTTAATAATATAATCTATGAAACAAGCTTGATAAAATCTTCTTTAACTGGTAGTCACACATAGATAATCAACTTAAAAATATTCTTTTAACTAAGAATACAGGCTGCTAGGGAGGATCTTCCCACGACTGGATCAAAACAGTACCAAAAACAAGATAACAATAGTGTTGAGCATTTACTACACGTAGACACAATAGTCAGCAGCTACAATCACAAGTACCCTTCTGAAGTAAGTACCAATTTTATAAGTGAGAAACTGAGACAACAGAGTTTAAATAATTTGCCCAAGGTCATATTGCTAGACAGCAACCCAAGAATCCAACACCCCCACACCTGCATCTACAGGTGCATGTGTGAGTGAGAGAGAAGGACTGGGACAACAGACCATTGTATGTCCACTCAAAGGGAGCATGAGACCTTAGAACCTAAATCAAATTCCCAGAACAGGAATTGCCTTCCATATAGTTTAGGACCCAAGAGACACTCAAACGGTACCCATCCACACTCTCCCCGAGTCCTTTTCACAGTCTCCTTAATTTACTAGTAACACTGATTATATTGCCAAGATGCCATATAAATCAGCTATTAATATTCCAGAACAGTATACGCTTATAAAATTAGATTAAGATTGAACTGGTTTTATTTTTCTGCGTTAGATGGCATTGAGAAAAAGAAACCTGAAAAAGAGAAGGGAATTTTAAAAACTGGGAGCCCTAGTCAGCCATGGAGCAAGATAAGGAGATGGGGACTGTACCAACACCATTGCCATCCTTGCCGACGACCACAGGACTCTAACAGGTTAGCTGACGGCGACGGTGGCATGGGGGGTGGAGGCGGGAGTGTGGCAGGGCTCCCACTCTCGGCCAACTTCCTGCTGAACTGAACAACTGAGAGGAGTAGATGTGAAATCACATCGTGAAGTTTCTTGTAGTTTTCATAGGGTATCTAATATACAAGCGAAGGACAGTAGTCAAGTTAAAAAAATTCAGTTCAGATTCAGCTCAAAAATTAACCCCTCAAAATTAAAAAAATGTTGTGTCTTTATCTCCATGTCTACAGAAATATTTATATGGGGAGCAAGTTTACAATGTTTTAAAACTCTTTTTCATTCTACATTAAATGTCAACTTGACAAAAAGCCTTTTTTTTTTTTTTTACATTGAAAATGAAATGACAGCTTTTAAAGTTTTAGTAACAAGCCCTGTCCAAAAGGACTGTCTAGATGGGCTGGCCCTGCCTGTGGAGTGCTGTGATAGAAATTTTGCAAAAGAGAAAAATCATCATTTACCTACTCTGTCCTAATCAATGAGAAGACCTCTAAAGACCAGCGTATTTAAATATTACAGGCCAACATTAAAGATGCACAATTAACAACTTTCTCTCAGGGATGGGAAATTATTTTATAAATGTGCAAGTGAAGAATCACATCATTACTACAGAGCGAGGAAGAAAGGAGACACCATACTGAACAGTGAGAGTTTTTTCAACGTTCCTTAAAGATTTCCTACATGGGTTTTGTTAGATTGGAAAACTGTGGTTTTAATGGTTTTACTGTATTGACTAAAATTCAAACGTAAAGCCTGAGAGAGGACGCTTACCTACATTTAAGAGAGTCATCGTTTTCCTCCTGGGGAGCTCACTCATAAGATCTCCAGATCCGAATCCATCCACAAATACCCTCTACCAAACAAACGGCCCCCTTTCCAGTCTTCCCCAAAGTCCTCTCCGCAGCTTTCTAGGGTTATTTCCTTAACGTTAATTTAAAAACACTAAACTCTAAACTCCAAACACTGTATTTTATTGCTGTTGGTATTATGAACTATTGAAAAAGTATTAGATTAAGTTTTAAAAATCAATATTATAATCATTTGGTGCACAACCCCACACATTTAACACTCAATTTAACTCATTTGCTATCTCACACACAACCAACACAATATGCAAGAAACAACTGCTGGGAATTGTTTCAGATGCTCTAAAGTATGTTAATTTCCAAAGCAAAATGACTTGTGCTGTGAATTTTAACGCACTTGAAAGCCTGTACTTTCTCTCGTTCTGGAACACAAATTTTGCATGTCTGAAGAGCTGTGATTCATCTTAAGAAAACCCATCTTGTGTTAAATGGAATGGAAACTGGACTAAGTGGTCAAATGACAAGTACATTCATATTCAAGCTGTATTATAAATGCATGTACAGTAATTTACGTCTCTCAGCTACCACAAAAGGCTCTTGATAAGCAGGTAATTTGCTAAATGGACTCCTTTATCCAAGTATTCGAAGGGCGTTACAAGAAAAATCTGCAGAGGCATTAATGTGACGTAAAGGTCAAGCATTGTGACATACCTTTCAAATAATCCCGCCTAACTTGCGTTATGATGAGGAGGCTGTTGGCAGCATCGTTCAGTGTGAAGCCCTTGATGTGGGTCTCAGCGCTAAAAGAAGCAGACATTTAGAAAGGAATTACTGACATGCTTCTGATACGATAATAAATGGTTGAGCACCAAGGTGAAATTATAAAAACTACTGTTCGTATGTTAAAAATATTGCTGCAAAATATCGACCTGGAGACAGCTTTTGTGTTATCCTGTCAATGGTTATAGAAGGATAATTTTTTTTTGCATTCTGACAGATGACAAAGTTGGAAATGAGCAACAAAAGAAACAAAGTACAAGATTTTTTTTAAACAATCGGTTCAGATTCTTGAATGCTGACATATTAGATGACTAAAATAACTGCATGCCCTGCATTGTTCGGCTGTATCCTAAGCTGGATACTTTTTCCTCTTTTTTCTACATTCACCATAATTATAAAATGTAAAACTATTCTTTCGGCAACAAAAATGAACATTTATTTCCAGCGCTGTAGTATATTTTAAATATAAATGAAAGCATATTACTAACACCGTATCATTTGGTTGATTAATTTTCAAATTTCTGTCATCTAGATACATACAGGTTTTAAAGGTGAGCATACTGCACAACTAAATCCATCGTGACATTAAAATTGAAAATTTCACTCAACAATCTTGTCCCAGCCTTTTAATTTGGCAATCCCCCCCCCCGCAACTTTTTAAAACTCAAGAGCAAAAATCGCTTGACTTCTGGCTAAAACCGACATGATTAAAAAACCCTAGCCTGGGATGATTTCTGTTTGCTACACTGTTTGCACATCTCCTGTGATGAAATTTCAGTACCCTTAATGCCCCCAAGGGTTCATCTCCCGATGAGGAAATCCCCACAGGTCACGAGGAGCAAAAGCAATCGCCGCCATTTGCCTTAGCAAGCTCGGTGCTGATCTTGCTGCCAACAACCTCAGCCTGTCGACATGAACATCGAAGCTGAGCAGATTGCGAGAAAAGCAGGGTCACTCCTAAATTATTCTCGTCAATCCCAAGAAAATCCTCCAAAGACACGGTGACGTGCCCAGCCTCTCAGTCACTTCCAGCCTCTGAGATTCACCCCTGCAGTCCCCGGGCACAGGATTTTCTTATCCCCCCCACCCCTTGCCTGACCAATCCTCTTAATCCCACCAAAGCACCCATTGCTCAGTTTGACTTTTTTCCTTTGTCCCATCTGTCAAAGCTTTTAAGTCAACAACTCGTGCATGAGACTATAAACTGCATAAAGGATTTACTTTCTCATTCTTTAGCATGATTAAATAAACAGAAGACACATTAAAATTAAGCTCACTTCGTAAGTCAACATTATTACATGTATTATACCATATTTACATGAAAATATTACCTAAAATTCATTGAGACCATGCAGTAACAAAACTTCCCTTTTAACTGACATTAAGTGTGAACTATCAACCTTTCAAAAACCTCAGAACACAGAACATTTTCTTTCAATAATTTCTTTCAATCTCAAGAAACTGCCTTTTCTATACAAATATGAAAGTGGGGATCAACAGAAAGACAGAAACTCTCCTCAGTTCTATAATACACTGAGCATCTATATTTTACATATGTACAAACTGACCAATCACAATAAAAATATATTCCAAACTGGCAAAAGGAAAAAAAAAAAAACCTACAAAATTTACTGGCAGAGATCTTTTTGTTGGAGAATAAAAGTTTACTTCTGACCTATACTTTGGATCTTTCCTTTTATTAAAAAAAAAAAAAAATCTAGTTCAGAGCCATCAAATCAAACTTCCTGTGATGATGGGAATATTCCTTATCCATGTTGTCCAGCACGGTCGTTAGCCACCAGCCACACGTGGTTATACGGCTACTGTGATGGAGGAATGGAAATGTCAATTTCCTAAAAACGCAGTTTAGTGTTATCAGAGATTTAAAACAATAATTTATCTCCCTTACTGATCTTTGGATAAGCACTTCTCCTCCCTTGAAAGCATTCATTATATCTAAATTTTTATTTTGAAACATGAGGAAGTGTAATTCTAACTAAAAATGAAAGAAAGTTGACTTCTTTAATTTTTTAAAGGCTGCTGTCACTGTTGAGGTGACATACTTTTGAGGTGCCATTATTTGTGGGGAAGGTTTAAATGACCTTCTGAAAATGAAGAAATCTCACTAGAGGTCAAGTAAATGCAACATATCAGAGAGTACAGCAAGGGTACAGCAAAAAAGACTGCATTCTTTAGTTCACAGAGAAAACTGCTCTGAAGACTGAACAAGAGGCATCATGCAGGTAAAGTAACAACAGGTTGCTATCTATGGACTGCCAATAACAGTGCCAAAATACATGGGGGCACTGCCACTTGCTCATTTGGTCACGCTACATCACAATAAAGAAGGCCATTTGAAAAAAGCAACCATTCTTTTTTACTCAGAGCACTGGTACGAAACTGGAAGAAGTGATGACCTAATTAGAAACGTGAACTTCAACTACCATTTCTGAAGTTCCAGGCCAGAGTTATTTTCAAAACAACCCAATGTAGATCTAACCCAAGGTACAATTCTTCAGAGTTCGATATAACATCTTTTCAGTTCAAGGGAAAGGATGTGCATCCAATCCCCAGATTAGGTGCTTATGGCATGGTAAGGCTTTGCATCTAGGATTCTCTTAGGTGCACCCAGCTGCATGTGGAAGGCAGCTACAAAATCCTCCTGGAAGGATAACACAGCTAAGATAAAAGTGCCCTCAGAGTACAGAAAGGCTTCATGGAGATCCAGAGAAGGAGGAAAAATCAACGTACATTTTACACGTTGTGCACATAAGGGCAAACAGGAGGGCTGTGATTGCAGGCATCTTCTACCATCTTCTAGATCAGCAGCTTTCACAACAACTTGTTTGATCAAGATCCCCATCACACAGGGTAAGGAACGTTTCACAGAACCTACTAGTGTACATTTTACTAAATAAAACTCACAAAACCATCTTTATCACATGGAATGCTTCGATATTTTCTATTCTATTTCATTTACACAAAATGTTGGTCCTGTCTCACTAAAGAGATTCCATGACCCTTACTGGTTACAAGTGCAGTTTGAAAAACCACTTCAATGAAAGATGTGCACACTGCATGAGCACTCTAGGGGGGGAGGCAAGAGGCTGTTTAATCCTCTATTTTTAAATCTTATCCTCTGAAAAGTGTCTATTTTTTAAAGTTTATTTATTTATTTTGAGAGAGAGTGAGTGCATGCAAGTGAGGGAGGGGCAGAAAGAGGGAGGGAGAGAATCCCAAGCAGGCTCTGCGCTGTCAGCACAGAGCCCGGCATGGGGCTTGATCTCAATGAACCATGAGATCATAACTTGAGCCAAGATCAAGAGTCAGATGCCCAAAAACTGAGTTACCCAGATGCCCCTCTATTTTTTATGTTTTATAATATACTTAACATGTGCTACATTAGTACAATTCATTACTAATGGATATGATAAAAATGTTTATGACATGTGATTATTGAATCACTTGGGGTGTTTAGTAATTCTGGGCCCCAAACCATTGCTGGGTGGATGGACTGAGTCAGATGGACTGAATCAGAACTTCTGGAGTGGGCTGTGGGGAATCTTCATGCTACCAGAATGTGAGGCTTACAGTTCTAGAACAAACCCAATTAAAATGAGAAAAAATTACAATCTGTGCTTTGGGGAATTTCAGAGATCTCTGTGACCAACCCCAGAATTAAAAGTTAAAAAAAAAAAGTTTGGGGGCGCCTAGTTGGCTCAGTCAGTTAAGTGTCTGACTTTGGCTCAGGCAGGTCATGATCTCATGGTTCATGGGCTCGAGCCCCACGTTGGGTTCTATGCTGATAGCTCAGAGCCTAGAGCCTGCTTTGGAATCTGTGTCTCCCTCTCTCTCTCGGCCCTTCCCCTGCTCATGCTGTCTCTTTCTCTCGCTCTTTCTCAAAAATAAATATGTTTTCTTTTAAAGTTAAAAAAAAAACCAAACTTTTCTTCTTTGCTTCTATCCCTTCACTTAATCACACCCAGTTCACAACACAAAATGCTCTTCTCTTTATGCTGCCTCCCTTTCCTCCTAAATCACTATTGCTTCAGAATGCCTTTGATTACTATGGGCAGTGTTAGGATAGAGAGTTTAGGTAATAATTTTCTGACAAAAGTAATTTTAGGAAAATACCACATCCCCTTGATGACTTCAATGATTACAGATGGCAATAGGCTGTTCAATGTAAAATTTTTCAAGTCACTAATGGAGCATGTCTCGAGTATTCTAGAGATACGTAATTTAATTAGCAACTGAGTAAAAACACAAATGGTATACAGAATACATTAAAAACCTGAACTTTCAAAAAGTCTTAGTGTGACTGTCCTTGATACAGGACATACAAATGATGGCTGAAGACCACAGATATATATAGTGTGCATGTGTGTGTATAAGTATATATTATACTTGTATATATACATCTATATATACTATACGTATACACACTGTACATGGGTGTGTTATGTATTTCCAGACAAGTAGTCAGATACATTTTCCAAAATGTAATGAAATACAAACAGTAAATATGACCCTATGGTGCATAACATTTTTTTTTTTAATTTTTTTTTTTTAACGTTTATTTATTTTTGAGACAGGGAGAGACAGAGCATGAACTGGGGAGGGTCAGAGAGAGGGAGACACAGAATCTGAAACAGGCTCCAGGCTCTGAGCTGTCAGCACAGAGCCCGACGCGGGGCTCGAACTCACGGACCGCGAGATCATGACCTGAGCCGAAGTCGGCCACTTAACTGACTGAGCCACCCAGGCGCCCCTATGGTGCATAACTTTAACGTAACACTAGCATTAACACCAAATTTTCCAGCAAACTGCAAGAATGCCAAGCACCCACTTTCTATTCAGGACTCTAATATTCCAAAAGTACTGTGACTTAAAAATTCTGAAGGCCAACGTTGAGCCAAGAGAGATTATTTAAGAACTTGTAATATGTTAGGAAAAGGCTGACCTTTGCCACTGAAAATAAGGTTATTGACTCATCACCAGGACAGCTCTATATTCCTGGGCAGGTTACTGTGATCTATTCCTTTCTAGGCCCTTTCTGGTTAATAACTCAACTTTTCGCATTAACTTCTTGGGGATAAGACAACAGAGTCCATTACCTGACACACCAGGTAAGAAAACTTCACTCTTGTTCTGATTAACGAAGTATTTTACTCTGAGGAACTAGCCAGAGAAACAAACCCCCTACCATGACCACCACACAGATTTTTTTTTTTTTTGTAAAAAGTCCAAAATCAAACAAAAAACCCAACAGAAGGGCAAAGAGAAAGGCATTTAAAATGTGCTGAGGGGCGCCTGGGTGGCTCAGTTGGTTAAGCCCCTGACTTGATTTCGGCTCAGGTCATGATCTCGTGATTTGTGAGACAGAGCCCTGCATCGGGCTCTGTGCCGACAGAGATTCTCTCTCTCCCTCCCACCCCCCAAATAAACATTTTTTTTTAAAATAAGTAAAATCAGGGGCGCCTGGGTGGCGCAGTCGGTTAAGCGTCCGACTTCAGCCAGGTCACGATCTCACGGTGCGTGAGTTTGAGCCCCGCGTCGGGCTCTGGGCTGATGGCTCAGAGCCTGGAGCCTGTTTCCGATTCTGTGTCTCCCTCTCTCTCTGCCCCTCCCCCGTTCATGCTCTGTCTCTCTCTGTCCCAAAAATAAATAAACGTTGAAAAAAAAAAATTAAAAAAAAAAAAATAAGTAAAATCAGTCATTCAATAAAATGTGTTGAGCACCTATATTTTCTCTACTTCACTCTATGTTCTTCAACACCTAGAAGAGATCTCTAATGTAAGTCTTATTATCATCTCCTCATCACATAAAAGAAAAAATGAGGCTCACAGATGGGAGGCAATTTCCCCAATAGAAATTTCAAGTAAGATTCGAACCCTTGCCTAAGTTCAAAGCCTTTGGGTGTTTTCATTATATTAGGGTCCTCCCACCAAAAAAGGTTCACAGATCTAGCTGCTGAACAAGAAACAGAGTATGATGAAGAAAAAGCAATTACTTTTCTGTATATGGACATCATAAATGAGTGGCAAAGTTATATTAGGCAAATAAAATGTACTGCACTGTGCAGGGCCAGTAAAGGTTTTTTTTTTTTGTAGGTTAAAAAGAAACCCATAAAATTAGAAAACCATTTCATAGGATTTTTGTGTGTAGTTGAGGATAATTAAGCAGCTGCTGCTACCAGTACAAATCATTAGAAAAATTCTAATGAGAGCTGATACTTTTTTTAAGTGACAGGTTTAATACAGAGACTAATACTTACACATCTTTCACTTGTATTGCTTGTAAGAAGCTATCCTTCTCCAAAAGTAATTTTATAAGACTGCCATAAGTTTCATTGTTCAGCACAATGTTTTGCTTGTGTGCTTTCAGGAAAATACTATATGCATCTATGAAGGAAAAAAACATAAAATGAGGTGACATTACTCTGAAATGGCAAAAAAGGAGGGAAGAAACCCTAGAACACGGCCCCCAAACCACATTATTTCTCCTTGTTTCCATACTCAGCCACCATACCACTCTCCACACACACACTGACCTAAACAGCAGATGCCGTCACCCTTCTCATCTTTGTAAACACAAAGTCACAGCTTTGGAAACTCTACTTAAGCCACATGGAAGGTACCTGAAAGGACTTCCTTTTAAAATGACTTTTCATACTAGTTTTTCTGAAGTCAATAAATTATTCTCATGCCAATAAAAATGAAAAAGAGCTCTTCTGAATTTGTTTGTCAAAAGATGATACCAGTTTCAAAATAAGCTGCAAAATGTGTGTTAAAGTCCAAATAAACCACAGTTATAATTTAGATTGAGGGGAGCAAAAGATGCATTTTAAAGCACTCTTTAATCTATAAGTGGGTGGTTACAATGGTTAACATTTCAACACAATAGCATTAAAATGAATATAGCCTATAATTCTAAAATTAGGAGATCAAATTATTTGGCTACGACAGGACTTATACAAAAACATACAATTTTCAAATATACAGGTATCTAACAAGTAAACTAAGCAACATTTGTTTGACTGATTAACAGTTTTATTTCACTTGTTCACAATAACTGTCAGTGAATGAAAAGATGTTACCAAAAGAGAAGTAACTACACTTTTCAGTCACTTACTTTTCTGAAATAAAATTGCCTGGCTATAAACATCCAACTGAAACTATAATCCACTCTCTGGTGTGTATAAACAAACCACAAAAGAGAGGGCATAAGTGAACTACACGTACGAACTTCTATAGGTATAAAGCTCAATGTAAGGAAATGCAGTACATACAATTAGGAGGGAACACGATATTAATGCTCAAAAAAACATTCAGAGCTACTTTAGAGGTTTCTGAACAAGCAGACATTACACTTGTATTTCTAAGTTAGGGGAGTTTGTATGAGCCCTTCAATTTAAACTGAAGTGACAATGTGAAAAACCCTCTTTCAAGGTAAACTCAGAGAAAACAAGAGAGAAAAGGTATGACATTAATATCTGCGTCTTAACCAAGGAGAACAGATAAAATCTGTCATTCTGTACACAGTGCTCCCTTTTAAGGGAGCTAAGAGGTTAAATGCAGTGCAATTTTTGTTTACTCCCCAACAAGCATGGTTTCCTGAATGGAAATATAAGTCGAATATTTAAGATTGACAAAACAATCTAGAAAATCTTACTGTTTTCTAAAACTATAGGCATTGTAAGAAATCAGTATGTCTGTTTATTATTCTCTACTAGTTGAAGGAAGGAAGGATTGAAGGAGGGAAGGAAAGAGGGAAAAGAAGGAAGGGGCTATCATTGTAAAGTGCCACACTCATTCACCACAGGTTTCTGGTGTAAAAGTTGGTAAGGATGCTAAACTACCAGAAATTCGATAAAGTGCTATCATGCAAAGCATTCAAATTCCAAAGTATTCATATTTTGCTAAGCACTCAAATCCTGAGATTTGTGAATAAAAACTCTGAAGAATTAACAGGATAAAACAAGTACAATAAATGTAAGTTGCATACTAAAACCAGAATTGGGATGTATCTCCACGTTTATAATAAACACTATATTATATTTATCTAGTTAACTAGGTAAGGTTTTCATTTAAAAACAATTTTTTTAATTAAATGTTTATTTAATTTCTGAGAGAGACAGAGCATGAGTGGGGGACGGGCAGAGAGAGTGAGGGAGACACAGAATCTGAAGCAGGCTCCAGGATCTGAGCTGTCAGCACAGAGCCTGATGTGGGGCTCAAACCCACCAACCACGAGATCATGACCTGAGCTGAAGTCAGATGCTTTAACTGACTGAGCCACCCAGGTGCCCCCCAAAACAACAATTTTTAAAAAGGTAATATATGAAGGAGCTCTAGAGTCTTCAAAAAGTAACCATATACTAATTTCATATTTGTTTCAGTCAAATAAAAACTCCACTGGAATATTTAAATAGTATTGATGATCATAATTAATTTTATATTTAGGTTTACCATATATAAAGTAAGGACTCAAGGATGTATAGGGTGAGTATGCAGCAAAGGAAAATGACACAAAGGATAAAGTTACTCTTCGTGACCCTGTACACTTTACATCAGTGTCACAAAATTCAGTTAAGAAATAAGAGGAAATTATAAATTTCTAAATTGATTCCTTTCTATTGAACAGAGCTCAAAATGATCAATACTAAAATGAATAAAAATCTACATAACGGTTTAAGTATCATAAAGCATACTTGAAAATCCACAGAAAACTGAAAGAATTAAAGAGCATGCTAGCATGCTATGGAGAAAAATTAACAACAAAAAAAGGGAAACAACAGTAATGTATGATTCTGAAAGAGTACAATGAAGTCTAAATGGAAATGTCTACAACGTAATAGGCAAGCTGCTATCAGAGTGTTCAAGATGGTCATAAAATTTTTAAAGTAGTCATAAAGGTGGTAGGCACGTCACGTCAGAAGTTTACTGCTAGAAAACAGGAAGATGAGCAAGACACAGGGTTCACGTCCAGCCTCTAACCTTGGAATGGTCCTTGATCACTTTGGCTTAGATATTTTAAAACAGTTATAGATATCTTGATTTTTTTTTCATCTCTCAGTACTTCATTATAGATCTCAACATTTAAGGATATTGTCCTATAAGTCGTAAATTCCACTATCATACCTAATAAAAATGAGATGGGGCACCTGGCTAGCTCAGTCAGAAGAGCATGCGACTCTTGATCTCAGGGTCATGAGTTCAAGCCCCACACTAGACATAAAGATTACTAAAAAAATAAACATAAAAACAAAATGAGATAATTCCTTATTATCTACTACTCAGTTTACATATAAGTTTTCCCAACTATCCCAAAATATCTTTGTTAATTTAAAAAATGAAAGAAAGTAATTTATACAAGTTCCATCTCTGTCCTAGAGCACTTCTAATTTGTTAAATGGACTTGGATCTCATGCTACTATTAGACCCCTGTGTACAGGTTTACCTTTGCTTTTCTTTCGTTGGCAGGCATTCAACAGATCTTTCTGGATATTTGCTTCTTCACGTGAAGGTGGTGATGAACTCAGGGAATGCTTTTCATCCTCATACCACAACTTAAAAACAAAATTCTTCAGTTAAACAAAAACTGGTATACACAGTGATTTTTTTAGTATAAAACCGGGCTCACCTATGCCCTAATGTTATACTGACAACAAAATCTGTTATGCTTACAGTTAAAAACAAATTACCTCAGGTACATCAAATGGAACCTCCTGATTATTGTTTCTAAGGATTTCTGCTAATAATCTTAAGGTCTTTGCACGAGGAATAATATTTTCTTCTTGCATTTTATTCCAGACAGCATCAGCTCTTTGCCAGTCACCATTTATTTCTGTAAAATTTGATTAGGCAGAAATTAATGAGCATAACGAAGTAGAATTCATAAAAATGTTTAGAATTTCCTCCTATTTGATGTTGAATTGTAAGCATTACCCCCAAATTACTGCTACCAGGGAAAGGAACAGGATGATTGTGGACCAAAGATGAGAAGACTTCTTTATGTATACCTTTTGAATTTTCAAATTCAAATAGAATCCCTTACCTATTAAAAAATAACAACAGGGGCGCCTGGGTGGCTCAGTCGGTTAAGCGTCCGACTTCAGCCAGGTCACGATCTCACGGTGCGTGAGTTCGAGCCCCGCGTCAGGCTCTGGGCTGATGGCTCAGAGCCTGGAGCCTGTTTCCGATTCTGTGTCTCCCTCTCTCTCTGCCCCTCCCCCGTTCATGCTCTGTCTCTCTCTGTCCCAAAAATAAATAAATGTTGAAAAAAAAAAAAAATAACAACAAACCTCCTACCCTTTACTACATACTCTGAAAACCTTTTTAAAGTAACTGAGAAGTTGTCCATTTCTGAAATCAAAACCAGAAATAGCTAACAATTCAACTATGTCCGTGAAACTCTGGAAAGATGATGGGTACATGTATGCAGTATAATACACAGCTGAAGGTCTAAAGGGAGTGAATACGCGCAGATGTATGATTTTCTTCAAAGGGGACGAATCAACAAATGCTTTTCACTTAGTCGAATAGGGAGAATTCTGTCTCTTCTGCTGACTTGAAGAATGTCTGTGACGTTGTGTGACAGATTTCTCATCCCAACAAATAATGCCACCAGACTATAAGTATTATAGGGCAAGGGAAGTTTACTGGAAGGAAATAGGCAGATTCCTTCATACTGAATATGTGGTATTCCTTTTATGTTCCTTTTGTGTCGTAACCTAGTCTTCACAAATAGCAAAAATTTAATAATCAAGACGTTTTTTAAAACCTTCTAATGGGTTTTAAAAAGAGAAAAGCTCAAAGTCATTTAATATAATAAACTTTTACTTGTGAAAAACTAGACCAAAATATGAAAAATATCATGACACTAATTAAGTTCAATATAACTATTAAGCACAAAGAAATACTCCTTTAAAAGTGTTTTTTAAATTTTCAAATATGAATAAAGAGTCTTCATTGTGTACCATCAGCTCTAGGAAAGGGGTTATTTCAAAGCACAAAATGTTCCAGAAAACATAAATAAATGTTTCTCAGGAATTCCAAAATATTAAAACAAATGGGATTTTCCTAGATTCTCCCTGACCCCTCCAACTGAAAAGCTAAGTTTTTTGATAACTAATGACTCCTAAAAGTAAACAACTCAAACAAGAAAAACAAAACACATTCATGCTCCATCAGAAACCTAAGTAAAAGGGTAGTAAGTAGGAAAATTTCACCAGGTCATACACAGATTGCAGTGATTTTGTACACACTTTGATAATAAAATCATTTGTATACAAAATGCTTAAATTTACAATCTATTTTCAAAACAAGATTCACATAAGCTAATTATGCTTATCCTTCATTAGAATGTTCTTATGTAACGTAAAATTCAGCAGCAACTTTTCAATTATGTGAATATAGAAAACTAATTGAACTAAACACATTAAAAGCAAAATGCCAAGCTCCAGTATCTTTAATCCTGTAGAAAAGGTGGAACACTTCTGTTCCCTGCGAGAGTACTATGGACTATACAAGACACAGGAAAGGTTTCCAAGAACTGGAAACAGCACTGCTAAGGTGCTTTCTAAAGAGATTCATTTTTACACTAACATAACTATTCCAAACACTGAAGAGAAGATGGGTAGAGGATGTACAAGTCTGTGCCTTCAACTGTAAGAATTAGAGGAAGACAATTTTCTTCTAAAAGAAGCACATGTATATGGAAGCTTCCAGTTTGGGGGTACAAGATATTACAGAGATGTACCTTTAATTAACTAGCAACTTATACAAGAGAATATTTCAAAATACATGAAAATTAGATAGTGTTTATACCATGAAACAACTCAGTCATTTATATTTACACACACACACACCCACACACACACCCACACACACACAAAACACAGACGCTTTTTTTTTGTTTAAAGGGAAAAAACTTCTTGGAAATATGCCTGGGTCACAAAATACGTAACAAACCTTTGAGGCAAACTAGTCAGCGTGCCAACAGTTGCACCTGTGTACAAAAACTCACAAAGGCACAGAAAGGCCATGCCTTTCTTGTATAATATCCCTCTGGGGCTTAAAATGCCTTCTACCAAGACAACAACAATCCTACTCGTTGCCTGGGCTGTGGCCAGGGAATGGACACTCTGCCTCTATAATCCCGTCACCAACCTCCTGGCACTCTTGGTTCCCCCTCTTTAAAGAATGAGAGGACTGACCACTACACAATCTCTGAGGATTGTTAAGCTATACAACCAACGATTCTGGACACCACTAGTGATTTTACCAGAATCCACACTGTTGTGGGATTGTAATTTATGGCAATAGGACCAGTGTGTAACAAGTTGTCACTGTATGCGTAGCCGCTATAGTAATGAACTAAGAAATGAAAATGTCTGGTTTGGGGTTTTGGTTGAAATCGAAAGTTTTTACATATTACTGATCAGAGGGGGTAATTTCCAAATGATGGTTCCACTCTAAAATAACAAATCTAGGGCTCAGACAGGGATCTCGCTATGCAAGCCTGCACAGTCTTGCTTTGCCTGAATACAATCCAAGACTAGCGAGGGGTGTTCTATGACCTGGGAGACAAGGTAAAGGAGTACCCACTGGTCAAAGATGGAACAATGTGAGCACCTAGAAAACAATGATCGCAATAAACTGAAACACAAATAAATTTTTAAAATATGAGCTCACGAATTGAAAAAAAAAATCAATGTTCAACTTTGGAGATTCCAAGGACACCAGCACTTAAATATGGTAATTAAAAAGAGAAAAGGCACTGATCTTTCCCTGTGAATTTATTTCACATTAAGTAAAAAAGGAAGCCACAGACCATAACGTAGAGTATGAAACATGTAGAGGATAAAATAATCAAAATAATAGGTGTATATGTAAAAACTATATGGATACAAATATACAGAAAAAAGGCTGGAAGGCTGGCCAATTGACAAGTTACTTCTGAGGTGTGGACAAAAGGACATTTCCACATTTTGTTCTGTATACTACACTACTGCATTGCTTGACTCTTTAGTAATTTGGAATATACTCATGCCTTATTTGTATAATAAATACACAGTGTGAAAAGAAATGTCAATGGAAGTACTTGAAAAAAAGGAAAAGCACATAAATAACTTCAGAGGTAGAATAAATGCTAAAGTGTAAATGTTGGCTTTTTAAAAATCGATTTGTAAGTCATATAGAGAAGGACAGATTCCATATGTTTTCACTCCTATGTGGATCCTGAGAAACTTGACAGAAGACCATGGGGGAGGGGAAGGAAAAAAAAATGGTTAGAGAGGGAGGGAGCCAAGATATAAGAGACTCCTAAAAACTGAGAACAAACTGAGGGTTTATGGGGGGTGGGAGGGAAGGGTGGGTGGGTGATGGGTATTGAGGAGGGTACCTGTTGGGATGAGCACTGGGTATTGTATGGAAACCAATTTGACAATAAATTTCCTATTAAAAAAATAATAAATAAAAATAAAAATTGATTTGTAACATTTTAAGACAAAATTACAAACAAACATAAAGCAGTCTGTTTTCCAATAATGTATACAAATAATAAGCTATCTGTATATATGTAAAAAGAAACTGACATGTTTAGAATATAAGAAAATGTTCAACAAGGTAAAAATACTATCTCAAAATAATAGTATATTCATTATGCAGATGAGGGGGCTGCTTCATTCATGTTTGTTACAGGTCTTAGGAACTAATTTTGCAAGACTATCACCATGAAAGGTGATATTAGAAAATGTACTAGAAAAGACAGAGGGGCACCCGGGTGGCTCAGTTGGTTAAGTGTCCAACTTCGGCTCAGGTCATGATCTCACGGTTTGTGAGTTTGAGCCCTGCATCAGGCTCTGTGCTGACAGCTTGCTCAGAGCCTGGAGCCTGCTCCAGATTGTCTCCCTTTCTCTCTGGCCCTGCCCTGCTCACACTGTGTCTCTGTCTCTCTCAAAAATAAACAAACATTAAAAAAAAAAAATTAAAAAAAAAAAAAAAAAGAAAGAAAAGATAGTTCAAACTAAAATTTGAATTGTGACAGATTCTTTTTAACAGATCACCTATGGACATCATACTGTATACAGTAAGTAGAAAATGAAACGCGTTTAGTACAACTAGTATTTAAAGATATGAAAAGTTTCATTTTCTATTTCTTCATCTAGATTACAGTTACATGAATGTTGGCTATCATAAACCACTGAGCCATGTGTATCGTTGTTTTGTGCCTGTTTCTGTAGTATGCTGTAATTCACAACCTGAAGGGTGTGGTGGGTGGGGGATACTCTTTTAAAACAAAACAAAACCGCTCTTTGACAAATACCCCAAAATAATCAGGCCAATCGCTTTTAAAGGCTAAAATTACACCATGAGAAAGAATGAATTCATAAAAAGTTCTGGTAGGTCAAACAAATTACTTTTTCAGAAATCCACAATCCAAGATAGGGATTTTTCAAGTATGATAGGACCACATCTCATACATCATTCCATATTATATGTTCCTTTTCAAACAAATTGAGTCCATAGTGCTTTATAAATTATTTAACACGTTTAAGTAGTGGTCCAAGTCAGAGGGCAAAAAGAAGAGCACTGGTTTATTCGGCAGAAAGGGAAGGATTAGGATTATCACAACCATATTATCTATTTGTTTTTTTTTTTAATTTTTTTAATGTTTTTAATTTATTTTTGAGACAGAGAGAGACACAGCATGAACAGGGGAGGAGGGTCAGAGAGAGAGGGAGACATCTGAAGACATCTGAAGGAGGGTCAGAGAGAGAGGGAGAATCTGAAGCAGGCTCCAGGCTCCGAGCTGTCAGCACAGAGCCCGACGCAGGGCTCGAACCCTCGGACCGTGAGATCATGACCTGAGCCGAAGTCGGATGCTTAACCGACTGAGCCACCCAGGCGCCCCCCATATTATCTATTTGTAGCACTACAAAGGTTATGAAGTACACCAACTGGGTTAAAAAGTATACTTCAATATAACGATTCCTCTGGCTTCCAGCCTCACAAGAGGCTACTCTCACATGACTGTGCTCTTCAGACTGCTGGCTCAAATACAGAGCAAAACACTGGAAGGAGGTGTCCAACAGAGCAAAGAGAGGGTGAAGGAGAAAAAATGGTGATAAACCTCAGAGACTGCTTATCCCTAAAGGAAAGTTGAACTTAGAAATTGTTTTCTTTTCTTTAAAAAACAAAACAAAACAAAACAAAACAAAACAGCAAAGGTCATCTGGACAGGGAAATAGAAGTCTGTGAGGCTGGCTACTTCCACCTTCCCCGGACTAGTGCTGTACCTCGTACATTCTTCCAGTTGTTCTTTCACTCTGTATAGCTAGTCTTTAGTCTTGGTCACAGGCCTAACTCTTTCCACAGGGCACTACCTTTTTATCTGCAGGGCCCTCCTCAATGTCTAGCACAGTAAGGGATTAGGGTCTTCTATGGGGATGACTTTAAACGCTGGGACTTGTGTGGAAACATAAATTCAGGGTTTTTTTTTTTCGTTTCCAGTTTGCATAAAATTAAAATTTAAGTGTGAAACTGTTCCTCAAAAGGAAGAAAAGGGGGGTGGGGAAGGGAAAGAATTAGCACCTGAATGAATACAGGTTATAATCCACCGACTGAGGACTAAACTCCTAAAATGTAAGTTTTCTAATTATATATTCAATAACAACAACCTCAGTATTATAGGCCAGAATTCATTCAAACCAAAGAATTGAATTTTAAGAATTTTGAGACTTTAAGAACTACATAGTGAAGTGTGTACTTCAATGCAGCCAACAAGTGAAATGTAAATTTTATGGAAAGTCTTATTTATACCATCAACATAGAAGACAAAGCTTCTAAAGATAATAAATACAAATTCAAAAAGACAAATGAACTAACTTATTCACTGCTGTCTATGGTGTTTGGTGAAGGAAAATTTCCCATGAGAAAAAGAAAATAATCTGGAGCAAATATCTATGAGGTGAAAAAGGGAGGGGAGGGAGAGGAGGGGATGGGAGGTCAGGTCACTATTCTTTTTTTTTTTTTTATTAAAAAAAAATTTTTTTTTTATGTTTATTTTTGAGAGAGAGAGAGAGACAGTGAGCAGGGGAGGGGCAGAGAGAGTGGGAGACACAGAATCTGAAACAGGCAACAGGCTCTGAGCTGTCAGCACAGAGCCTGATGTGGGGCTCGAACTCACAGACCGCGAGATCATGACCTGAGCCAAAGTCGGACGCTCAACCGACTGACTGAGCCACCCAGGCGCCCCAGGGTCACTGACTATTACAAGTGTTGTTCCTCTCTACCCAAATACCTTAAAAGAGACTACCAAGTTCCCAGATGTATAAACTGGAATCAACACACTAGAGCAATGTTTGGTACTAGAGATCAAAAGTTTCAGAACACAGGGGAGCCTGGGTGGCTCAGTCAATTGGGTGGCCGACTTCGGCTCAGGTCATGATCTCATGGTCCGTGAGTCTGTGAGTTTGAGCCCCACGTCGGGCTCTGTGCTCACAGCTCGGAGCCTGGAGTCTGCTTCGAGTTCTGTGTCTCCCTCTCTCTCTGCACATCCCCCACTTGCACTCTGTCTCTCTCTCTCAAAAATAAATAAATATATAAAAAAAAGATCAGGACACAAATATAAATGCAGTACAAGGAAACAACTAAGAGTATGCGCAAAGATTACGGCACACAGATGGTTAATGCAGCGCTATTTTATAACACGGGAAACTGAATTCTATTCCAACGTCTAGCATTAGGAGATTGGCTGGGTAAATCTAGTACATCCATTCAATGAAGTTATTTGTAGGTAATAAAATATAAGAAAATGTCTATAGTATAGAAGCAGTCAAAACCGTATTATAACATAATCACATTTTAAAAACTAGCAACGAGTTTGTATATCAATATGCGTTCTTCTGGAAAAGGATCTTATAGACATGAACAGGTCAATGATTATGCTATTTATAGAAGTGACTGATTGATAAGTCTACTAGAGCACTTAAATAAAAAGAAAACATTAGTCTCTCCTCAAAAAGTCCCATTACATTCTGTGGCCCTGATGAAGATTTTTCTTATCTTCTGATTACTGCAGTAAGATTGTCAGAAATTATGAAACTTGTATGGTATCTAGTGATACAATGTAACATTCTGTGATAAAACTCAATCTGGCCTCTACTTAAACCTCGGTTAAAGGCTACACATTTAACAATCCCTGGACCTTCCTGATACTCCTTTCTAGCACCTGCCTTCAACAGAATAAATGTCACAAGATGAAAACATGAGGAATGGTCAGATTACTTACTATATAGTTTTAGCAGACTGTAGTACAGCTGGTCTCTATCACATTCAAATAGCTTCTGCGTTAGCTCCACTAATTTTTCTAGAGTTTCAACCTTAAAAATAAGAGTAACAGATGGATCTAGACTGTGTAAAGGATATATTTTATAATTCACAAATGTCAGTTGAATAATCCTTCAAATAAGCTTTACCCAAAGGGCAGATTAACTTCATTTAAAAATTTAAAGAGCCAAACCGAACAATGTGAATGTAGTTAATGTTTAAAAATGGCTAAAATGATAAATTTTGTTAGATGTATTTTACCACCATTAAAAAAAATGTTTTAGGTTGAAAAGCTGAAGGACTCTGCAGTCAAGAACAAAACATGAACAATCACCTAACTGAGGGAATCTCCATGAACATGCATTTTGAATAATTCAAAGATACTTGGGGTAGAGGGTAGAATTAGCACATCCTCTATTTATTAATAAGAACATTCCTCCACCCAAGTGGTATACTCCTCTTCCCCTGTGGCTTTTACTTTGCAGGATATGAACAAATATCTGCACTGGAGGAGACAGAAAGTAGAAATTCGACTTGGGCTCCCATCAAGTGACTCCTCTGGTCACTAAGAACTGAAGCAGATTTAAACTGCCAAGGAAACAAGGTTAGCCTGCTCAAGCCAACAACTAGGATAAAGCAAGTGAAAATCTTCAGGGCCCCAATTAAAATTTTTTGGGATTCCACGGCACCTCAGAAACAAGAATTAAGCTACCGCTTACCTGGAAAACAACCAAGACAACGCTGCTTCTATTAATAATGCTGTATGTCCCCAAATGCTCATATGACATGGAGGACACTTGCTTTCTACTCACAGTTTTAGGTGCTTGAGACCAGAAATTAAACACAAACCTGATTACTTGAAATGCATCTGTCACAAAACCACTGAAGTCTTGAAGATCGAGCTCTAATGCCTGGAGTCTATAAAATAAAATAATCATACAGCACGTGAGGTAAAACTTAGCTAAATGTTAATTTCCCTTCAAAGTTTTCCTTCTACTGAATTTGCCACTTCCTTCCCAAATATATATCATAATAAAAGAAACCTGTAACTTAATACCATAGTTATCAAAGACTTTTAGGATTAAAACAGCATAAATGGTAACCGATATTTAACCAGTATCTAGAAGATTTGATTTACATCAAAATGTTGCTTTGTAGGTCAATTCTCATTCAATAAATCATTTTTTAAATATTAAAATGGTTAAGCTTTCTTTAGTTCAAAAAGAAACCTTGACTCGAACTAAACTCCAAAAGATGTCAAATCAAATACACACACACACAGCTTCTCTCTCTCTCAGAGATCCCAATGGACTCAAGAAGCAAAAACTATTGTTACAAAAACTTATTAACCATTATCACAACCATAAACCAATGGCTTTTACTTTTTCCTTTAACATGCTTTGTGAAGTTTAGTGATCAAAAAGTACTGACTACCACAAATGTCTGCCTAGTATCTAAAACTAAATGTTTAAAGAGCTAGGTACTTAAAACAAACTAAGTACTTTAAACTAGCTCACAGTCTTAGTTTACTTTAATTACTGAGACATAGGTTATATCCTCAACTGAAAATTACTAAGGTTTAGTCAATAACTCTGGCTGTAAAGCAATTATTTTACAATTCTCATACTGAAATAAAAGGAAAACCAATTCACACATAATTCCAAGGATTTGTCATTCTAACTATAGTATTTTCATCATCTGTAAGAGGGCTTCACCATTAAATACTACATTTCAATCACAGCATTATGATAAGAAAACTACACACTCATTAGCCCTGGCTGCTCCAGTCTAGAGGAGGTACCTTTACTGCTTTCTCCACTCCGCTTTGTTGACTAAACCAGGTACCCCTCCAATCTGATCTCTTATTTATAAGTCTTCATTATTTTTTACCTCTTAAAATAATATTGTACAATGTTAAATTAAGAAACGAAGCAGACACTAACACCTCAGAGTTTTGGCAGAATGACAGAAAAGCTGGTACAGCAGAAGCTGTTTAAGTGTTCTCATTCTAACTGTGCAAGTATGCACATTTGGGGATACAAGAACGAAATGCTGAATAAATTACTTGTTTAAATATATTCTCAAATATCATTAATATTTACATTTGCACACAATTTCTACTCAAGGGTTTTCTCATCTAATTACCTGTTTTGTTTCATGTGCATTACACTGAAAATGAAACCAAATGAAATCTAACATATCCAAAAAGCCCTTGCAAAAATTCTGGACAGTCTTCATTAGAAGAAGGCAAAATGCCAGGACTGTTACATTCATTCACTTATAACTTTCAACGTTAACGCTGATCCAAATGCCAACAATCTTCTATGGTAAACTCTTCCTTTTTTTGGCTGATTAATCTGCCTGTCACTGGCAGGACAGCTTATACAGCAGATATTCCTATGTTTCATTTTGAAATTGAGAACTGTTTTCACATTATAAATCTCAATCATCAAAAGAACATCTAGGTCAGATTAACTAAATCTCCTAGGCTTCTGTAATAGTCTACATTTCTGGCTTATCTCTTAACATCTTATTGAATTTTAAACACTACAAGTTGAAAGCAAAAATAGAAAATGTAATAAAAATATGGAGAAGAACAGAATTCTAATTGGGATGTTAAATATAACTTATCAAAAAAACCGGTTAACACTTAATTAAAACAATGAACTTACCTAGTTTTTTTTTCTCGTTTTGCGACAATCTAATTAATGGACAGTGAGGATAAAGTAATTACTGTAATAAAAAACCTGGCATGTTTGTTTCCCCCTGGGTTACTGGGCTTCAAAACATTCTTTGTGATGTTCCAATTTAGTAGTAAGTTCACTTGTATAAGAATAATAGTAAGCCAAAAGAAAAAATAATTTTCATTTAATTTCATTCCATTACTCTGATATAAATTTCCTGTTATCGTAATAGGCTTCTATACATACTAGTAAAAATACCTATCAAGTAATTATTGTCTTTAAAGCAGAAAGAGATGAAGATTCTTCTACTTCAAATCGATCTCAAGGAAAACTATCTTAAATTTGACTCAAATACAAGTTTTTACCTGTTTTGATTTTTCCTGCCATTAGTGCTAGAAACATGAAATGGAAAACAAACAACTACCCTAGCCCCACACCCTCTAGGCAGCATGGGAGGAAAACCAAGTGCATGAGAGGGACCGGAAGTTTATGTCCAACTATTTATGTCCATAGCTAGAAGAGCAAAGGAGGAAAAGGGTATCATGGAGCTTACTAAATCTTCTGATATTTGTCCTTTGCTCTAAAATCTTCTGAGATTGACAATAAAGACCATGTCTAGAGGAGTAAGGAAAATATGGCTGAGCAAGTCAAACTAGCAGACTAACTATGGTAAAGTAAACATGACCCATTTAACTAGGCATTACAGGAGATGCTAAAGAGAGGGGGTATGAACTGGTATGAGAACTGACATCCATCTCTTGAAATGTGGGAGGTCACGGGGGAAAAAACTAGCTCTAAAAATCCTTCTGAGGGGCGTCTAGCTGGCTCAGTGGGAAGAGCGTGCAACTCTTGATTTCCAGGTTGTGAGTCTGAGTCCCACGTGGAGTGCAGATATTTCTTAAAAATAAAATCTTTTTTAAGATTTGGTGCAGAGCCCAATGCGGGGGGCTCGAAGTCACAAACTGTGAGATCATGACCTGGGCCAAAATCAAGAGTCAGACGCTTAAGCAACTGTGCCACCCAGGCGCCCCTAACCTTTTGGTTCTAAACACAAAACCATAAAAAGAAAAAAGGTTTTGCCCCCTGAGAAGATAGCAAAATTACTCTGGCTACAATGTGATGGAAGAGTAACAGCAGATAAGAAGAGGGAGAAAAATCAAGAGAATAATTCTGGAGAAAGGATAAGTTCTTTTGATGGTTTAGATTACTAAGGGGTCAAGAGATCATGGAGGTCATACTGCAATATATAAATGCATCAAATCAACATGCTGCATGCCTTAAACTTATGCAATGCTGTATCTTATCTCAATTTTAAAAAGAGAGAGAGGTCACAGAGATAGGAATTGGTGTAAAAGAACCAAGAGAAAATGTGAAATCAGGACCCGATTTCAAATTCCATGCCTACTACTAACTAAACAAGCTCCACATGGACACTCCAAACTAGTTTCTTTGCCCTAATTACTTCTCAGAGTTGTTTTGTGAGAGAACCCCAAGCAGGCGCCGCACTGTCAGTGTAGAGCCTGATGTGGGGCTCAAATTCACAAACCGTGAGATCATGACCTGAGCTGCCACCAGGAGTCAGATGCTTAACCAACTAAGCCACCAGGTGTCCCCATAATAAAGTCCTTTCTTAAATGAGAAAATACCATTACACTATATGCCAACAAATTGGAGAACCAAGAAAAAATGGATAAATTTCTGGAAACATACAACCTTCCAAAACCAAATCAGGAAGAAATAGAATATTTGAACAGATCAATTCTTAGCAATGAAATCGATTCAGTAAACAAGTAAGTCCCAGGACCAGATAGCTTCACAGGTAAATTCTACCAAACATCGGAAGAACAGTAAATTCCTATTCTTCTCAAATTATTAAAAAAAAAAAACACAAAAAAAAAAAACAGAAAAGAAAGCTTCGAAATTCATTCTACAAGGGCAGCATTACCCAGATTTAAAAAAGTAAAACCATTTTAGTTTATGATAATTTCTAGCTATGGGACTAGAACTCGGGAGGCCTGCACTTTAGACCAAATCTCTGCTAAGATAATCATAAAAGAGGTATCATCTATAAAGACAGAACCGGGGCACCCAGGTGGCTCAGTCGGTTAAGCAGCTGACTTCGGCTCAGGTCACGATCTCACGGTCTGTGGGTTCGAGCCCTGCATCGGGCCGGGCTCTGTGCTGACAGCTCAGAGCCTGGAGCCTGTTTTGGATTCTGTGTCTCCCTCTCTCTCTGTCCCTCCCCTGCTCACACTCTGTCTCTCTCTCTCTCTCTCTCAAAAATAAACAAACATTAAAAAAAATTTTTTTTAAATAAATAAAATAAAGACATAACAAAGTTTCTGTCTCTGTGTATCAGGGGCCTTAATGGTAATAACATTTCACCTACTTCTAAGAAATGGTCCTATGTAAATAATCTGAAAACCAAATATACCTGCATCTATAGCTTAAGATGTGAGTTATGATTTCTTTGTAATAGTAAAAATTTTTCTCAAAAGAAAAATGGGCAAATAAGCTTTTTTATTTAAAAGTTTATATAAAAGTTTATATAAAAGTGGGCAAATTCACTTATACAATGGAATGATAAGGTCATTAAAAATAATGCTTAGAAGAGTTCTTAATTACATGGAGGGAAATGCAGAAGCAGAGATGTAGGGTAAAGCTATGGTACGATTTATTTCAATTATATATAAAAGAAACAGGCACTGAATAAAGTACAGAAAAACCACAGGGATGACTAGACGAGTAGTGAGATTAATAGTGTGTCTTCGGACTTGGAATATTTTAAACAGTAACATGTGCAGTAAATTTTGTTTGAGTCTATTCACAGGGGAAAAAACAAACGTCAGATTGATCATCATCACTGGTACAACACAGAATACAGTTCACAAAATATTTACCTGATATTATTAAATAAGTTTGTAAAAATAATTTGTGAACATTTCCCCAATTTCATTCCAGAATGTGCCAGAAGAACACTGAGAGGAACTAGGGATAGTTAGCCTGCAGAGGATGAGACTGCAGGAGAGAGACAAAAGGTCTGACTTCAACACAGGGAAGAAGGCCACACAGAAGGAAGGGAATAAAACTAACATTTATTAAGTGTTTGATAATGCTGCCCCTCACCTGCTTGTGCTCTCTCTCTCTCTCTCTCTCTCTCTCTCTCAAAATAATAAATAAACCTTATTTAAGGGGGGGGAAAAAGGCACCTGGGTGGCTCTGTCAGTTAAGCGTCTGACTCTTGACCTCAGTTCAGGTCATGATCTCACAGTTCATGAGTTCAGGCCCCACATCAAGCTCTGAGCTGATGGCTCAGAGCCTGCTTGAGATTCTGTCACTCTTTCTCTCTGCCCCTCACCTGCTGTGCTCTCTTTCTCTCTCTCAAAATAAACAAACTTTATATTTAAAAAAAGTGTTTGGTAATGTACCACTCTTTGAGTGCTATCTGATAGAGTCCTGAGAGACAGAACAAGGATGAAAGATGGAAGCACTTTCCTACCTCAGAGCCTTTGCACAGGGAGTTCTCTCTACATGAAATGTTTTTGCCGCCACTCTACGTGGCTGGTTCCCAATCCATCCTTTAGTTCTCATCCCAAACATCACTTTCTCAGAAAGACTGAGTCTGGAACAGACCCTTTCTATGTCAATTACTACATTATATAGACTCATTTTTTTAAGGTCTTTCTCTAGGATTAGATTGCAAGATGTCATCAGTAATTATTTGTTAATGATATAAAGAAGAAAAGGAAAGAGGGAAGAAGGGAAGAAGGGAGGGAGGGGAAATTGGTCAAACAGGATTGACCTGGAGGGCATTATGCTAAGTGAAGTCAGGCAGAGAAAAGACAAATACAGTATAATCTCAAACTCCTAGAACAGTGGTTGTCAGGGGCTCAGAGAAAATGAGGAGACGTTGGTCAAAGAGTACAAACTTCCTCTATAAGATGAACAGGTTCTGGGGACCTAATGTACAACATGGTGATAGTATAATATAATAGTATGTTATAGGGGTGTCTGGCTGGCTCAGTCAGAGAAGAATGTGCAACTCTTGATCTTGGGATTGTTGAGTCTGAGCCCCACACTGGACATTACTTAAATAAATACAACTTTAAAAAATGTTATTAATTTAAAAAATATATCCTTGAAAGCTGCTGAGAGTAAATTGTAAATGTTCCCACCATAAAAATGGTGTATGTAATGTAATTACATAAATGTAATTTACATAAATGTAAATCAGAGGCGCCTGGGTGGCTCAGTTGGTTAAGTGTCTGACTCTCGGTTTCAGCTCAGGTAATGATCTCATGGTTCGTGAGTTCGAGTCCTTCATCGGACTCTGCACTGACAATGCAGAGCCTGCTTGAGATTCCTCTCTCCCTCTCCTCTCTCTCTCTCTGTCCCACTTTCTCTCTCAAAATAAATAAATAAACTTAAAAAAGACAAGTAATCAAATCAACATAATGTACACTTAAACTGACACAATGTTATATGTCAGTTATCGCAATAAAGCTGGGGAAAAAGAACTATTTAGAGATTTCCCTTTCTACTTCTTTGCTCTACCTCTAATACCTGTAGTAACCTTCCCAGACCCCATCAGACTCTCAAATGTTAAAGTACTACTATATTCATCAACCCCCACCTCATACTCTATTTTCTCCAGAAAGTCTTGCCTAATTTCCTTCACTGGGAGTAAGTTCCACCCTTGAACTTTCAGAACGATTCATACTTTTCTTGTAGCAGTGAACATTTCTCAGTCTCATATAGTAATTATCCTCACACGTTAATCTCACATTCAAAGAGCTTCACATTAGTTCTTAGTCTGATTTCCTTTTCTCTCTTACTTTCATTTGGAAGAGAATACTTTCTCTGAGTATTAAGAATATGTATGCTCATTACAGAAAACTCAGAATATACGGAAAAGTATAAAGTAAAATAGCTATAAATCCAATCTCCTGCAATAAACCATGTGTAGAAATAAAATATAAAGGCTATGTTAAAAGGTATTCTATATGATATATGTACATGGGCTCATTTAAAAAACAACACAAGTTGCTGTTACACTGAATACTGTAATACACACTGAATCCTGCCTCTTCTTTCTTCATTTAATGTGAACATTTTCATAACTGGTTTATCTGATCTCTCACAGTCCATGAAATACAAAGAAGCTTCACCGTACATTCTGCTTTGAAAACTCAACGCCAGCAAGTCTACCCATTGATAAGACACTATTGGCATTTTTGGAAATGATAAAAAATGTTGCTCACTGTTTACAATATTCTTTCATACACTGATATAGTCATAGTTGATTAATTTTTATTATTTTTTATATTTCAACAATTCTGAGAAAACTATGAGAGAGAATTCCAGGTCTTGAATTATTTATTTATTTTTTTGGGGGGGGGTAGTATGTGAGCAACAGAGAGAGAGAGAGAGAGAGAGAGAGAGAGAGAGAATCCTAAGCAGGCTCCCTACTCTCAGCATGGAACCAGACGCGGGGCTCAATCTCACCAACCATGAAATCATGACCTGAGCCGAAATCAAGAGTCAGGCACTTAACTCAGCCACCCAGGTGCCCCTGGGTCTTGAATTTTAATAGTGAAAAAAATAAGTAAGTTCCCACTTTAATTCAATTCCAACTAACCATCAAAAAAAGAAACTAAAAATGTGCTTCAGTCTATTCTCATGTATTACACACCTGCTGTCCTACCCTACAACACGACAGGGGTTCCACAAAGCCATTCTTTATCCTTTAAGCAATTTTGTACACATCCACTATGAAAATTCTGTCATCAGTAGACAGCCATCCCTAAATGATTATGCTCAATGATGTGGCATTTGGCAAAGCTTTAAAGTAATTAAGAGGCAGTTTTCTCTTGCCTATTCATGTGACAACATGTACCTTTCTGCTGAGCATCATATTGTGAATTGCGCAGGGTAAAGAAGATAACACAATCCCTACTTTTGAGGGGCAAAGAGAATTAATATTATTGATTACTACCATAATCCAGGAAACATGCAAGCTGCTTTACATACATTATGTGATTGAATCTTAAAGAAAGATACTATATTCCCTTTTATAGATGAGGAAGCTTAAAAAGGTTTAGTAAACTGTCCATTACCACACTAGCAAGTAGATGGCAAAAGGCAAACTCACTCTTATGCCTTTGGCTCTTCCTATAACATGTTGCTTATTCCATAAAGAGACACGCATGATTTCCCACCGTAGAGCCACTCGCCACTATTATCTGAATACCTGAGCTTCATTTCTCCTCTGATCAGTGCGCCCTGCTAATACTGATACCATGCATACAGAGCAGAAGAACTCAAAAGACTTCTGAAGAGGTGAATCTTAAGAGCTTCCTGCATTTTCAGATACACTGTGCACTTTCAATGAAAGAATTTATACTATTTTCTAGAAAATTCAAATGGACTATGTGAGCTACAGAAGCACCTGTCCAAGACAGCACATCCCACTTCCCTCTGACAGGAGGACAGATTGAGTTGTAAGACAGACAGACAGACAGGGAGGAACATTCTGAATCAGTATCACAGTCTTCCCTTTTCATATTTTTCTGCGAAAAACATCTAGAGAAACTAAAGATTTTCTGGGTTATATAACTACATTTTCAATTTCATGATAAGCAGTCATCAATATACAAACAAGGAAGCCACACATCACCTTTGGGAAATTTTGGAAAAAGACACAGAGTAATGGCAAAGTATGATCTGACAGAAACATGATTAAGGATATGTTTACAAGTCTATTCTATTTATTTCACATTAAGTATTTTTTTCTTAAGGTAATGGGTCTATCCTCTGTGGAATGTTTTATGTAGAGGAAACAGAATTGTTTAATAGTGAAATTAATCATAATTTGGACAGACTTTATATAGTTGCCCTTTGACTTATCAATTTCAGTAAGCAAAATTTCAATCAAGCCTAGATAAAATACACTAATCCTAAGTAGGCCAGGTTTGTCACCTACCATTTCCCATAAGCTGCTTACCATAGTTTAAAAAAAAAAAAAAAAAAAAAAAAAAAAAAGGAGAAGAAGAAGAAATTTTAAATTAAATGCCAAACAGTTGCAGACAGCACTTGTTTGGCTGATTAACTTGTAGACAAGCATTACAAATAAATCTGAGCATGGTCTGCAGCAAATTAAATTCCACTGCTTTTAAGAACAAAGAATTCCTTGGCAAAGAGGATTAGCAACTTTACACCCAGGAATGCCAGTTTAATTTAATTGTTCCACAATCCAAGATTTAATATGCAAATATCATTTTGATACATAACAGTGAATTTAACAAAGTGAGGAAACAAATTCAATATACAACCAGGCTGCCTTTTCTGAACTGTAATTACATACAATAAAGAAGCTGGCCGAGTACCCCCCCAGCCCCCATTACTGGGATTGAATTATATTAACATGAATCAGAACAACTGTAATTAAAGGTTAAAATTCTTAAACATATTCCAATTAAGAGTCTAAATAGCTGTCCAATTAGAATACTGTAGTTAAAAAATCATACCTCAATGATCTTCTTGGCCTCTTTGTAATTTCCTGTTTGTAGGAAGGCGAAAAAGAGATCATACAGCATTGTCATTTCACCTTGTTCTTGGCTCACAAAGTTCATTGCTGGAGAGGAAAGAAAAAAACAAAGCAGAGGAAAAAATACTAAAACACTTGAAGTTCTGGACAAATACAAGAAAACTTTAAAACAAATACTTAGAATGACTTAAAGACTGATGCTGTATCAACCTATTTTCTGTCACATTCCTTATCTAAGGGTATACATTTATGACAGTGAGGACCTAAGACTAGCTTCACGGAGGACTGGTGAGGGTGAGAGGGAAAAACTCCTCCTAAAGGCAGATTACCAAGAAGCAGAGCAAAAAATAATAGAGGGGCAAGTTTGCAAAATGAACAGTTATTACAATCAAGGACATTTATAGCATTGAAAATCTACCTTTTTAATTTAGAATTTAATTTAGAAGCACAACAAAGTTTCTCTGGATGTGCTTCCCTTCCTGTTAAATTTTCTCTTCACAGCAATGCATTAAGATTAAGCAAGCAAGAGGGGGAAAAGAATACACCAAGATACTGGAGGTGACCAACCTTTCTGAATTAGATCAGTCTCGCCTTTCTCTATTAGTTTACATAAGACATCATGAATCCTTGGTAATACTTTATACTTTTCATAGCAGTCAATGGTGACTTCAAGAGCGGCACTTAAGTCATCCCTTGGAAACATCAAAATATTAACAATGAATACACAAAATGTACAAGACCAGTCAAAATGTACAAGATGAGCTTTACTCAATAAAGCCAAAATGGGGAGGGGGGAGGGAGAGAAAATAATCCTTGTATAGTATAAATAAATGTTCAGAGTATAGACATCATGAGCAGTTCCCTGTTGTCCCTCCTTTATCTTTTATTATTTTGTTTGCTAAACAGCACTCTTAAAAATAAGTCCAGGTGCACCTGGGTGGCTCAGTCGGTTGACTGTCTCAATTTAGCTTAGGTCATGGTCTCGTGGTTCATGAGCTCGAGCCCCACGTTGGGCTCACAGCTCTCAGCACAGAGTCAGCTTCAGATCCTCTGTCCCACTTTCTCTGCTCTTCCCCCACTTGCCCTCTCCTTCAAAAATAAGCAAACATTAAAAAGAAAAAAATCCAAATGGGGGAGCCTGGGTGGCTCAGTCGGTTAAGCATCTGACTCTTAATTTAGGTTCAGGTTATGATCCCAGGGTTGTGAGACCAAGCCCCACATTTGGCTCTGTGCTGGGTGTGGAGCCTGTTTAGATTCTCTCTGTTTTTCTATCACACATGCACGCGTACTCCCTGTCTCTCAAAAAAACCCAAAAAGTCCAAATAAATGAAGGCATTCTCTGAGATTATTACAAATAAAACCTGATTTCACATATTAAGATGCTATAAGAACACATTATTTCTAAAAATAAGGACTACTATCAAATATTTTTTCCAAATACTTATGTATGTTCATGGCCCTTAATAATTCTAGATTCGGGAAGCTTTATGAAATGTCCAGCAATAACTACCAAGGAATTTTTGAGTACTTTTTTCTTTTTTTAAGTAATTTCTACACCCCGTATGGGGCTCAAACTCACGACCCCAAGATCAAGAGTTGCACACTCCTCCGACTGAGCCAGTCAGGTGCCCCTTGAGTACTTTCAACTTTATCATCCTAGTTTTCATACTGCCACCTCTCCAGACAAGGAGAAAATAACTTCAGGATTCATAATACAGAAACCTTACTGTGGGTAAAAACGAGGACATTCTTAAGATCAGTGAATTCTAGGAGAACCCTGAAGAAATTTCTCATTAGAGGGTGAGGTTTTTAAAATTATTTCCAGGAGTACCTGACTGGCTCAATCAGTGGAGCATGCAACTCTTGATCAAAAAGAGTTGTGAGTTTGAGACCCACAGTGGGCATAGAGATTACTTAAAAATAAAACCTTAAAAAAACATTATTTCTAATTGTAAAGTTAGGGCTTCTTTTCTGTGGTAATAAATTAAAATGAAAAGATATTTTCTAAATCAGAGTTTCTTCAATTTTTTTTTTAATGTTTATTTTTGAGAGAAAGAGAGACAGAGGGCGAGCAGAGGAGGCAGAGAGAGAGAGAGAGAGAGAGAGAGAGAGAGAGAGAGAGAACCCAAAGCAGGCTCCAGGCTCTGAGCTGTTGGCACAGAGCCCAACACAGGGCTCGAACCCACAGGCTGCAAGATCATGACCTGAGCCAAAGTCGGCCGCTCAACCGACTGAGCCACCCAGGTGCCCCAAGCCAGAGTTTCTTAAACAAGAGTGTGGAAATACATCGTTATGAGTCCTCAAAAACCACTTTTTCCTTTAAAAGGAAAATGACAGTGTGAGAAATGTGTAAGACCTTAGAAAAACTATAGAAATTGTGTGATCCAATTCTACATCCCATCCTCCTTTATTTTAAAATAGATGAGGAAATGAAGGCATGTACAGACTGAATGATTAGCCTAAGGCTACTAGGTAAACAGAGGAAGGCACTGCCTTCGGGTCCCTAGACTTCTCACTTTCAGCTAACTACCTCTACTTATACGTTATGCTCTATTTAAAGCACTGCTGTTTGTTTAACCTTATAATAAGGTGGTGCAATTTGGAAGAGGAAATTAAGGAGTTTTGAAGAGAATGTATGAAATATAGACAGACAGGCATGGTTAGTGACAGTTCATAACAAGCTCTGTGGAGAAAACACCTTTCTCTCACACATGCAACAGTTTTCAAAAGGAAGAAAGCATTTTTAAATTTTCTGTTCAAGCCCTAACATTTTGGTCCATTATACAAATGTTCTGTTGCCCGAGACTGAATTACTATTTTATCTAGACTAAGATTTTAAGCTCTACTGAAAGGAAAATACCACGAAGAAGTGTTAATTTTACTGCAATAATACTGACACAGTGAAAACGAGCCGATCCTGAGGGAGCTCTACCTTCTCCCCTTCCTAAGCCCTGTTTACAGTGCATCTTCTGGCACCCCACAGAGTCATTTGAATTTTTGTCATTTGGGGTGAAGACTAAATTACAGGTTAATTTCAAAACTGCACGTAGATGTTGCAGGCTAGATTACTGTCATACAAGGGAAATGCTACAGTAGCTACCACATACGCTATAAACCTTTATATAATCAGTATTTCCCCTTGCTTCAGACACAAGTTCAGTTACTAGCTTTCTACAATTCCATTTAACGGAAAACCACTAAAATATTTTCAAGAGAATAAGTAACACATACTGATTTTTCTAAAGCAGTATGATCTGCTTTTTCAGATCAACTCCCAAACTAGAATAGTACGTCTCAATTGTATTTCCTCTACATTAGGTCAAAGCTATCAATAAATGAATGAATAATTGCTCTGTCAATCAAAGAGACATGTTAACAGTCTTTGGTCTCCAAATACATGCTTCTGAAGATTATACATACTCAGAACAACAACAGAAAAGACAAGAATACCAAACTGGAAATAATTCATATATTTGTTAGTAATTTTAAGTACCACTGTTACTGTTCTCAGGTTGCCAACAAAATGAGTTAGAAATCTATAATGAAACATTTCATACAAAGTGTACTCATGACAGAAATGAACTAATGTAATGACCTGGGGTGGGGGGTGGGGGGAGGGAGGAATGAACTAATAATTAGCCGGCTCTTTTCAATCCCTATCATCTACATTCTGACTTATGGCTGATTATGTCATTTTAAAAAGAGATAAAAATATCCATGTTTCATATGATATGATGTCATCATTAATCTTTCCTATTAAAGCTTAAAAACTTGCGTGATAAAAATGAAAAATACGAAAAAGTATCTAAAATCAACACAAGTAGCTGTATACTCACAGGACTTTTGAATTTCAATCCCACTTGGTAAGTACTACATGCAGCTTTGGCTGTAGCCATGTGATAAATTTCCAGAAGTGGTGATGAAAGGCAGATTATCACAATGGCTGAACTCAAGGATCTATGGGTTCCCTCCCAGTTCTAATTCTCTAATGTGAGGTTCTGTGAATTTGAGCTTATTAGATTAGATTCATCAACTCAAATGTTTCACACCACCAGAGAAAATCATCACATGAAAGTACGACTTTTATTAGACAAGATGAAATCAGTAAGAACAGCAAAACATAAAAAGGAAAAAGTGGAACTGCTTTATACCCAAGATGTGGGACAGCACTTTATCAGTGTGCCTTGAGGTTCCGTGACCTCAAATGATTCCATGATCTCCTTTGCACACTTTAAACCCTAGAATGGATTTAAAACCCTACTCTAAAATAACAATAATGCTTTGAAGAAATCTTGTTGGTAACATTAATTCTGGATCCAAAGCTTTTGATTCTATGCTTACTTCAGCATATATTCATACTCTGAAAGCTTTATGTACAATTGAATCACAAATTTTTAAAAGCCCATTCCTGATAAAAATTTAGCCACCGCTGTCACAAACCTCAAATAATGCTAAAAGAAAACAACTCTATAACATATCAGTATCTCTAAAAATAGGGGGGGTGGCCCCAAGGTGGCTCAGTCTGTTAAGGTTCTGTCTTCGGCTCAGGTCATGATCTCACAGTTCATGGCTTCAAGCCCCACATCAGCTTACATGCTGCGAGTGTGAAGCCTGCTTGGGACTGTCTCTGTCTCTCCCTGTCCCTCTCCCACTGAGGCTTTCTCCCACAAATTAAATAAAATTGAAAAAAAAAAAACAGAAAAAAGAAAAAAAAAACTGTAACTAAGACTTTTTTTCAATGACTAGACCCTCCCCCCCAAATATTTCAATGAAGTACATAAAACAATTTTCATGAATGAAACTATATTATGCCAATAAGCAATCATTTAAAAACTTTTTTTCATTGATGCAAACATAAGGTTTATCAAATTCTGTTGAGTCTATGAAATGAGGCAGAAGAGAGGAAAGGAATATCCTAAATTCTCAATTTTAAGAACAAGTATCTAAGATAGGTTGAGTCCAGTAAGTAATTTGAACATTTAAAAGAGAGTTCTGGGGCACCTGGGCGGCTCAGTTGGTTAAGCCTCCGACTTTGGCTCAGGTCATGATCTCACGGTTCGGGAGTTTGAGCCCCATGTCAGGCTCTGCCCTGACAGCGCAGAGCCTGGAGCCTATTTCGGATTGTGTGTCTCCCTCTCTCTCTCCGCCCCTCCCCTGCTCACGCGCTGTCCCTCTCTCAAAAATAAACATTAAAAAAAATTAAAGAAAAAATAAAAGAGAGTTTTATTTATCAACGTGAATGGACTCGGCCCATATTAAAATTCACTCTAGGGGCGCCTGGGTGGCGCAGTCGGTTAAGCGTCCGACTTCAGCCAGGTCACAATCTGGCGGTCTGTGAGTTCGAGCCCCGCGTTGGGCTCTGGGCTGATGGCTCAGAGCCTGGAGCCTGTTTCCGATTCTGTGTCTCCCTCTCTCTCTGCCCCTCGCCCGTTCATGCTCTGTCTCTCTCTGTCCCAAAAATAAATAAACGTTGAAAACAAAAAAACAAAACAAAAATTAAAAAAAATAAATAAATAAAATAAAATTCACTCTAGAATCTCTAATTCACTTTTTAAGGGAACATGACTGAACATAAAACTACTACAAACTGTAATTTTCCATTATTACATGGAGGAATATCCAAAATGGCAAGCTTGAAGCTCAGACAGCAAATCTGTTGCCACCTTTTGTTTCGGTCATTATTATGAAATTAAAGTATGTTATGTCACTGACGGAAAAACAAACACTGGACATACATCCATATGAGGCATCCACTGAACACAAAAATACCTTCTCAAAGATACTAGGAAACAAAGCACTCTTAGGTCAAATTCCTCACTATACATAACTGTAAAAACCACAAATGCATCTCACAGAATCTCATGTTGTTAGAACTAGTGACAACGATCTATTCACCTATCAGTAGCCTCAAACTTAATCTCCTTACTTATCGTAAATAACTTTCCAATCCAGAGAGTATACTTGATTTAAACAACGAAAAAGGGACAAATATTGATTTTTAATTGGAATAAGGTGCTTCGACATTATGCATAAAGTGTTCGTGAGGTGGTAATTTACCTAAAGGGCATACTGCCTGAAAAGCTCTCAAAATCGGAAATCACTAGAGAAAAGGGGAGTCTGGGGGAGAAAAAAGTTTAAAACAAGAAAAAAAAAAACAATTCACTCTAAGAACAAACTATTCTATAAATCTTAAGCAGTTGTTCAGTGTGGAAAGAAATCAATTCAAGAGAAACCATCGCCCTCATAAAAATTATTCTGTAAGGAGAACCAGCCTTTGAGAGAGCTAAATGTTTTTTTTCTGTTCATCATCTATAAATGAGGAATCTTCAAGTAGACTGGTGTTGCAATTACAACTAATCCTCCCCAAAAAATTAACTGTGTTGAAGGCTTTGTAATTTCCCTAGGTACAATTTAGCTGTCACTTACTTTAAAATTTACTCAAACATGCGTTCGGAACAGCACTAACTTCACATGTCAAGAGCTTTCCAGCCAATTGAGTCTAAACTGGAAGTCGGTGTTAAACAACTGAATGATTAGACAAGATAGCTCATTTCCCTGCTCTTTTGTTCAGAATAAAATGCCACATTTACATTATCAGGCTCAACAGGATTTTCTGACAGAGGGAGAAAAAACCCTACTGAACACTGTCCGTACTAAGCACATGAAGCCTGTCATTTACCAATCATCCTTCAAAAAGCAATAGCCATGAATGTAACTTAATTACGACCCAATGATCCTTGACGAAAAATCATCTTATCACTGTCCTGTCCCCCTAGGGCAAATGAACCACTTTTGTCCTTTGGCACTGATGATGCTAAATTCTTAATTGCAATAATGGAGTAAAAGAGCCAAACCTCCTTAATTTCCTTTCAGCACATAAAGAGTTTTACTCTAGAAGGCAAGCATTCCCATAAATAATAAAAGTATCTAGTACAAATGAAGATGCTAAAATTGAAGGGGAGCAAATATGACAGAATAACCAGCATTTTAAAAAATATATTTCCCATTTACATAACATTCTAAAGTGTTACAATGAGTTTTAAAACTTTTATTATTATAGGTTCATCTTACAGAAATTGTGACCTTTATGAAGAACTCAAGATTAACTTAGCAAGAGTTCTGGGATGATTAAATATACAAAGTCCATGGTTCACTTAAATGAAATGCATGTGGACATATACAGATTATAGCACAAATCAGCACAGAAAAGTCCTTAATGGAAAGCAGAAATTAAAGCTTCTCTGATCATTTGCACTAAATAATCCAGTTAAACAGTTTCAGATATTTTTTTCACATGCAATGAAACCAAAATGGATAAGCTGTAAGACAAGTGAATCTGAAACTACATCATACAAATTTTTATGCTTTTAAACCTAATGGCCCAGATTTTATTAATTTCATTTCCTTTACCATGGCATAAAGACAAATCAAAAGCTCTTTTAACCTATTTTAAAGCATTTCTTTCTTCCTTAATATGGAGGGCCCAGATCATCTTCCAGAATCAGGCATGATTTCAATGAAAAGAAAAAAAATTTTAAGTAGTTACCTAAAATAAAGTAGCATTCATTTGGCCTACAGGTAGACACGTGGCTTATAAAATAATCCTAATGTAAATGAAACACCTGAAAGTTTTGTTCAACTCGGCCTATTTTTCCATTCAATACAAGTATTATAATTTTGATAATACAAAAACAGATTAGTTAACCAACTTCTTTACAATTTTCCAAAAGTGTTATTACTTTGTATTTCTCTTTGCAAATAAATGAAAACAAAGTGTATTGTTTTCCACACCCATAAACTTTTTATACACTTTCCAAGTAACAAACTGACACAGGATTACTTTCTCCTGTATTTTATCTAATGCTGGAAAAGTCAGCATTATCTTTCAAAATTAAGATATTACGGAATCCGAAACATCATCTTTCTAAAAAACCCAATCTCACAGATTTGTTCCAGAATTACAGTATCTAAGTGATAGTCTCTTTAGAGTCTTTGCAGTGGCATTCCAAAATGATGCTTGTCTTTGAATGAAAAGATGAAGATTTTATATGATGTTCTGAAACATGTTTCATAATTTTATCTCAAGTCTGAATAAATAAGGCTCATTCTCTAGATGAGCTCACACCTGCTGAGGTCAATTACATGATATTATTGAAGATTAAATATATTTAATCAAATCAAATACATGTGGACTTTTTAGCAGGCTAGTGTAGTTAATCCTTGTACTGCTCTCGTCATGATTCTGAATTAATTAGTTATGTTCCACCAGTTACGGAAAACACAACAGAAAAAAAGTTTCAAAGACAATTTTTTCCTCCAACTTATCCCAGACTAGAAGTGCAACTACTGTTTTCTGCAATTCTATAAAAAGGAAATCTCCTTTGTCTTCTCTTTATTACTCTCATGACTTATCTAAAACAGTCAACAAAACCTTTTTATTAAGATAAACTGAAAGATTCTGTCATGGAGACTGCCTCTGCAAAGATACTAAAAAAAAAAAAAAAAAAAAAAGACTAGGCAAATCAAAATAGTGGGTAATAATTTCTCTATGTATCTGAAAGTAGTAAGAAATCAAAAAGCAAAGATACTAATTTAGATTTCTCTAGCCCAATTAAGAGAGACAGCCCAATTTTCCTGAGATCTACAAATCTCTGAGTGTCCTCTATAATCAGAAGCACAGAGCATGCTCTAGGTTAACATGTAGATTCCATGTTATTTCATTTTCCTGTGGATAAGCTCTCCTTGGTTCATGAGCCCCATCTGCAGACCTCTTTCAGAAAACTTTCATGTCTTCTCTGCATTCAAAGTATTTCTATTTGTAAGATACTATTCTACCATGGCCTCGTTTTCATTGTTAATTATTTTATTTTTGCCCAGTAGTGGAGGAGGGCCTAATTCTTCTGGGCACTGGGCCCATTTCTTTCAAATCCCTAAGCAGAGCTTCACATGCAATTTGCAGAGATGGGTCTCTCAAACAATCAAAAAAATTCTAGTAGGAAGCATATTAATTATAGGATTTCGATATAAAGTTGGCTGTGAACATGAGAACTCAGTAACACAGTAATTGTTTGAATCGTTATTTCTTTAAAAGGATGTAATGCTGAGATTGTAGAGGTTAAGATGTGGCCAATCATCTAACTTGATAAGCTTTTTTTTGATTGGATGACAAATTGTTTCATCAAACATATATATGTATGTATGTATCTGTGTGTGTATAAATATATATATATATATCTACATTTCCTAACATGGAGCCAAGATGATTTTTATTCCCCATTTTGAATTCAATACTAGGGACACCTGGCTGGCTTCAGCGGGAAAGCATGTGCTTCCTGATCCTGGGGTCGTGAGTTCGAGCCCCATGCTGAGTGTAGAGATTACTTAAATAAATAAAACTTAAAAAAAAAATTCAATAATAAACCATTCATTATATTCAATTAATTATACCCTCTAATTAATAAAGGAAAACTACCAGAAATTTGGGAAGAATATGAGAACGATTAAGATGTATCTTTTATTTTTCCTGGCATTGATAGGGCAGTATCTATACTAAAATCAGAAAAATCCCTACACTTATCTTGATGAGCACTGACTAACATAAGGAACTGCTGAATCACTGTATTGTACACCTGAAACTAATATAACTCTATGTTAACTACAGTGGAATTAAAATAAAATCAGAAAATTAGAAAATCCCAATCACAAAACAGGCAAATTAAAAACTGCATTAAACCATGAAAAAGATGATAAAGAGGAAAGATGTAAGAAATTTTTTTTAAAAAGGCAAAAAAAAGGGAAAACAAATGCAAAAGGAAAACAAGATATAATAAAGGGTGCATAGTGGTCTTACTAAAATGTTTTACTCACTGCAAGAGAGCAGGGTTGATTTTTATGATTTGTGTTGCAAATAATACCTTAAATTGGGCATATTAGCTTTAATATCAGTTGCTATCGAATGTAAAAATTTTCAAACTAAGTAAACCTCACCCTATCTACAAAATTCATCTTCCTCCTCCAACGCACAGAGACATCCTCTACAGCATTTATCAAAGCTAGAAAACCTGTATTGGCACGTACTATTAAAATCAATTACAACATGGAGAAAAGGAGCACCAAAGAGATGCTGCTACATTACTACTCGAATAACAATCAGGATGCAGAATCAAAAGCCCCAGAGAATCCTTCCTTCTTATATTAATAATTAACACCTCTAAGGCTCATAACTGGGAAAAATTAGATTCAATTTCATGTGATATCATCACATGCCCCACAAAAAAATTCAGCGCACACCAATCCATTGAGAAGTAAGCCATAGGGCCACAGAGCTGCTGGTCATTTTCAACGTCATCTAGCCCATAAAAGTCTTCTTATTTGTGGTAAATAACCTCCAAGGCTTCCATAGCACCACAGAGTATTTACAAAGTGTAATTCCCAAATGATTAGCCTCATTATTTGAATACCAAGATTTAAAATTCATAATTCACTTAACTTACTTTTCCAGATACAGAGTGACCAGTGGGGAACTTAAGGCAGTGGATGGTTTCGCTAACCCCAGAGTCATGATGGCTTTGTGCAACTGTTTTACTGTTTCAGTTTCACCTCTTAAAGCTGCGCCATTCAGGATGTGGAAAAAGGACAAGACTGTTGCATCTTTGATAAGAACATCCTTCTCTTTCATCTCCTTTAGAATGTTAATAGCATCTACAATGAAGTAACACAAAAGACCCTTAGGTAATTTCATGTAGGGAAAACAAACTGCTATTAAAACAGCATTTCAAGCCCAGCAGGAATGTAAATTCTAGTGTATAATGCCGATTTCAAGTTAATTACTACTTGCATTTCTAAACGAGACTACAATTATAAATCCACAATAGCATGGTTTTATCATTTCCCTGCAACTTTGACTACAAATTATAGATAGGGACTGTGTGCCCACTCTGCACCACATAACCCTGTACGGTCTGCCCTATAGCTGTAAGATCCTCCTAAATGGAGGCTTTTATCGTTCAAAGCTAACATCTGCTAAATCACATCATTGTTTCTTCAGCAGATGGCTTGTCAGGAGGCCAGATAATAAAGATGTGTTTACACTGTATATACAGCCAGACTAATGGTCTGATACCGATAGGGCCTGTTTGCTATGTCGATACTAATTAGCCAAGCAGAGCCAATGAAAGCTTTCCAAAAGACTGCATGTTAATACATTAGATTCATTAAGCTTCATTAGGAAGGCAGAAACAAACATTTTAGGATATGGAATAAGTGCGTTTTTATAATGTTGTTCTTAATTATTGCCCAGACAAAATGTTTTGACCGTTTTACAAAAAGTGATTTTTAAAAAGCAGGCTAATGCTTATAAAGAGTTTTCTGTATTAGAAGGACGTCCCAAGAAAAAATTCAACGTTCAGATCAAGTATTTCCTCCTTACATTTTTCACTGTAAAAATTTTCTTTAAATATCTTCTGTAGAAATAAAAAGGAGAGGAAGGCTAAAAAGGAAGTTTCAAAATCAAGCCCAATGAGAAATTTAAGAAACAAGCAAACAGTAAGAATATATGATCAAGTGTAAGTAATTAGGCTTAGTATTATCTCAACAGTGAGAAAATTACAGCATGCATCTCAGTTGTAAAATCAGCAAGGTTTTCCCTGAAAACTTCTAAATGAAAACTTATTAAGGTATATACATTTTTTGTTAATGTTATTAAAAGTTAAGACAAAGACTACAACAGAAATCATATTCTTAAATAAAGGGTATGTTTATAGGTTTTACGTTCAGCCTTCAGATGTTCTTAAGCAAAAACAAAGCCATTAGTGCAGGCATATAAGCAAATTGTGCCATAAGTCATGATCTTCAAACTCAATCCAAACAGCAATGCTAATAAAAACTAGCTGTAGAAATGCAAAAAGCACTGAGCTGTGCAAATGTAAATGACAAGCTTGCCAATCCATTAAAACTAATGGCCTACACTGTCCACGCAGCTCTGGATGGATTCACATGCAAATTTGTATGCAAAGTGTTCAAGCACTTTGCAGGACATGATATACCATTAATATCAATTCACATGTTATTCCAGTGGCAAGATACTTGCATCACCTATTTCCTTTATGTGCCGAGGCTTACCTTGGAGCTTGCCATGTTTTCCCAATACTTTTACAAGGCCTACATACTTGCTGGTGTCAAGGACAGCAGATGGATCTAAACGGTCACTAAAAATTAAAGGCACATTTATGTTATGTTAAAAGTTGATTGTGAAAAGAACTGCAATATCCATGTTATCACTTTTCAAAACTCATCAGTTGTTCTGAACTGTTATTAGCGTAGGCCTCTACATTTCTGTGAAGGTTTATTTTTGAAGCCATATTCAAATTCACATGTAATTATACTCAAAGTGACAAAAGGGTAAAAACCTAACACTACATGTTTATTGCATCACACCATCTGCAAATGTTACAAACGAAGGAACTCTTTGCTTCGTGGCACTTTACGTGATTCTAACTTTGTGATAAACATTGAAATACTCAAAGACATTATTTTTAATTAAAAAATCTATCAGGATGGGAAACCAAAGATACCTGAGAAATGGACAGAATGTTGTTCACACTACAGAAGAGAAAGGGGAATGTTAAGCCTTATAATCACCCCTGTTGTGATATGCAGTTGTAGAATAATCAATGGGGAAAAATCCTTGGCTTTCAGGCACAGGATGTCTTATCATACTTAAACAAAGACTCTTTGCTGAAAACAAGCTGCAATTAATCAAAGGGAGTCATTTTTATGAAATTTCAAAAAACACTGACAAAAAAGATTTTTTAAAAATTACATTCTATAAGAGGAATATTCAGTTTACACGATCCATGAAGGACTGACTATCCGCATAAATGCTGATGATTTGTTCCAGTGCCAGGGTACTCACAATTCTTGTTTCAGGTTCAATGCATCTTCTGCATTATCATGTCGACAGCACAAATTTATTAAAGCTGCATAGCCACCAACAACCATGTCAGATTCATATTTTGCTTTCAATTCAAGAGCTTTTTGCATGTTCTAAAATAAAGGACAGAAGTAAAAAAGAAAGAAGGAAGATGGTATAAAATGATATAAAAGTAAAAATGTAAAATCTCTAAGTTTAACACTCGGAGTGTAGAAAAAGTTAATAGCACTTTAAAAACAAATGGATCCGGTGTTAATAATTTCACCTTTCTCCTTGGGGTGTTTTTATTCACCTTTCAAAAGCAGCCAAGATACATATGTAGGGTTTAAAAGATTTGTCACATGTAACGCAACATGAGCTGCTATGCCAAATCTGATGTTTTAGCTTTGTAGGTACTGTATTGTAAAAAAAGATGTCCAAATTAAATGTGTACCAAGTCAGCTCCTACTCGCAGTCCAATGTCCACACAGAGAAATATGTATCATCGCAAAGCTCCTCACAGTCTACTTTAATATCCAAGTGAAGAAATATTTTACAATTCAACAGTACCGTGTTATAATCTTAAACTCAGTTATGCTTTTTTCCCCTAGAAACACAGGCATACAACCAAATCATACTGAACTAGAAACTGAAAAAGTCTAGTGATATACCACAAATTGCAGACACACACTAAAACGAACACAAAGTACAGCTGGACGCCTGCTGAAAAAATGCAAGAGACCCTTTATCTCAGAAAGAGCTTTTTTCCAGCAGGAAAATGGAATTTCAATCCCTGCATTAACAACCTAGTAATATTTGACTTGCAAATGACTACTGCATGTATCAGTTGCTTGACAATCTAGATATAAGAGACCGGAGCCATGGCTTGAAAGGACATTTGGCATGTATGATAAACCTATCACGGCTGTTACTATCATTCACTTTGCAGATTATCGTAAACAAACTACAGCAACCCGAAAACATGCCATTCAAGGTGTAGCTGAAATTAGTTAACCTTTCATTTAATTGCACTCTTCACACATGATGTATAATAATCAATTGTGAAAATCATAAATATTATATTTGGCTTTCTTACTTTTATCTATAAGAATTTTTTTTTTTTACCTTAATGGCATATTTGAAATACTTAAACAAATATTACCTCTTCTGAACAAAGCACTAGTATGAGTTGTTTTAGGACATCTCCTATAGGTTGATTTTCAGCTTTTAGTTTTTCAAGTGTAGACTCCAAAACAGATGATGTAAGCTGCGTAGTCTACAGGAATGGAAAGAAAAGAGAAATTTACTACTAAAAGAAAATGTACCCCTTGTCATTCTTCCCTTTAAACTGACCTTTCCTAGATGTCAAAAGTGCTATCAAGGATATTAATCTGGGGAGCCGGATATGGATACACTCCAAGGGTTTTTGAAGTTCCTGAGATACATATGCGAATTTCTTAGATATGCTGATTTTTCTAAGATAGGGAATAGCTGTTACTAACTTCTTAGATATGTACTGATGACAAAAATGTTAGGAATCACTGGTTTTATAAGGACACAATCTAGAATTCTCATTAAATGTGGTGGTTATATAGCATCTAGAATCTACTCAAAAAAACCTACTTACTTTTCGAGAGTCTATCTTCTCTCTGTCAACCAACATATTAACATCCTAAAATTGAGATTTAAATTAGAATTAAAAAACATATGGAAAAGTATATCAGCAAATGTCAAAAGCAGATTTTAGGAGTTTCAGCTCATTTTACTATGTTTTCATCTTTTCAAAATCTTCCAGAAATTCTATTCATACTTCATTAACCATTGTAATTAATGTTTTAAACACATTCTTTGAGATATATAAGCAATATTTACCAACCATCAATGAAAAAAACCTTATTTTCATGGTTGCCACGTAAACTTTTTTTGCCCAAAAGCATCACACTTAAGTAAAATTTTAACATGCTTTTATATATAAATCAAGCATTTTTAAAAAGTTTACTATTTCACACACCTTAATCAATTCAGGAACGTGGTAGCTATCCAGTAGATTACGAATGCCTCTGTAGATATTTTCAGGAATTATTACATTCTGTGCAAAGGGAAAGGAGGAAGGAAAAAAAAAAAATGCTGAGTTTTAGACAACCAAACTGAAATTTGTCTAACAGAAATTATCTCAGACATAATTTAAGTCTCCAACTCGTGTATGTCATTGAGAAGTGGTCTGGTTGTACTTAAAAGCAGCAATTTCAAATCTAATAGATACATGTCAGACAGGACAGGCATTATATAGCAAAAAATGAAATGGTACCATCTCCTTCAGCTGATGGAAGTATTGTCTCAAACGCTCCTCCTTGGCCTGTACCTCTGAGTCACTCATGCTGTCAATCAAGTTATAAAGAAAATAGCCAACAGCTTCTGTGGAAAAAAACAAGAGAAAGCATTCCACTAAAATTACTGAGACTGTCATGTTATCAAGATTAATTTATAAGAAATCATTTTGGTGTGAGATGTCACCCTGATGAGAGGCTCTGAAATGGCAACAATGATCACTGAGGCATAGAGATTATGTGGTTTGGGAGCACATATCTAACTGGTGAGTGAAAGGAATATTAATTATTTTCAGACCGAGTGACAGCTTTTCAGTACTGAATCTTACTTCAATCTATTTTTTTCCACCACTCTGTGACAGAAGTGGTCCTGCCCAAGGCCTTACCCCTTTCCTGTCCAAACCACGAGTAGGAAGAATAAATAAATGCCTTGTACACATTTCTGTACTAATTTTTTTTTTGTGGACAATATTTGGGGAACACGTAAAATTAGAAATGGCTGCTAAATGTTGAGTACAGAAAGTTAAATAATTTTAATAAGCAGATACAGTAATCCTGTGGAGAGCTGCCTATTAGCCAATGAAAAACCAAGATTAACAAAGATGTTTTGTAACAACAGTAATTTTCCTATGCGTTCAAGCATAAAATGTAGAGGGCCATATGTTAATACCTAGAATAGAAAATCTGAACTTTCAAGAAGGGTACCTTCTTAAAGAAAACCATATAGGTTTTCTTTATAAACCTTCATAAAGAAAACCATCTAAGCTTCATTAGGTGGAAAACAAAAACCATTAAATGTCAAAATAAGGCATTTTGGATAATAAATTATATTTACGTAGGAATAAATCGAAAGATCTCTTTTACTATCTTACAAATTTAAAATTAACTATACCTCCAAAACATTAAAATAACAAACACTAAGAATACTGGTTTGTAAGCCTATTTTGGTAGGTGCTGTAAGAGGCATTTCTTCAATATCTAAGAAGGAAAAAGCCTCCAACCCTGTCTTTAAAAAAATTATAATGATAAAACCAAACACCTCATAGATCTCAAAATGTTGTAGTTATCAATATAAAGATTTATAACCAAATGTTTTCAAATTTCACTTTCAAAAAGAAAATGTTTACTGCCGTAATCCTTCTAGCCCATCATTACACAGAAGAATGGATTTGTGGATAAGTTACAATCATCGAAATTGAAACGCTACCCGTTGGTCCTGGAGGCTCCTGGCAATAACGTCCATCCTTGTACAACAGTTCTGTTATCTGGTAAGACAGAAAATGCGTGCATTGCAGCAAGAGAAGCAAACAAGAACAAATACAATCTGAAATTGAATTCTTGAAATAATAAAACCTCTCCCCAGTAAGGTATTATTCTATAACACAGTTATTCAACACTACCCCACCTGCCAAGGAGATTGTTTCGTTTTTAAATAATAGGTCTTTAAAAACAAAAACAAAACAAATCCATGTCGAAGAAAAACTACAGTGTTTCATGAAATGTCACTAAACCGATTTGTTTATATATTGTTTTAAATAAATTGTTAGAAACAGGACAGAGCTTATAGGAATTACCAACCAGTATTATTTCTCATCATGTTGTTTTGGTCTTGTTGACACCTGGCCAGTTTCCACCTTTAAATGAAGTATTACAGAAGTAATAAAGTAAAAATATCCTGGACTCGTAAATAGCTTAATTTTTTTTTAGTTTTTTTTTTTTTTTTTCAAACGACATTTTCCCAGTCATTTCAATGGCATTAAAACCAAAGGGGTCAAGAGCTCTAATGTGCTTGTTCTCAAGGATTCTTAGCAGAGGAATGCACAAATACTCAAAGACATACACACCACTAATTCTTCAACATTAATTCTGCAAGCCGATTTTAACAAAAGAAATCCAAATACGTATTTCATGATGAAAATGATTACAAAACCTATAGTACTGACTTGTAACTTTTGGACACAGTGTTTGACTATGTATCCTTGGGCTGAAGATAGTAAGAAGGGAGTTAAGAATTCTAAATTACTTTATGGGTATTCTACGACTGAATTTATTTGCTCTTAAAATACTGCCTGGCACATATTACAAGTGTTGACAACTCAAAATGCAGTTACTTCTACTACTATTTATTTGCTAATATAGAAAATTAGGCAAAATTGGCCACATCCCACTTTACTCCACCATGTAAATCATGCTGCAGTTAATGGCAATTCAAAGGATAATTAAGGTAGACAGTACTTAAAAACAAAGTAAAATGAAACAGTTCTTACCTACAAACTATTTTTCACTAACACAGACATGTACAGAAGATAGACAATATAATCCTACTAGAAGTTGTATTTATATCCATCTAATAGATGTAAGATAGCCACATTTAATACTAAATTTTGAACAAAAACACATTTCATGAATAAACCAATAAAAAAATCTTTCTAGTCAAAAAATCATTTCTAAATACAGATATCCCAAGCATAAGTTATAACTGACTGTATAGTTTGGCAGTATAATACTTAAAACAGAATTAAAGGAAATTTAGATTAAAAAAAAATTTTTTTTAATGTTTATTTATTTTTGAGAGAGAGAGAGAGAGAGACAGAGCGTGAGTGGGGGAGGAGCAGAGAGAGAGAGACACACACAGAATCTGAGGCAGGCTCTAGGCTCTGAGCTGTCAGCACAGAGACCAATGCGGGGCTCGAACTCACAAATTGTGAGATCATAACCTGAGCCGAAGTCAGACTCTCTACCAACTGAGCCACCCAAGCACCCCTATGGAAATTTAGATTTTAAAAAATATATAAATTGGAAATTCCTGTTAACGATGTATGTTCTGATTTTATTTAGCTACAAATGTTTCCTGCAATTCAGCATAAGGGTAACGGTACTTCTTGCATAAAAGCAATTAACTTTTTAAAAAACTAGCAATTTAAAATTGATCTATACATCATTCATATACAGAGACACATAAATGTCCATATGTATATATAACTTAAAAGCTAATTATTAAATTTTATGCCAAACGTCACTGCAATAATGTTAACAGCTGTCCTTTGGAAAAGATGAAAACCTTACGAAGAATTTAGGACGAAGTCAAGGATCACTGCAATAATCAATTTCAGGCTCTAGGAAGACAGTTTGAAAACTACCGATTTCAAGACTCTAAAATCCATTAATTTATAATAATATATCATAAATGTACGAAGCTACTATAACTTTTGCTCTTAAAAGCATTTTAGAAATCACCTTATGAATTGCATTATGAGGAGTACTTACCTTGCTCCAAAGATTTATATCCATAGACCTGCAGAGGGCAGCAAAGGATTAAAAATAAATCCAGAGGCTTAAAAAACATTGTAAGTTACAACACACTGGCAACTATTATATGCAGTGCAGATAAAAGCCATAAAAAAGGTAAGTAAATAAATTTTTCCAAAGTTAAGTTGAATTTTTGGGATAATCTGGAAAGGCTGACTCTTTGAACTCAATCAAAATAATGATTAATTTAAACAAGAATCATTAAGAATCATCCCTAAATCTTTGCGTCCAAGTTTGAAAGAGCAGGATATATACGCATACTCTCGAACCATCTGCCCACAGACTGTTTATTACTTGTCTTAGTAAAGATAGAAACCATATAATGGAGAAATTGAACAACATCTTCACTAGGTGATCAAAATTAGACTAATGGACAATGCTGATGGACAATGTGTGATTTTTAGATTTAACTCCCTGAGGGCAGAATATCACTCCAGTGCTATTCCTCCAGGCAGGAATGTAAAACCTAAAGTTAATCATGGGGAACCATAGTAAGGAATATTCTATAAAATAACTGGCTTGTATTCCCCAAAAACGTTAATGTCGTAAAAGACAAAAGCTGAAGAAACATTCTGGATTAGAGAAAATTAAAGAAAAAGGACAACATCCAACCATGAAGGAGCTTCTGGAAGAGAGGGGGGGAAATACATACATACATACATACATACATACATACATACATAAATCTATCTATCTATCTAGAATAAAAAGAGCCATATTAGATAAAAGTATTCCATCAATGTTAAATTTTCTGAATTTGTAAACTGCTGTGGTTGTGTAACAATATCCTTGTTGTGTAGCGGGGCCCCTGGTTGGTTCAGTCAGTAGAGCATGTACCCTTCTAAGTTCAAGCTCCTTGTAGGGTATACAGATTACTTAAAAATAAAACCTTAACCAAAAAAAAAAAAAAAAAGAATATCCTTATTCTGTAGAATAACCCCCCCAAAATCATAAATTTTATTATGTATATGTGTGTACATTGACTGATACATGTACACATGCATACACACAATAAGCATGGGTGTATATTGATTGATAGAGTGAATGAATAATAATAATGTAGAAAAATAATGTCGAAAATGCTAAAAGTTAGTAAACGGGGCATATAAGAGTTCTTTGTACCATCCTTCCAATTTTCTATACATCTGAAATTACTCCAAAGAAAGCAAAAAGAATGTCTCACCCAAATTTCTCCTATTTAAATGAAAAGCCATTTATGAAACAGAATAACCAGTGAACCAGTGTAACCAGTCTTACACTATTTTTAAGCTTCATAAATTTAATGTCTACAAGTTCTGTACATTTAATTTAAATATATCATCTACTTTAAAAAGACTATGTATTTTAATGGTAATTTTATTTTTTTAACGTTTGTTTATTTTGGGAAGAGAAAGCGTGAGTGGGATAGCAGCAGAAACCCAGGCTGCACACTGTCGGCACAGAGACTGACATGGGGCGCAAACCCACTAACCGTGAGATCATGACCCAAGCCAAACTCAGGAATCGGGACACTCAACCGCCCGAGCCACCAAGGCACCCCTTAATGGTAATTTTATAATGCAAATATAATTTACTAAAACTTACAGACTATATTTACTACATATATTTACATTGTAAAATACCCACAAAATCTACAAGCCTTTTTAAATCTATACCTTTTTAAACTTGATGTTGGGCAGCTTTGAGTGGACTGAATTTTGGTATATGGAGTTAACAAGGCACTTATTTTTTATTCTAAAAACATATTCAGAATGGGGGCGCCAGGGTGGCTCAGTCGGTAGAGCATGCAACTCTTTATCTCAGGGTTGTAAGTCTGAGCCTCATGCTGGGTGCAGATAGATATTATTTAAAAATAAAATCTTAATCCCTCTCAAAATAACACCAGGATTCTTCACAGAACTAGAACAAATAATCCTAAAATTTGTATGGAACCAGAAGAGACCCTGATAGCCAAAGCAATCTTGAAAAAGAAAACCAAAGCAGGAAGGCATCACAATCCTGGACTTCAAGCTATGCTACAAAGCTGTAATCATCAAGATAGTATGGTACTGGCACAAGAACAGACACTCAGGTCAATGGAACAGAAAAGAGAACCCAGAAATGGACCCACAAACGTATGGCCAACTAATCTTTGACAAAGCAGGAAAGAATATCCAATGGAATAAAGACAGTCTCTTCAGCAAATGGTGCTGGGAAAACTGGACAGCAACATGCAGAAGAATGAACCTGGACCACTTTCTTACACCATACACAAAAATACACTCAAAATGGATGAAAGACCTAAACATATGACAGGAAGCCATCAAAATCCTCAAGGAGAAAGCAGGCAAAAACCTTTTCGATCTTGGCCACAGACACTTCTTACTCAACAGGTCTGTATAGGCAATGGAAACAAAAGCAAAAACAAACTACTGGGACCTCATCAAAATAAAAAGCTTCTGCACAGCAAAGGAAACAATCAGCAAAACTAAAAGGCAACTGACAGAATGGGAGAAGATATTTGCAAACGACATATCACATAAAGGGTTAGTATCCAAAATCTATAAAGAACTTCTCAAACTCTACACCCAAAAAACAAATAATCCAGTGAAGAAATGGGCAAAAGACATGAATAGACACTTCTCCAAAGAAGACATCCAGATGGCCAACCGACATATGAAAACATGCTCAACATCACTCATTATCAGGGAATTACAAATCAAAACCACAATGAGATACCACCTTACACCTGTAAGAATGGCTAACATTAACAACTCAGGCAACAACAGATGTTGGTGAGGATGCAGAGAAAGAGGATCTCTTTTGCACTGTTGGTGGGAATGCAAGCTGGTGCAGCCACTTTGGAAAACAGTGTGGAGGTTCCTCAAAAAGTTAAAAATAGAACTACCCTACGACCCGGCAATTGCACTACTAGGCATCTATCCAAGGGATACAGGTGTGCTGTTTCAAAGGGACACATGCACCCCCATGTTTATAGCAGCACTATTAACAATAGCCAAAGTACGGAAAGAGCCCAAATGTCCATCGATGGATGAATGGATAAAGAAGATGTGGTATATATATACAATGGAGTATTACTCGGCAATCAAAAAGAATGAAATCTCACCATTTGCAACTACGTGGATGGAACTGGAGGGTATTATGCTAAGTGAAATTAGTCAGAGAAAGACAAATATCATATGACTTCACTCATATGAGGACTTTGAGACAAAACAGATGAACATAAGGGAAGCAAAAATAATATAAAAACAGGGAGGAGGACAAAACATAAGAGACTCTTAAATATGGAGAACAAACAGAGGGTTACTGGAGGGGTTGTGGGAAGAGTGATGGGCTAAATGGGTAAGGGCATTAAGGAATCTACTCCTCAAATCATTGTTACACTATATGCTAACTAATTTGGATGTAAATTTAAAAAAATAAAATTGAAAAAAAATAAGTAAAATAAAATAAAGTAAAATAAAATAAAATAAAACAAAACAAAATAAAATAAAATAAAATAAAATCTTAAGAGGTGCCTGGGTGGTTCAGTTGGTTAAATATCCAACTCTTGATTTCAGCTCAGGTTGTGATGTCTCAGTTTGTGAGTTCAAGTCCCCCATCAAGCTCTGGCTGACAGTGCAGAGGCTGCTTGGGATTCTCTGTCCCCCTCTCTCTCTGTCCTGCCCCCATCTCACGCGCGTGCATGTACTCTCTCTCTCTCTCTCTCTCAAAATAAATAAATAAACATTTAAAATATAAAAATAAAATAAAATCTTAAAAAAATTATTTTTTCAGAATGCACTATCAACACACACCAAAAACTTACATGAATTTCAGGGGCATTACGCTGAGTAAAAACAGGCCTGTCTCAAAACATGATTTACTTTGTGTGTCCATTCATGTTATCTTTGCAAAATAACAAAATTATATAAATTGAAAACAAATTAGTGGTTGCCACAGGTTAGGGATGGGGTGGGGGCAGGGGTAGGACTACAGGGGGAGTCCTGGGGGGGGGGGTATGCAGGATAACTGTGGTGATGGAGTAGTTCTTTATCATCACTGCAGGGATGGTTACGCAAAGCTACACACACAATATAAAATGTCAGAACTATACACACACATTATACCAATGTGTTTTGATAATGTACTATAATTATGTAAGATATAACCAGTGGGGGGAAATGGGTAGAGAGCACATAGGCCTTCTGTGTCCTATCTTTGCAACTTCCTATGATTCCATAATTATTTCAAAATTAAAACTACAAACATGTCCATGCATGATGAAATCATCCCTCCCACTGATGCACATTAAGGAATTTTGGAAAAAGAAGATGGACTCTTAGCTATAGGTGTAGAAAAAAATGTGTATGAAGCCCTGTGTTTAGTATAGTGTTTGTTTTCATTTGGGAAAAATTCTTTGAGAAATCAGTTAACAGAAGAAATGATAAACTGACCTAAAAATCATAGCTTAGGGCTGTAGCAGAAAACAATGTCTCAACTACAGTGCAGCCTCCTTGGACTACTTGACGTTTCCATATGCAAAAAGAAAAGAAAAAAAAAAAACTTTTATTTTGCCAAATAGTTAACTGAAAGAAGGGTGAGAACTCAAGATATGAAAATATAATGCCGCACAGTGAATGTAAGATACAGTAAAGTCTATATTGATAAAAATAAGGCATCTTTTCTGACCAGGCCAGAAACAGCTTTGATTTAATTCCAAGGAATCTTAACCTATGGCTACCTACCACATCTAAGGAATTGGTAGGGGTGCAGGGTGGTGGGGGAGTGAGAAGCAGGGAAGTTTGCAGGCAAGTTAGAAGCCAATGCCCCAAAGCACACAACAGTAAGTGGCAAGACTTAAGAGCGGTTTGTCACCTTTTTGGTATCATGGACCCCTTTTTGGGAAGCTGATGAATCCCTCTTCTTAGGTACTGCTAATTTTGTCAGGTGTGATAATATTATAGTGGTCATGTTGTTGTATTTAAAGTAAGTTCTGAGGTGTATACTGAAGTATTTATAGGTAGAATGACAAGAGGTCTGTAATTTAAACAGTCCAAGTTGGGGGGGGGGCAGGGGAGGAAACAAATGAAACAAGATGGTCTAAATCTTAACTGTTTGCTAATGGGTACTTGGGAGTCTACTTTTGTGAATGTTTGAAAACTCCATAGTAGAAGACAAACATTAAATAATTTGGGTGTAAATTTTAAAAAATAAAAAATAAAATAAATAAAAAATAAATTCTTATTAATAAATAAATAAATAAATAAATAAATAAATAAATAAAAAGACAAACACTATCTCTGGTCTAAATGTTGCATCTCTATTCCAATGCTCAACATTAATAAGCTGGGCTTCCTTTTTTAAGAAAAGCTACTTAATCATATCTCTCACCAAACATCAACGTACATAAAATAAAAAATATTAAGATACTAAACTGCCCTCCAACCTGGCAATAAGTACCTAGGAAAGGCATAGAAATAAACTTTCAAAACTGTACATTTATCTAAAACAACTGACAATGACTAAAAGCACTACCTTGAATGTGAACCTTCATGATGGATGGCACAGGTTCAAAGAAAAAGTGCAGAATCTTTTAAAACTAAGTTTTTGTCAAGAAAAGGCAACACTTCTTCACTGAATGTTCACTGCTATCTGGTCTCTGGCCTCAAACCTCCACTGAAAGTACTCTTGCTAAAATAACCACTAACCTCAATTCAAATTTCAACTAACGCTTTTTAATCTCCCTTGACTAAGTTTTGAGATTTGTGTTGTTGATCATTCTCCACCAGTCTCCTACTGATGCTTCTCCTTCAAAGGACTCCTTTCAAAAATTTCCTTCCTATCTGCTCCTTAAGCAATCCTCTGTACTGGGTTCCAGGTACCTCATATCTTTTTACTTATTTTTAAGACAATCCTGTAGGTTTTAAAATTCCTTATGTTTTATAAGGAATATAAAAATATTCCTTATGTTTTATAAGGAATATAAAAATATTCCTTATGTTTTATAAGGAATATAAAAATATTCCTTATGTTTTATAAGGAATATAAAAATATTCCTTATGTTTTATAAGGAATATAAAAATATTCCTTATGATTTATAAGGAATATAAATATATTCCTTATATTTAAGACAATCCTGTAGGTTTTAAAATTCCTTGTTTCACAGAAGATGAAACAGAGTTAGAAAGGGTAGGTACAGTAGAAAGAGAAAGACTGAGAAAGGCTGGCTCAGTTGGTACAACATGTGACTCTTGATCTCAGGGTCATGAGTTCAAGCCCCATATTGGGCACACAGATTATTTAAAACAAAACAAAACAAAACAAAACAAAACAAATCCATCTGGGGCGCCTAGGAGGCTCAGTGTGTTAAGCATCTGACTCTTGATTTTGGCTCAAGTCATGATCTCAGGGTTGTGAGATGGAGTCTTGCATCGGGCTTCACACTAAATGCAGAGCCTACTTGAGATTCTCTCCCTCCCTTTCTCTCTGCCCCTCTCTGTGCTCTCCATCTCTAAAAAAAAAATTTTTTTTAACAGCTAAATAAAGTTTCACAGGTCCCTCAAAAGGCAACTCAAAGGACCCCACAAACTGTGGATCACCTTCCCTTACCTGCACCCATTTCTCTCCTCTTTGAATATCCACTGTCAGCCTTACCTTCATTACATAAATCTTTCAATGGCTCAAAGCCATGACTCAAAGTCCAAACCTCACAACTTAGAAGAGATCATTGGAATGCACTTCCTTTGCCTTAAACAAATTCTTACTCATCCTTTAATACTCAGCTCAGCACCTTTTCTGCACATCTTAGCCCGGACTCATCCCTCCCTTGACCTTGGTAGAAGACATAGTACCTTCTCCTCTACACGTTGGTAATGATCAAGACCAGTTTGCAGGTGCTTTCTTACTTTCTGGTCTCCCAACTATGAACAACTTGGTGACGGTAAGTTTCCTGTTCATCCTTGGATTCAAGGATGAACCTATTATCTTGTGGTCCCAGCATTTGGCACACACAAATAAGTTAAAATTTCTGAGCACTTAAACCATAGTTCATGAAATACTTCCTCTGCTCCTATAAAGATGTCATGAATGGGAGCATCTTTTCTGACTGAAAAGAGGGCCTTACAATCCGGCATTTAACTTGGTGAATTCAATAGGGTAATGCCAGAAACTTCATTTTTTTCCCCCAACACATGGAAAGGAGCACCACTTCAATGGAATAAACAAACTCCTACTTGCCAAGTTTAGACTATTGCCATTGGGTCAGGAAATCCCTCCTTCTATCACAGAACTCTGTTTCTGTGGCAAAAAAAGACTTAAATACTGGCATGCCAATTTGGAAACATTTATCTTTTTGACATGGTATATTCCCAGCCAAGTTGTGAACCAGCTTCAGTGACATTTTGTCACTGAAGTGACATTTTAGAAGTGACTCAATATTTCTGGTGGTAGTATTCAGTAATATATAATATGTATACTGCCCTCTTTCTTATTTGAACTTTGTTCAGCTAGCACTATTATTAGGAGGAAAGAAAAGTCTTACTCATACTTAATGTCAGCCTGCCTTGAATCTGACATAGGAATTTACTAACTTTATCAGTCAGATCTAAAATGCCCTTTAAAATAGTCTTAAAAACAGCCTTATTTTTTTAAAAAAGTTTAGAGTTAAGAATTCCCTAATAATCTTATCTTCACTAAGCAGTATTGAATTTAAATAGTTTTCTACAGGTGACTTTGCCTACAAATGTTAACAGACAATTTATAAACTGGAAAATTTTAGGAAGGCATATACTTCTTTTTCTTTTAAAAAGAGAATGCGAGGGGGGGGGGAGAGGGAGAGAGAGAGAGAGAGAGAGAGAGAGAGAGAGAGAGAGAGAGAGAGAGAGAAGCTCAAGTGGGCTCCATGCTCAGCCAGAGCCCGATACGGGGCTCAACCCCATGACCCTGGTATCATGACCCGAGCCAAAATCAAGAGTCAGATGCTTAACCAAATGAGCCACCCAGGCACCCCAGAAAGGCATATACTTGATTGGTAATCAATGACCAGGTCTTGAGATGATCAATTTACAGAAATACTAGCTCACCAAACACTACTCTCAGAAGACATGGAGAAAACAGTATTGGTATTTCAAAACTATTGTGGGATAGCATAAAAAATTAATCTGGGCCAACAGGTTACAGAACACATGCTAGGAACTATTTCCTCACAGACCCTGGACGTACTACTAGAAGGCAGTTTATTTGGTTTTTTTATTTTACTTTTTTTAAAAGGCAGTTTATATTAAGGGTAGAGAACTATCCCAAAATTGCATTCCAGTACTGAAATGCATATTCAAGTTTCCCTTATGATTAGCTAAAGTGACTACAGTATCTCATTTAATGCTCTAGAACTTCTTACATTTCGAATGACTATGAATAATCCTTCATAGTCTTTACTTTTGGTAAGGAGTAACTAAGTGAATCTCTTCTGTGTTCATCCTCCCGGCAGTTGCTGAGGGTTAATCTGGACTCTATTGGGAACGCAGATGAGTACCCAGTTGTCTTCTCATTCAGCCAATCTAAACTAGAGTACAAGACCCTGGAGAAGCATGGGATAGGTGACTGTTTTAATAGTTGTATTAAATGTCCTGCAAAGGGATTTTAAAATATACATACTATTTGATTCAGCATCAAAAAAAGAACACAAAGCTACATTAATCCTAAGATACTGGACTGTAACAACATTGATTACATTCCGAATTTTTAATAGTTTTTGTGGTGGGAGAGAGCGAAAGAAATCACCTAGTTACAAATGCTTAAAAATATGCTATGAACAATGCCAAATTACCACAGGCTGAAACTTTTCTGTATCTACAATAAGACAAACTCACCAATGTAACAGTTTTGAACCTGAAGACTTAAAAATACTTTCCTGGAAGGGACTAGTTACAACTTGTTGCAGTGTAGACTATCAGAGAGAAGAGACCCTGGTCGAGAGCTCTGGAGATCTGCAGAGCTGGCCTCAGTCTTTAGCGGAGTACTTACAAACACATCTGAGTGAGGCAACAATCTGCAGCCTAGGGAACTATCCAAGACCTTTTGAGAGACTGAAAAAGACAATTCCCAAAACTCACACAGGGGTTGTAATAGCTCACATTCCCAATGATCTCAAAAATACATGGTCTAGGGGTGCCTGGCTGGCGGAGTTGGTGGAGCATGTGACTCTTGATCTCGGGGTTGTGGGTTCAAGCCCTATGCTGTGTGTAGAAATTATTTAAAAATACTAACAACAACAACAACAACAACAACAACAACAACAAAAACATAGGCTAGCAGGCAAAATACTCACAAGAATACTGCCTCAATAATGGAGCTGGATTAATTTACTGGGAATAATCCTAGACTGAAGGCTGATCTAGTCCTGCGTAAAGCATAAAAGCAACAAGCACTAAGAAAACTGTTCCAATAACTTAACTCAAAACATCAGAACAAAAGCTCAAAAATATTTAAAGGAATAAAAAAAAAATCCACATTTAACAGAATAAAATCTACAACTGGCCTCCAATCAGAAATTACAAAGAAACAGAAATGTATGATGTATACTGAGAAAAAATTTAACCAATGGAAACAGACTAGAAATGATACAAACAATAGAATTAATAGACACATCAAAACACCTATCGACAATATTCCATTTAGTCATGAAAGAAGAAAAAAAAAGCATAAGCATGTCAAGGAGATATGGAAGATATGTTTAAAAAATCCAAATTGGATTCCTAGAAATTAGAAATATATCCGAGATTAAAATACATTCTAAATGTATCTCTGCCTCAGCCAAGCCTCCGCACTGCACAAATTAAGTCTACTTTCTTCAAGATAAAGGACAAGTTCCCATATGTTATTCACCACATTTCAGTCTGATCCCAACCAGCACCTCCAATCTCCACAACAAATACTTGCTGAATTAAAGGGAATGCCTAAACACAGAGGTAGACAAAAAGGCCTCCGTAATTAATTCAACCATGTGCCAGGTATTAATCTAGAACTGGAGATAGCGCAATAAACCAAACAAACAAAAGGTGATGTTCTAATAATCCAAACAGCTGCCACAAAATCTGTCACAAAATAATAACAAAAAGATACATACCCATGCCCTTACTTAGAACTGTTTATATTTCCAAATTACAACAACTTAGTTAACCTAATTTCCCAGCCCACAATAAATCAAAAATAGCAAATTACTGAAGGATGCATAGGTTACTTAAATACACTGAAAGATGTCAAGAGCAAAGCAAAAGCTCTTACAGCAAAGATGATGACACAAAATTAAAAAGCAGAAACAGAGAGGTGCCTGGGTGGCTCAGTCAGTTAAGCATCCAACTTTTGATAATGGCTCAGATCATGATCTCACGGTTTGTGAGATTCAGCTGCACTGTCAGTGTGGAGCCTGCTTAGGATTCTCTCCCTCTCTCTCTGCATCCCCCCCAAATAAACAAACATTTTTTAAAAAACAGAAACAGAAAACACAACAAATTTAGTGTAGAGGCAAGCAACTCTGCATACTTCAATCACTGAGGCACTCCCAGCTCAATGACTGACCTAGGTATATACCAGAACGTACAGTGTGGTTTTTTTCCGTCACACTGGACCAACTTTACAGTCCAAATACCTTGTTTAAGAAGACTAGGACATGTGAAATGTAACAACTGCCATTCAAACGGACTACAAAAAACATAACATCAGTCAAGTTAAAGAAGGAAATACACAGGCCTGGAAGTTTATACAACAAACTTTCAAGGACAAACAAATGACAATGTTACTATTTCACTTCATAATATATTATGGGTTTTTATTTTAAGTTTATTTATTTTGAGAGAGACAGAGCGCAGAGGAGGGGAAGAGAGAGAGGGAGAATCCCAAGATATGGGGCTCAAACTCACGAAACTGTAAGATAGTGACCTGAGCCGAAATCAGGAGTCAGATATTTAACCAACTGAGCCACTCATGTGCCCTGGTTCTTACTTAGTTTTATGGGTTTTTTAAAAATCTGGCTCTACTAGCATTTTGATCCACTTAATTATGTATTTTGTATTTTTAAACTTTAAAGGTGCAGCCCTTGGTTTGTGTTTTAACCTAATTCAAAACTATGACTGAAAAGAGTGGAACCACACTGGAAATGGTAGCAACACAGAATCCCACCGACCTGTTCTACCTCTCCTGGCCTGCAAGGGAGGTGCTGGAGAGGTCTACAAAAAACCCTAGTGTTCCCACCGATGAAACAGGCTAAAAATTACTGAGATTAGTATCAGAAATTAGAAATTAGAAAACAAAATTAGAAACCTGTCCTTTTGTAATTACCACTGTGAACAACTGATTCAACAAGGATTACCAACAACTGCTAAAAAATACTAAATGAAAGGTTCTGTGAAAGAGGACAGACCCACTGTCTCAAAGTATCATCCCACAGACTTCTCACTAATCACAAAGGGAGTGAGGTTCCTTTGCAAGAGAGACATGGCGGCCACCACCATAACCAAGTGATCAAACTCAGCTGATGGCACCAACATTGTATCTCTTGCTGCAGTAAGAAATGCCATCACCTATCAAGTATTCTTGCTAAAAATATTCAACCTGAGTCTGATTATGAGAAAGAAACTGGATGAATACAAAATGTGGGAGGGACATTCTACAGATCAAGTAGCCTGGGACCCTTCAAAAAAGTTAATGTCATAAAGACAAAAAGAAGGTAGGGGAATTGTTCTGGATTAAGAGAATATAAAGAGGCAGCAACCAATGCAATGCATGCACTTACTGAATCCTCAATCAAAAAGTAAAATAGCTATAAAAGAAATATTTGGAACTAGGGACAATCTAAACATGAACTATGTATACTAGATGATATTATAATATTATTAAATTTTAGGAGTGATATCGGTATTGTGATTATATAGACGATGACCTTATTTTTTTTTTTAATTTTTTTCAACATTTATTTATTTTTGAGAGAAAGACAGAGTGTGAGCAGCAGAGGGACAGAGAGAGAGGGAGACACACGATCCAGAGCAGGGTCCAGGCTCTGAGCTGTCAGCACAGAGCCCGACATGGGGTTCGAACCCACAGACCGCAAGATCGTGACCGGAGCCCAAGTCAGACACTTAACTGACTGAGCCACCCAGGTGCCCCACGACGATGACCTTGTTCTTAAAGAGATAAAAGCTGAAGGATCCAGAATCATGATGTCTACAACTTCAAGTGGTTCAGCAAAAATGGAAAAAGCATATATACATATGTGCTTGTGTGTACATATATGTTTGAGAAAGCAAATATAGCAAAATATCAAAAATGGTGACTCTACATAAAGGGTATGTGGATGTTTCCTCTACTATTCTTTCAACTCATTATGTTTGAATTATTTTGAAAATAACAACACTAAGAAGAAAAAAGGTCATTAACATCCCCTGAGCACACAGAGGAAGACCGTAGTATTATCCTCACTAAAATCACCTTGTAATTAAATATTCAAAGTACCATTCAAACATACATACAACTTTGGAACTCCAACCTGCCATTTTCAAACAGTGCTTTCTTCTCTGATACAAGACCTTTACCAAATCTGTGTGTATTTCTTGGAAAAGATGATATAAAAGACTGCCTGCACTCAAGTCAACTACTTAACAGGAAGAAGAAAACAGGTAAGGTTATTTCAGGTAACTAGTGAATGGAAAGATTTGGAAGACAAGAATATCTGTATGTTTCCTTACACAGCAGGTCAAAAAAACAGGAGCAATTAGGCATAGAACATTATGTAAGGCAATCATCTTACCTCCTAAAGCCTAGAATTAGGCTGCCTCTCAAAGAAGCAAATGAGAAAGGCAATGTATTCGATTCCACTGCAAAAGAAAGTGATCATCATTAAATCCCAGACCAAACCCAAAAAACTTAAAAATTATCACCTTATTTGGAAACACATTTATAGCAATACTTTTTCATTTTCATTTTGGAAATTGTTTTTAAAATGGAAATGTTCTGATACAAAATTAATTAGATGATGCAGTAATGTATACCTACAACATAAGCCATCCTTTAAAAACATTTTTATTCCATGTTCATGAATATATACAACTAATGAATTTGTGTTTTTTTGGTATAAATGGTAATAAGTAATCTACCAGCACACTGACAGTCAGTCTGGTACGCATGCCAAAACTGTACATTACTAGACAATGTGGCCCTACAAAGGAAGAAACTGTAACTACCCATAGGACTTCTGTCCTTCAAAGGAGAAAAGTTCTGGGGTACTTGGGTGGCTCAGTTGGTTAAGCGTCTGACTTCGGTTCAGGTCATGATCTCACGGTTCGTGGGTTTGAGCCCCGTGTCAGGCTCTGTGCTAACAGCTCAGAGCCTGGAGCCTGCTTCAGATTCTGTGTCTCCCTCCCTTTCTCTCCCTCTCTGCCTGTTCCCTGCTCAAATTCTGACTCTGTCCGTCTCGCGCACGCTTGCTCTCAAAAATAAACATTAAAAAAAAATGTAAGGAGAAAAGTTCTTTTCTCAGAGTAGCACTGGGTTCTGTAGAACCACTTACACTTTGTCATTCCATTTTCCACTATGATCAATATAACCTCATACACGTAAGAGTGACAGCCTAAAGTCATAAGTCTTCACCTCTGTTAGATAACTGATTTATATTCACCTTCCACTTATCTAAGTATTTGCTTGTTCTATTATTCATTTTATCATTTAACAATTTACATCTTTGTATGTTTCAATGATGACATCGTAAGCCTGATTGCCTTACCACATAAGGCCTGATTCTTCACATAACCCTTACTAGCAAGGGAGGAAATCAAAGTAGGTAACTCCTGAATTTATTTTTCCCTGCCACTGTATTAAAATGGTGCCATGTTGCAAGTAACTGATTTAATCTTTTCATACATAATGTGACTACTGAATGATCCAAGATGGACAGAATTAGAGAGGAGCTCATAGTCGAGGTAAATTCTGAAAACAGAATCAATAAATACAGTTTAGTGAAGATTAAGATACCTGGTTAACTTAAAAACAAAAACACAACTCATGGGAAAGTCACATAAGATTTTAAGAGTATTTGCCCATCTCTTCTAAACATGAATTAAAATTTAACTCACACACATAAGAAAACTATTTTAGATCAACTGTTATATCCTTCAACAGGGAATATAAGTTTCTCAATGGTTTTACACATAACTAAAAAATCTGAAAATCATTTTTTAAATGACCAGCATTTAGTCACTCAAGGAAGTTTTAAAGTGGACATAACTACATGCTTTTCAGCAACCTTTAATAAAACTGCTTGATGAAATTAATTTTCCACGCCTACAAACAAGTGGGGAAATGTTTCCTACTACTACACAAAGTGGATCAAGACAAGCCACTTATTCTTCTCTACTACTTGCTATTCCTTTTGATGTAGTAACCAAAAGTGCCTACCTCAGAGCTGCCTACAGGGAATACCAGCAATTATAGAACTAACTGCTTTTCAAAGACCTGTAAATCAAAGCAGGGAGGGGAGGGCACTGACAGGAGTGGCCTGAAGTACTTCTTAAGTTCCTAGAATTTTTCTTTTTCAAATTTAATAGCCTCTTGAAACGTTATTTTTACACTATTCACACTAGTATTTTACAGAATATTGTCAAGTTTTTATTCATTAAAAAGTGACCAGAAACATCTTAGCAAGATGAAAGCTGCCGACAAAACGCATCTAGTTTCCTTAGCAACAAATAAGTCTTAAAATCAGGTGGCTGACAACAAAGCGGAATGGATGCTACAGGGAAAAGGCAGCTCTCGTGTATACACCTCGTGCACCCAGATTCCTCTGCTAACACTTCTGTTTTTGACCTGTGAGGAAGGCAAATTTTTATATTATACTGAGTAGAAGGCAAAATCAATACCCTCAGATAGCAGCTAGCATTAACACCCAACCTTAAACTCAAATAACTACACCTCCAGGAGTCACCATTCTTCATACTCAATACCTTGCCTTTCCCTTATGATATTACGATGAACTATTTTCAATACCAGTAATATGGTTTTTACAATGTTTCCACCTATGCAATCTGGGTACACATTAATCCAAGATGGACTTCTAACATTTTAGGAGTATAGAAACTGATGTTTGTGCGTTTTCTTTTTAAACAGCATCTTTTTCACAGGATTAGAAAAATGGTCAAGTAATGTCATAGATAAGTTCAAAAATGAAAACTGTAAGAAATGTCTTATTCATCAAAATGTGGGTAGGGTGAAAGAATCAGGTCAAATGACACAATCTTGGTTCCGGCTCAATCACTAACTTTGACCAAATCATTTAACATCTCTGCCTTTCTTCACCCATCAGTGCAGGTAATTTTATTAACATGTGATGAACACTGTAAAGCACCGTAGCATTTGTTAAGTGTTTAGTAAACATCTGCTGTATTTTGGTTAATGGGGACTAGGAGATGGGCTTCATGGAACAGTGGCTATAATATGCATCAGTTTGGAAAACACTTTCAGAAACAATATCTCCTATGATTTTCACACTGACTTGCACAAGGCAGATAAGTAACACTATCCCCATTTCAAGAAATTGAAGCAAAAGGACTGTTCCAGGTCCCATAATCAGTGGCTTAATTATAAATAGAACCAAGTCTTCTGGGTCCTAACCTACTACCAAATAATCTCCAAGGTTCTTTTAACTTTAAAATTACTTCCAAATTGTCCATAAGTTAAACTCATAAACTGTCTTATCAATCTCGCTTAAGCAAAACATATTAAAAAAACACAGAAAGTTACCTTGACCTTCCCTGAGGTACGTATCAAGGGCATGAACTACCCTGTATGCCCTCAATAGTAACTGAAATCAATACCTGTCAAGTTTACAGCTAATGTTGCATACTTACAAAATGATAAAACATAGGATAAATTCCCAGTAACTGCTTCACTTCTGAATTCAGCTTGTGAAAATACATTATTTTCAGGTAGACATCCATTTTCCTAGGGATAAAGCATATTTCAATGATAACATGCCTCAGCTATAAATATGTTGATATGCCATTCAAATTTCCTGTTTTCCCATTTCTTTATATCAACACATTCTTTGATAATCCTTCACCCAAAACAATCATTTTCTAGAACAATACGTAAACTGAATAAATGAACTTTAACAAAACTATGAGATAGAGTTTCAACATTCCAAATTAAATACCTAATCTTCAAATTCAAATATGTGTTACCCTTAGGATGCCTTCCTTCCAGAAAGAATTTATTATTGAAGGCATGAGACCAATTCTCTCATTCATAACAAAAATTCAATGCACTTGGATTTAACACCAAATGGTGTTAAACAATTTAACACCAAATGGTTAATCATGTGGCCCAATGCCATCATTTGTTTAATAATTTAATATCTGAGCCAAAATTCAACTCCAATACATTTACTGACTCACTGTATACTAGCACAATATTGAAAGCAACCTAATCAATAATAAGCAATAACTAGAAATAAATTAAGGTATATCCATACAATAAAACAGCACTCAAGCATAAAAAAATAACTATTGGAATTACACACTGGAATAGAAAGTGCCAAGTGAAAAAAGTAGGTTGGGGAAGTAAGACCCTGTGGGGAAATGAATTTTTAAATATAAATTTTTTAACAGTAAAATATGTATACCACAGGCTCGAAATACTCTCCTAAATACTCAGGGAAGAGAGGTAAAGACACTTAAGATATAAACTCTGCCTTTAAAAGGACTGTAGTTATGTAATTATTTCAAAGAAAGAAAAGAACACTAAAATTATTAGAAAAATCTAGGCATTATGGGAATAACCACCTAGGAAACAGACCTTCTAAACAAAGTATTTCTTATTAAGGTGGCTGGTGCTCTGCCATAATGTTCCTAACTGCAGACCACTTTGTTCTGAAAACGCAAAGTACAGCCCTTGCTGATCCAATGCATTATCCAAGTCAATTACTTCATTTGCCCCTTCATAAATGCCTTGCCTCTTGTGACGGGAACAGGAATTACTGGGTAGGAAAATAATGCTTTGCAGTCAAACAAAAGATTATTTTAAAAAAAGAATAAGTGTACTATGTATGGTAAGTATACTAAGACTGTATTATGAAAATTCATATACAAGTGAAAAGTAATGGTCAAAAACTGAAAACTTGTAGTTACACTGTAAAGCAGGATTAAGGAGCGTCTAAATGTTTTATTTACATTTTTCTTGATATTGACATATTGCCTTTTAACACACAAGAAAATTGGTGTTTTACCTTTTCAAGTTTTTTAAGTTTAACCACTATAGATGTTACACTAACTGGTGTTTTTACAAAGCTTTTAGAAAATTGTATACAGACAATGACCATTTTTAGTACTAAGCTTAATGACTTTTCTTTTTTGGGGGTTACTACTAAACAATTAGGGAGGAAAGAAATCTCTTCAATTATGAACTTAAAACCACACTTACTTGTACTCACCTGCAAAACCCCACGAACTGACCTCACACTATCAAAGGAGGGAAACACGTAATTTATATAGGTCTCCTGATCAGGATTTACTCCCACTTCATTCATTGCTTTGAGAACTTCAATTATACCTATAAGATAAAATTTAGAAGCACAGAAATAAAATACTTGGAACAAATTAACAAAAGATCAGAAAGTTCAGTTTATTTACTTTCTGAATCATAATGTATGAAAGAATACTCATTTTGTCTAAAAAGAGAAAGCAGAGGGGCGCCTGGGTGGCGCAGTCGGTTAAGCGTCCGACTTCAGCCAGGTCACGATCTCGCGGTCCGTGAGTTCGAGCCCCGCGTCGGGCTCTGTGCCGACGGCTCAGAGCCTGGAGCCTGTTTCGGATTCTGTGTCTCCCTCTCTCTCTGCCCCTCCCCCGTTCATGCTCTGTCTCTCTCTGTCCCAAAAATAAATAAACGTTGAAAAAAAAAAAAAAATTAAAAAGAGAAAGCAGAAAAGCAAAAGAAGTGGGAAATACGATGACAAATCTATTAATCCAGTGGCAAGTACTAAGGGAATATCCCACAAATTATAACTGTAAGAAAATTTAAAACAATTGAAAAATAAGCCTAATACTTCTGGTATTATACAAATGAACACAGATCATAAAATAGCATTGCTATTACACAGCAGTGATGGATCAACACAATAAAACTTGACCAGAATAAACACTGCAGAGGGAAGGGATGAGCAGGGCACAGGGCGAGGGGATCTGTCAAGGACAAAAGTGTTCTCTCAAGCCCTTATATTAAAAATTCCCTAATTGTTAACTTTAAAAAATTTTTTTGAAGTTTTTATTTATTATTCTTGAGAGAGAGAGAGAGAGAGAACAAGTGAGCAAGCGAGCATGAGTGGGGTAGGGGCAGAGAGAGAATTCTAAGCAGGGTCCAAGCTGTCAGCTCAGAACCCAATGTGGGGCTTGAACTCACGAAACAGGAGATCATGACCTGAGCTGAGATCAAGAGTCAGACACTCAACCAACTGAACCACCCAGGCACCCCTTAACTTCCGATTTCCTATTTTATAGGAGTAAAAAGGAATAAGGAACAACAGATTCTAAGAAATTATTACCTCGATATAGTTAAAAATAAAAATCTACAAGATTGTTTCTCCCTTCTCCCACTTACAAAAAAAATCTTTTATTAACGTCTTAAAAGTCACTGCATGTTTTCCAAAGCTATAGTTAGGTTCAAATAATGCAAACAGATTCCTTTTTTTAAATTTATATTTTAATGTTTATTTATTTTTCAGATAATGCGAGAGACAGAGTGTAAGCAGCAGAGGGGAAGACAGAGGGAGACACAGAATCTGAAGCAGGCTCCAGGCTCTGAGCTGTCAGCCCAGAGCCCAACGTGGGGCTTAAACTCATAAACCGTGAGATAATGACCTGAGCGGAAGTCAGACACTTAACCAACTGAGCCACTCAGGCGCCCCCAAACTGATTTCTTTATACAAGACCAATTAATCTGGAAAATTACCAAACTACTCAGGTGTCACCTAACTTGACACACAGTTTAATAAAAGAAAGGACTCTTTAAAACTTATTTTCTTTAGTTTCATTACTTTCACATTAAAACTTCCCCTAAAGATCCCTGTGTTTGCCCTATCACATCATCTACAGAAAAATTACATTTCTACAGGGGCGCCTGGGTGGCTCAGTCGGTTGAGGGTCCAATTTCAGCTCAGGTCATGATCTTGCAGTCCGTCAGTTCATGCCCCATGTCAGACTCTGTGCTGACAGCTCGGAGCCTGGAACCTGCTTCAGATTCTGTGCCTCCCTCTCTCTCTGTCCCTCCCCATTCATGCTCTCTCTCTGTCAAAAATAAATAAACATTAAAAAAAATTTTTTTAATTACATTTCTACAAATTTGTTATATAATGTGCTCTAGCGCAATACTTGATTGTAAATTCCCACTGAGTACAGAAATGTATAGGCAAGTGTGACAACATTATGAATATCTGCACATTTATTTATTTTAATGTTTCTTTATTCTTGAGAGACAGACAGAGACAGAGTATGAGTGGGGAGGGTCAGAGAGACAGGGAGACACAGAATCTGAAGCAGGCTCCAGGCTCTGAGCTGTTAGCACAGAGCCTGATGTAGGGCTTGAACTCACAAACTGTGAGATCATGACCTGAGCCGAAGTTGGACACTTAAGCGACTAAGCCACCCAGGCACCCTGCACAATTCTTTTAGATAAAATTCAGATTATTATTCAGATTAAACAGTTTATTATACTTAAAATCACCTAATGATCTTCAAAACCTTAAATATTTAAACGTATTTTTTAAGATACAAATACAATACTTAAAAAACCCTCAAGGTAAAGCATGTGCTTAGTTCTAAGTTTAGGAGAACATGCATGCTGGTCCATAGAGCACACAACAGGCATAACAATATTTGTAAGCAAAATTTAGGAGAAGTATTCCTCTAACAATTCACTAGGAATTACTACTAGTAACATTGATAACTATCATAAAAAATGGCAAATCACACTATGCTCTTCTTTACATGCAAAGATTACTAAGCACTTGAGAGGAGGGCATAGCTAGTTGCCTTTCAATTGCTAGTAACAGACTTGTGCTAATCTAATGTCCTCAATGTCCTTTCTCACCAACAGGGATTGCTTTCATGACCACGGTTTAAAGTAAATAACTAAGTTTCTAGTAAGACTCTCCAACAAAATGACAAAACAAAAACAAGTTCAAAGTTTAAAGAGACCTTTAAGTTTAAAGAGCTTTCTACCCTGTTCTGGCACTTAATTCTAGTGTAAATCTGAGCAAATAACTTCCCCTCTCTGAGCCATAATTTCTTTTTTTTTTTAATTTTTTAATGTTTATTTATTTTTGACAGAGAGACAGAGCATGAGTGGGGGAGGGGCAGAGAGAGGGAGACACAGAATCTGAAGTAGGCTCCAGGCTCTGAGCTGTACGCACAGAGCCCGATGTGGGGCTCAAACTCATGGACCGCAAGATCATGACCTGAGCCAAAGTCGGACGGTTAACTAACTGAGCCACCCAGGCGCCCCTCTGAGCCATAATTTCTTAGCTTACACATTAGAAATAACAATATGCCAGGAACCATGCCTTTTAGACACTTCATCAAAAAACACTTGGCTTAATCCTTCCTAACTACCATCCTTGTTAGATTCAGCAAATTGATATGTGTCAAGGCACTCAATGAAGGGAAAATTTTTCTGACTTATAGAGTCTAGGCCTAGTGAATAAATAGAAACGGTATCAAGAACTGTAAGTACTACCCACAGGCATGGAAGAAATTCTTGTGGTCTAGGCCTAGAGGAAGACTGAGAACAGGAAAAAGAGAACACACTGAACAGAAAGAATCCTAGTACTTAGTTTTGATCAATTTATCAACAGCTGACTCCTGAACAACATGGGTTAGGGGCGCTGGCTCCAGTGCAATTGAAAATCCGCACATAACTTCTGAGTCTCTAAAAACTTAACTACTAACAGCCTAATGATGACCAGAAGCCTTATCAAAAACAATCAATTAGTACATTATTTTGTATGTGCTATGTATTAAATACTGTATTCTTACAATAAAGTAACCTAGAGAAAAAAATGTTATACAGAAAGTGTAAGTTCTCTCTCTCCCTCTCTCAAAAGAAAGAAAGAAAGAAAGAAAGAAAGAAAGAAAGAAAGAAAGAAAAGAAGGGGCTCAGTTAAGCATCCAACTCTTGATTTTGGCTCAGGACATGTTCTCACGGTTCTCTCACGGTTCATGAGATCAAGCCCCGCGTCCAGACAATGCAGAGCCTCCTTGGGATTCCTGCTCTCCCTCTCTCTCTCTGCCCCTCCCCCGCTCACATGCACATTCTCTCTCAAAATACTAAAAAATAAACTCAAAAAAAGAAAAAAAAATCGTTAAGGAAGAGAAAATACATTTTCAATACTGTATTTATTTAAAAAATCCGGGGGTGCCTGGGTGGCTCAGTCAGTTGGGTATCTGACTTCGGCTCAGGTCATGATCTCACAGTTCGTGAGTTTGAGCCCTGTGTCAGGCTCTGTGCTGACAACTCGGAGCCTGGAGCCTACTCCGGATTCTGTGTCTCTCTCTCTCTCTCTCTCTCTCTCTCTCTCTCTCTCTGCCTCACCCCTGCTTGCTGTCTCTCCGAACTGAATTAACATTTAAAAAAAATTTTTTTTAATAAATAAATAAATAAATAAATAATAAAAATAAAAAATCCATGTTTATGGGAACCTATGCAGTTCAAACCTGTTACCTGTATTTTCAGGGGCCAAGTGTATTAACAAGGCTTTCGACTCAGTCTACTGGGGGCGGGGGGGTGTACTTCTCTATGTAAATAAAGCTGGAAATGTCTTCAGAAGTCAATCTTTATTTTAACCAAAGTGTTAAACTGAATGATTTCTCTAAGATCAAAGGCATATCTTGAATAAGAAACCAAGTCTCCTAGGGCAGGTGGGTAGCTCAGGCAGTTGAGCATACAACTCTTAATTTTGGCTCAGGTCATGACCTCACAGTTTGTGGGTTTGAGCCTCATGTCAGGCTCTGCGCTGACAGTACAGAACCTGTTTGGGATTCTCTCTCTCCCTCTCTCTCTGTCCCTCTCCAGGTCGCATTCCCTCTCTCTCTCAAAATAAATAAATAAACATTAAAAAAAAAAAAAGTTTCCTAATTGCTGGCAGGTGCTCATAACACCACAAAACTGCAAAAACCTACACTTTATCCTGGAATCAGAAGAACGTGGGATCAAGTCCTTGCTCTGTCACCAAAAACTGATTTTTAGCAGTTCTTCGTCTATAAGAATGATGATAATAAAACTTTGCACTTAGCTCTCAAGGTGGTCATTTAAATTAAAGGAAAAAATGTGTGAAACCCTAAAAATACTAAATAAATGTTACTAGTAACAATAATGATTTCATTTTTTTAGCTGTCTTAAAATACCCTAGTAATTTTTTAAATTTTCTTAGTGATACACAGAGTAAATGCAGAATAATGTAACTATATATTTGATTTTCTGATGTCTGAAAATAGACCAACAAATTGAATGTAAACAGAAGATTCTTATTTCTGTACAAAACACTTCACTCTGATATCTAGGATCCAAAGACATTTTATTCTCTTAACTCATTGTTCTTCCAAAAGGTACATTAGGGGGAGGAGTGTATTCTGCTCATTTAGAGGATGTGTGATGCCAGCATTTTTTAACATGTATTTTTCTAACTGAAATTAAAGTTGGTTTAAGAAAACCCAGGTCCAGGGGCACCTGGGTGGCTCAGTCGGTTAAGCGTCCGACTTCGGCTCAGGTCATGATCTCGCGGTCCGTGAGTTCGAGCCCCGTGTCGGGCTCTGTGCTGACAGCTCAGAGCCTGGAGCCTGTTTCAGATTCTGTGTCTCCCTCTCTCTCTGACCCTCCCCCGTTCATGCTCTGTCTCAAAAATAAATAAACATTAAAAAAAAATTTTTTTTTTTTTAAAAAGAAAACCCAGGTCCACACCTGCCTGATCAGTTAAGTTCAGTCGCTCCCTTAGGCATTCTGAGGGAGGATACAAAGATATTCACTTCAATAATTACAGTCCGATGGGAGGACAGAAAAACTTATCAATAAGGAGAAAAACACATGATTGATCTCACATACCCACTTACCTCCTCCTAAAAAATACAATTCATGTATTTTTTTAATTTTTTAAATATTTATTTATGTATTTTGAGAGAGAGGGGACAGCAGGGGGGGAGGAGGAAAGAGAGAATCCCAAGCAGGTGCCTTCATATTTCTCTTTTACTTATTTTTACTTTTATCTTTTTTTAAAAATTTTTTCTACGTTTATTCATTTATTTTGAGAGAGAGAGAGAGAGCACGAGTTGGGGAGGGGCAGAGAGAGAGGTGAGAGTGAGAATCCCAAACAGTCTCCATGCTGCCAGCACAGAGCCCAACACAGGGCTTGAACCCATGAACCGAACCATGAGATCATGACCTGAGCCGAAGTCAGATGCTTAACCAACTGAGCCACCTAGGTGCCCCTCGTATTTTTCTTTTAAATAAAAAGATTAAAATAATCATATATTAACCTAGGGAAACATAGATTCCAAACCTCTGTGAACTTAGAAAATTGAACTAAGACTAAGCAATCGAATACAAATATTTAAGGAGCACCTGATGGCTCAGTCGGTTGAGCCACCAACTCTTGATTTTGGCTCAGGTCACAATCTCACAGTTGTGAGATCTGAGCCCTCAGCAGGGCTCCGTGCTGGGCATGGAGCCTGCTTAAGATTCTCTCTCCCTTTCCCTCTGTCCCTCCCCCACTTGTGCACGTGCTCTCTCTCTCTCTCTCTCAAAAAAAAAAAAAATTTTTTTTCAAAGATAGTCACGACAAAGTTTATGAATCCAGAGGAAAGCCTCCATTCAAAAAGCTTTGTAGAATTAAAATAGTTTATACTTTTGGGAAAGATAAATGGTTGATCTGAACAACTTCCACAAACTATGACCACTTACTCCATATGATTTTTGACTCTTATGTAGGGCACTCCCTCTACCAGAGGCAATATCTTATTTCTTGAAAAGTATTCTCTATTCAACCAACTTTATTCAATTGGCATTCAAGCTTCTGTATGGCCCCTTCCTTACAGATCTTATCCCTTCTATACTCTTAACTTTTCGGTTTTCTAAATATACTCAGGGATATAAATCCTCAATCATTTTGGGTTATTCCCTCTCATTCAGGCCAACTTGCTAAAATTCTAAGTGGTGACTTTTCCATTTGTGTCACAGAGAAAAATACTAGTAAGATGAGCTATAAGGAAATCACTGTGAGAATCTTCCTTAGGGGTTGGTGATGGCTGAACTGGCAGCCAGAAATATTCTAGAATTCAATAATAGTATGAATGATCGTAGTATCGTGGAAAACTCTTGCTTCAGTTTGATCTGATCTCTAAATACCTTTCTTTGATTTCATGAAGGGTTTTATCTATTCCTTATGAAATGCTCCTCTACATCTTCCAACACTACAGCTGTTATTTTCTTCTGTTCTTTCTACCAGTTTATATAGGACATTTTCCTGGACAAGAACAAGTTCATTGCACTGATAAAAATGTGACCTTCTTACCTGACCCTGAAGAAACCATACAAAGTATGTATAGCCATTTTGTTGTCACATGAAGGACAACTGGAGAACACATACTTTACTATATTTCTGGACCTCCCACAAAGGGAGAAACTAGTTTTTAAAAACTGTAACACAACTGACAGTATCTTGTACCTCAAGTTACCTTTCTCAGCTTTTTAAATGTTTTTGCAGATAAAACCATCACTGATCAAAAAACTTATACCACTTTTTTAAATGTCCTAATGTAAAAACTGGCATCTAACTTTTAGTTAATAGCTAAGAATTTTATAAAATAAACACAGCATAACACTTACAAATGTCTAATACGGAGGTGTTATGATATTTAAAAAGAGTGTTTAAAATAGAACAGAAATCCTCAGTTCTAAGCCCAGCAGCACTGACAGCTAGGTGTAGAACCCAAGGTCAGTCATGGAATCTCTCTGCTGCTCTCAGTTACTTCGTTAATATAAAGCAGTCTTTCAACAAGGCACCTTTGTGATCTGAATTATAAGCTTCTAAGAGAGGATGGATTGAAGATAAAGCCCATTTTTCTACTAGTCTGAGCTACAACTATCAAAAGAAATCACCTGAATTCTTCTATGCTTACTAAGTTGTTAAAGTGTGGTAACCAATTCAAGTGTAGGCACACTGATACGGTTGAAGAAAGCAAATTTTCCTGATGAACAAACAAACATTTCAACAGGGGTATTTTCTTATCTGTGTAGAGGTGGACAATATGAATATGCCCGAAGATTTTCATGGAATGATGTAAATTTTCTCTGGTTCAAAATACTGTGTTAAAGGTTACTTCTTGCGAGCTTTCAGAACTGGAGGATGTGCAAAGAGTTAATCAACTAGCATACTGTTTTCATGAAGATTTTTCTAAAAAGGATTTTGAGACTTTTATAGCCAGAAACAATTAGGGAATACTTGTTTCACTATTTCCTTTAGACCAGAAGACGACTATATTTAAAATAAAATTGCAATATGAAAGTCTGCTAAAAGCACTTTTTTTGTTGTTTGTGCATTTTGTTTGTCACCCAGTGTCATACTAACAACTCTGCATCTCATTCTAAAGCACATTATACTGCGAGATAAAATGAAAAAGACCATTTTTTGTTTCCCCAAGGGGGAAGTACTTCTGTTAAAAGCATCTTTTTATGAGACTACTCTTTCTGAATTACCAATAATGCAAACCAAAGAATTAGATACTGTACTCTAAAATTTAATATTTGTTCAATTCTTATTCATATCCTATAGGTATCCCATTTGTACAAGGAAAAAGTATGCTAAATGCGTAAGCGTACTTAAGAACCTGAGAGATTGAACATTTCTGTCCTTCAATCAGCAGGCTGTCAGGTCATGAGCACTCATTTTGCAATAAAAGTTTTCCTGCCTTTCCTATTATGTAACTCAGCTCAGTTAAGGAGACTGGTCCACAAAGAAAATGGCTTGATTATGTATAACTTTATCTTGAATAAGGCTAGACAAATTAATTTTGAACGGTATATGTAAAATCAAAAACTAAGGAGTTTTTCGAAAAACTTAAAAATAAAAAACTGTTTAAAACTACACTCATAAGTCTGAATATCAAGATCAGAGACGAAGTCAGAATGAAATTAAGACGAAAGAAATCCACTATGTTTTTAAAAATGCTTACCCAATTCTTGACTCTGACTGCAATCAATTCTATTTTCTCAGAAGGTCTACTACTCAGAGAGAAGTTTGCCTTCCCAAAGAATCCAACTAGATGTGTGTAGAAACTTACACTGGATCTCTGGACCATTATGAATCTGTAAAAGGCAAAACCTAACCTTGAACATTTTTCTCCTTCTGATGTCCAGCTAGCAATGGCCAGAAATAATGAGTTCTGACAGGAAAACCTTCTTCCTTCAGAGCCTTCATTAGAGCTTTTGCCAAATCTGAAAGAGATATCATAAAATATTACAAAGCTACTTCAGCAAAACTTATTTATGTCAGTTTTAATGATGAGAATATCATACCACTTTTATTGGCTTGTAATGCGCAGTGGAGTGTGAACTGCAAAGGAGATGTATGCATCTGGGATTCCTTTAACTGCTTGCAGTAATCTTTCAGCTTCTCTGCAGGCTAGGGGGAAAAGGTACCACACATCAGCCGGGTCTGCAAATATCCTACCATTTGACCTTCTGCAGATATGCTACCACTCCTGGAATGAAAAATTTCAACCTCTCGTCCTCTTTCTAACTGATAAACTTATAACACAGAAACAAAGTTTTCATAATGTTTGTAATTGGTCTCATCTCACAGTATGTTCTTCTACTTTATAGACTCTTATTTCACTGCCTATTACACTGTCAATAAAGTAAAAACAGACAGGATACCGTATTCATAGTCACACAGTGTCGTAAAAAGAAACTGCCAAAGTCATTCAGATTGTCTTCCCTTGATACAGGACATGCTAATAAAATTTGGAATGCTGTATCTTCCAATTTTTCAGTGACTAAAAGCAGAATAAGGTTCATTGCATCTGGGAAGAAAAGAAAAGAAGACATATTCTGTTACTGAATTGAATAATATTTTTACACTGCAGCCACTCTGAAAGACAAACTTATGAACTACAAAAGCCAAAAGGACATATCTCCCTAGATAACAGTGAAACACTTCCAAATCAAAACATTCCCATCTGCTCATTAACTCAAGTTGTTTAGTTCATTAATCTGACTTCTAAGAGTCCTGTGTTCATGTACTACAATCCCCTATCGTTAGAGAATGCCCTTTCCATCATGTAAGAATAGTAATTCAGATTTTTAGAAAAATCATAAAAATAAATTTTTAAAAACTACCTGGAATATATCTTCTTTCATATGTAATTTTTTCCAAAATTTCTGGGACATATTGAGAATACCCAGCTTTACTGAAACTAAAAATAATTTGCAATAAATCACGGTCCATAAGGTAAAGATCAGACTTCTTCACCTTCTCCAGAGTCTGTAGACAGTTTCAGAAATTAGAAGAACGAGTTAGAAACCAGTATTTTTAAATTATAGCCAAATAAATTAAAATACCAAAATTTAAAAAATTAGGAACATACACCGTCTAAAGGTTTAGGGCTTATATTATAAAACAGAAAACATTACATTTCATCAATAACTAAGATCAACACCAAGGTACCAAACTTTAAAAATTCTCCATCAATACTAATGTCTACAAGAAATACCTTTAACAACAGATATAAGCTACACTTTTCTGCTTCATGCAAAACATAACACAAGCTCACACAAATGATTTTTTTATATGCAATAGTTTTAAAGTATTATTTACATGACATAAGACATACCTGGTTAACATGATCAATGTCACCCTTTTCAGCATATGCATTCAATAATGCTAAGTATGTGTCTGGACCAGGCTCAATTCCAGCCTCTCTCATCACTGTGAGAATATTTTCTGCATTCTCTATATCTCTGGAAGTTATTCAAAGAAAACAGAACAGATTATTATAATACTGGCAAATATAATACCATCATTCTAAAATATATTAGCCTGTACTTATTAAAATTAACAACTCTTATAAACCATTTAGCAAAGGACATCAGAAAAGAGCAAATACACATGAAACCAGCTATAGGTTTCTGAAACAACAAAAATAATAAATGTTCCAAATTTTTACAGGTAACTTTTCCGAAAGAGAAACCAAACTGCATAATAATCACATAGACCTTAAATTAATGTGCCCTCTTTCATCAAGTGTGCTATCACTCAAATTTACCTTTTTAGGGAAGAATAATATTTAATAAATTATTCTTCAAAAATAAAACTGTTTTCCAAGATCATCAAGAGGGCAGTTAAAATACAAAGTCAAGGGCGCCTGGGTGGCTCAGTCGGTTGAGCGTCCGACTTCAGCTCAGGTCATGATCTCACAGTTTGTGAGTTCGAGCCCCGCGTTGGGGCCTGTGCTGACAGCTCGGAGCCTAGAGCCTGCTTCGGATTCTGTGTCTCCCTCTCTCTCTGCCCCTCCCCCATGCATGCTCTGTCTCTCTCCCTGTCAAAAATAAATAAAAATTTAAAAACAAACAAACAAAAAGTCAACTAGTTTGGATCAGGCCCAATTTTTAAAATTGAATTATTTTCAAATAAAAGTTTTATGAAACAGATAAATTTAAGAATAAGTTCTTAAAAAAACTGCATGTTCGGGGCGCCTGGGTCGTGCAGTCGGTTAAGCGTCCGACTTCAGCCAGGTCACGATCTCGCGGTCCGTGAGTTCGAGCCCCGCGTCGGGCTCTGGGCTGATGGCTCAGAGCTTGGAGCCTGTTTCCGATTCTGTATCTCCCTCTCTCTCTGCCCCTCCCCCGTTCATGCTCTGTCTCTCTCTGTCCCCAAAAAAATAAATAAACGTTGAAAAAAAAAATTTTTTTTTTTAAAAATTGTATGTTCTACTTCACATGTCAAAATTTTTGAGGGGTTAGATAAACATGGTTTAAGAATTTTCTACAATAATTTCCTATAATTTAAACCTCACTCGAGAACAGAACCTTAAGTTGAACATTACCCGGCTCTTGCATGCCCTGTAACAAGAGCACTGAAAACTGCCTCCGTGATTGGCAGGTCCTTAGTTTTCATAAATCCAAGAATCTTGCTGCAATAAAAGAGAAATGAAAATACTTTTTGGAAATATACATCAGAACCACCTTTTACAACATACAAACACAAAATCTCACTCCCTCAAATTATATCAATTATATCAAATTATAGATCTTGAACTACCCTTGGTAAAAATAGCAGGTAAATTTTTAAAATTTGATTGTTTCTTCTATACTAATTAACCTTTAAAAAGCCTATAAAGTTTAATAAAAATACATTCAATTAAAAATGAATTATACATTTCAATTTATTCCTTATTTTCTAAAGCTGCCATCCAAAAGTAGTAGTAAATTTTACAGAGAAATAAACGTCACAACTGATTTTATATGAATCAGCAAGATAGAATATTGCAAGTTTTATAACTGAATACAGTTTAAATGGCTAAGAACATTTCCTTTAGGAAATAATCAATTTAAAAGGACTAAAGCCAACTTTATACACCTTAGCAATTTTAAGCCTCTGTTCCAGTAAATCAAAATTTTAATTAAAATAGCAATACTCATTTATCTTTCTCCTCTTACACAATTTTATATTTTATCTAAGTCATATTACCAAATTTGCTAGATTAAAATCCTTCTGAAATAATTTCCCTAAGAAGAAGCTTAAAAGAAAAAAAAAGACAAATGAACGTATCCTAGGTTTACAGGACTTAACAAATTTGTTTGCTTAAACATACATTTATAGAGCTCCATACCTGGCACCTTCAATATCTCCTACATTACAATAAGCTGCGATCAACCTCTGGTATGTCACCTGTCAATGAAACAGGCTAGTTAATATTTTTTTAAATACTATTTTTTTCCTGGGATTGAAAAAAAAAGTGATATAACCAATAAACATTTACGATAGCAGCTACCTACTCGATTTGGTTGAATGTTTGCTTCCTCCATTTTTGCCAAGAAGTCAGTTGGTGAAAATTTATATTCATTTTGAAGATAGACTTTAAGTAAAGCATTATAATGACTTACATCATACACAGTACCTACAAATAAAATTTAAATCAAATTTTTAGAAAAGGACCTAAATCATATTCTTTATCACAACTAAAATATGCATACTTAAATTTAACAAACAAAAGGGGTAAAATGGTCACTTCAGCATTTCACCCCATACTTAGGCCCAACTATACAGAAATCTTGTCAGAACAGAGCAAGTTAAGCATTTAAGACAGTAATTAACTGAATTACTATACAGTCACAAGTAACTGCTTATTCAGATGTTAAGATGTAAAGTGACAAAGATTTTCTTACTTATGAAGCATAATATCCCTTCCTGTTAGAAAATGTTGACAATATCTCTGTATTTAAAGTGACAAACATTTTTGATAGAAAGTAGTCCTTGCCAACAGAACAGACACACCAAGACGGACTGTGACTGCAGTTGTTCTATACAGGGAGGACTGTACTAGCAGACCTGGTTATTTACTCACCAGGCTACTCAGTGTTTGTTTGAAGGCTCCATTTCCAGTTAAGTTTCTAGTCTGCTATTGTTAATTACCCCTATTCCAAAGCTCTCTGTTTTCTTCCATGTCCTATCTTGCCTAAGGCCACATCAATCAAGGTAACCATTCAGCCTTCCTCAACCCACTGATGACATCTTGGTCATCGTATCAATCTAATGCTAATGTTTTACTAAATTTGCATGAATTAAATTTTATATCTAAACTGCCTGTAGCAACACAGGCCTCTGGTCAGTCAGTTTGAGATTCTAGACCACACAGCACTTATTCTATTAATATTTACTTTTATCTTACTAGACTTGTACATACTGTGCTATGTTTCAGAAACTGTGCTAAGTGCTCTGCATCTAGAGGCTCTGTTAGTCTTCACAACGCTTTGAGACGTACTCTTATCCCCATCTTATGCATGAGAAAAACTGACTCTTCCACTTGTCCAGGCCACATGGCTAGTAAGTGACCACAGATTTGAATGTAGGTGGTCTGCCCTGAGTGCCCAATCTGTTAACCATTGTAACACTTTATATAAGGCCTTAAGGGGAACCATGTACAATTCAACATCTGCAATGTGACTGTGCATCAAGGTTACCATACGGCGTCTGAAAACTTCTAAAAAATCATCAAGTTGAACTCTAATAATGGTTGGCTAAAAAGCGGCTCTAAGGCTGAAAGAAAGAACGTATATCCTTTTCACAAAAATTTCTCCCAGTTCAACATGTATTTTTAAATCACATGACTTACTGACATACAGAAATTTCTAGTTTTTTGAAGTCAATTCTTTATTTTCACATTTCCTGCTGCTTTTATACCTAGAAGACTATTTTCCATTCTGAAATCCATTATTCATCTATTCTTCTCAAAACTTTAAACAAATGAACTTGTCATCAAAATTAGTTCTAGATGAATTCAAAACTGAGGTGAGGCTCTGTTTATTGTATAGTTTTCTTCCATATAGGTACTACATTTTCTTGAAGGATATTCATAGATATTTATATATTTGTGACTAAACTTAGAACCTTCCTCCCCATTTTATTTTCTAACTAGGAAAAGTTATAGATTCCTGAACATTTAATATTTCCTACTACTTTACTGTAGAGTTGATTTTTCTGGGATTTTACAGGTAAACAAGTATATCATCTAAAGAACCGTAATTTCCATATTGTTTCCACAACTTATTTCACTGCATGATATTAGTTGTTGGCTTTAAATTTAACATGTTAAAGAAGTATCCTTCTATTCTTTGTTAAGGTTTTTAAAAATCAAGAATGAACATTGGATTTTATCTAATGGTCTTTTAAACTATGTTATTTTCTGAATAGATACTATGTTCACGGTTCAAATTTTCAAAGCATAAAAAGGTACAGAGTAAAACTGTATCTGGTATTTATTATCCTTCAAGAACTATTTTAATGTTATATGCATATACAGATATAAATATTTTTCTTCAAAATAGTAGCATACTATATACACCATTCTGCACCTTAATTTTTCCTTCTATTTGGAGAATACCCACGTTAGTATAGAAGAACTCCTTTTTACCAGTTGCACAGTATCCCATTTCATGGACACCCCATAATTTATCTGATCCCCAGTGAGAGACATTAGAGTTGGTTCCAATTCCGAACTATTACAAAACAAGCCACACAAAGGGATATCCCTTTGCACATTTGAATATATCTGTGATCTAAATTTGTTTTTTTAATTTTGAATGTTATTTATTTTGGAGAAGGAGGAAAGGGAGGGGAGGGTCAGAGAAAGGGATACACAGAATTCGAAGCAGACTCCAAACTCTGACTGTCAGCACAGAGCCTGATGCGGGGCTCGAACTCATGAACTACAAGATCATGATTTGAGCTGAAGTCAGATGCTTACCTGCTGAGCCCCCAGGTACCCCTGTTATCTAAATTCTACAATGGAACTGCTTGGTCAAATGGTATGTGCGCTCCCAACTTTGACAAATACAACTGCCTTTTTATCCTGTCCTTTCTTTTTAACTTACCATAAAAGTAATAATTGGTTATAAAAAATTACTTTTATTTTTTCATTTGAGTATAGTTGACAATTATTTTATTCTCAATGCCTCTAGATGTCGCTATAACTCACCAGATAAATATTACCAAGTAGCTCTTCCATAAAATTGAATTATAGCATTTATGTAAATAAATTCTTATTTACCAAAAGAAAAAATATCTACACTTTTTACATATACACATATTTTTAAACAATCATAACCCAATTTCTGAAGTTTGTCCCATATCCTATGAGCAAATTCGGTTCTCTCTGATAACTGTAGTTCAGGCAAGAGAGAACCACAGCTGCGCAGGAGAAGCAAGGCTTGATTACCACCTGGGCTCCCTGTGAAAAAAGGTAACAGATATCATTTAACACAACAGCAATATCATACAGGTAAATATCAAAACTTAAACTGAAATCCGTAAATAGTCAAAACTCTCCTGCCTCACTGAGATGTTAAGAATACCCACAAACTAGAAAAACCCTACCCAAATCCACAAGTAACATTTACAATGTTACTAAAAATTATGTTTTTAAAATTAGCCTGCTTTTAAAAAGCTAAGGTTATGAATCCATGTAATCTGCAAGGCTCTATACCATATAAAAATACACAGAACTTATTTATAAGCACTACTTACTACAATTCAAAGGCTAAGCTTCTCAGTATCTATGAAAATAGTACAGAGCAGTACAATTAAACCCATGAACACCAAGTTTACAATCAATTACAAAATAATATAAACTTCCTTCTCCCCTTATATCCAATGGCCTTTATCTACATGTCTCTGAAAGATGACTTTAAAAACCAAACAAAAAACAAAAAACAAACCACTCACTGTATGATTCCACTTAAATAAAGTATCCAAAATAAGAAACCTGCAAGGCCAAAAAGTACACTACTAGTCGTCTAAGGCTGGAAGGGATGAGGGGTTGGGGGATAATGGCTACAGGTTTGGAGATTTCTTTTTGAGGTGATAAAAATATTCTAAAATTAACTATGGTAATAGTCGTTCACTCTGAATAAATCAAAAGAGAAAAATGATACATAGCTTTTAAATACACACAATTATAACTGACACTTCTTTGATATCCATCATCATTAGATTCCATAGCTTCTTAATGTGAATGAAATCCACAGATGGGCTTTAGGAAGCTGGTGAATATTCTGTAACTACATGCAAAATTATGTGCATGTTTGCATGCTCGGCTTGTGGGGGGTGGGAGGTGGTAAGAGGGCCTACAACCTTCCACCAGATTATCAAAGTAAGTGATTCAAATGGATTATAATAGCTAAGTGAAAATGAAAGGGAAATAATGATTATTGGTCCTTCTGGGAATCTATCATATGTAAGCATCTTAGGGAAAGTTGACACCATACAAGGCAAGATAAGAAACAGCTTCCAAACGATTTACCACTGAGTGACTTTTTTTATAAAAAAGTGGAAAGCAAAAAGACAATTTTTATTTGCTGATTTTGGAATAAATATCTAATACAAAAATGTTTCATGAAAAACTTTGCCCTGATGAGTTGGAAAGATCGAAAGATCACAATCATAACATAAAATCATGATCAATAGAAATAACAAACAAAATTAAAAGAATCAAATAACATGTTTTGCAGTGATCTTGCCCTGAAACAAGAAAATATACAAAAAATTTGAAATACCTGAGTGACACGTGTTATCAAAGACTTTTTGTAGAAGAGTCTTTGGGATGCGGCCAGTTCTTCGGACAGAATTATCCAGTCTCATTAGAGCCCAGTCAAATTGACTGGCATTCTTTCTATGAGAGGAGGGCTCCTCTTGAAGATAATTCTTTTTCTCAACAGCAATGGCATATAGCCTGGCTTGGCTCAGCAGCCCTCTATAAAATGAAACACAATTGGTAATTAACTAAATTCACTTATTATCCATATAAATTCTTTTATTGAGCAAAATTTATACAAAGTTTATTGGTTACCAAATACCTAAATTCTGGTACAAAACCAGAAATGCTCAGAGAAGTGTAAGATGGTAGGAAAGAAAAGTTCTGCCTTTTACTCTAAATAAAATCACAAGCACACACAAATTGTATGCAAAGTAAATCTCCTGAATGTGTCTTGATAACTTTCCACATGGAATCATTTCAAAGTAAGACAATAATATGATGTGGCTTAAGCGTGTGTGTGTGTGTGTGTGTGTGTGTTTTATTTTCCTTAAGTAAAACCAGCTTAATGAAGGAAAATGAAGCAGTTTATGCTACAAAGTTCTTCTCACCTTTACAGAGATCTAAATGTACTTAAAATTCTGATAACTGCTTTCAAATGTTTTCTAGGTGTAATCTCATTATGAATTTAAAAGAAGACCAATAACCAAGTTTAAATTACGCAATTTTTTAAAGAATCATTCAGGACCAAAGAATTTTCAATCTCTCTAAATAAATTTCAAACATTTTATAGTGACTGTTTCGGCTCTCAATTCATAGCTGCTTTCCATCTGTCAAAATACTAATTATATAGTACCTTTCTAGTTATTTTAACAACTTCAATCATTGAAAATAAAACTAGATTTCTGGTATTAAACATCATTAATTTTCAGGGGCTCCTGGGTGACTCAGTCAGTTAAGTGTCCGACTGTGGCTCAGGTCATGATCTCACGGTTGTGGGTTTCGAGCCCTGCCTTCGGCTCTGTGCTGACAGCTCAGAAGGCCTGGAGCCTGCTTCGATTCTGTGTATCCCTCACATCTCTGCCCCTCCCCCGCTTGTGCTCTGTCTCTCAAAAAAATAATAAACATCATTAATTTTCAAAAATTAAAAAAAAAGTTTATAAATTAGATAAGGTCAGATTAATACATGTAGGTTTATAAAGAACAAAAACCTTTTTTTTTAATTTTTTTTAACGTTTATTTATTTTTGAGACAGAGAGAGACAGAGCATGAATGGGGGGAGGGTCAGAGAGAGGGGAGACCAGAATCTGAAACAGGCTCCAGGCTCTGTGCTGTCAGCACAGAGCCCGACGCGGGGCTCGAACTCGCGGACCGTGAGATCATGACCTGAGCCGAAGTCGGCCACTCAACCGACTGAGCCACCCAGGTGCCCCAACAAAAAACCTTTAAAGCATTCAATATTTTAATAATAGGAGAACTAACACATAAGCCAAATGCTCTAAAACATGAATCAGAGGTATTCCATACTGCAGAAATATAGGCATACCTGATTTACAATAACAGACTTAAAAATAATCCTTATGTGTGAGAAATACCCTATCACGAAACTTTGAATTGAATTTAAACTTTCTCTGCATTCAAACACCACTTTTTAACACAAAATTTCTTTTTTTTTATTAAAAAAAATTTTTTTTTCTTAACATTTATTTATTTTTGAGACAGAGAGAGACAGAGCATGAATGGGGGAGGGGCAGAGAGAGAGGGAGACCCAGAATCTGAGCAGGCTCCAGGCTCTGAGCCATAGCACCAGAGCCGACGCGGGGCTCGAACTCACAGACCGCGAGATCGTGACCCGGGCTGAAGTCGGACGCTTAACTGACTGAGCCACCCAGGCGCCCCTACACAAAATTTCTAAATGCACAAAGATTTACATTTATTCCAAAATATCTTAGAGTTTCCAATAGCAGATAGTAAGTATAACTAAATAATATATACAAAGTACATATTAACAAAGTGTGATATAAAAAAATACTTATTAATCAGGGACACCTTCATGATAATCCCATTTTCTTGCATGTGCACATTTTTACCCCAATTGCCAATAAAACAGTTACATAGTAGTAAGTTTAAAAATAAGCTAACCCTAATGTTCTCTACCTGGAAAACCAGTCACAAATTGAATGATTAGTATATGATACACATTAAGAATCTATGCCAAAAGTTTCACCACAAGGTTATGTAAAATACAGAGGCAGTACAGATACTAGACTAGAATATCTATACTGTGATCTGGGACAAATCACAAGCACTCTGGCCATCATGATTCTACCTAGTGTAAACAAATTGGAAAAACAGTGGAAAAAAATCAGGATACTAATTAAATAAGACAATGTTTTCTTACCTTTACAAACCTAATGATCAGCACACTGTAGATGGCTAATTGATTAATTTGTAAATGGCTCATTTGTTAAATGAGCTGAATTAATTAAATGCTAATTACCTATGAACCATAGAAGATACGCTCCTACTTATTTATTCATTATTTTCAAAGGTTTTCTCTGGCCATTTGCCTATCTACTGGATCAGCTGTTACTAAACTATGCCCTTGTTAGGCAAACACAAAACAGCATTATTTAAATCACCCAGAACATGTCAAGTTCAGGGTGATATGCAATAAATAATACTGTTCAAAACAACCAAAGCTAATTAATACGGGAATTTCAAAATTGTAGTGAAGTACATTTGTCAAGATTTTCTTATACAACCCAAATCTTATAAACTGTGAAAAAGCACAAAAATAAAACCTTTGCTAAAATGCAGTTTTAAGACGTAAGATCAAACAAACACAAAATTCAGAGAGAAGATAAAGTACACTATTCTGAACATTTTAAAGCTAATTTTTCCACAAATAAATCTTTAATGCAGCCAACTCTCCTTCACACAAGTATACTCAATTCATTTTTTTTTTTAAGTTTATTTGGAGAGAGAGAGAGAGAGCGTGTGCACACACGTACAAGCAGGGAAGGAACAGAGAGAAGAACAGAAGTCCAAGCAGGCTCCGCACCATCAGTGCAGAGCCTGATGTGGGGCTTGAAGTCATGAACCCGGAGATCATGACCTGAACTGAGATCAAGAATTGGACGCTTAACTGCACCACCCGGGTGCCCCAGTATATTCACTCAACTTTCGTTAGATAAGCTGAACCTATGGACCCACCATAGAATGAACTGGGGTGAGGGAAAGGGTTACACATTTAACCAAAAGATTCTTCACTCTTCAAAAGGAAGTCTCCAGTGCTTCCCTACATGGTAGTGCTTTCTACATTTATTTAAAAAAAATTTTTTTTAATGTTTTTATTTATTTTTGAGACAGAGAGAGACAGAGCATGAACAGGGGAGGGGGCAGAGAGAGGGAGACACAGAATCGGAAGCAGGCTCCAGGCTCTGAGCTGTTAGCACAGAGCCCGATGCGGGGCTCGAACTCATGGACTGTGAGATCATGACCTGAGCCGAAGTTGGACGCTTAGTGACTGAGCCACCCAGGCGCCCCATATTTATTTATTTTTTAATGTTTATTTCTGAGACAGAGAGAGGACAGAGCATGAGCGGGGAAGGGATAGAGAGAGGGAGACACAGAATCCAAAGCAGACTCCAGGCTCCAAGCTGTCAGCACAGAGCCTGATGCGGGGCTCAAACTCACAGACCGCGAGATCGTGAGCTGAGCCAAAGTCGGACCCTCAACCCACTGAGCCACCCAGGCGCCCCTACATTTATTATTTGGCCCAAAATTTATTTTTAAATTCCTCAGTACAAGAATTTCATGCCTGTAACAACAGGTATGTTGTGATAGAAAGTAAAGAAAAGAACAACTCCGGGTGAAGGAGAGTCTATGTAGTACAGGCACCTACCCATCAAGCTTGCACAAGCTGGAACGCACTGCCTCCAATCTGATGACCAAAACTGATGTAACCACATAAGTGAAAATTTCATCATCTCATCAACAAGTCATAAATGGCTCTTTTGAGTTTTTGAGTTAAACATCTTAGGTTCCCTCCAGAGACTCTGGCACTCACCACTAACATTCAGATTACCCACGAATTTCCTCTGGTAAAATGTGGCATTGTTTTTATCATTTTTTTTTAACTGGTGGTTTTTATTTCAACTCTTTAGTACAAAAAAATAATGACTTTATAGTTGAGTGTCCATATTTCAAAAAGGTACAAGGACCTATTATTATAAGCAGGCTTCCGTGAGATTCCCCTCTTTAAGCCTGTACTTTTTCTAATACTTACTTTTTTCTAATATTTTACTTTTTCAAGGCATTTTAGGTTTACAGAAAAAGTGTGCAGAGTACAGAGTTCCTGTATATCCTCTTTCCCCTTCACCCAGTTTCCCCTATTTACATCTTGCATTAGTGTGGTACATGTGTTACAAATGATGAACCAATCATGATACATTAACTAAAGCCTATAGTTTACAATAGGGTTCACTGTGTGAAAAACCTATGGGTTCTGACAAATCTATGATAAGCACTACAGTACCACACATAAGAGTTTCACTGCCCTGAAAATGCCCTATGCTCCACCTATTCATCCCTTCCCCCCCCTCCTCCTGAACCACTGTTAACTACCTTTGTCCTTCTCTGTAGTTTAGCCTTTTCCAAAATGTCTTACAGTTGGAATCACACAGTACGGAGCCTTTTTCAGACTGGCTTCTTTCACCTACCAAAATACATTTAAGGTTCTTCCATGTCTTTTTGTGGCTTGATTAACACATTTCTTTTTAGTGCTGAATAATACTCCATTTTACAAATTTACCATAATTTGTTTATCTGTTCACCTAATGAAGAACAGACATACTGGCTGATTCCAACCTGGGCAAATATGAATAAAGCATCAATAAACATTTGTGTGCAGACTTTAATGTGGATGTAAATTTTCGATTCACTTAGGTAAATATCTAGGAGTGCGACTGCTGGATTATAGGGTAAGCTTATGTTTATTCAGCTTTGCAAGAAACTGACAAACTGCCTTCCAAAATGGCTGTACCACTTTGCATTCCCACCAGCAATAAATATGAGAGCTCCCTATTGCCCCACTCCTCACCAACATTTGATCCCGAAGATGTTTTGGATTTTAGTCATTTTAAAAAGTATGGTATCTAATTGTGGTTTGAATCTGCAATTCCCTAATGACATATGATGGTGAACATCTTTTCATATGCTTACTTGCCTCCTATATGTCTTCCTTTGTGAACTTTCCAAATCTTCTGTTCATTTCCAATTGGGTTATTACGTTTTTTCTTTTTCTTTTTAATTTTCTTGTTGTTGAGTTTTAAGAGATCTTTGTATGTTTTGGGTAGTCTTGGTGTTTATTTTTTCAAATAAACTTTTTATTGAAGTGTTACTCATTCTTTTTAAACTTCAAATGTAAACCAAACAAACACACATTCTCAAAACATCATCTTCCCTGTTACTGTCATCATTTTGCTATTATAAGTCAATCCAGCTTCTAGCACTTTCGAGCTACTAGAGTTTAAAAAAAAGATATAGATATGCAATAGAATAGGTATAACCAGTAGTTAATGTATATTATGCATTTAATGATGCATGCTAAATAACAAAAAATTATTACTATAATCCTCATTTTACAGATAAAACTGAAGCAACTTGCCCAGAGTCACAGTAAAAGCTAGTTAATGACAGGATGACAGGTCCAGGATTTGTACTTGGGTAGTCATCTTCTGAAAGGAGTTCAACATGGCAGAAAGGCATCAAGAAAATGAATGCGGCTGCAAAGGGGGTTCACAATGGAAAGTGGTAGCAGTGGGAATCTCAAACTTATCTCATGTTCTTACCAATCCCCTATTTTAATTATTCCACTCGAGTTTTCTTTAGCCTGTTGATACGGCTGACTACATGGATTGATTTTCAGATGTTGAGCCACCACTGCACACAGTTATAATTCTTTTTATACATCTTATATATTACTGATTCCACTTAAGTTTTAACATGTTAAAAATTCAAAAAGATAATGCCTTTTTTTTTGGTAGTCTCCATGCCCCATGTGTGGCTTGAACTCATGACCCTGAGATCAAGAGTCACATGCTCTACTGACTGAGCCAACCACACGCTCCAACAGAGAAAGTTTTTAAATGTTTATTTATTTATTTTTATTTTTTTAATTTTTTTTTCAACATTTATTTATTTTTGGGACAGAGAGAGACAGAGCATGAACGGGGGAGGGGCAGAGAGAAAGGGAGACACAGAATCGGAAACAGGCTCCAGGCTCTGAGCCATCAGCCCAGAGCCTGACGCGGGGCTCGAACTCACGGACCGCAAGATCGTGACCTGGCTGAAGTCGGACACTCAACCGACTGCGCCACCCAGGCGCCCCTTATTTATTTATTTAGAAAGAGAAAGAACGAGCACACGTGCAGGGAGAGGCAGAGAGAGGGTAAGAGAGAATCCCAAGCAGGCTCCACACTCAATGTGGAACTCAGTATGGAGCCTGACTTGGGGCTGGTTGCCACAGCCACCATATCATGACCTGAGTCAATATCAAGAGTCACTTAACCCACTAAGCCACCCAGGCACCCCCAGAGAAATGTTTTTTAAAAATATTAGTTGTTCACTTCACAATTCAGATTGGTACCCTAAACCATAAGCTGTATTGTGACTTCAATAAACCCTATCTTTGAGGGTCAAGGAGTATAATTTCTATAGTAGTCCACACAAGAAAAAAATACACAATGCCTCCTTTTAAAAGTGGATGGTGCTCCTTTCAAATTTCTCTACTGCTACTGACTATACCACCACTACCTGGGTTCCACAACCCTGGAATCGTGACTGGAGGTGAAATCAAGAGTCGGCTCCACCGACTGAGGCACCCAGATGCCCCCAGAATACATGGGTTTTTTGCAACAAACTCCTTACTTTCTTAGGCTTCAGCTTTTATTTTATTTTTATTTTTTATTATTTTTTTTTTCAACGTTTATTTATTTTTGGGACAGAGAGAGACACAGCATGAACGGGGGAGGGGCAGAGAGAGAGGGAGACACAGAATCGGAAACAGGCTCCAGGCTCTGAGCCATCAGCCCAGAGCCTGACGCGGGGCTCGAACTCACGGACCGCGAGATCGTGACCTGGCTGAAGTCGGACGCTTAACCGACTGCGCCACCCAGGCGCCCCGGCTTCAGCTTTTATTAATACAACTGCCAGATCAACCATCCCCCAAACCATCTTCATGTCATTCCCTCTTTAATATCCTTTAGTTGTTCTTTACTTTTATACAACAAACCTAAGTTCTTTGATTTATTAATACAAAAAATATTTACTGAGCACCTTCTATGTCCAAGGCACCATGCTAGGATCAGCCCTTCTACTTATCTAGTAAGTAAATCTGATAATCAATTAAACTTCAAAAAAATTTAAAAACGGCTGTTAAGCTCTAGAAGGAAATAAGAGACTTCAATGAAAGAGTAACAGCAGGGTTCTATTATGAATAAAATGTTCAAGAAAAATGGGGATGCCTGGCTGGCTCAGTTGGAAGAGCATGCGACTCTTGATCCCGAGGTCATGAGTTTGAGCCCACACAGGGTGTAGAGATTACTAAAAAATAAAATCTTTTAAAAAATGCTCAAGGTAAATGTAACTTTAATTTCTTAGCTGAGGATGAAAAGAAGCAGCCATAGAAAAGAGGGGATAAGTATTCCAAGCAAGCTAGAACAGTCAGCAGGCCAAGTAAGTGAGCAACAGATGGGATGAGGTTGGAGAGGGAGACTGTGCTAGATCATGAAGGATTATGAAGATAAAGAGTCTGGATTTTATTCTTGGTACAGATTTTATGCCAGGTACAGAACTGTATCAGAAACGTATTGAAGGTTTATAAGCAGGGGTTATGGCTTATTTCTGTTTTGAAAAGATTAGTCTAACTGCTGGGTGAAGAACAAATTAGAGGGCACCAAGAATTAAGACAGAGAGGGCCACCTGAATGGCCCAGTCAGTTAAGCATCTGACTTCGGCTCAGGTCATGATCTCAGTTTGTGGGTTCGAGCCCCACGTTGGGCTCTGTGCTGACAGCTCAGAGCCTGGAGCCTGCTTTGGATTGTGTCTCCCTCTCTTTCTGCCTCTCCTCCACTCACACTCTGTGTCTTTCTTGCTCAAAAATAAACATTAAAAAAATTTTTTTGAAATAAAAAGTATTAAGACAGAGATACCATTTAGGAAACCACTGCAGTAGTTGAGGTAAAAGGCCAAGGGAAGCTACACACAGTGGGTGATGGAGATGGAAAAGAAATACCCGGTACCAAGGCCCCCAGCTGATTTTTTTTTTTAATGTTTCTTCATTTCTGAGAGAGAGAGAGAGAGCACAAGCGGGGGAGAAGCAGAGACAGAGAGAGGGAGACACAGAATCCGAAGCAGGCTCCAGCCTCTGAGCTGTCAGCACAGAGCCCGGGGTGGGGCCTGAACTCATGAACCATGAGATCGTGACCTGAGCCGAAGTTGGATGCTTAACAGACTGAACCACCCAGGCATCCCGGCCCCCAGCTGATTTAACTGCAAATTCCAAGCAACAAGTCTCACCAATACAATTTGTTAATTCTCACTTCCTTATAAATAACGAAGAGAATTTCATGTAAAAGTGCCTTAGAGAGGCTTCCTTAATCCTCCGTATACATCCTATCCTATTCCGTATCATTTTCACAAACACTGGATAAGGACCATCTTAGAGACAAAAACAGAAGGCTCCATGGCATGGTGGAAACACAGGAGCTCTGAGCTTAAGAGCATGAGTCTGAGTCCTACAGTCCAGCCTGAATTCAGGCACTGCCATTTATAAGATGTGTGACTTGGCCAAGTTACTCCAACTTTCTCTCAGCCTGTAAATTCTGGGAGTATTTACCTCACAAGGACATCACAAAAGATTAATGGAGATAATACAGTGTTTCCTAAAATATCACCCTTCTGCTAGGCAGGATGATTTTAGATAGCATTTAGGCAAAAAATTTCCATTTCAGTACTTTTATCTATTTTAATTAATATTTAAAAATAACTATCACATCAAGCTCTTTATTTTACTAACATTTTTGCTTAAGATGAAATTAAGTTATAAAAAGATCACTTTAAACCTAAAACCAATGTAAAGAAAAATATTAAATATAATTAATGGTTGCAGTTATACTCAGATTTCACAAAAAAATCTGAAGGCAGTACACAAATGCCCGAAGTTTGAGCAACACTGAGACAGTGTACATAAAAGACCCGGCAGAGTAAGCATAATAAATATTAACTACGCATTTCCTAGAGCATTTTCTTCTTTTAAAGATGTATTAGCAGAGATGCCTGGGTGGCTCAGTCGGTTAAGCATCTGACTTCAGCTCAGGTCATGATCTTGTGGTTTGTGGGTCTGAGCCCCACATCGGGCTCTGTGCTGACAGCTCAGAGCCTAGAGCCTGCTTCAGATTCTGTGTCTCCCTCTCTCTCTGCCCCTCCCCTGTTCATGCTCTGTCTCTCTCTCTCTCAAAAATAAACATTAAAAAAAAATGTTTTGTAAAGCTACTTCAATGAACTTTCTCACTCAACTATTTTGCAAAACCTCAATTCTCCGAAAAGTCTTGCCCAGTTAAGCTGTATCCCAAACACAGTTCTATGCTTTATGGTAAGTCACAAAATTTTAGACTAAAAAAGCCACTTGAACTCTTCTACACTTAAACGTCTCCTGGCTTGGGCCACCTGGGTGGCTCAGTTGGTTAAGTGTCCAAGTTTGGCTCAGGTCATGGTCTCATGGTTTGTGGGTTCAAGCCCTTCATCGGGCTCTGTGCTGACAGCTCAGAACCTACTTCGGATTTTCAGTCTCCCCCTCTCTCTGCCTCTCCTTCACCTGCACACTTGTGTGCTTGCTCTCTCTCTCTCTCTCTCTCTCTCTCTCTCTCTCTCTCAAAAATAAATAAATATTAAAAGAAAGAAGAAGTCTCCCGGCTGGAAACACCAATTCCTTTCTACCTATCCAGACGTCCCCTCCACCTTAGGCTCTCCTGGTCCAAAGGTACGTCTCCTTTGTCTCAGCTATGACAGGAAGGGATGAATAGTCAATTACCCCAGCTGGGACCTATGATGTAATATGGAACAGGATACTCTCTAGAATCTATGAAGGGAGAATCTGGATGGACAAGATTACTCTAAAGATCCCTTGCAGAGTTTACATTCTAAGATCATATCATATGCTTACTCACTTAGGATAGTCTTTAATTCCTAAATTTACAATGTATCATATCACCTTTTTAAAATGGTATGCCCACAGGTAATCCATATTACTTACGTATATAAATAACCTAAACACCTAAAGCACAACACATTCAAAACACTTCAAAACTGGGCATCACAGTGTCTGTAGTAAATCCCAACTGGAGATTTCAGATAAATTACTTTGTTCTTCTAAGCTTCTTTCCTAATTTGTAATATGAACCCACAAGAGATGAAATGCATGTGTGATGTATTCATACAAAGCTTGAAAACAGTAAAGATCTAATCTGAAGGTACTACTATTTATCCTCATCTCCAAATCTATTCTGCGTAATTCTGCCAAGGTGCTGACCAACTTCCTGTTCTCAATCTCTCAAGAAGAAAAGGAAGTGTTTGTTTTTTGGTCTGCAGTTCTGCACCACCTAGCTAAGGTCCTATTAGCCCAAATCTGTGGTATCAATGTTGTTCCTACTGGTCTATCCATCCCTAGCCTCTATCTCTCCTATAGTCTGTGTTAACTTTGTCAAGACTTACACCTCTCAAAGCTCTCCAATGGCTTTCAACCATCAAATGACCAACTTTTTTTTTTTTTTAACATTTACTCATTTTTGAGAGTGAGAGAGACAGAGCATGAGTGGGGGAGGGGCGGAGAGAGAGGGAGACACAGAATCTGAAGCAGGCTCCAGGCTCCGGGCTGTCAGCACAGGCCCCGACGCGGGGCTCGAACTCACGGAGTGCGAGATCACGATCTGAGCTGAAGTTGGAAGCTTAACCAATTGAGCCACCCAGGCGCCCCCCAAATGACCAACTTCTAATCAACCTTAATAGCTACAAGAAATCAACCAGCCTTCACAGTATCAACCCCACAAGTCTCCTCCTCTTCTCTTCCCCTGGAACACTCTGGCTGCTCATTACCAAATGTCCTCTTAAACTCAAGTGAGCCCCTAACATAAACAAATGTGACTGTTCTTCTATCTGAAATACTACAGTATTATATTTCTTTTTTAATGTTTATCTTTGAGAGTACACAAGTGGGAGAGGAGCAGAGACAGAGGGAGAGAGAGAATTCCAAGCAGGCTCTGCACTATTGGCGCAATAGCCCCAAACGGGGCTCAAACTCATGAACCTTGAGATCGTGACCCGAGCTGAAATCAAGAGTTGGATGCTTAACCGACTGAGCCACCCAGATGCCCCAGTATTACATTCCTCTTTTATGAACAGCATATATGAGTTGTACATGTGCCTATCGTAGCCCTCTGTAATGGATAAATTTATATACAGAGGTTGAATCATAATGCCAAAAGGACCCAGACTCTTAATATTTGTTAAGATTCTTGTCTTATTAAGAAATAAACAAGGGAAAGTTTTCTTTCCTTCCAACTTGAGAAGTCACATCATTCTGTCACAGGGCAATATGTGCTCTTCATCTTTAAGCCAATCATCAATCTAGATCCACTTCCAAATTGATTTGATTCAAAGCTTATCTTTCCTCTGAAGCACAGAGGTCTAAAAAAGTCTCACAAGAAAATATAAGCAGTTTCTGATCCAGAAGTGTGAGAAAAAGAGAGTCTGTGGGAAAGCAACAGTGTTTGCCCCTCAAATTCCCCAAAAAGATAAGCTAAGAGCTGGTTTTTAAGAAAACAATTGTCTAAAAAAATGAAAAAAAGTGCTGAAATGGGAAATGAAAAGCAAGACTAAAGAATATAAAAGTATATACTTTTTGGTGCTTGAATTTTGAAAACAAATTAATAAATTCTAATAATTTTACTCAATGATACTCATTTGTCCTTCCCAGGACATTCTAGCAAATCAAGACTGGGGTGAACGTGTGGAGCTTTGCCACACTATATGCATGGATTAAATATCCCTTCAAACTTCTCTGCGTGTCATGATATTCCTTCCTCCATGTCTAAGATTTTCACTGATTTACCCAACAAATATCTTACACCCATACTACTATGAGCCATGAAGTCAGCCACTAGAGAAGGCAAAAAGAATAAAACAAAGTCCTTACCTTCAAGGAAAGATGTCAATGAAATAAGAATGAAAAATCTCTAGGAAGCAGATAGAAATGGCAACATTCACTAAAACAGGGAATACACAAGGAACAGATTTGAGAGGCAAGATGAGTCCAGCTTGAGATTTGATGGGTTTGAGGCACAAGTAGTTTAACCACTGGAGGTGTCTATATCCAGGAAGAGAAAAAAAACACCATGATCAGATAGGTAGGTAGGGACTGATAAACCCAACACATCAGCATTTAAGAGATGAAGTGAAGAAAAAGGAAGCAACAAAGCAGGTGAGAAAAATCCTAAAGAGAAGAGAATCATGAAAGACTCATGCAAAGCAAAGGGTCTCATGAAGGGCAAAATGGGACACAGGGTAATATGCCAGAGCTCAAGGCCTTAAAAGTGGGTCTGGTAATTAAGAAGTCCCTGGGGGGGGGGGGGGGCGCCTGGGTGGCGCAGTCGGTTAAGCGTCTGACTTCAGCCAGGTCACAATCTCACGGTCCGGGAGTTCGAGCCCCGCGTCAGGCTCTGGGCTGATGGCTCAGAGCCTGGAGCCTGTTTCCGATTCTGTGTCTCCCTCTCTCTCTGCCCCTCCCCCGTTCATGCTCTGTCTCTCTCTGTCCCAAAAATAAATAAACGTTGAGGAAAAAAAAAAAAAAAAAAAAAGAAGTCCCTGGGGAAAAAAATAAATGAAATAAACTTTCATCTGCACATACATAAATTATGTATACATACATACATACAAACATCCATACACAAAGGACATATATATCTCAATGGCTCTCTCTGGGTGATAGAATTAAAGATAACTTTAAGATTTTATTTTTAAGTAATCTCTATACCCAATGTGGAGCTCAAACTCACATCAAGAGATCAAGAGCTGCACACTCCACCAACTGAGCCAAGCGCCCAACAGTGACTTTTAATTTATAACTATCCCCTCTCTATTTTGCAATTGCTCAAGGCACATGAGTTTTATAATTTAAAAATGTACAAGAAAAAAGTAATAAGGCAACGATAGCTTTTACCAGTAGTGTGACTGCAGTGGGTGAAAGAGTGAACACAAAGAGAGGAAATAAAGGAGACAGGAATACGAACAGGGAAGGAAAACTGGTAAGCATCTACAGTTAAGTCCAGAGTTCTAGGAAAGGTTTTGTTTTCCAGGCGGGAAAGATGTGGGCATGCTTACATGAGACTGTATAAAAGGATTGTTAAGAGTGCAAGAGAAAGAGGGAATACTTTTTTATTGCTTGCTATGAGCTCAGCACACAGTGGGGAGCAAGACAAAGTCCTGCTCTTATGCAATTCACTTTCTCTACTAAGGAAACAAACAAGTCAGACACACCACCTAAAACAAAAATAGGATAGTTTTTTAGAGTGAATGTTGAGGTAAGCCTTCTCTGAAGAAACAGTGTTTAAGTTGAATCCTGAATGACAAGAAATCAGCTTTGCAAAGAAGGGAGAAAAGCCTTGTTACCTTTACTTTACAGATCATGAAATTGAGACTCAAAGAGGTTAGTTAAGATTATGTAGCAAGTAAATAGAATCCAGGTCTGATGAACACTGAGACCAATACTCTTTCTACCGATTGTGTTCTATTGTTTTCCACAAATGCAACAGTGAAGATGGAAGATAATATCGACCCTCCTCTGGGCTCACAGGAATAGTTAAGGATTAAAAAAATTAAGAGTAATTGGCACAACTTTCTCAAAATAAAGTCTTGGAAAGCAAAGAAATGCAGTTCTGTGGAAGCAGAGGCATGGCTCCTGAAGGTTAGCTGTTGCAGGCCTAATGAGAACAACCCAGGCAGGCCATAAGTTACAAGTAGGCTACACTCCAAAGATCTGTAACTGACTCCTCAAGAAGTCATAAAATGTTTCCTCCATATAATTTTATGCAGAGAGTAAGTTTCCAGGCTGCTTCACAAAGATCCATGTAATCATAGTTATTACTAGTGTAATAACTATTAAAGCACTAAGTACCAGGTCCTATGTTAAGTGCTTTTTATAGATAATCTCATGCGGTACTACCAATGTTATTACCACTCCGTCTAACTAAGGAAACTGAGGTCTAGAAATGTTGAGTAACTTGTCCAATAGCAAATCCTTAGCACTTAGTCCTGCTATCTCCCAAAGTACTTTTTATCTATAAACAGTCTTTCAAAATCACTTTTTCTCCTATTTTAAAAGCTCAGTGCCCATCTCCCCTTCTTAGGTGGGTCAGAATACTACTCATAACACTTTTCCATCAAAGTTCCTAATCCTCCCTACTTCCAAGTCTATGTCTGACCTATCTCCTGATAAACCTCAATCCATCAGAGCATCCATTCACACACTGACACCCACTGGGAATTTAACTTCCCTTCCACGTGTTCACTTATTCATCCACTGACACTTTTACAGAGCCCTACTGTGACAATTCCCAACTCATACCACACTCTTGTAAATAGCTAGGGGAAAACCCCACTCCAGAAAATGCATGCAAAAGCCCAAGCTAGTAATAATTAAACGTCCCTCTCTAAATGATCCCTAGCTCACCCAAGTTCCCAAACTATTCCTCCCGTCCCCCCACAATAAACCTCTCGAAATACACGTCCTAGCTGATTACTGATCACCGATAATGTTCCCACGTGGGACAGCACACAAGCCGGGTCAATCCCAAGGAGAAGAGTAACACCCGATCCCAGCAGCCGCGTTCAAAGCCCACCCCTCAGCCCCCAGCTTCATAGGCCGCTGGTAGCCGGAGGGCAGGACAACCCAGTCCTAGGCGAGAGCAGAATCCATGCCGGAAGCAAACCATGCACACGGCCATGACCTTCCGAAGTCGACCGACCCTGTCAGCAGTAAACCCCCTGTGGGGAAGGGGGTCTAAGACCCCCAGGACGCTCGGCCCCTAGAGCGACGGAGAGGGACAGGCGGACCTGGCCCCCACCAGCGCGTCACGATCCCGGGGGACGCCCGCGCTGCAGGAGGACGGGGGCAGAGCATGGACACTCACCCGGCAACCGGCCCGGCGCGGGCGGCGGGCAGAAAAGGGGCGGCGTGCAGCCGGCTCGCGCCACCTGCCAGGAGGCGCAGGGATAGCGGGAGGCGCGGGGCCGCCCCGGCCCGGAGGAGCCAGCGGGCGGATCTCAGCAGGGCTGCCATGGCTCGGCCGTCCCCAAGGCAGAATGCACGCTCGGCGAGAGGGAATGGGGGAGCACGTGATCGCGGGGTCGCCCGGCGCGGAAGAGACCAAAGGCTGGGCGCGCCAGACGTAGGGGGAGCCACGCGTTGTTTTCACTTGGAAGGTGGATAAACCTATTTCTCTGAGGACAAATGAGCCCCATGCGATGTGCTATTAATAATGAGACTTGACTGATTATTTGAGAGAGGTTCTGTTTTCGTTTTCTAGCCTTCCTCCCAGCATGCTCAGTGCGTCCACCCCTGCGCTTTTCAGTTGGTAGAGTCAGAAGAGGTCAACTCCTCCCAGGTTAGCGCAGGGGCTTGCGGGGGGCCAACTAGCAAGGACACCCGGGAACTCTAGAGAAGAGCCGACCGTGAAAGTCCCAGAGTGTGGGACAATTCGCGGGCGTGCGCCGACGTCGTCGCCGACGTTCAGCCGTCTTGGCTTGGCGCCGACGGGAACGTATTGTTAGGAAAGCTCTGAGAAATGCGAGACGGAAAAAACGTTGAGGACCTTTGCGCTGTGCTAAGGACCTCTAAGGTTAATAGGATGAGATTTGTGTTATTGGGGCTTGAGAACAGTGTAAAAGGATACGCATGTCCGGGCCTAAGTCCATTACCAGTGCCTCGCTTTATGAAAGAGGGGTTGCTGACCAAGGTCGGATAGTTTTAAAGCTGGAACTGAACTCTCTACCCCCAACTCCCACTCCGCTTCGTTCAGTAAATGCACCAGCATCGGAGGTAAGGTAACGATAGGATTAAGAGACTGGAGCCAAATCTGGGGATTTGGAGGTCCTAGCCTTTACAAGGCTTAGTCTGGAAGGGTTCCCCATGCACACGTGGGAAACCAGGAACAGGCTTCCACTCCCTCTTCACGTAACTGAATCCTACCCATTCCCTGGTGAACACTCAGAAGTTTTCGCTGGAAGCCCTCCATGGTAATTCCCCGTGTGGCTGGTTATCCCACTCAACATCCAGCTCCTTGACCGCAGGGACTGTGACCTTTCCTTGTAGGTGAAGCACCTACTCAGTGCCAGGCACACAGTAGACAGCATTAAATATTTATTGAGTAAATGAGCATTTTGAGATTACCTAGATTATCTCTCTTTTGAGAGATGAGGAAAATGAGGTACAAGAAAGGCTAAATGATTTACTCTGGGTTATACTACTAAGCGTTAGTAGTATAATTAACTCACTCAACACTGATTTATTGAACACCTATTCAGTGCTATGCACTGTTTTGAGATGGGAATCCAGCAGGGAACAAAACAGTCCAAGTCTGAACTCTGATTAAGGGCTCCAAAGTTTAGTTTGGAAAGATAGATAAGAACTGCCATGTAAAATAAATCAGCATAGGGGCACCTGGGTGGCTCAGTCGGTTGAGCATCTGACCTCGGCTCAGTTTATGATCTCGTGGTTTGTGGGTTCGAGCCGTGCATCCGCCTGGGTGCTGACAGCTCAGAGCTTGGAGCCTGCTTCACATTCTGTGTCTCCCTCTCTCTCTGCCCCTTCCCCACCCACACTCGGTCTCTCTCTCAAAAATAAGATGTTTAAATAAATAAGTAAATAAATCAGTATAAAGAGATTGAAGGTGGCATATTCAGGCCCTTCAAAGAACAGCAAGGAGGACCATGTGGATTAAAGGAAAGACAAAGGCAGGGAGGGGAGGGAGGGTGAGCCTGGAGATCTGAGGTAGTTGGGGGCCAGATTATGCAGGATATTATAGGCTGCTGTAAGGACTTTGATTTTTATTCAGAAAAAGATGGAAAACCATTGGAAAGCTTGGTGTCTTGCTGTGATATGAGTTCATTTGCATTATTTATTTATTTATTTATTTGAAACATTTTTTAATGTTTATTTATTTTGAGAGAGAGAGAGAGAGAGAGAGAGAGCAGGGGAGGGGCAGAGAGACAAGGAGAGAGAGAATCCCAAGCAGACTCTGTGCTGTTTGCACCCAGCCAGATGTGGTGCTCAATCTCACCATGAGATCATGACCTGAGCAACCCAACAGACCCTACATTTGCATTTTTAAAGGATCACTCTGGCTGCTGTTTGTAGAGGTGATTTTAAGGGGGTAAAGGTAAATAAAAGTAGGGAGACCAGTTAGGAGGCTCTTGCAATAATCCAGATTAGCCCTAGTATGCTTGAACTAGGGGGTGGTAGTAGGTGAGACAATGGGCAAAGGTCAGGTTCTTACTTTATTTAAATAGTAGGACAAAGAGAATTTACTGATGGATTGGCTGTAGGATATCAGTCAAGGATGTCTCCAAAATTTGGAGCCTGGCAATTAGAAAGATGGAGATGGCACTGATTAAAATGTGAAAGACTCAGGGAAGAGCAGATTTAAAAGCTGAATCAAAAATGATCTTACAGAATATGAAGTTTGAGGTGCCTGTTAGACATCCAAATGTAAGGTTTCAGTAGGGGGTTTGCTATAGGATATGCAAGGAGTTCAGAGCTAGAGATATGTTTTGGGCATCCACCGCTTATAATATTTGAACCCATGGAGGTGGATGAAAGCATCTAGAAAGAAAATATAGATGAGAAATGAGGTTTAAGGACTGAGGCTTGTGACATTTCATTATTTGGAGGATGCAAAGGTGAAAATCCAGCACAAGAAACAGGAAGAATAGCCAGAGAGGTAGGAGGAGAACTGAGAGAGATAGAGAGAGGGAAAGAGAGAAAGAGAGGGAAAATCCCAAATAACAGACAGGCAAGTCTTTCAAGAAAGGAATTAACACCCATGTAAAATGTTGCTGTTAGTTCGGGTAAAATGAAAACTCAACATTGACCATAGGATTTGGCAACACAGAGGTCCCTGGTGATGCTGAGAAGAGCATCATTTGGGTGACATGTTGAGTCAAAAGATAGATTGAAGTAAGTTTAAGAGTACACGAAGGAAGGGGGCACCTGGGTGGCTCAGTCGGTTGTGTCCAACTCTTGATTTTGGCTCAGGTAATGATCTCATGGTTTGAGGGATTGAGCCCCATGTCAGGCTCTGTGCTGACAGCGTGGAACCTGCTTGAGATTCTCTCTCTCTCCCCCTCTCTCTGCCCCTTCCCTGTTTGCACGTGTGCTCTCTCTGTCTCTGTCAAAACAAATAAACTTTTAAAACATACATAAAGGAAGGGAACTTGGATACAGGGAGCATAGACAAACAGTTTGTAGAATATGTTGTGAAGGAGGGAACAGAGAATGGGATATCTAGAAGTAGTGTGGAGTCAAGAGAGGTTATATATTTTTTAAGATGGAAAAAATAACATGTTTGATGTTGACAGAAGTCATCTGTATGTAACTATTAAAGTTTGTTTAAATTAAATAAACTTTTTTTTTTAAGTTTTTAACTTCATTAAAACCGGCTGAGACACCCAGGAGCGTAAATTAAATAAACTTTTCAAAATTTAGTTCCTCGGTGATTAACCACATTGCAAGTACTCAATAGCTATTCGAGTACTCAAGTGGATAGTAGCTACCATACTGAACAACACAGCCCAACAGAAAACATTTCCATCATCTTAGAAAATTCTATTGGATGGGGCTGCAGTAGGGAGTGAAAATGTGATAATGCATGAGAAAAGAGAATGAGTACATTGAGGAGGCAGGAGGGAATAGGATCCAGTACAAAGTGAAGGGGTTGACTTTAAATTTTTTTTTTATCTTAAAATTTTTCTTTTAAATTTTAGAGTGAGAAAGAGCACACATGTGCAAGTGGGGAAGAGAGAAAATCCCAAGCAGGCTCCATGCTCACTGTGGAGCCTGATGTGAGGCTTGATCCCACGACCCTGAGATCATGACCTGAGCCAAAATCAAGAGTCAGACACTCAACTGCCTGAGCCATGAAGGGGTTGACTTAGATAAGAATCCAGACGTTCCAGCCATTGTCACAGAAGGAAAGACAAGGTATGTGGTTAACAGATGCAGCAAGGCTGGTAGAGGTAGTGGCGAGAATGGATGATGTTCTCTTCTCATTGTTTCTAGCCCCCAAACCCTTCATTCCGAACCAACATTCTTTCTGTTGCTGTACCAGGCTTCCTCTTAAAGTATGAAGCAACTACTGATGAAATTTGCCTAGGCATTTATTCATTCGTGAACATATTCCCTATTTATTGAACACCTGAGATCTGTCAGGCAGCAGTTAAGTGCTAGAAAAAATATGATGGGCCAAAACAGTAGTTGTCCTTATGGTGTAGGAACTTGTATCCAAAAGGGCAAAGCAGTTATTAATCAAATAATCACACTAAATGAGTTTCACACTGAAACAGGTGTTCTGAGGGAAAGAGACATGTTTCCATGAGAGAATATACCTCACCTGGGAGTCAAAAAGATTACCAGAGAAAGGATTGTTAGATTGTGGTCTGAAGGATGAATAGCTAACACATGCAAGGTGCATGCACACACGTATGTGTGTGGCTGTGTGTGTGTGCACATGCATGTGTGTGTAAGAGGAAAAGAGTGGTGTTTGCTTGTTTTTCAGTTCAAACTTGCCTAATTCTTCTCCAAATTCTTCAGACTCCAGAAACTGGCAAATTGGAAGAGAAGTCGAGGTTGATCATCCTTGGTTTTGCCCTTAGTTTATCCTGAACTATGAAATGGATTCAAATGTTGGTTAAAAATTGAGAGTCCCTATCCCAGTGAATGGAATAGCCTCAGAACAGAATCTTATTAGGAAGGACAGCTTAGGGGGTGCCTGGGTGGCTCAGTTGGTTAAGCATCCGACTTTGGCTCAGGTCATGATCTCACGGTTGGTGAGTTCAGCCCCACATCAGGCCCTATGCTGACAGCTCAGAGCCTGGAGCCTGTTTTGGATTCTGTGTCTCACTCTCTCTTTGTCCCTCCCTGCTTGCTTTCTATCTCTCTCTCATTCTCTTTTGAAAATAAATAAGCATTTAAAAAAAGAAAGAAAGAAAAGAAAGGACAGATTAAGTGCTAGACTTTGCGAAAGTACTTAACTGCTTGGTTTCTTTTGTTTATTTTGAGAGAGAGAGAGAGAGAGGGCACAAGTGAGCAGGAGGCAGAGAGAGAGAGAATCCCACGGGGGCAGAGAAGGGGGGGAGAGAGGAAAAAAGAGAGAAGCATGGCTCACCCAAAGGGGGAGGCTCATACTCCCCAGAAGCGGGGTTTGAGCTCACCTGACGCAGGGCTCAAACGCACAAACCATGAAATCATGACCTGAGCCAAAGTCCAATGCTTAACCAACTGAGCCATCCAGTCGCCTCAATTGCTTGGTTTCTTATATGTAAGGCTGGTGATACCCTTCCAGAATTTTTGGGAAATATTAGATAAAATAAGTGAAGTTCTTACAGTAGCAGTCATATAGGAAGCTCTGAAGAATGATGTAGCTACCATTGTTGTTGCTTCTTATGATCTAGTCTAAACCTCATAAGTTTGGGTTCCTCTTTGGTCTCTCCTTGGGGTCTGGTTTTTTGACACTGCCTAATATAGCTCATGTCTCAAACTCCTAACTCAGTTTATTCAGTTGTTAAGTGCTTAGTGTTAACAAAGCACAGAGCAAGTAACATCTCAAGGCAAAGACGTTCTGCATCATACATGTAATGAGCTTAATTTATATGGTAGGATAAAACACATATTGTATCCAGATAACCATTACCAAAGGCAGTGTGATGAGTGCAAAAAAGAAGAGGCAAGCCAAGTGACAGCTGGGCAGGAGCACAGAAAAAGGCTCCATGATGGGAATGACATTTCAGCCCTTAGAGGCTGGGGAAGATACGAAATGGTAGACATGGTGGTGAGGGGAGTTCTAGGCAGAGGGAACGGCAGGAGCAAAGATACAGAGCTCTCCTTCTTGTGCATACATCCTTAAACTACAGAAAGTGTTTTGGATACCAAAATCTGCAGAGGAGAGGAACACTAAACCAATGGCTTTCACGCTTCTGGTGACCAGGGCCAGTGGTAAGGAAATACGTTTTACAAACGACACAAATATACACATACAAAAAGAAATTCCATAAAACAATAACGAGCCTTACTACATATGATGCCCTTGGATATTCACTCATCTGTTTTCTCCTATTTTGCCTTTTTAAAAAATGCTGATTGATCTAATTTGAACAAACCAGTTCAAGAAAACATTATTTAGACATTTGAGGTATATTGCACAATACCAGGAATTATTGCTAACTTTTTAGGTGTGACAATGGGCTATGTGGTTATGTAAGAAAATATGTGATAATGTCTTGATAATCATTGTATATGGATGATGGGTGTATGGGAGTTCATTTTACTTTATTCCCTCTACTTTTCTGTGTTTATGAATGTTCCTAAAGAAAAATCTTAAATGCTGGTTGTATCTTGATTTCACTACTCACTAGTACAGCATGACTGGAATTTTGAAAGACACTTTATTCAATCATGTTAATATAAATGCAAAGCAAATAGCACCTGACAGGCAAATGTACCTGCGAGAGCTGGAGACCTGTTCATAGGGGCGATTGACTTCTCCAGCAAATAGTTTGCTCGGACATCAAAATTTGTTATTGTTGGGGCACCTGGGTGGCTCAGTTGGTTGAGCATCCAACTTCGGCTCGGGTCATGATCTTGTGGTTCATGAGTTCAAGCCCCACATCGGACTCGCTGCTGTCAGTGCAGAGCCCACTTTGGATCCTCTGTCCCTCCCCTGCCCACACTCTCAAAAATAAACATTTGAAAAAAAAAACTTGTCGTTGTTGCTAAATCATTTTTACACATAATATAAAATACCTAAGGTTGTGGCCATTACAATCTACGACAAAAATTTTCGTTTAAGACCAAAGTGGGGTGTGTGTGTGTGTGTGTGTGTGTGGGTGTGTGTGTTTAAAGAAACATTTATCTTCAAAATTCGAGCTGAAAGTATGGTACTCAACACCCTAAGTGGAAAACTTATAAGGCAGTGGACATTAATCTCATTTTATTTTGGTCAATTAACTTTTTTTTCCCCCTCATAACAACTTATGATGGATCACAAAGAATCAGAAGATAGTACTGATCATTCACAACTGTTTGTTGGCCTTTTTGGAGTCTCCTCCAATTTTCACACAAATACATTCAAAATAGTGTGAGCAAAGGACCAAGTGATTGCCTTGAGTTTAAAAGCCTGTTTTGCTTAAAAGCCTTAACATATTTTAAGCAGCAGATTTAATGTATAGCTATGATTGTATTTTCTCTTAAGGCATTTGTCTGATGAATCAAGGGCTTCCTCCATCTGACTACATTTTTCGTATCCAAACTTATTCATGTGTGTAATTCTCAATTATTCAAAAAATATTCTGCTCAAACCTTTATTTGCACATAGCCCCCAGATTCTCATTATAAGTGGAGGTCCAATTTGTCATTGTTACACCCTTCAGCAACACTTCTGTCAAACAATAATTGATTCATAAACACACAAACCAGGAAGACAGGTGCAGGGTCATTTACTATAAGAAAATAACCAGCACTGGCAACAAGGGGTTGTTGCTGATATTTTCCCAGTGTTACCATGTGTGAAGGCTGAAAGTTTAAGCATTTCCCACAGGGCTGATAGTGTCTAGATAAATCAATACAGAAAAGTAGTCAAACATAATTGCCATTTCAGTGTACTATAAACCCTTCAGACAGAAGACCGTTATAATCCTTGTAACAGCTGAACATAAACTTGAGAAAGTTTTTTTCTTTGAGAGAGAGAAAGAGCATGAGTGGGGGAGGGGCAAAAGGAAGGAGAGAGAGAATCTTAAGCAGGCCCCATGCTCATCGCAGAGCCTAGTGTAGGGCTCAGGCTCACAGCCGTGCAGTTATGACCTGAGCTGAAATCAAGAGTCAGACACTTAACCGACAAAGCCACTCAGGTGCCCCAATTAACAGTCATTGTTAATTCCTAAAATGTGGCGTAGATTTTTTAAATTTCTTGGTTAATTGAAGTTTATTGTTTTGTTTTTAGGGAACTAGAAAATGTATTTAATTTTCTTGGAACAATAGATAATGTGGAGTTTTTGTTTTAGTTTGTGTCTCTCTAAGGGTTGAAAAATAATTTACCTTTTAATAGTTGGACACTCTGGGGGTGCCTGGCTGGCTCAGTCAGAAGAGTGTGCCACTCTTGATCTCAGGGTCATGACTTTGAGCCCCATGTTGGATATACAGGTTATTTAAATAAATAAAACTTTTTTAAAAAGTTGGGCACTTTTATGCAACTGCTTTCTGATAAGTTTAGTTCAGTTTGGAGAAGGAGATTAATAGCATTTACTTGGGCTCAGTAAAGAGTATATGGATTTTCTGGGGAGCCCACACCAGGCTCTCGGCTGTCAGTGCAGAGCCCCCTTCGGATGCTCTGTCTCCCTCTCTCTCTCTCCTCTCCCCTGCTTGCGCTCTCTCTCTCTCTCTCTCTCTCTCAAAAATAAAAAGACCAAAAAAAAAAAAAAAAGAAAAAGTATTTGGATTTTCCATTGCATTAAGTTGCAAAGACACTAATATAGTTCTTGTTCCTGGCTGCCTATCTTGCTTTCCAAGCCTGTTTTGGAGAAATGCAAATGGCCTGGAAATATGGTACACAGAACGGAATATAGAAATGTTATGTGTCTTTGAGTTGTCTCCCACTGAGGAGTGAGTAGTGTGTTTTCAGGCAAGTGTGGACAGTTGAATTATGTTAGATTGAAACACTTTATATATAGGAAGAAAGATATGTGTCTGTAATGCATGTTAGAAGGCTTGTTTTAGTCAGCATTCTGAGTTACTCTACAGTGTTTCCCCTACATACGTACTTTTGATTTCTTTTTTTTTTTTTCAAGCTTCATGCCCAGCGCAGAGCCCAGCATGGGGCTTGAACTCACAACCCTGAGATCAAGACCAGAGCTGAGATCAAGTTGGACACTTAACTGACCGAGCCACCCAGGTGCCCCCATACTTTTGATTTCTGATATCACCCTCCCCCCCACTTCTGGTCACTGGGATCAGCACGTGACCCAGGCCCACCCTCTGAGACAATCCCATCTTTTTGGCCAGAGTGATTATTTTGGGGATCCAAACTAAGGCAATTCATATAATTCATTGGATTTTACTAATTGTGGCTGGTAGGTGAGAGGTCTCATCCTAGAGTCATCAGCCCTGAGAATGTGAATTAGTAATTGCTGGTGGCCATTCTTCCTGCCCCATGAAGACACCTGTATTTGGTTGAGAATAAGAACGTGTGGAGAAGCAGAGCTAAGGACTGGAGAAAGGCCTGATGACTTCATTGACTTCCACTTGTACTTGAAGACAAATTTACCCCTGGACTTCCCAGTTACTTGAGCCAACAAATCACCTTTGTACTTGAGCTAATTTGAGGGGTTTTTGCTGTTGCACTAGAAACAGGCCCTACTTAATGTTAACTTCAGATAGGAGCCCTATTCTCCCTAGTTTTAGGTTTCGCCCTTTAATAGTATCCTTCCTTTTTTAAAAAAAAAAAATTTTTTTTAACGTTTATTTTTGAGACAGAGCATGAATGGGGGAGGGGCAGAGAGAGAGGGAGACACAGAATATGAAACAGGCTTCAGGCTCTGAGAAGTCAGCACAGAGCCTGACACGGGGCTCGAACTCACGGACTGCGAGATCATGACCTGAGCTGAAGTCGGACGCTTAACCGACTGAGCCACCCAGGCGCCCCAGTATCCTTCCTTTAAACATGAATAAGTGTTGGGTTTTTTTTTTTGTTATTACTTAAATGTTTTAATTCATTCTCTGTGTTCTCATCATTTCTTTTATCATTTTGTTGATTGTAACCCATTCCACTTTTTAAAAAGAAAATAATGCACTGAAAATGCCGAAAGAGTAAAATATAACCAAGCTATCCTCCAGAGTCTCAAAAGGAACAAGGGTGACTGCATTTTTTCTTTTCTTTTATTATTTTTTTCAAAATGTTTATTTACTTTTGAGAGAGAGAACAAGAGCAGGGGAGGGGCAGAGAGGGAGGGAGACAGAACATCCGAAGTGGGCTCTGTGCTGACAGCAGAGAGCCCTACTTGGGGCTTGAACCCGTGAATTGTGAGATCATGACCTGAGCCAAAGTCAGACACTTAACTGACTGAGCCACTAGGTGTCGCTGCATTTTTTCTTTTAAATCAGATATACTCCTAATTGAAACTAACACACTGGGGCACCTGTGTGGCTCAGTCATTTTAAGCATCCACCTCTTGGTTTTCAGCTCAGGTCATGATCTCAGGGTTCCTGAGATCGAGCCCCACATGGATCCCCACATCAGGCTTCACACTGACAGTGTGGAGCCTGCTTGGTATTCTCTCTTTCTCTCTCTCTCTCTCTCCCCCTCTGTTTCCCTCTGTCCCTCTTCACTTGTGTGCATGCTCTCTCTCCCAAAATAAACTTAAAAAAAAAAAAAAAGAAAGAAAGAAACAAAGACACACCCAAAAGTATTTCACAGCAAAATAGTGCAAGAGGTTGAGGAGAACTACCCGAGGGCAAAGGTGGAATGGCCAGCTGAACAAGTGGCCTGGAAGTAAGACTTTCAAACAAAGTCTTAATTAAATTCTACACTACATGCTACCACTGTCTCCCCAGATATATATAGGTGCCCTAGGGGGCATCATTTCTTCAACTTCTACAGACCCCATAACATAAATATGTTACATAAACTTCCCAGGTGATTCCTATGCACACCAAACTATCAATGTATTGAGTGAATTACATCAATTAACTCACTTAACTTTCATAATGGTTCTGTCAGGTGGATTCTATTATCAACTACATTTTAAAAGTGAGGAGGGGTGCCTGGGTGGCTCGGTTGGTTGAGCATTTGGCTCAGGTCATGATCCCAGGGTGGTGGGATAGAGCCCCACATGGGGCTCCATGCTCAGCATGGTGCCTGCTTGAGACTCTCTCTCTCTCTCTCTCTCTCTCTCTCTCTCTCTCTCTCTCTCTCTCCCTCTCTCTCTTTCTCTCTCTCTCCCTCCCTCTGCCTCTCTCCCTTGTTCATGCTCACTCTCGCTCACTCTCTCTCTCAAAAAATAAATTTAAAAAAATAAAAATGAGGAAACGGAGACACAGAACGGCTAAGTTGCCTAAAATCCCACAGATAGTCGATGGGTTGAGCCAGGTTTGAAACCCAGGCAGGTTGATTCCAAAGCCAGTTATTTAACCACTATCCTGTACTGTTTTAAAGTAATGGCCTTCGCGGCAATAATGGCACAGCAGTAATGGTGACTGACAATTGTAGGCAGGCCAGGGCGAGACATGTTTGGATTCATTTGGGGTTTTCTGCCTCCCAGGAACTTTTCCACCCCAGCCAACACTAGTTTTTCTCATTTCTGAACTTCTTTTTTTGAGAGAGAGAGAGAGCGTGCAAGCCAGGGGAGGAGCAGAGGGAGAGGGAGAGAGAATCTTAAGCAGAATCCAAGCCTAGCATAGAGCCTGATGCAGGGCTTGATCTCATGACCGTGAGATCATGACCTGACCTGAAATCAAGAGTCAGACTCTTAACCGACTGAGCCACCATGTGCCCCTGAACTTCTGACACTCAAAATCAGCATCATACAATTTGGTATCGAATTCTATCCCTTTTGTGCTGTTAGTCTTGCCTTTTCAACTGTATCAGAAATTAAGTGGGGTGCCTAGATAGCTGAGTCGATAAAGAATGCCATTCTTGGTGTCGGGGTAATGCGTTCAAGCCCCATGTTGATCGTGGAACCTACTTGAAAAAAAAAAGAATTGACCATGAACTGAGGTCCAGTTTTGTCTCCCCTTGCATGTAGCACCTAGTATGGTGTACCATTATTTGCTGACCAGATTTGGAAGTGGTAAACTGACTTTTGAAACCTACTTACTTGTGAATTTTAGATGCATTTAGCACTGAACTCTTGAGATTGACATTACATTTTTTATCAGTTCCTGCCCTTTTGTAGTTTTAGATGTTCAACCAGATATCCCCTTCCTTCGGTCACATCAGATATCCTTTTGTTGATACCACTCAAAGCTCACATTTCTTTTGCTAATCAAATTGGTGTGGGAACATTCCTTTCCTGCAGCTGAGAGCAGTTCTTGAAATTTTTTGCTTTTGAGCATGCTTCCAGCAAGCTCTTTCCTCTTTGACTTTTCTTTGCTTCCTAGAAATGCTCATGCTGGGACAAAATTACTTTATCCAGATGCCAGTGATTGAAAAGACATTCTAATTTTCTGTCGATGGTAAATCATAAAACTTGTTTGGGAACCGATTTGTTGAGCTTGTGAGTGTTCAGGGCAAAGAGTGGTTTACCTAGTGCCACCAAAATAAGCTTCTATTTGGAAAGGCTGTGGGCTTGAATACATTGAATTATAAATTGAATCATTACTAACTTAACCTCTGGGAGGTTTTCAGTGATTGTTTTATTCAGCTTTGCTGACTACACTGCCCACAGCAACTCTGGCAATGATTCCCCTCGCGGCGCGAAGGGGCTGCCCAGCTGCAGAAATTCATGATGGCTGCATTTGCCTGCAGAGTTTGGAAAGATCTAAGGTCTTTGGAGACTAGAAATGTGTTTTTTCCTTGTCTTAACTGGCAGCATGAGCCTCTGGCATTTCAAAGTGCAAGTCATTAGTGTCCACCGGGTGATGTTAATCTGTCTGTATTTCAGTCTCAGGACATTTTCCAGTTGCTTCTGCCACAACGATCTCTGCCATCTCAGTGCTTCTGATGCCCCTTGTGAATTCAGAAAGCTCTGCGGTGCCAGCAGGACTTCACAAAAACCCGTTGCTAACCGATCCTCATTCTCTTCTTTCTTTCAGTCATCGTTCAAGGAGTCTCAAAGCTTGTCTGAAAGGTGGGGCTTTTGCTTGGCATTTTCAAACATGAGCTGAGAGAAACCTGTCATTTTGTTTTTGTTTTTGGTTAATTTTCAGTAGGAAGGAGACTTACTTTTATTTTGAACTTAGGGCTTGAGTTATGCAGTCTGGGGAACTTAAGCTGATGTTGATCATGTTCACGTTCAGGAGAACATAAGACTATCGGATGGGGAGGAGGGAGACGTGAGAATTGCCAGAAAGCAAACAGAACAAGGCACTTGAATGGTTGGAAGAGACTCGGGAAAGCCAGAGGGTCCCAGGTGATGCTTGAAATGGGTGTGAGGGGTCAGAATTGTCAGGACATCCTGTCCTCCATCTCCCTAAGAGTGACTAAGCTGGACCCCTGCTGTCTGAGCTATGGTTTGGTGCAGAGCCAAAAGGGGGAGGGTGTTCTCCTTTCATCAGATCGGTCCAGACTTCCCAGTGTGTTAATATGACATGGAGCCAAACCATACCGAAGAGCTAGTTGACGGCTGTTAAGAGCCTTGGCCTTTTATTTAATCATCAGAAAAACCAAGGCTCGTAGGCGCTGGGAAGGTGCCAGATTAATTATTCAGAAACAAGTGTCTGGGATTGGACCAAGTATTGTCTCATTAGCATGCAGTGTCCATGCTGGAGGCTGGTTAGAAAAGCCTCAGAGCCAGCAGGAGGGGTCGATGGGAGAGAACCAGGAAAAAAATGAAAAATTGACTTTCCCTATATTGTGCTGTGAAATCTATTGGTATAATAGAACAGCACCCTTTCCAATATAGGATACTCTTCAGTAATGTGCCCTGGCCCAGGCTTCTGGAATATGCAAGACAATTATTCTACCAGCCTCCTGCATCTGTGCCCATAAACCTGGCCTTCTTTCCTCTTATGATCCATTGTGTCGAAGGTTAATCCTCCCGCTTATATTCAGATCTCATCTCCTCTTGCCTCCTCAAGGACTTCACTCCTGACATTCTGCCTTCTTTTTCCTTTTTAAGTTGCCCTGTCTGCTAAATGATTCCCATCAGCATGCATTCTAATGTATTTTCCATCTTTAAAAAACCCTTCAGGCTCAATTTCTCCTTCCAGCAACTCCCTGGATTTTTTTCCTCTTTACAGTAAGATTCCTGACAGAGTTGTCTATACTGGTCTTCATCAGTTTCCATTCAGTCAGGCTTTTGTCCCCACCATTTCACTTACATTAATACTTAATGTTGCCAAATCCAGAGGTGAATAGTCCTTCCAAGCCTATTTTTACTGGGTTTCCTCCTTTTTCCAACCTCCAAACATTGCAGTAACATGACCTCAGTCCTTGGATTCCTTCTCTCTCTGCCTTGGCAATCTCCTCTAGTCTCGTGGCTTTATATACCATCTTTATGATGATGGCACCCGAAGTCCAGTGTCCAATTCCCCATTCCCACTTGGATGTTTACTAGAAATCTCTGAACCCAACTTCTTCTTCCAGTTTTCCGTGTTTCATTCATGGCAGTTACATTCTCCTAATTCCTGTAAGCAAAAACCTAAAAATCAGGTTTTTCCTCCCTTCTCCATGCATCCAATTCATCAATGAGCCCTGTCAACTCCACCATCAAGGCATATTGCACTTAAGATCACTTCTTGTGACTCACACCATCATCTCCCTCTACCATCAGCTCTCACCTGGACCATTAGAATAGTCTCCTGATTGTTCAACTGCAGTATATTTTCCACATAACAGCCAAAGTTGTATTTTTAAAACAAATCTAATCATTTTATTCCCCTGGCCAAAACCCTTTATGGCTTTTCTGTCACACTTAGAACAAAAATCCAACATCCTGGAGCACCTGGGTGGTTCAGTCGGTTAAGTGTCTGACCTTGGCTCAGGTCATGATCTCACGGTTTGTGAGTTTGAGCCCTGTGTCAGGCTCTGTGCTGACAGCTCAGAGCCTGGAGCCTGCTTCAGATTCTGTGTCTCCCTCTAACTCTGCCCCTCCCCTGCTCATGCTCTGCCTCTGTCTCTCTCAAAAATAAATAAAAACATTTTTAAAAATTAAAAAAAAATCCAACATCCTTGCCATGGTTGCATGAGATCCTATGTGATGTGGCCCCTGCTCCTTTTTCCAGCCCCATCAACTTGCTCCCTCTTGGTGCTTCTTTCCTCCTAGTACCCTTCCTGTGGTGTCCCCAACACCTAAGTTTGTCTCTCAGGTGTTGTAGTCTCAGGTTTCACTTATAATAACAGTGTTACCACTTATTGAGCTCCTACTACAGGCAAGCCAGTGTGTAGGTATTTTACATAGGTGATTTTTTAACCATGCCACCTCAGCATAGATATTATTATCTCCTCTTCACAAAGGAAGAAACTGAGGCTCAGGGAGGTTAGGTATTTGCCCAAAGTAGCAGAGCTGAACAGTGATAGAACTAGGATTCACATTCAAGTGTGTCTTGTTTTAAAGTTTAAGCACTTTCCATTGCATAATGGCACGTCTCTATGACCAGGACTTCATGCCCTCAGTAAAATGGGGTTTTTTTTAGGGTATGTGTGAATGTGTGTGTGCTGATGTCCCAGGGTTCATTCTAAAGCTGACTTTAAGCTTTTGAAAGAGGTTGCTCAGGAAGTTGATCCTGTTTGTAAACTCCTTGGATCTCCAGAAGAGAAGTGCATGGTGGAGTGGGGGTGGAGGAGATACAGCATCTTCCCACCTGAATGATGGAGCCCATAGTGCTGGGGAAATGAGCCCTGGGGGAACGGCTGCAGTGAAGACTCTTTTGTTTCCAAATGCTAATAGTTCTGGATTCAAAATCTTTTCTCTCTTTGACTGGACCCAGAGATAATAAAACAAAAAACTTACAGCATATAATTTGGCATTTTACTCGTATAGTAGGCTCACAAAATTTTGTTCTCCCTGACAAGGCTCAGATAATTCTATCAAAATAAATCTCTGAAGGAAAAAAAGCTTTCTTTTAAAGTCTATGAGAAGCCTTTTCAAGAACAAAAATAACACTTAAAAACCGATATTCTGTGTATCTTCTTTTTCTTCTTTTTCAGAAGAAATTCTGCCCTTTCTGATAATAGAAAATAAAAAATGTCAGTGGGGAAAATGTCAAAATTTGGCATGCTGTAGAGAGTGGAAATTTCTCCAACACTGTACTTTGAATTTTAAAGAGTTGGGGCACAGGTTATTCAGGAGTCAGTGTTCCACATCCATTTGTATTCTTTGCCAGCGCCCATGTCTGTGAATGGCTTCACAGTATTTGCACTCATTCATCAGACCTTGACTGAGAACATGACTGTATTAGTCAAGGTTCTTCAGAGAAACAGAGCCAATGATATATTGGTCAGTAGATAGTAGATAGATACATATGTATGTACATACGTATGTATGTACATACATACGTCCAGATATATGTAAGAAGAGATTTATTATAGGAATTGGCTTATAGAATAATGTAAGTTCAATAGTCCCACAAACTGTTGTCTGCAAGCTGGAGAACCCATAAAACTGGTAGTATAATTCAGCCTGGATCTGAAGGCATGAGAACCATGGGAGCCAATCCTAATCTCAGTCCAAAGACCCAAACAAGAGTCACGGGGCTAATGGTAAGTCCTGGTCTGAATCCAAAGGCTTAAGAATCAGGAGCTCTGATATCCAAAGGCAGGAGAAGGTGGATGTCCCAGCTCAGGTAGAGAGCAAATGCACCCTTCTTCTATCTTTTTGTTCTATTTAGGCCCTCAATGGATTGAATGGTGCCTACATTGGTGGGCTTTATCTTCTTTACTCAGTCTACTGATAGAAATGCCAACCTCTTTGGGAAATACCCACACAGACACATCCAGAAATGTTTTATCAGCTATCTGAGCATCCCTTAGCCCAGTCAAATTGACTCATAAAATTAGTCATTCTAATAACCATTTCAAGATCCAAGTATTTCAACATCTTCTCCAAATGGTCTCTCTTATGTTTGCTCTCTCAGGTTTTGTGGACACTTCTCTGCCCAAAATGTGCTTGATCAGAGATGGTCAGTTTTTGCAGGTGGATCATATAGCAAGGTTGAGTAAACAAGCTGAATTTTGCATGCATTTCAGTACAGCCACATTTACCATGCATTTAACATGTGGTAGGTGGTATGAAGGTTACAGTGGGGAAGAAGAAGAGAGCTTTATATAGGGTAAAGATACCTATATACATATTTACCTATAAATAGGTAAAGATTGTTCTTCACAGTTAGAGAAGTGAGGCTCTGAAAGGTAAGGATCTCACTCAGCGAGGCAGTGGAGGAGCTAGAATTGAAATTGAGAATTGTCTGATACTAAAATGCCCTTTCCATTGTACTACAGTGGCACAGAATTGAAGTTGAGATTCCCTTCTAAATGTACTATGGTCCAAGATGAAATGTCACATTTGTCAAATAATAAATTCTAAAGAAATTTGGAGAGGAGGAACAACTGAAAGTACTTGGGTTATCAAGGAAGGTTTCACAGAGGAGGCAAGGTCGGAGCTAGAACTTGAAATCTGGGTAGGGTTTTTATGAGTAGAAAGGAAGATCATAACAGGTGAGAGGAATTACAGTCTGGGAACCAGAATGAGCTAAGACATAGAGGGGAATGGCAGTGGCACATGATGAGGGAAGAGACCATTGCTCTTGCTATTGCTGAAGGTAGGAGATAGGGATGTGCAGGTATTGTGATCAGATTGTAGAGTAATTTCAGAACCAGATAGAATTATAAATGGAAAGATGTGAGGAAGGAGGGACAGACCACGTGCCTTCCAGGGGTGAAATTTTGTAATTAACTGACACATGATAGAACTCACTGTATGTGAATTTACTGCATATATTTGGATAAGTAAATGATAATTTAGTTCTGCAGTATAGTGAAAATGAAAGTTATTATTCAGATAGAAAATCGACTACATATAACTATGCCCATTGTGGCATAAATGCTCACAAGGACTTTAATTTCACCATCATTGTCTCAGAGTTCAGAGAAACAATCATGTAGTACAGATGTGTCAGCACCATGGACAGCGATGCCGTGGCCGCTTGCTGCATCCACCCGCAAAGGAATTTAGACTTGGTGTAATAGATCTGTCACACCAAACCAGTGGAATGGAATCTTTTAGTGAATTTCAAAGACTAATTTTTCTACCGAATTTCCTTTTCTTTGGATTCCAATCAGAGGCAAGAGAGCCCCACATGTATTCTCTTTAGAGAGTTGGTGTGCAGATGTGTGCCTATGTGCATGTGTACACTCACAGAGAAAACTCAACGCTTTCAGAAAATTAAAACTAACTCTTGTTATGAAGAATGAGGACCCTAGAAGAAGAAAATAGGGAGATTTTAAAGGGTCACTTCTCCCGTTCTCAACTTTTCCTGCCATAGAACTCAATTATCCATTATATTGAGCACCCTAAGACCAGCCAATTATCCCTAGTCTGTGCCTCCCAGCTTGCTTCTCGCTAAGGCCCAAGACAGAAAAGGACAAAAATCTGCAAAGTTTGGGTGGCCTGATTCTAAGAGTGTATTTTGAGTTTTTCCACTTTCTTAATTCTCATCTACAAACTCGATCAGGCTTAGCTTGAGGTTGAGCCTAAATGACATCTCAGGATAGAATGGTATTCTTTGCTTCAGAGAGAGAGAGAAAAAGGATGGAAAGAGAATTGTAAAGGGATTTAGAATCCATAAAAAGCATTTACAACACATCTCCTCTTTTAAAAAGGGGGACAATTCTGTCACTGAGGGACATTGCTTTTTTCTCTCTCTCTCTTTTTGGACACAACACAACTGTGATGGAACTACTTTCTGATGACAAACCTTCAATAGAAAATGCAGTCTTATTGTTCTAAGTCTTTAGGATGGATCTATTCCAGGCTGACCTCATACTAATGCCTATATCACACATTGGAAGGTTCTGCTTCTCTTTGTCTAGTGCTTTGCCCATTTAGACCTTATGGGCCTCTGAACCATAGTTCTCACTGTTTCCTCTGCCAGACATGCCAAACACACCCCACTTTGTCTCTTTCTGAAGATTTTACCCATCCTGTAAGCCCTTTGTTTTCCTAGGTTTGCTCTAATTCCCTAACTAAATAAGGTGCCTTAAGCCCCAGCAGCACCTACAGTGTGTAACTTTGCATATTGGTACTTTGTGTATTTGCATTATCTCTCTTCCACTAGTTTGTATGTTCCTTGAGAGTAGTGATTGTGACTTATGTTGTATGTACCACATGGCAATCCATAATGATTATTGAGTTTAATTATTTGAGAAAATTCTGTCAGTCAAGATATACTTGTGTACCAGTCCTTCAATTAGACCTTTAGCATAAATTCTGAAGGCTGAGAATTGGTCAGAAGTTAAGGTAAAACAGAACCTGAGTGGATTGCCACAAGTCACCCCTTCCTCTCACCTCCCTTGAATTCCTTTGTAGCAAAGAGAGTGCAGTGTTGGCTTCTTCACTTAATCATCACTGTGGTTTTCAAGGCTCAGAAAAATTACCTTTACCCTAATGCTTTTCTAAAATGCCACTTGACAACAGTGTATGGGTATTTTACATAACTACTGTATACTGGAGGTGTCTTCAATAGAATGTAGTGATCAAAATCCAGATCATAATTATATCTCATCAGTGTTTCCATTATAAGCTTCTCTCTGCAAGGATTTGTTACTCATTTGTTTAATTTGTGCCAGGGTTCAGCCTGACATGTAAGTTCTCAGTTCTACTGTAATGTAGAGAATCTTTTTCTGCTTCAAAATATACATGTTAATCAGTATAGTTAATCAGTATAGCGATTCTGTGTGTGGAATTCTGTGTTTCTCTATCAGGAAGCAGACTGAAGTGTCCACACCAGACATGCATATCAACACTGGATATTCGTATCATTTTATCTTCCTGGGGCAACTATGAAGGTCAGGCTGCTGCACTGCAGTGTTCCACGTGAGCCATCCTGTGGATTGGGTGTCATCCCTAAACACGTGACACAAGGGCTCTTGGGCACATGAGCAAGTGTTTGTCACTCTGAATCCTCATGTTAAAATGCTAAAGACAAAGGGAACTCAAAACATATCTCAGCCAGGATGCCTGGCTTCCTCTTACCTGCTGACCCAAGCCACCAGTGGATCCTCAAGAGAACTGGAGACTCTCTGATCCCCCATCCCAGAAGTCAGTCTTATTTTCATTCTTCCAGGTTTGCCTCAGCCTTTGGAGCCCCAAGGGTATTGCCCCTTCACTCGTCCTAATTCTGAAAACTTTGTACCTAGCAGGGTTGAGGGTTAAGGAGGGAAGTGCTTGCTCTTCACAGGTTTACTTTAGGGAGGATGACATTTCCCACATCTGGTCTCCCACCACGCCCCTCCCCCAACCCCGGCCAATCCCTATTCTTCTTGATATTCTGTTTGTTTTTGGACATCTATAGTGGGTTTTTATTTTCCTTATCTTTACATTGAATTTTCCTGGGACACTTATGTGATGTTAAAGGGTGTAGAGAAGGAGGGATTGGAAGAATGGAGAGAAGGTAAAACCAAAGCATGTTCTTTTGATTCTCACAAGTTTGCTATGAGAATTCCTCCTAGAAAACTTTCTATTTAGAAACTTCCTGCTTTGAGAATTCTACCAAAAGACTTGCTCTGTAGCTCATGTCCTGTTTCTTTAGGTGGTGTGGGAGGGGATTCATTATTTAATGCAATAACAAACACTTACTGAGCCAGCAAGAGAAATACAAACCATATCCTTATGCTGCTCACAAACTAGCCATGGTAGCACTGGCAATATCAAAAAGGAAATACATATATGTCCACAGGGGGCCCTGACAAGGGAAGTTTTAATGGTGGTTTTCCAGAAATATCATTTTGGCTAAGGGCTGAGGATGAGTAGAGGTTGCCTGGCAAGAGAAGGATAAAATGCAATCCAGGCAGAAGTCTCGAGTAATAAACATGGTCTAATTTGAAGGCTATATGTATTTTATTAAAGCTCAACAATAGCCATAGCCATTGTTCAGAAGTTAGACCTATAAAAGAGATTCTGCATTGTATCAACGCCCTTCACCCAAACACAAACAGGGACACACATGTAGTAGAATAAGTTATGTTTATTGTTGTTGCACTGAGGGACAATGCACACCATGGGGAACTATGGGATGTCTCAGTAAGAGGGTGTTAGAAAGAACCTATTTGGTTTGGATTTGGGCTTTAGTTGGGTAATCTGGGGGAGGAAAGAAGGAATTTCTAAGAAAAGAAGGGCTCATTCTGAATTGGGTGCTATTAGAAAATGGGGCAATTCTGTAATTGGGCATCTCAACAAATCTTATCATGAGGAGAGTGGGTACTGAATCAAAGGTAAAGCTGTAACTGGTAAAGCAGTCAATCATATTAGCCAGGAGAGTGAGATATGTGGGATTGGGTGTTGCACAGTGACCATGTCTGAAGTGGATACTCTACAACATGTTTTTGTACAGCAGGAGAACAATATAGCTTAGCTTTATCAGATCAGTTTGTAATACATTGAACCGACTGCATTAGATCTGTTTCTGGAGATTAGAAGCTGGCTTTTTTTTTTCTTCTCACTGTCATCATCTAGAGTTGCTAGCATACTGAAGGGGTTCAGAACATGCCACCTCACAGTATGCTGTTTTGACTTATTTTGTGCAGAAGGCACTTGAGGAACAGCAGGTACAGGAAGGGCTCTCTGACCTCTCCCTTTCTGCCTAAATCAAGCCAATAAAATTTCCTCTCCCTGTATCTGGAAGAGAAGAACATTTTTATCACAGGAGACTGAGAATTAGTGCCATAATAAACCTGTGCAAACAAACCGAAAGTAACTGATCTTCCATCAGTTTCCTTCATGTATTTCCCAGCCATTGTCCCATAATTTACTGTCCCCTAGCCCAAACCCCTTTGTCTTGTCACCTCTCTACAAATTTATTTTTTATTTTTTAATTTAATTTTTTTAATTTACATCCAAATTAGTTAGCATATAGTGCAACAATGATTTCAGGAGTAGATTCCTTAGTGCCCTTAGCCATTTTAGCCCATCCCCGCTCCCACACCCCCTTCAGTAACCCTCTGTTTGTTCTCCATATTTAAGAGTCTCTTATGTTTTGTCTCCCTCTCTGTTTTCATATTATTTTTATTTCCCTTCCCTTATGTTCCTCTGTTTTGTCTCTTAAAGTCCTCATATGAGTGAAGTCATATGATATTTGTCTTTTTCTGACTAATTTCGCTTAGCATAATACCCTCCAGTTCCATCCACGTAGTTGCAAATGGTGAGATTTCATTCCTTTTGGTTGCCGAGTAATACTCCATTGTATTTATATACCACATCTTCTTTATGCATTCATCCATCGATGGACATTTGTGCTTTTTCAATACTTTGGCTATTGTTGATAGTGCTGTTACAAACATTGGGATGCATGTGTCCCTTTGAAACAGCACACCTATATCCCTTAGATAAATACCTACTAGTGCAATTGCTGGGTCGTAGGGTAGTTCTATTTTTAGTTTTTTGAGGAACCCTTATACTGTTTTCCAGAGTGGCTACACCAGCTTGCATTCCCACCAACAATGCAAAAGAGATCCACTTTCTCCGCATCCTCATCAGCATCTGTTGTTGCCTGAGTTGTTAATGTTAGCCATTCTGACAGGTGTAAAGTGGTATCTCATTGTGGCTTTGATTTGTATTTCCCTGATGATGAGTGAAGTTGAGCATTTTTTCATGTGTCATTGGCCATCTGGATGTCTTTAGAGAAGTGTCTATTCATGTCTTTTGCCCATTTCTTCACTGGATTATTTGTTTTTTCAGTGTGGAGTTTGAGAAGTTCTTTATAGATTTTGGATACTAACCCTTTATCTGATATGTTGTTTGCAAATATCTTCTCCCATTCTGTTGGTTGCCTTTTAGTTTTGCTGATTGTTTCCTTCACTGTGCAGAAGCTTTTTATTTTGATGAGGTACCAGTAGTTCGTTTTTGCTTTTGTTTCCCTTGCCTGTGGAGACCTGTTGAGTAAGAAGTGTCTGCGGCCAAAATCAAAGAGGTTTTTGCCTGCTTTCTCCTCGAGGATTTTGATGGCTTCCTGTCTTACATTTAGGTCTTTCATCCATTTTGAGTTTATTTTTGTGTATGGTGTAAGAGAGTTGTCCAGGTTCATTCTTCTGCATGTCACTGTCCAGTTTTCCCAGCACCACTTGCTGAAGAGACTGTCTTTATTCCATTGGATATTCTTTCCTGCTTTGTCAAAGATTAGTTGGCCATACGTTTGTGGGTTCTCCACAAATTTATATTTTTTTTGTTTAAAAAGTATATAAACTCTCAGTCTTAACTGCTTCCTTGGTCTTCATTTTCCATATACAATCCCCCGTATGCACATGAAAATATTAAATACGATGTATATGCTTTTCTCCTATTAATCTGTCTTATGTAAATTTAATTATTGGGCCCAGCCATAGAACCTAAAAGGGTAGGAGGGAATTTTTCCTCAGTATTTGTTTTTTTTCCAAATTTTTCCTGCAAAATTGGTTTTCAAACAACACCAGTTTAAACAAAAATATCCCCTATAGACGATGCATCAGACAACCCATTGCTGTCTCCACCCAGAACAGACTGCTCTCATCATTCCACTCTTGCTTCACCATTGTTTGTCTGTTGAGAAGGAATCTTGTGAGATCAAAGGTTGAAGGGGATGAGGAAGTAGATGACAGGGGTTGGTCACAAAGGGCCTAGTTAGTCAAGTTAAGACAATTAAACCACATCTCAAAACAAGGCAGAACCATTGTAAGATTTTAAGCTAGGATTACAGATCTATATTTTAGAAATCTGTACTTATTGGGGAGGACATTGAGACTCTTGCAATAATTCCGGCAAGAGATAATGGTAGTTGAACTAAGGCACTGGAGAGGTGAATACAGACTTGAGAGAAGATGAGAAGTAGGATTACCAAGCCTTAGTGGCTGGTAGGATATAGATGAGAAAGTCTCAATGGTGCCTTCTCCTTAAATAGGAGAGTTGTTGGTGAGGCTATTCTCCCAGCCAGGGAGCACTAGCAGTTTGGGTTGAGGTGGGAGAAATGATGAGCTCAATCTCAGATATATTAAGTTTAAAGTTCCTTAGGGGATTTCAAGTGGAGGTATCTACTGGGCAGTGGATAACAGAATCAGGATCTCAGAAGAGAACTCTGAACTGGAGAAACATTCATTAATTCATTAGACAACTATTGTTTTGCATCAGCTGCCTACCACCCACAGTGCTAATGATGACATAGCAGTGAGCAAAATGAAATTCCTATCTTCACCGACAAACAAGCAAATAATATGCCAGATAGTGATAGGTTTTAGGGAGAAAAATCAAGCAGAGACAGGGAATAGGGAGAGTTAGTAGAAGACTCCTCAGAAATACAGGTTTAGTTTTAATTCCTTGGCTCCAGGAATTTATGAGAAATGCAAATTCTCAGACCACTCAAGAAAGGTCAAGATCCAGTCTCTGATGGCATGGTCCTGTCTATTTAGATCCAGAGCAGAGTCTACTCTGGGGTTTGCCAGACTTCCCAGATGATAAGGATCATCTGAGGGTACTTGTTAAAAATATATAAACTTCTGCTTCTCCTAATTAGAGTTTCTTGGGGAGGGGCCTGTGAATTCGAGACTCTTACCATCAGGGAAGTCTGGGAAATATTGATCTCGTCTTTTTCTTTTTTTTTTTTTTTTTTTCAACGTTTATTTATTTTTGGGACAGAGAGAAACAGAGCATGAACGGGGGAGGGGCAGAGAGAGAGGGAGACACAGAATCGGAAACAGGCTCCAGGCTCTGAGCCATCAGCCCAGAGCCCGACGCGGGGCTCGAACTCACGGACCGCGAGATCGTGACCTGGCTGAAGTCGGACGCTTAACCGACTGCGCCACCCAGGCGCCCCTGATCTCGTCTTTTTCTTTAGAAGGGCAGCTTTTTTTTTTTTTTTTTAACGTTTATTTATTTTTGAGAGAGAGACAGACAGACAGACAGAGCGTGAGCAGGGAAGGGGCAGAGAGAGAGGGAGACACAGAATTTGAAGCAGGCTCCAGGCTCTGAGCTGTTAGCACAGAGCGCGGTCTGGAGCTCGAACTCTCAAAGCCCAAGACCGTGACCTGAACTGAAGTCTGACGCTAAACCAACTGAGCCACCCAGGCAGCCCTGGAAGGGCAGCTTTTTATGTTAGATTATTTAATAAGTGGCGGAAGGGTAACTGTCCAGTGGATGGGGAAAAGAATAAAGCTGGATCACTCTATCAAGATAAAATTATTATTTTTTAAATTTTTTTGATGTTTTTATTTATTTTTGAGACAGAGAGAAGGCATAAGCTGGGGAGGGGCAGAGAGAAAGGGAGACAGGAACCGAAGCAGGCTCAACGCTGACAGCAGAGAGCCTGATGCGGGGCTAAAACCCACAAGCTGTGAGATCATGACCTGAGCTTAAGTCGGATGCTTAGCCAACTGAGTCACCCTGGTGCCCCATCAAGATAAAATTCCGATGAGTCAAAGATTCAACCATAAAAACACAAATCCATAAAAAGTGAGAGAGGAAAATGGGTGAAATTTTAAAAATATAATCTGCAATAGAGAATATTTTGAACTTTCTAACTTTCAAAATATAAAACCATGAAGAGGGGTGCCTGGGTGGCTCACTCAGTTAAGTGTCGGACTTTGGCTTAGGTCATGATCACAAAGTTCGTGAGTTTAAGCCCCTATCTGGCTCTGTGCTCATAGCTCAGAGCCTGGAGCGTGCTTTGCATTCTGTGTTTCCCTCTCTCTCTGCCCCTCCCCTGCTTTCTCTCTCTCAAAAATAAATAAACATGGGGGGAAAAAAACATTAGATAGTAAGAAAAAGATTGACCCAATTATTTAACCAACCACTAATCTAGATGTTGCTGTGAAGATATTTTGTAGATATCATAGCATCTACAACCAGTTGAATTGAAGTAAAGGAGATTACCTTTGATAATGTGGGTGGGGCCTTCCAATCAGTTGAAGGTCTTAACAAAAACTGAGGTTTCCCAGAGAAGAGATTCTGCTTCAAGACTGCAGCATTGGGGTGCCTGGGTAGCTCAGTTGGTTAAGCATCTGGCTCAGGTCATGATCTCACAGTCCATGGGTTTGAGACCCCCATCAAGCTCTGTGCTGACAGCTCAGAGCCTGGAGCCTGTTTTGAATTCTGTGTCTCCTTCTCTCTCTGCCACTCCCCACTCTCAAAAATAAACATTAAAAAAATTTTTTTTAAATAGTAGAAAAAGATTGATGTATATGCTTGGATGTAACAAATTTCAAAACATGTAAATTCAAAAAATGACCACAAAGTTAAAGCAAACCTGAAAGATATTTGTAACCCAAATGCAGACAGAAGGTTGTATTAAATTGACAAGAAAAAAAAAATCCTATTAAAATAGGGGAGAGATATGTATCAAAAGGTAGTTCACAGAAAAAGAAATACAAATGTGAACTCTCAGAATGAAAGATAAGTAAATCAAACTAATGAGATCTTAGGTTCTTTTCTTTTTTTCTTTTTGTGTTTTGTCTACCAAGTCGTCTCATTCAATTAGAGCTTTAGATATTTTTTCTTTATAAATATATAAATGTTTATTTTTGAGAGAAAGAGACAGAGTGTGAGTGGGGGAGGGGAAGAGAGAGAGGGAAACAGAATCTGAAGCAGGCTCTAGGCTCTGAGCTGTTAGCACAGAGCCCAACTCGGGACTCCAACTCACAAATCAAATCTCGAAATCTCGAGATCATGACCTGAACTGTAGCCGGATGCTTAACTGACTGAGCCACCCAGGCACACCTCTTTATATTTTTAAGACCAAGATGACAATGAGGTTTTCAGTTTTTTTCTCACTTTAACATTTGTTGTTGCCATTTTGAACCTTTTTTTTCTTTTTAACATTTATTCATCTTCGAGAGAGGCACAGAGAGACAGAGCGTGAGTGGGGGAGAGGCAGAGAGGGAGGCACAGAATCCAAAGCAGGACCCAGGCTCGGAGCTGTCAGCACAGAGCCCGACGTGGGGCTCAAACCCATTATCCATGAAACCATGACCTGAGCCGAAGTTGGACACTTAACGAACTGAGCCACCCAGGTGCCCACTGTTGTTGCCATTAAAAAAAAAATTTTTTTTAGCGTTTATTTATTTTTGAGACAGAGAGAGGCAGAGCATGAACGGGGGAGGGTCAGAAAGAGAGGGAGACAGAGAATCTGAAACAGGCTTCAGGCTCTGAACTGTCAGCACAGAGCCTGACGCGGGGCTTGAACTCACAGACCATGAGATCATGACCTGAGCCGAAGTTGGATGCTTAATCGACTGAGCCACCCAGGTGCCCACTGTTGTTGCCACTGAAAAAAATTTTTTTAATGTTTATTTATTTTTGAGACAGAGCATGAGCAGGGAAGGGGCAGAGAGAGAGGGAGACACAGAATGTGAAGCAGGCTCCAGGCTGTCAGCACAGAGCCCGATGTGGAGCTCGAACTCACAAACTGTGAGATCATGACCTGAGCCGAAGTCGGACACTTAACCGACTGAGCCACCCAGGCGCCCCTGTTGTTGCCATTTTAAATCACATCACTTGAATGCCTTGATTGTTGCATACGTCTGGGTCATGTTATAATTCAAAATTATGTTTTGAGTAGTATTATAGACCTGCAAATGGATGCTCTGTCTGGATAGGTGAGGTAGCCACCTTAGGTTACTTTAAATTTTCTTAAAAGCAGTGTTTCTCAGCGTGTGGTCCCCAGACTGACAGCAATAGAATTACCTGGGAATTTATGAGATGTACAGATTCTCAGGCTCCTTCCCAGGCCCACTAAATCAGAAATTCTGGCAATCTATGTTTTAAGAAGACTCCAGGTGACTCTGATGCCAGTTTAAGTTTGAGAGCTACTGCTTAAGAGGATCCTGATCCCACCTTCAACTTGGCCAATCATGTCATCATCTGGGTCTGCCCTTAAATACCAACTTAGAATACTTGTACATGTTTGGGAATATAACCTTACATTCACTGCTACTTGTTACTAGATTTTATTTGTAAGCAATCTCTACATGCAACGTGGGGCTCAAACTCACAACCCCAAGATCAAGAGTCGCTTGCTCTACCGACTGAGCCAGCCAGGCACCCTGAGACTTCATTTCTAGTGAAGCCTGCTGTTAAAGAGAGTTTGAAAAGTATTGTCACAAACCAGAGTACCTGGACTACACTGTTTTGGCCCTCCCTATGTTTACTTTAAAAAAAAAATCTGGGGGCACCTGGGTGACTCAGTCGGTTAAGCGGCGTACTTCGGCTCAGGTCATGATCTCGCGGTCTGTGAGTTCGAGCCCCGCGTCGGGCTCTGTGCTGGCAGCTCAGAGCCTGGAGCCTGTTTCAGATTCTGTGTCTCCCTCTTTCTGACCCTCCCCCATTCATACTCTGTCTCTCTCTGTCTCAAAAATAAATAAACGTTAAAAAAAATTTTTTTTAAATAAATAAAAATAAGAAAAAAAATCTGATTCGGGGTGCCTGGGTGGCTCTGTCGGTTGAGCGTCCAACTTCAGCTCAGGTCATGGTCTCATGAGTTCGAGCCCCACATTGAACTCACAGCTGTCAGTGCAGAGCCCTAACTCTAACTCATCAATATTGAGAGGCATTATTTTTTTTAAAAAACAACCTGTGGAAAAACATTGTTGTATTCACTGATACACTGTGCGATGCTCCGTAATATAGTGCAGTGTCCCCCTTATGAGGACCCATAGGACAAAATGCTTCTATCTCAGAACCATACATGTTGTGCTTCTGTGGAGCAAACTGTTTACTTTTATTTCAGGAACACAGTGAAACATATGCATTATTCTGTTTTCCTTTTTGCATCGACTGCAAGAAATCTTAGAGCCAAATTTTGTGTTCTACTTCCTTCCCCTGTCCCATGCCCTTTTGCCTAGATTTTCTGTTAATTTTTTCAATGGATATTTTAGTGACATATCTTAGGTTCATTTTCAAATAGAGTAGAGTGTGAGTAAATAAATAAGTATATAGGAAATTATTAGCATTTGAATAGTAGTGGAAATTGAGGGGTGAATGAGATAACCCAGGGAGAGTGGGCAAAATAGGAAGAGACAACGGCCAAGGACCCCCCAGAAAAGCAAATTTATGTGGTTGGCTAAAGAAGGAGAAACCAGAGAAAGGGAACTAGCAAAAGAGAGCACTTCAAGAAAGAGGAACTGGCCAGTGGTGTCCAAGAGTAGAAAGAAGTCATGTAAGATAAAAACTGAAAAATGGTCATTGGATTTAGCAGCAAGGAAGACAGTGGGGACCTTCACAACAGTTTCAGCAGAGGTATATAGCCCCGGGCTAGATGGCGTGAGTTGAGAGACAGCACGGGTTGGGGAGGGAATGGGAAATGAAGTAATGCTGATGGACCTCACAAAAGGTTGGCTAAGAAAAGAATTAGAGAAGGGGCGCCTGGATGGCTCACTCCGTTGAGTATCCGACTTTAGCTCAGGTCATGATCTGGTGGTTGGTGGAGACTGGAGCCTGCTTCAGATTCTGTGTCTCCTTCTCTCTCTGCCCCTCTCCCACTCACATTCTGTCTGTCTCTCTCAAAGATAAACATTTAAATAAATAAATAAATAAATAAATAAATAAATAAATAAATAAAGTTTAAAAAAAGAAAAAAGAATTAGAGAAGAAGGTGGCTAAAGAGAATATAAAATGGAAAAGGAACGGTTTGTCTTAGTTTTTAAAGATAGGTAGATACAAATATGATTATACGCTGAAGGAAAAGTTCCAGGAGAGAAAGGTTAAAAGTAGAGAAAAAGAGAGGTGCCTGGGTGGCTCAGTCAGTCAATCATCCGGCTTCAGCTCAGGTCACAATCTGGCAGTTTGTGAGTTTGAGCCCCACATCTAGCTCTGTGCTGACAGCTCAGAGCCTGGAGCCTGCTTCGAATTCCGTGTCTCCGTCTTTCTGCCCCTCACAAGCTCACTTTCTTCTCTCTCTCTCAAAAGTAAATAAACATTTTTTTTTAAGTTAAAAAAAAAAAGTACAGAAAAAGAGAAGAGACAGCAGTTGGTGGTGCAAGATCCTGAAGGAGAGGAGAGGGGTGGAATTCTGAGAATCATTTCCTAAGGCTGGTGATGGGTGGAGGCATACAGAGAGGACTGAAGACGTAGGTCACTGAAGCTAGGGTGTCAAGGAAACATTTTTGCTCCCAAATTAGAACTACTTAGAAAAATATGCTCATGAGACACATGAAAAGTATATCCTAATATTTCAAAGAAGGTTAAAAAAATTGAGAAAATGATAGAAGAGATAAAAGAATGGCAACTTCAAATGAGAAAAATTCGGAAATGAAGTGATAGGCCCAGAAAGAATTCGAAATAAAGGGAAAGATTTATTTCAGAAATGAAGACTAAATTAGGAAATCTCAAAAGAGAATAAGCACAGAGGCACCTGGGTAACTCAGTCAGTTGAACATCTGACTCTTGGTTTCTGTTCTGGTAATGATCTCACCATTCATGGGATCAAGCCCCAAGTCGGGCTCTGTGCTGACAGCATGGAGCCTGCCTGGGATCCTTTCTCTTCATCTGTCACTGCCTCTTCCCTGCTCACTCTCTCTCTCAAAATAAATAAATAAAAACTTAAAAAAAAGAGAGAGAATAAACACAATAGACAAATGACTGAAGAGAAATAGTAAAAAGGAATAAAGAGATTTTTTTGAAGGAATATGGGCCAAAACAGAGTAAAAACATACAAATACTTCCTGTGAGAAGGGGAGGGACTAGAGTAGGAGGATTAGAGATAATTAGAATTCTCTAGGGGCGCCTGGGTGGCTCAGTTGGTTGAGCATTGGACTTCGGCTCAGGTCATGATCTCACGGCTTATGGGTTCGAGCCCCGCATCGGGCTCTGTGCTGACAGCTCAGAGCCTAGACCCTGCTTTGGATTCTGTGTCTCCGTCTCTCTGCTCCTCCCCAACTCACGCTCTGTCTCTGTCTCTCAAAAACAAATAAAAATTAAAAAAAAAAAAGAATTCTCTAAATATACATTGTTCTCTGGATTTGCTTTGAAGCCATCTAAGTGTTACACAGCTATAAAACAAAATAATATTTAAAAAGCAATCCTGAAAATAAAAAATAGAACACACACACACACACACACACACACACACACACACACGTTTGACTTAATCTCCCTAAAGATTTCAATGTTCAGTATTGGTAATCCTAGCAAAGTCCTTCCTGTTTCAATCTTGTTTGTTCCTGTGGAAAGTCAAAGAACACTTTCCTCATAATAGACTTTTTGCATTGGAAGGGAGTGAACAGAACTTCCCTTATCCTGGGCCAAATGACCTCAATTCTGCTTCACTTTTCTCTGAGTTCCAGTTTTAGCTTGCTTCCCAAACTTTACCTTGATGCTTGTTAAGATTCTCTAGGTTCAAGCCTAAGATAGAGATGGGTCAGATTCGTGGCAAGAACATTTAAACTTGGCTTTCTCTCACAATGACCTGAGGCAAAGGCATCACCAGGAGAGTAAAGAGTAATTAAAATGTCTTGGAAATTGCCAAAGAGTGATTGGGAAGATCCCAGAACATATTAGTTCGTATGGATATTGCTTATTCTCTGAGCAGTTTGTTTGTCAAGACCCCAAGTAATCTGGCAAAAAAACCCCACTCCCTCCAAGCTAAATCCTCTGGGTTACAAGAGGTGGCATGTGACCTGCCTTCACAGAACTTACAGTTTAGTGGGGGAGAAATGGCCACCACACATGAAACCGAGAACCAGATTTAAGCTGAAACAAACACACTTCAGCACTGTTGACTTGTCCTTCTGTATCCTCCAAGTAGGAAAGGTCATCAGTCCCCAGGGAGTTACTGTGTGGTGTCCCTGACCCCCACTGCGACTAACATGTATAGACATGTAACTATGGACATGATGGACAGAAGATGGGCGGCTAAGCACCCTCCCAAACACCATCAACCTGAAATGGAATCCCCAAGCACCCCAACCCCGGGTAGATGAAATCAAGCAGCAAAAAAGGAAAGCAGTGATTTTCCTGGAATCTGAAAAACAAGATGAGGAAGATGGAGAATGTAGAAGAGAAATAAACCTTTGAGGGGAGTTGGGGTAGGGCAGCTGACCTTCATCATCTCATGTAACCAATAAGCTTGTGAGACTAATTGTACCTTCCCACTTTGCAAATGAGGAAACAATCACAGACAAGTAGCTAGCCTAAAATAAAGAATTTGCTTAAGATCCATCTGCTTTCTAAAGCTATAAGCCTTTCATCTGTAACAGCAATTATCCCTCTCTTCTTTAGGTGATCCTTGCTATCTTGTGGAGCATCTGCTGGCAGGAATACACTTGCTGTAGGAGCGATATGGAGCCAGGAGATAGTAGTTTCTCCACCCCCCTTGAGCTGGGAGCTTTGCTGATCCTCTTTTCCCATCTGCTCTTATAGGATCAATAGTCATTAGAGACCTCTACCTTACAAGTGTTATAGGTTGGGGCCACCAGGAAGCAGATTCCAAGGTGGGTTTTAGCAGTCAGTTTATTTATTAGGGGGTGCTCTTGGGTTTGATACCTATGAGAGGAGAAGAAATGAAGATTGGGTAAGAGAGAAATTGGACTGTGATGCTATCCCAACAAAGGTGTTAGCCAACCCTGTAGGGAACTCTGACACCAGGATGACCTTCACTTCTCCCAAATTGGGCCAGTCTTTGTACCCTGACACTGATCAGAAATTGGATGGCAGCCAGCCCTGTAAGGAAGTGTGGCCTTGTTGAGGAGGGGCAGTTTTTGAGGCTAACAGCTGAAGGCCAAATTCTAGTAGCTCTCCCAGCAGCTGGGGCAGTAAGTCCTTCCTTGCTGAAGGGGTCTGGACAACACATTATAGCATTCATTAAAACTCCCCCAAATTGTGGAGATTCAGCCAAAGTCAAGACTTTAGCCCAAATGATTATTATCCCCTTCTGTCCATTTCTTATGACTTTCCAGTTTGTATCTGCCCATCTCTGTCTATTTCAGAGCATGACAAACCTTCCAGAGTAATTGAAATGCAAAGAGAAGAGGTGTTGTCTGGAAGAATAAGCCATCTGACTGGAGAGAAGGGCAAAAGAGGAAATTATAGAATCACCCATTGTCATGACTGGTTGGCTTACAGTGGGGATGAAATCAGAACTGAGTGGCGGATCCACTTCAGGTCATTGAGAATGGCTGGTGAGCAGGTGCCATGTTAGTTCTGGATCAGATTTAAAGGTCATCCATGGTTCTTCTTCTATCCACTGTTCACCTTAGGTATATTAAGGAATCACTGGGAGGATAAAGAAAAACATGCCCTCACACCTTGACCAGCTATGTTCTCCCCAACTGCTCCTCAGGACCCCACTGTTGTAACCCGAGGCCTCCAGTGCAAGCCGAGAGATAAGAAAGAGGGGGAAAATATCTTTTAAAAATGAAGATAATATTCCCATTTTCTGCTCACCCTGGAGGCTTATTTTGAAAATCACAGTGATTTAACTTGTTAGCGGTTTAATTCACTTTTAAAAGATTAACCAGACTAATTATTCATCAGATTTCACCATCTTTGTCAGCCTCAATAAGGATCCTTTGTTACAATGATTAATGTGTTTTAATTGCAGCTTCTCTCAGAGCAATAATTCGATCGCACAGTATTTGCCGAATCTATGGAAATCTTGGAAATGCTTTGACAGCTGAGCTATTCTTGGGAAATGAAAGTAAAGGAATATATGTAACTAACAAAAAGTGTTTTATAGCATATCATTAATATGGATTTTCCCTCTCTGACAGACCTTGCTCTACTTCAGTATGTGAAGCCGCTTGCTGTACACATCAGTTTGCCATCCAGAAACTCTCAGGAGGTAGAGATCTGTTACCAACAGGTTACGACTTTCTTTGAGTGGGTGCCCTCAAACATGCACTAGTCATAATAATAATCACAGCAAATGCATAAGTCCCAGGGAAAGTTAACCAACCACCCGGTATCCATAAATCATCAACCAGTTAAGAGACTGGATCCTGTGTTGGTCATTCTGTTTTCTACACAATGCTTCATCTTCATTCATTTAACTGGTGGCTACTGTCCAAGTTAAGGATATTTACAGTACGAAAAAGATGTCTGTAGAAGCTGGTGAAGAAATTGTATGTGGCTAATACTAATTTTGAACTTAAAATGTATTTTAATGGTTTTTTTCTTTTAAAGTGCAGTGGTTCTAGGACCTTTGGAGTCAGACAGATCTAGAGTTGATTCTTGGCTCTATCTCTTATTAGCTGTGAGAACTTGGGGGGAAATTAGCAATATCTAGCCTCTCAGTTTCTTCATTCCTAAAATAGGTGTAATAATATCCACCTCATAGTGAGGATTAAAATAAGGCCTAATATATAAGACCTAGTACACTACCTGGACTATAGTAAGTTTTCAATAGCATTATGTCTAAAAAAGCAACAGGTCTTTCTATTTTAATAAAATCATATGTACCTGAACATCTCTGGGTCTCACAATCACCCTGAGACAAGCAGGAAACGTGTGCTGCTGTTTTTGTTTTTCATAGACAAGAAAACTGGGCACAGAGGTGTGGTAATCTTGGTAAATACGTCCTATGTGTTCATCAGCTAATTCCTCAGTTAAACACAAAGGATGCCTCCAAACCCACAGATGTTGATTCCTATTCTAGTGCTTCTTCTACTGCAACCTAGAGGTATCCAGGCCTCTGAATGAGGGGAGCAGTTGAGCACAAAATGACCAATTCTTTGCCTGTTGACAAATATTAGTCCTCTGTTAGGATATATCTATCTCAACAATAGCTGACAGAGCCAGGCATTACCTTATTTAATTAGTATAGCAGGCCTAGGAGGTAAACATCCCTACTATCCCCATGTCATAGCTGAGGATACTGACCACTTAGAGACAGGAAATAACTTGCCTGACAGATTTGAACTTGGGTCTGTCCAACTCCAGTGTCTGGGTTTTAACTGTGCACTATTCTGCCTCCTGCCAATCCCACTTTACAAAATGCTATTTTAAAAAGGAAGTGTTTTGAGATGCCTGGGTGGCTTAGTCGGTTAAGCATCTGACTTAGGCTCAGGTCATGATCTCATGTTTTCGTGAGTTCGAGCCTAGTGTCAGGCTCTATGCTGACAGCTCAGAGCCTGGAGCCTGCTTTGGATTCTGTGTCTCCCTCTCTCTCTGCTCCTCCTCTGCTCATGCTCTCTCTCTCTCTCTCCCTGTCTCTCAAAAATAAATAAAAATGTCAAAAAAATAGTAAAGGGAGTGTTTTGAGACCTTTGAAGTCTATATGGTAACCAGTTATCATGCTTTAAATTACTCCCTTAGAGGGTGCCTGGCTGGCTCAGTCAGTAAAGCATGCATTGTGAGTTTGTGATATCCGGATTGTGAGTTCAAGCACCACATTCGGCATAGCTTACTTAGGGAAAAAAAAAGATTAAAAAAATAAATTATTGGGGCACGTGGGTGGCTCAGTCAGTTGAGCATCTGACTTTGGCTTAAGTCATGATCTTGTGGTTCGTGGGTTTGAACCCCGCGTTGGGCTCTGTGCTGACAGCTCGGAGCCTGGAGCCTGCTTTGGGTTCTCTTTCTCTTTCTCTCTCTGCCCATTCCCCACTTATGCTCTGTCTCTCTTTCTCTCAAAAATAAATAAAGATTAAAAAAAATTTTTTTTAATAAATTATTGCCTTAGTGGTTCAGGCATCATGACTCAAAAATGTCTTTAACTCCTGAACCAGAGGTTGGGAATACTGTTGTTCCTTCACTTGAAGAACAGCATTGGCTGTACAAAGGGCTTATAAGATCAAATACTAGAAAACAAATTCTTGGGGCACCTAGGTGGCTCAATTGGTTGGGCATTGGACTTTGGCTCAGGTTATGGTCTCGCGGTTTGTGAGCTCAAGCCCTGCATTGGGCTCTGTGCTGACAGCTCAGAACCTGGAGCCTGCTTTGGGTTCTGTCTCCCTTTCTCTCTGCCCCTCTCCCACTCATGCTCTGTCTCTCTTCTCTCAAAAATAAACATTTAAAAAAATTTTAAAAAAAAGAAAGCAAATTCTTCCTTAGGTGTTCATCATGCATGCTTACATAACAAAGACACTGAAAGATACCATGGTTAAAAAAATTCTGGGGCACTGGGTGGCTCAGTTGGTTAAGCATCCGACTCTTGGTCATGATCTCACAGTTCGTGAGTTTGAGCTCCACATCGGGCTTTGTGCAGACGGTGCGAAGCCTGCTTGTGATTCTCTCCCCCTCTCTCTCTGACCCTCCCTTGTTCACTCTCTATCCCTCTCTCTCTCAAAATAAATAAATAAACATTAAAAAAAATTGTTTAGTTCTGTTAAAGCTGGCTCCTAAATTTACTTGACCGCAGAAACTTTTCTTGTAGTCAGGGTCATTAAGGGCCTATGGAAACCCCTTTAGGTTCATTGTAATAATAATCAGGGCCAAATGTATGGTGCCCTTAGTATAGTCCAGACACTGAACTCAGAACTTCACATGTATTCACTCGTGATAAGGCTCTTATGATGCAGGTATTTTTAGGATGATCTTATGAGGTAAATGTTTTTATTAAACAACTTTCCAAGATCACAGACTAGTAAGTGGCAGAGCCAGGATCTCAACACAGGGGACCTCTCTCCACAGCCCATGCTGTCACAGCTGCCATGGAAGAGCTGATTCAGCTCACCATACTCAAAGTTATGACTTTTTTTTTTCTAATTTACATATGAAAGAAGCATGCTATACTAAACTGCCTTTTTTGTTAACGTTTATTTATTCATTTTGAGAGACAGAGAGCACAAGTGGGGAAGGCAGAGAAACAGTGTGCGAGAGAGCCTGACGTGGGGCTCGCACCCGGGAAACCGCAAGATCATGACCTGGGCCAAACTCAAGAGCCCGACACAACCAACTGAGCTACCCAGGTGCCCCTAAGTTGCCTTTTTAAAATTAAATTGACCCCACCAAGGGGAAAAAACCTGACAGAACCGCCTCTTTGAATCAGACACTCAATACAATCAAATTTGTCTATCTGATATTAATAACTACATTTTTTTCCTGCAGTGCTGTTCGATTCTTAAAATACTTGATCCCATTATAGACATCTACTTATATTTTGTGTCAGACACAGAGGTAACATCTAATCACCATGTCTCTTCCCAGAGAACAGTCGCTTCCGTTTTCCTTCAGCACTAACGCACCAAGATCAGACAGATGAAATTTCTCCCTTAGAGACAGTCAGGTGATCACCCATCTGAAATAGGAGACATGGTATTTACCCCAGTAAGGCAAAGGCACAAGCATTTTCTTTTCTTTTGTCTCTGTTGCTTTTCCGTTCCTTACTTTTATTTTATTCAGTTTTCAGTTTTAGGTGGAGAGTGGCTTGTGCGGTGGGACTCCCTCGCTTAACTGAAGTTTCCCCAGTATAGAAAAAGGACCAGGAGAAAAGCCTATGGCCCAAAAAGTACAAAAAGCCCCAAGAAAGCCTCCAAGAACTGTTGTTGCCTTTCTTTCTTTTGATCCTCTCTCCCTATAGAGTGGCTTTTTTTTTTTTTTAAGCATACTTTTCCAAGTTGTTACATTAACAAATTTGCACTGATTTCTTTATCCTTGTCATATAAAGACCACCTTGTTGGCGAATGGTGAACTTTTCCTTCATGCCAGGCCTGCTGCACTGTCTAATGTCACAAGTGTCTGCTCACATTAGCTCCCGGAGACTGGAGAAGATTCCGCATGGGGCCTTTCCAGCAAGTTGATTTGACAGAATGAGTCCCCATGCTAGCTCGTGGCACTTATCAGTTAGTCAGCCTTCCTTGGGGAGGAGAATTTAGAGTGCACCATATTCAGTTTCCAAATCAACTGCTGTCCCCTCAGGAAGCTGTGTGTTGCATTATTAAAAGAGATGCCTTTGACCACAGCACCATACTTAAACATTCATCCGCATTAAAAAAAACAAGGTAGAGTTGGGGGACAACACTCCTTCACTGTGTTAACTCTTTCTCCCCAGATTTCAGGTCTCCCTCAATGAACAATCCTGTAACTTCTGTTGGTGAGCATGAACACTGGTTATTTTGTGAGCCTTGCCTTTATTTTAAAAGGGGTGCTTTTACACTACTTGGAATGGCTGTGAAACCTTCCCCGAACTTGTAAGATCTTGGGGCTGAGATCACCATGTTCCCAACCTCTTCTTTTCACTGAGCTCCCATAGCAAAGTCAAATCCCCAAATCTAGCCACCAGAAACAGCAGTGACTTTGGTTTATCTGTTACCTGCCTCTCCCAGGAGCTCAAATGAAACGCAAGAATTAGTTTTGAGGTGAAAATGAACAGATCTGAAGCTCACACTTGAGTAATTATAACTTCACATATTTCTAACTTTTTAAAAATAAAGTTTATATCCAGTTTACCTTTATCTTTCCAAAGGAGAAATTGACAAGATTGGTGGAAAAAAAGGAGGGATCCTTTTTAAGGCTGCATGTTGATATAAATATGAAAATGGATTAAACTCTGCTTCCAATTTCCAAACATGTGTACTTCAATGAATATTAAATGGCAGGCCCCTATCACCATCATGACTTATTTACTCACCAGAGTTTTTATCAAAAAGGGACTGGAATTGCCTGTGAAGCGTGAAAGTCTCCTGTAATTGAGTTTAGAGTGGTAAATCCACTAAACAGGCCACGGCCCCAGAGACACCCCGAAACCCACCTGTCAGCTGGTGTTAGATCACAGTGCAAACAAGGCACGGCTGCCTGCTCCCGCTAAACACTGCTGTGGCCCAAAACAAAAAAAAAAGGAGAAGTTATTCCCCAGGGGATGAGGAAGGGCTGGGGGCAAATTGTGGGGGTTGGGAGGGCAGACGAGAAACTCTCATCTAACAGCTGCCCAGTGTCAGCTAGAATCATGATCTGAAACTCAGCTCAGGAGGGGAACTGGCTAGGGCCTCATTCGGTAAGGTGTCATTTCTTCATTCTAACATCCATTAGGTAGGAGCGTAATGGAGTGGACACAAAGCTTTTTCATCATGGTTGAGCCATGGAAATCAGAGCTCATAGTTTCTATGAGAGTAAAGATATAATAGGCTTAAGACTGGCGCAGAAAGGTCCACATGTGGAATGGAGAGAAATGTCCAACTGAAGACATGCTGGTCCAGCCAGGGATGAGAATAGGAACATTTTAAGCCAGAGAACCATGATTCATCCAATTAACATTTATTAATTGTTTACCAGTGCCAATTCCTGTATGGAATCGCTGAATGTATAAAGAATGTATGAATGAAAATTGCTGAATGTATAAAGATAAATAAGACACAGTCCTTGCTCTGAAGGAAAATGTAAAGCGTGCTTGGGGAAACACACAGACAAGTCAACTATTGCAATACAGTGTGTCAAGGGCTATGGAAGCAAAAATATATGCGTAAAATAATAAGTTAGGAAGTCTTCCAGGAGAAAGTGACATTTAACCTGGGTTTTTCATAATGACTAGGATTTGGCCAAGCAAAGGAAAAAGAGTAAGGTGCATATGGGGATTATGGTAGGAATGAGCACCCTTATAGGACTCCCTTATAGGACTCCCAGAAGCTTGATGTGGCTGGGGCATGCGTGATGGGCTAGAGCCTGAGGGGAAGGGGCAGATGGAGGGAGAAAGGGAAATCAAATGATCAAGGGCTTTGTCAGCCTAGCCAATCAGTCTGAAGTTTATCCTGAAAGCCATGGAGAGCAATAGAAGGATTTTAAGCAGAGGAGTGATGTGGTCAGGTTTGCATTTTAGAAAAACCAGTTTAGGGGCACATGGGTGGCTCAGTCAGTTGAGTGTCCAGTTCTTGATTTCAGCTCAGGTCATGATCCCAGGGTTGTGGGATTGAGCCCCACTTTGGGCTCCATGCTAAGCATGGAGCCTGCTTAAGATTCTCTCTCTTTGTCTCTCTCTCTCTCTCTCTCTCTCTCTCTCTCTCCCCCTCTGCTCTTCTCCCACTTGTGCACACATGCACATGCTGTCTCTCTCTGTCTCTCAAAAAATAATAATAATAAAAAGAAAGACCAGTTTACCTGTTGTGCATAGCATGAATTAGAAGGGGCAAGGCTGGAAACAGGAAGGCCAAGTGGGAGGCAATTGACAAGAGTCTTTGAGAAAGAAGGTGATGGCCCAAACCAAAGAAGTCACAGTGGAGATGGAGAAGAGGGGACAGAATGAGAACTATTATAGAAAAGAATCAGCAGGACTCAGAAGGCAATTGAAAATGGAAAAGGAGGGAGGAATTCAGAATCGCTCCAAGGATTCTGGCTTAGGTGTAGGGTTGTTAGATTTAGCAAATAAAAATATATACAATATATGGGACATATTGATACTAAAATATGATTATTTATCTGAAATTCAAATTCAGTATTTAATATTTAATTCAATATCCAGAAAACCTACTTGGGGGGCTGGGTAAGTGGTAGGTCATTTGTTAAGCTGGGAATTGGAGGACTCACAGCTGGGAACAGAGACAAAGAACATGATGAGGTTACACTTATTTATATTGAGTTTGAGGTATCCGAGAGATATAACTGAGTTCCGATTGTCCCCCAGTACCTTTCTGCCCTTTTGTAGGGGTAGTGGTAGTAGGTGGCACACAGGCGCTCAGCTAAAGATTTTACTTCCCAGCTTCCCTTGGAGAAAGTAGCCATGTGACCAGGCTGCAGCCTATGGGATGTGAGAAGTGATATGTGTCTTGCTTGCTCTTAGAAGGATCAGGTGTGAACTCTCCTGCCTCTTTTCTCCTTTGGCAGAAAAGATAACCAGCACTGGAGAAGCCACCTTGGGCTCAGAGGTGAAAATGTTGAAGATGCCAGTGCCATGTAACTTGCCCTGGGCCAACTACCTCTGAATTGTTACATGAGAGAGAAATAAGCTTAGTCTGTACCTTAACTACAATGCAGCCTCCTAGAGGAAATGTTCAATAAGCAGTTGAACATACATGTCTGCATCTTAAGAAGGAGCAGGAACTAGTGACTGAGAATTGAGAGTGGTTGGTATCTACGCACTGAATGAGGCTTTAGTTTAGATGAAGTTTCCTAGAGGGAATGTGTGTCGTGAGAATTAAGAACAACAAGGTCAAATGTTGTCTTTTCACTATGGACATTTACTTGCCCTCGGGTTAATCGAGATGTTCCAGTACTACTAGGATGGATGTTTGAGAGTTTTGTTTTCATCTGCCAAACCTTCTTCCTCTGTATAGCCACGTGTTAATGTTCAGTACTACTAAATTCATTTGTTTGTCTCTGGATTCATATTTCAGCAGTGTCTGTGAAGCAGGTGGATACTCATGCCCTGTGGGTAGTTGGACATTTGTACATATGGGCGTCTGTGCTGGGGTCAGTTTACCTGTGTGTAGTCTGTGTGTACCTTCCTGGATGTGTCAGCACACATATTTGTCTGCTCCTCTGTGTTCTGACTTGTCGATGTGTGCCTTGAAGGTATCTTTCACATGTGTGTGTGAGAGATGCAGGTTATTTTGGTTTAGTTAGTAGTCAGTTCCCAGTACTGCCAATAAGTAGCCTTTTAGATTCTTCTCACCTAAAAGTCCATTTTGTCCCATTCTGTCCATTTTGGAGACTGTAGGACTGTAGAGTAGCTTTTTTATTTTTTATTTATTTATTTTTTTTAAGTAAGCTCCACACCCAGCATGGAGCCCAATGTTGGGCTTGAACTCATGACCCTGAGATCAAGAGTGGCATGCTCTACTGACTGAGCCAGCCTGTCTTAAATAGGCTTTATTTTTTAGATCTGTTTTTAGGTTTGCAACAAAATCGATAGGAAGATACAGAGATTTCCCATATACCTCCTGCCTTCACAGGTTCATAGCCTTCCTCAATGTCAGCCTCCCCAACTAGAGTGGTACATTGATCACAACTGATGAGTCTACATTGATACATCATTATCACTCAAAGTCCATAGTTTACATTTGAGGGTTCATTCTTGGTTTTATACATTCTGTAGATTTGGGCAAATGTGTAATAACGTGTATCCACCATTGTATTATCATACAGAGTAGCTGTAGGATTTTGCACATTGTGTTGTCAGTGTTCTGGATTTTGGCCATTCTAATAGGTCTGTTGTGCTATCTTGCTGTTTTCAGTTGTCTTTTCAAATCCAGAATGATTGAAGGAACAGTCTTCCAAACTTGCCCAGGGGCGTTTTTTGCCTCTTCCACGTGAGTCTACCTGTTCTCCCCAAACCCCAGACTGAGGCTGAGTTTTACATAATATGATACAAACTGAGATCTGCATGGGAGTCAAGGGCACCACAGTGCGTGCGTGCCTGTGTGTGTGTGTGTGTGTGTGTGTGTGTGTGTGTGTTTATCATGGTGATTTCAAAACATACTCAAAATTAGAATAAAAGGACCTTCCTGTATCCATCACTCAACTTCAATAGTTGTCAGCATTTTGCCAACCTTATTTCATTTGTCTTTCCCTTTTTTTCCTGCTAGTGTACTTTATTTTTATTTATTTTATTTTATTTTATTTTATTTTATTTTATTGAGAAAGAGAGAGCTCCAACGGGAGAGGGCCAGGGAGAGGGAGAGAGAGAATCTTAAGCAGACTCCATGCTCAGCACAGAGCCTGATGCAGGGCTCGATCTCACAACCCTGGGATCATGACCTGAGCCGAAATCGAGAGTCGAACACGCAGGCACCCCCCTGCTCGTGTATTTTAAACAAATATTAGATATCTTGTCATTTCACCTGAAACATTTCAACTTATCTCTAGTTGATAAGACTTTTTTACACCCCACCATGTCATTATTTACCTAACAAAATTAGTTAACAGTAATTCCTCAATACCATCTAACCCCAATTCATATTCAGATTGCTTGATTATTTCAGACATCATGTTTACAGTTGGCTTTTTCAAAATCCACATATTGCATATGGTTGTGTCTCTTGGTCTCTTTTATTCTGAGGCAGTCCACCCTGGCCATTGATTTGAAGAGGAACCAGATCATTTGTTCTGTATAATGTCTTGTGTTCTGTATTTGATTGTTTCCGTTTCTTCTTTTAATTTTTTTTAATGTTTATTTTTGAGAAAGAGAGTGTGTGAGTTGGGGAGGGGAAGAGAGAGACACACAGAATCTGAAGCAGGCTCCAGGCTCTGAGCTGGCAGCACAGAGCCTAACGTGGGTCTTGAACCCATGAACCATGAGAACATGACCTGAGCCGAAGTCGGACGCTTAACCAACTGAGCCACCCAGGCGCCCCTTGTATTTGATTGTATTCTTGTGGAGTTAGGTAACATGTTCCTCTATCCTCCATATTCCCTGTAAACTGTAGTTATATTTAAGGCCTCAATTAGATTCAAGATCAATATTTTTAGGCACCAACACTTCATAGGGTGATGCTGTTACTGTGAGGCATGTATCACTTTTAACGCTGGATGTTTCTTGATCCGTAGGTTTAGGTAGTGTCGGCCCACAGAGTTCCCCATTAACCTTTCGCCTGCTGATTTTAGCATTCGCTGGTGGTTGTTACCTAGGTCCATTATTTCACTTGGAGTGTTAGTGATTTTTGAAAACTTTAAAAAATTTTTTCTGTATTTATGAGCTGGGACTCTTCCAGCTCCAGAATACTGCTGATCAAGGGAATAACAGAGTTGCCAGGCACTCAGGGCCAAGTGAGGGCCCTCTTTTCCTGACCTTGTTCCATATTAAAAAAGATTAGTTCACCCTCCTCACCACCTAATGGCCCAGCTAAAATCCCAGGCTTGTTACAACTGAAGTGACCCTTTGTACTCAGATAATGTTGAAGTTAACAAGTATCCTAGGAGAGAGGTCTACCTTTTGCTTCAGGAAAAGAGGGCTCTAAGTGATGCAGAAGGGACCTTTTCCAAGACACAGAGAGCTCAGGACTGTTCAGGAGGTTTGCTGGTTTGGGGAGGACTTCCTTTAGCCTCTCCCACCTCAGCCGGCCTCAGTCTGAGGCTCTGACCCTCCTGCTTTTCAGGGAAGTATCTACCATTCACCGACCCCAGGGACCAAATGTCCGAGTCTCTGATGCTCTGAGTTTCAGGCACACCCCTCTGTGTTCTCAGACAGACTCCAGACCCTTTGGCAGCCCTGGCTTGGGCATTGAGCTCCTCACTGTCTTTGAGAAACAAGAATAGAGCTGAAATGCTGCCTAGTGTCCCTCCATTAGCCCTTTCCTGGATCTGAAGTCTTCTGAAGAAAGCTCCATGGTAAACAAGACCCAATTTCTGGGTTCAATACACAGTTCTGAGGGACCAGCACTCGAAGGAAGACTGGGCTCTGTCAGGCTGTAGGGATGACTCCCTTCTCAGCAGCTGAATAAATCAAATAAACCATTCTTCTTATAAAAGATGGGTCTGCACGGAAAAAGCCACACCAACACTCGTTTCTGGGGGTGGGGTGGGGTAGGGACATGTATTTTAAATTCTCTATAAAAAGTACTTTAGTAGGATTCCGTGGTATATATTGTCGGCTTTAAAATAATGAGACTTTTGGGGCACCTGGGTGATTCAGCGGGTTGAGCATTCCACCTCGGCTCAGGTTGTGATCTCGCAGTTCGTGAGTTCGAGCCCCACATCGGTTGGGCTCACTGGTGTCAGCCTGGAGCCCGCTTAGGATCCTCTGTCCCCCTCCCTTTGCCCCTCCTCTGCTTGTGTGCGCTCTCTCTCTCTCTCTCTCTCTCAAAAATAAATAAAACATTAAAAATTAATAATAAAAATAAAATAATAAGACTTTTAATCTCAAGACACTAATCAAAAGTATATACATTCTTCAAAATAATCACTTGCCTTTAGATGGTTACAAACTACAGAGGAAAATTTGTATTATTTTTCTGTACTCCCATCAATAACCGTTTGGCTTAGAATGACTTTTAGCTGTTTCTAAAAAATCAAATCCACTTTGAAAGCCAAGTGGTTTGCCTTCGTGGAGGGTGGCCAAAGAATATTCCACAGGCTGAGCCCGGCCAACAGAGTGAGGAGAGCCTGATTTGCCCCTGCGCATCTCAGACTTGGACACTAGATGGCAGGCTTACCTTCCAGATAGTGGTGTCTGCTACCTTGTGGATAGAAGTGTCCCGGCACTGGCAGCCCTTCCTCTGCTTCCAGCTGCCACACACTCTCAAGCAGATCTCAGGGACATCTGGTGGCCTCCCCAGGGAGGGTGTGACTAAGCTTTGGTGAGAAGCAAGGGGAAGAGGTGTCCGGTTTGGAAATGCCTGCCTGACTGCAGCTACAGTAGGATCAGGGTCAGGGCTCCTTGGATCCCAAACCTCATGACTTGTGGCTATGGTGACTCCACTGCAGCGCCAGCCATGCCCCTGTCCTACCTGCCTGCGCTGGGTGTGGGGCTTAGGAATGTCTCCAGCTCTCTTGATGGCTCAAGGCGCAAGGTCCTTCAGATCTCCCAAAACCAGGGAGTTTATGCTTTTTGCAAGATTCCGTCAAACAGAGGGTCCTGCCCTGAGTATGGGGACTGCTGAGTGCCAGCAAGGAATTACCCAAGCTTGTGCTGACTTTGGGCTGAGGTCTGTGGTTCATTAATAGTCAAGCCTTGTGGTCTTCTTGACACTTCTTTTGCCTGCTCCTGTCCTCCCATCCCATTCAGGGTTTAGATATCAAGATACAAAAGTCCTTTCTGGCCCTACGACCCAGCAATTGCACTACCAGGCATTTATCCAAGGGATACAGGTGTGCTGTTTCGAAGGAGTACATGCACCCCAATGTTTATAGCAGCACTCTCAACAATAGCCAAATTATGGAAAGAGCCCAAATGTCCATTGATGGATGAATGGATAAAGAAGATTTGGTATGTATATACGATGGAGTATTACTCGGCAATCAAAAAGAATGAAATCTCGCCATTTGCAACTACGTGGATGGAACTGGAGCATATTATGCTAAGCGAAATTAGTAGGAGAAAGACAAATATATGACTTCACTCATATGAGGGCTTTAAGAGAAGAAGGGCAAAACAGAAGAACATAAGGGAAGGGAAACAAAAATAATATAAAAACAAGGAAAGGGACAAAACATAAGAGACTCATAAATATGGAAAACAAAGAGAGGGTTACTGGAGGGGTTGTGTGGAGGGTGGGCAAATGGGTAAAGGGCATTAAGGACTCTACTCCTGAAATCATTGTTGCACTATATGCTAACTAATTTGGATATAAATTAAAACAAAAATTAAAAATAAATAAATAAGTCAGTCCTTTGTTGGGGGCAAGAACCTTCGTGGGTTTAGTTCTGGATTCTTGGTGACTGGCACGTGGTGAGGGCTCAGTGGAAGTTTGCCAAGTGAACGATTGAATGAATGAATGTCGAGACTGAAAAAAATCATTTCGTTTAACCCCCTGGAAAGGGTCCCGAATGGATGGGAATGTGTATTTTCTGGGATGCCTGCCTTTACTTTTATTCCTTTTTCCTCACCTCAGGTGAGATTCCACCTCAGGATCTCAATTTGGAATATGCCTGAACCTTGCTTACAACTAGCCGAAACCTCCCTCCCTGCAATTTGAGACTGTTCTCTTTGTTATGACCTCAGCACAAATCAATGATAGGATTGGGGGGAAATACTGTTATGGGATGACTTGTGCCCACCCCAAATTCATACATTGAAGGCCTCCCTCCCCGCTGCCCAGTAGCTCAAAATGTGGCTGCATTTGGAGATAGGGCCTTTAAAGAGGTAATTAAAGTTGGTAGGGTGGGCCCTAATCTAATCTGACCTTATTGGAAGAGGAAATTTGGACACACAAGGGAGACACCATGGGTGCGTGCACAGAGGGACGACCACGTGAAGAGGCAGTAAAAAGGCGGCCACCTGCAAGCCAAGGAGAGAGGCTTCAGAGAAAACAAAATCTGCTGGCACCTTGATCTTGGACTTCCTGTGTCTAGAACTGGGAGCAAATAAATTCCTGCTATTTAAGCCAACCACTCAGTCGTGTTTTGTTATGGCAGCCCTAGCAAATGAATACAGATGTGATATGATTAAAATATAACAAACATGATTTGATACATAATGTTTTGCCCCTTTCGTCAGCATGTCCAGTATCTAAAGAACTGTTGCCTAATTGATTGGGTTTCTGCCCCACCTCCAGCCCCTGGCCCTTGCCGGGTGGGCAGGAGGGAGAGAGAAAGAAAGGCCTCCTAAGAAAGGAGAGATGTTGACAGCCTTAGTCACTATGTGGGCTGTTCTCCTAGGTCCTTTTTAGAAAAACCCGGGGCGCCTGGGTGGCGCAGTCGGTTAAGCGTCCGACTTCAGCCAGGTCACGATCTCGCGGTCCGTGAGTTCGAGCCCCGCGTCGGGCTCTGGGCTGATGGCTCGGAGCCTGGAGCCTGTTTCCGATTCTGTGTCTCCCTCTCTCTCTGCCCCTCCCCCGTTCACGCTCTGTCTCTCTCTGTCCCAAAAATAAATAAACGTTGAAAAAAAAAATTATTAAAAAAAAAAAAAAAAAAAAAAAGAAAAACCCATCATCTGCTGTAGTGAAGAACTGGTTGATACAGCCCTCAGGAGAGGGGGGTTCCTGGACACCACAAGAGCTGAGCTCCCCAAAGAGGTCAGCACGGCCTCTGTGGCCCAAAGTTTGATGCATCAAGACAAATCAAGTCTGTCAGAGCGAGGAAGCAGCACACGAGGCTGCTTGTCAGAGATTAGATTAGACCAGAGAAGATTTGGGAAAGGCTCCCAACCTGGGAACGAGGACATGGGGGAGAAGGACAGGCACCGGGCTGGCTATGGAAGTATCAACGAGAAACTAAATACTGAAGAAAAGTCAGCTCAGTGGACGCAGAACACCTTGGGGTCAGAGACCATTGAGAGGAGAGCTGTGTAAAACATGGCAGTACTCTCTCCTTCTGGAGTCACTTGATAGTGGTAGGATTGGGTCTTGTGAGGACTGACTGCAGGTAATTCACTCTATAAAGTGGAAATTCTGGGTCACGTTATGGGAGGGGGGCCGGGATGGATGGAGGAAGCTCAGACTGAGACGTAGCTCTCCCGGGCACGTGATCGCAAGTGACTGTGGCAGAGTGAGGCCGCTCCTTCCTTACATGGCTGGAGACCTTCCCTCTCCTCCCCTAAATGCCTGTGTGAGTAGACATCACTGGGGAGAAGAGAGACTTGCCCCATTAGGAGCACACATAGAATACATCTATACAGAGTGCCTCCTGCCTTTGCACAAACATACAAGAAGGGAAGTGGGGGAAAAGGGCCTTTTTCTTCTGCCCTAATTTACTTTAGTCTGGCTCAGATGAGGGAGCTAAGAATAAGCCTTGGTCTCTTGGTCCTGGGCTCAGAGGATTAGTGCCCCACTGCCCTCCACCTACCCACCTGATGAAGTTTTTGGGACCCAAATGGGGGAAAGGACCTGCCAACAGTCACAGGACTGATCAGATCTTCTAGTAGGTATTACCCAATATAGCCATGTGGGTGGCTTAAAAACACATCCCATAGAGTAATAGTTCAAATGCAGGCTTTTTTTTTTTTTCCTATGTACCAATCTAGTCTATTTTTTTAAAAGCCAATCTTGAAGCACTTTAAATATCCCCCTAGCTACTTTGTGTCAAATAAAATTCTCACACACACATAAAAATAAATAGAGACCACTCCCAGGTAACCGTGTCTGGGTGGGGGGGCGGTCATTTCTGGGCCCTGAGTTTTATAAAGCATGTCAAAATGGTCCGTGAGTGGCAAGCTAACTATGATGGTGAAGCATATGGAAACGAGGCCATACAGAGGAATAACTAGGAAAATTCAGCTCTTAGAAGAAAATGCTGAAGAAAACTATGGCAATGAGCTTCAGAAGGTGAAGGCTGAAAGTAGGAGAGGTGTGAGTCACATAGGTATTGTTCCTCAGAGCAAAACTGGGCCTAAACCTTCTAGAAGTCAGATTCAGATCAAAGGAAGAAAGAACTTTCCAGGTTAGAATGGGATTTTCCTTCCTCCTCAGTCTTCTTGGGAGAGGGTTGTCTTAGCTTGGGCTTCTGTAACAAAATACCATAGATTGGAGGGCTTAAACAACACATGTTTCTCACAGTCCTGGAGACTAGAAGTCCAAGGTCAAGGTGCCAGCATGGTCAGGTTCTTGGCAAGGACCTGCTTCCTGTTTATAGATGGTCGCCTTCTCTCTGTATCTTTACATGTCAGGGAGAGAGAGATGGACCTCAAGTCTCTTACTTTTCTTATAAGGATGTTAATTCCATCATGGAGTCCCACTCTCATGACCTGATCTTCCGTAACTACTTCCCAAAGGCCCCATCTTCAAATACCATCACATTGGGCTTTAGGGTTTCAACATTTTCATTTGGGGAAAACACACATATTCAGTCTATAATAAAGGTCTTTTGTAAGATACAACTGATTAATGAGAGAAAGGCCATTACCATATAGATGTTTCTCTTTGAAAGACCCAGAACACCCTCAAGGACCTCAAGGAACTGAGTGCTCTCTACAATGAAGCCAGCATTCTGTGGAGGGCAGACATATAGGAAAAACCCAAGGAGCTCATGGAGGAGGAAAAGAGAAGTGACAGAGGGAGCTCCTGAATGCCTGGGTGTTGTGGTGCTTCTTAAGCAGTTGGTTGAGCCTTAGCCAGGGGTGTGCAGGACAAGACTTCTCTCGCTACCATGGGGTTATGGTGCTTCTTGTATAGGGACCCAGGAGCCATTTTTCTGAGCACATAGGATAGAGCAAACTCACAGTTGTATTGTGGGGTATTTTTTGGTACATCATGGTTGCAGACCCTGCAGTCAATGTGACATGTGGGACGTTTTTGAATGGTGTGGTGGCAGTGGCACATTTAGTACCCTCAGCCCTCTCCATTGGAATGGAGCAGAGAGGGACTCAGTGTCCATAAAGGCAGGACCACTGTTGAAGAAACTCCAAGTACTTGTGCTCTGCCATTCTCCTTCAGGTCCTCCCTGAAGCAGGACCATAATTGTGTACATTGTAGACTTGCACAACTCCAGAAAGCACCATTGCCAACCCATGCAATGCTAACTGGCAGGTCTATGTGAAGTCGGAGACCACGGGGAACCTAAGAGCCAATCCCAAATCATTATTTCAAAAATACTCATTGCCTTGGCATGCCTGGCTAACTCAGTCACTGGAACAGGTGACTCTTGATCTTGGCATTGTGAGTCTGAGTCTCACGTGGGTGCAAAGATTACTTAAAGTTAAAATTTTTAACTATTGAGGCCTGCACAGGTCCCAACCTGTCTGTGGTTTGGGGTTGCCCTCTGTCTCAAAAAGCAGAGTGTTTATTTTCTGGGAAGACAAAGTCATCTTCTCCTCTGAAAACCCTCCTACATAGTTGGCTTTGGCATCTTCCAGGAATACGGAGGCAGGGATTGAGGCCTCATGAGTCTGGGTTTTCAGCTGAGGTAGAGAGACAGTGAAAGTCCAGAGTCTGATGTAATTACCTCCAGTACTCATTACTGTTAACCCAGCCTGGGCTTCATGACGGTCATAGAAGTGGCTTTCTTAACGATAAAATAATAATAATAATATGGTTAAAAATAAAATAAAATCTTAAAAAACAAAACAAAACACCAAACTCACTGCCTTGAGAAGGGCAACTGACCTTTTCACAAACATTGGTATGAGATTGACAGGATTTCAGCCACACGGCCAAAGAAAGATGAGTGGCCCTCCCAGTTATTTCCCTACTGGAGATGACCTTCAGGAAAATTACAAAATGAATGGTTCTCAAGTTCTCATGCTAAGTTGGATATTTTTATTTTATTTTTCCTTTACGTTGCTCAGAAGCAACTTAACCAGTATAATATGCTGATGGAAAGTGTTGCATATTAGATCTCAAAGTATAAGTTATAGGCTTCATTTTAGCCTAATGTCATTTGAAATGGGAAACCATAGTTGCAAATAGCCCTGAATATGATTAAACCCCAATGGGGGTTGGGAATAATGGAGACATGACAGACCCCTTAACAATAGCTTGCTGTGCGCAATAGGCTAATGAAATTATGTACCTGACACACAGTGTATTTTCCAAAAACTGAAAATACACTTAACATCTCTGCAGTTGATGTGCCAGGTATATACATTTTTTTCCTACGGAGAAGAACGTTACATTTTAAAATTATTTATGTATCTTTTTTAAGTTGCTAGGAAAAACTGACTTGCCAGTACTACTTACTGGAAAATCTATGACTCTCCTGAAAAAGGTCCCCCTGCCTTCCTGAGTGAACATGAGAAATTTGGAAAAGAGCAACAAATTGGCCACGATGTTAGGAGGGAGAGAGATGGATGTGGCCAGAGTCACAGGACAGGACTCAAGGAACTCCTTGGTTTTCAGAGAAACTTGGGTGGGGATGCCTTCAGTCACAGAGAACCCAGTGGTGTGCCTTATTGTGGAACAACACTGAAACACCGCCTGTCTCTGGATGAGAAGGACAGAAGGGAGCAGAAGGTGTGGGCAACTGTGTCTTGAAGACAGTATTTGTTTCCCATAGAACAATTCATCTTTTTTTTTTTAATGTTTATTTTTGAAAGAGAGAGAGCAAGTGGGGGAGGGGCAGAGAGAGAGGGAAACAGAGGATCTGAAGCAGGCTCTATGCTGACAGCAGCGAGCCCGATGCCAGGATCAAACTCACAAAGCACGAGATCATGACCTGAGCCGAAGTCAGACGCTCAACCGACTGAGCCACCCAGGTGCCCCCCAAAATTCGTCTTTGATCCCCCTACTCCACCTCATTGATTTACTTCCCTTTCCTGCAGAACTTCTCAAAAATTCACTATTCCCTCTTGAAACCTGTCAGGTTTGGGCTTTTGTCTCCACTACTTCACAAAACCACATTTGCCAAGGTCCCCAAAGGCCTCCACCATAGGAAATGCAATGGTCGCTTTTTGTCCTTGTCTTCTAGACCTATTAGCTCAACTTAGACATGACTGATCATGGGTTCCTCCTTGAAAGACTTTCTTCCAGGATCCCACCTTCCCCTAGTTTTCTCCTGTTTTACTACTTGTCCTTCTCAGTCTTGGCATCTCTGTTTGGATGTGCAATAGGCACCTTATGCTCAAAGCTGGACTCTTAATATCCACCATCCAAGTTTACTCTTGCCACATGCCGGTTAATACTTAGGCCAAAAATCTTGTAATCATCTTTAACTTTTTTTCTTTTCTTTGTTTTAATATCCCACAATCAGTCCTTGGGCAATACCTTTCAAATGTACTTTCAAGAGGATCTGACCTCTGCTCACCATCCCCACTGCTGTTTCCCTGGTTCAAATCATCCACCCCCCACACCTCATGATCACAATAACCTCCAAACTGCCTTCTGTTTCTGGTCCCTCCCTGCCTCACAGACTGTCCTCAACACACCAGCCCTGGTGAGCTAGTGAGCCTGCTCACGTTTAAGTCAGACCACAGGGTCCAGAAGCACATTCTTTCTCTATACCCTGCTGCTTTCCTCGTTTCAAGAAGGTCACGGTCACATCTAGGTGGGTAACAAGGAAAGGATTGGTGGAATTAGGACGCGAGTCAAGCCTGAATAACAAAGAGGATTTGAATGGGTAAGAGGGCAACAGTGCAGTCTGGGGAAGGCCACGGGCAGGGTCCCCAAAACAGCAAGGCTCCCATGTATTCAGAGATCGGAGAAGGGCCCAGTGGGATGGCCATCCAACATTCATGTCAGGGAGTGACTGGAAAGATAAGTGGAGGGCCGTCAGTGTCACGCTCAGGAGTTTGGCCTTTATCCTGCATTTTCCAGTAGACTTGGGCATAAGGAGAGTGGGGGCAACTCTGAAATTCACTTAGCATAGTTATCTCAGCTGCCTGCCAAGTCGTCTATTTAGTCCAATTCACAGGCAGAGCTTTGTTGAGCATTGAGAAGTCACTTGCTCCGTGTGAATCCAATCACCACGGCAGGCACACCTCAAAGAGGGAACACACAGCCGCCTCTGAAAAGCCTGCCCCACACTCTGGCAACTCAATTCATGAATATGCTTTTCCAACGTCTGACGCTGCTGCTTAGCAAAGATATTATGGGACAAATCCTTGATTTGACCTTTTGTATCTCTATCCATCCCACTGTGCTAAAAGCAATTATGTGCATCTTGTGTGTGGCTGTTGGAATGGGGAGTCACTTAGCGACGGGTCCTTTTCACACTCCAACTGTCCTCCCGCTCATTCCTTACCCCCCTCACCATGGCCTGCACAGCAGGCTTCCTCCGCTGCTTGGCAGAATCTAAAATGGCATGAAGGGGAGGCGAGCAGGATGTAAACAGGTGGAAACAGTTCCTGTCATGGCGATTAGCATTCCCCTTGGCCAGGCACAGCAATGGATGAAAAATGGGGCTGCAAGGGGGCAGGGAAGAGAAAGCTGGCTGGGGAGCAGGAGGCAGAAGAGGGCTGCACTCATTGTCAAAGGCACAGCCAACTTTCTACAAAACTTCCTACAAAACAAAGCAATCCCAGTGTCAGGGTGAGTGAGAATGGTCTCTGTCTAGGGAGGCTCTGTCAACTCTCTTCTTTGCCTAGAGTAGATTTATGTGTGCTCACGTCTGTGTGGTTAAATATGTGTGTGAGTATCTACGTCTGGGTGTGTAAGAATGCACAGCTGTGTCTGTGTGTGCCTGCATGTTGTTGTGTGCGCTCCAGTGCCTGTATGAGTGCCTGTGTGTGTTCTATGTGTATATACTAATAGGTGTGGATGCCTGGGGGAACACATGTTCGGTCTGTCAAATGTGTCTGAGGATGTGTATACGGACTGTGTGTGTATACATGGCTGCGTGCATGTCATTTCTGGGTGTGGTATATTCCTCTATGTACACATATATGGAGACACTTGTTGGCATCTATGAAAAAGGGCTGAGTGGGAAAGAGCTCCCCTCTCCTTCTCTCTGATGGAGCAGTTCAGCATGACTATGGAGGCCATTCTAATCCTGGCCAGAGAGGGGAGCCTTCATGTTAGTAAATTGCCAAAGGGTTTGTTCTTCGGGAACTTATACCCTTGATTCAGTTCTCCATGTCCCCCAAAATTCAGTCCTAAATGTAGTGGAAAGACAGACACCAGAGCTAGGGAGGATGTCCAGGAGGACAATAGGAGAGAGTTAAAATGCTGGAAGCAAGACCCCAGAGGAACTGGGAAGAGAAGATCAAGGATCTTTTATGAGCCTTTGTATATAAATAATTTACAGTGGAAAAGTGAGCTGGCCTCTTGGGCAGGAGGTAAATGCAGACAATGAAATAATGGTGAGTAAAGTGATCTGCTCCCAGCCCAGGCTCACCCCCTGACTGAATTGAGAAAAGACTGGAGAGGAAATAAAACTGGCAGGTGCTAGAGCGTTATCAGAATTAACCTGGACCATCTCTGCCTTCTGGAGGAGTGCTCACCTCCGAGTCCCAAGTACATTCACCTGATGATGCCGCCGTTGACTCGGGAAACTACGACAGAAAGGAGAGAATTAGCAACACCTGCCATCAGAACTATATGTTATTGTCCAAAAAACCTCCCAAGCACAGCAGATTTTACTTCAGTTGCCAGCTTTTTGCCACTCCAACATCCAATCAGCAGCATGTGACCTGACATGATCTCATCACCCATTCCAGATGATTCCAGATCATCTTGGGGCCTTTCAAGTTATTTGCAAGGTGGGGAGGGGCTGATGAAACCCCAGGGTTAAACTCTCTGCTTTTAAAATCATCCCAGAGACTCACTCAGACCTTTTAAGATTGCTCATTGATTGCTTATTGTATGCAAACTAAGAATAGAGATAGAAGTCAAAATAAAAATTATCCACGAGGATGCTGCCTGAAATAGCCAATATTTAACATTCTGATGTACAACTGCCCAGGCTTTTCTCCCCCTGTGTATATGGCTATGCACATATACATATATATCTACAAGCTGTTTCATAACTTATTTCACTCATATTTTCCCACTTATTAATATATCTTAAATAAATTTTCATGTCAATAAAAATCGACACCATTTTACTTTTTTTCCAAGTGTTTGTTTTGTTTTGTTTTATTTTGATTCTAGCTAGTTAACATACAACACAATAGTAGTTCCAGGAGTAGAATTTAGAGATTCCACACTTCCATACGTCACCTGGTGCTCATCACAATCACCCTCCTTAATCCTGTTTAAGCCATCCCTCACCCACCTCCCCTCTGGGAACCATTAGTTTGTTCTCTATAGTTAAGAGTCTGTTTCTTGGTTTGCCTCTCTTTTCCCCCCACCCCATGTTCATTTGTTTTGTTTCTTAAATTCCACATATGAGTGAAAACATATGGTATTTGTCTTTCTCTGACTTATTTTGCTTAGCATTAGTCTCTCTAGCTCCATCCATGTCATTGCAAATGACAAAATTTCATTGTTTTTTATGGCTGAGTAATATTCCACTGTGTGTGTGTGTGTGTGTGTGTGTGTGTGTGTGTGTATACACACACTAATTACGTCTTCTTTACCCATTCTGCTATACACATAGAGGTGTATGTATCCCTTCGAATTAGTGTTTTTGTATTCTTTGGGTAAATACCCAGTAGTATGATTACTGGATTGCAGGATAATTCTATTTTTCACTTTTTGAGGAAACTCCATACTGTTTTCCACAGTGCCTACACCACTTTGCTCTCCCACCAACAGTATAATCTACACCTTTTTTTTTTTTAATTTATTTTGAGAGAGAGAGAGAGAGAGAGAGAGAGCAACCGGGAGAGAGGCAGAGAGAGAGGGAAACAGAAGCCCAAGCAGTCTCTGTGCTGTCAGTGCAGAGCCCCTTGTGAGGCTTGAATGCACTAACCATGAGATGGTGACCTGAGCTGAAGTCAAGAGTCTGATGCTTAACCAACTGAACCACCCCTAAACTCTACACGTTTTTAAATGGCTGCTCAATATCAGGGTGCCTGGTGGCTCAGTCAGTTAAGCATCTGACTTTGGCTCAGCTCATGATCTCATGGTTCGGTTCATGGGTTGGAGCCGGGCATTGGGCTCTGCGCTGAGAGCGTGGAGCCTCCTTGGGATTCCAGCTCTCGACTTTCTCTGCCCCTCCCCCACTCACACTTTCTTTCTCAAAATAAATAAAATTAAAAAAAAATGGCTGCTAAATATCTCATTGCATGGACATACCATAATTTACTTAACCAGTCTTCATTTGTTACTTAGGTTTTTACTCTTTATTTTTCTTTTTAGTTTAGATTTTAAAATTTTGAGATAATAGTAATTGGTAAGTTAAAAAGAAAAAGATCTTTCATAGTCCCTTACATGGTCCTGGTGGCAAAGGTGACATTAAAAGCAGAGAACTTGATGCTAGGGTTTCGCCACTCCCTCTCTACTTGAGAATAATCTGTGGGGGCACCTGGGTGGCTCAGTTGGTTGGGCGTCCGACTTCGGCTCAGGTCATGATCTCGCGGTCGTGGGTTCGAGCGCCTCATCTGGCTCTGTGCTGATGGCTCAGAGCCTAGAGCCTGCTTCAGATTCTGTGTCTCCCTCTCTCTCTGCCCCTCGCCTGCTCACTCTCTGTCTCTCTCTCTCTTTCAAAACTAAACGTTAAAAAAGATTAAAAAAAAAAAAAAAAGAAAAATCTGCAGAGGACCAGAGGTGACCTGGGAAGGGTGATAAAATCACGCAGGTCCCACTCTACTGGCTGGCTGCTGGATATCCAGGAGCTGCCAGTAGCCATGAAATCTGTGGTGTTTGGAGGACTTTCTGGAGTGATGTATGTTACTTGATTCCAGGCTCTGCTAACTTTCTCTGGAAAGCAGCCTTCCCACCCAGGTTCCAGATACAAAGGCAGCACCATTGAGGACACTACAGGGAACAACCACTTTCTGCCCTCAGCCCTTCCAGACAATAAAGAGAGACAGGACAGAGAGCAGAGCAGAGACTTCCAGCAGACTCACTCTCCAACGAGCTGCATGTAGAGGGTTTTATTCCTCCCTATTCTGCATTACTCACTCTGGTTTTATGTCTACCTGGAGCTCCTAAAAGTTTGGTTTGCCTGCATTTGCTCCCAAATTAGAGTTCTTTACAATCAATTCTATAAAATCAGTTAATTCATTCATTTATTCCATATATACTTATTGTACAACTACTATGTGCCATTTATCATGCTGGCACTTAAGGACACAAAGGTAAGTAAAACACTGTCCTGGTTTTTAGGTATTTCCTGGACAGAACCGGGAAGCAAAAAGATAAAGCCAGAATCACAGCTCTCACTCTTCCAGAGCTGGGTGAATGCCTCCTCTCTCCATCAGTTCCCCCAGACAGGGGGCTTCCCCATCTTGACTCCCACATCTCAGCCATTACAGGGACTGAGAGCCTCTCAAGGACAGGGACCATGTTCTACTTACCCTCATGTGCCCAATACCAGACCCTGTGTCAGACACACACAGCACAGAAGAGGCTAATGAGTACTGCATAGGAGAATACAACGTGGGAACCCCCGCCAGCCAGCCTTAGTCCCATTGGGTCATCATTCCCATTGTCTGCACTGATGACCGGTGCCCTTCACTCCTGCCGAGGATCTCAGCCAAGACCGTGGGCCCTGAAGCCAGAGGGTATGGATTCAACCTCCTTCTCCTCCACTTACTAGTGCAATCCTGGGTTAGTCACCTAACACATCTGTGCCTCAGTGTCCTCATTTGTGAAACAGGAGTAAGAATAGGACTTATCTCATCACAGAGCATGGTGACGATTAGTTGGGTAATATTTGTACAGCACCAAAATCAGGAAGTGAGCACTTTGTAAGCTCTCAAAAATGGCCAGCTGTGACTATTACCATGATTATTACCTCAAATGGAAAGAAGTGTTCCTTGAGTGAGCCTTTCAGTCAACCTTGGAAGGCTTGGCTTCTTGTAATTATATCTCTTTCAACTCTTCAAATGAGCTCTTTTGAGTTCCTCTCTTCCTCCCCCCAGGGACCTGGAGCATGCCTCCCTGGAAGCTATTAAGCATAGCATGACCTGTGCTGCCTACATTACTCAAGGCAGAGTCCTTGTCTCCATTCCTCTCCTGAATCAGGCAGAGTTCTTGGCTTCTCTTAGGCACTTGTCTCAGGGATTAAAAGACAGTCTTTGTCTTCCAATCTTCGTACAGTTGGGAATCTGACCATTGGTTCCAAGATCACCTTAATAATTTTCCCAAGGACCCTGGAAACCCTATTCATGCTGATATGGTATTGGTGGCCTACGGTGATGTCTAAAGCTTCTGAGGTGGGCACATAGACTTCCAAGAACATTGGCACATTGTCTCCCATCAAAAAAAAAAAAATGATGTGTGCTCCAAGTTGTACATCTAGGCTTGGGAATGGGCCGTACAGAATTATTCACATTCTCAGAATCCTTTGTGATCTATAGTATGCTTTTTAGGAGGGGCTTCTCTGGAGTTAGGGAAACTACATGGAGCTCCAGTAATGCAGGTCCTTGACAACATGTGAGGGAGATGAAATCTGTCACCAGTACTCCTGTCTGCCCATTCAGGCCCAGCTTATTGATTCATTCAGTGGGTGTTCCTTGAGTAACTACAATGTGCCAGGCAGTGTCTGGTGCTGGGATAGTGAAAAATCCAATATGGAACCTGAGCCCTTGGAGCTCACAGTCAACCAGGTATATGGATAATAAACGATCATATAGTACAGTGCATTATGTGCTATGATGAGGAAAACACAAGGAGCCATGGGGATACATGGCAGGGCCATGAGATAAGTAGAAAAGGCCTCCTGGAGGAAGTGATGTCTGACCGTAATTGGGAGGATGTTGAATAGGAGTCAGGCAGCCAAAGGAGTGGGCATAGTATGTTGAAAGGCCAGAAAGCAGAAGAGAGCAGGGAATGAAGAAGGATACAAAAGATGTTGGGTGTGTCAGGATTGGAGAATTACAAAGGCAAGGTGATAAGAGAAAAAGTTGGGGAGGCAGGCAGGGACCAGATCCCGATGGGTATTTTGAGCCATGTTAAGGAGTTGGACTATATTTCCTTCCCCCAGGTACTTGTCCTGTGCCCTATTCTTCCTCGTTCCCAGTTGTTATGTCTGTTGATAAGGCTTAATACTCATGGGGGAGACAGGGACAGGGTGCATTTTATTTTAGAAGGAACCTCAGAAGAGAAATAAAATTTTTGTCTAAGAGAATGAAGCTATGATGGCATAATGGCCATCAATGGGATGGACATTTTGGAAGTGAGGAATGTTGTCTAACTCTTCTTTAAGCATCAATGTGTAAGTAGCTGCCTGCTTCTGAAACTCAGGGAACATGTTCTTTTGTTTTTGTTTTTCATTAGAATCAGGTAGACCAGTTTTTGCCCCGTAAGGATACAGAAGCCATAATCCTGCGCACTGTGTCAAGAGAGAAACCAATGAGCACATGGGAGCAGTTTAAATAGACTTAAGTGTGGCGACATGTGTGAGAGGGCCTAGCACAGGGTGGGCATTAAATACTTGCTAGACTTGCTGACACCATTTCAACTAACCGCTCTCAGATGCTCATTCGTCCTGAGTGCCAGCCACAGTAGGAAGTGAGCGGTGCGAAGAAGTACAAGACCAAGGAGCATGCGGTCCAGCTCAGGAATTCAGGCATCTCCACTACTGATTCTCATGGCAATAAATGCACATGGTGGGGCACAGTGTAAATGTACATGGTGGCACACAGTGATACTGAAGCCTGACAAACGGATGGCTGAGTCAAGTAGAACTTTAGGAGCTCTCTTCTGGAGAGTTTCCTGGGGGAGACAGAACTTAGTAGGGCCAGAATGAGAGTATTTTACCTAGGCAGAGAAAACAGGAGTCAAGGGTGGGAGGGAGGGACATGTTTTGCTAAAAGCTGAGAGGACTGGGTGGGGGGGTGGGGAATGGAGGTGGGAGTGGGACTAACGTCAGCAAAGGCATGAACAAAAGATGCTATGCCAACAATGGCTAGGTACTGCAGACATCTGGACCAGGCATTGAACCCTGGTGTCACCTCTTATAAGCTGGACAAATCTGGGTAAGTTATTTACCTTCTCTGAGTCTCAGTTTTCCTCATCTTTAAACTAAGACTAATAAGAACCCAACTAACATGAGAAGCAACATGGCCTAGGCCATATGCCACAGAGGTGAAGAGCCAGGGTTTAGCAGTCAGGCAGAACTAGTCTCATCTCACTCAGCAAGCTACTGTTGGTGCAGATTTGGGTAAATTAACTAAGCTCTCCCAGGCCCACTCTCTTGTCGGTAATGGGGATTGTTGTAGTAATACCGTGTTATAGATCTGTCTAGAAGAACAAAGAAGATAACACGGGTAAAGGCCATGGTGCATGGCTCTTCCAGCATGATTGGGTGCCGATTACTAGGTAATAGAGTGGGAGGGATACATCCGCAGAAGGAGAGCAATGTGAGATCAGTGCAGGGCAACTTGGCCATTAGCTCTCCAGACCAGAGGGTACAAGCCTAGAGACTGCCTCCCATCCCTTTTACCAGTGGCCAGAGGCTGCCTTAAGCAAACCACACGATCTACCTGGAACTGAAGCAACATGGGAGCTTCTGCCAAGTGCCCCTAGAGCCTGCCAAAAGCAGACGTTACTATGACTGCAAGAACAACAAGGCCCCCAGATTGACATCTGAGTGCTACCATCTGTGTTTCAAAGGACAGGAGGAAGACGCTCTAATTAATCAGCTGGGAAGGGGCTGAATGTGAATGCATATGCATGGGTGTGGCAGGCAGTGTAGAGTAAAAGGAGTGGAGAAAGAGCAGGTCACGTCAAGATTCATTAAGCTTTATTGACCTGGATGCTGGTGAGAGAAGTCAACATTGGCTTCTGGCAGAAAGTTTTACTGTGGATCAAAATCCAAAGTACAAAAGAGTTGTCCGAGGTTTTCCATCACAAGACTGCTTATGGGTGTGTAGGCTTGGCTACAATTTTCTTTGGTCTCTTGAGGCAAAGATTATAACAAGTACACTTGAAGAGAGAAACACATTTCCACCCCCCACCCCTGGGGTAGGGAAGCGGGGGTTACATCAGGTCTGACCAGGTTAGAGGGGGCGTGTTGCACAGGAAATGGAGCACACGACAGTCAAGGCCCAGGACCCATCCTCTGCCTCCCCACACCTGCCTCTGCACTGCTCTGAAGTGTCCCCATTCTGGCGGCCTTTATTTCTCTCACTGCAATTTCTACCTCCTACCTGAGAAGGATCTCTTTGGCCATATTTGTTTAGGTTGGTTTGTTTTTACCCTAAATTGTTGAGTGCCTTCTACTGTGTTCATGTTGCATCCAGTTTTCACACTCTGCTGGGGAAGGCAGACACATACAGGTAACATATACCACAGGTGATCATCGTTTTGGTGGTGGAATGGGCTCTGTGTAATAGTTGCTTAGAGGCGAGGCCAGAACAAAAGTGCAGTGCTGATACGCACTGCCTCACTCTGTCCTGAGTCCATCACTGGAGGGCAGAGCAAGGGTCAGTATGGAGAGACTACCCCCTTCAGAGGGATCTGGGAGTACTGGTAGCCCCAGGCTCAGCAACAAAGCCTGGGTTGAATGTTTTAATCATTTGACTACTAACATGTAAGATCTTTTGGAGCACAAGCTCTCCTATCTGGAACAGAGATGTATGCTGGCATGATCAAGGAGTGTAGTTAGGAAAGACCAAGGACTAGACTATGGGAGGTAGAGGGGGGAAATGATATCAAGGTGGTTTGGAAGAGTAAACCTCAGTCATTCGTTTGCTCTGATTCAGTCATTTGGGTTTTATTAGGCATTATAGATTTGAGAGCTTGAAAGAACTCCAAATGATCATTAGGCCATTCCATTTCCTTTGGGCAGTACCACCCTCAAGTGAAGGTGACCAGATGGCCCAGACCGGCAATTACAGACATAATAGCAGTAGCAATGGTTCCCATTTATTGAGAGCTTAACTCTCTGTCCACAGGACTGTGTTAATCATGTCATGCACATTATTTGGTTTAATTCTCCCCACGACCATGTCAAGGATGCATGAGTTCTATTTCAGGGATGAGAAAGCAGTCCAAAGTACTCATTCAAACCAGAAAGCTTCACAGCCAGAACTCAACTCCATAAGTATCTTGACCCCAAAGCCTATTCTTGTAACTGCTCCTCTACATTGCTTCTGATGTACTGTATTTCACTGTGTTTTCTGGGTAAAAGTGGAATTTTTAAGTGAAAAAATATCATCATCCCTTGACCATGTCTTACGCATTTCCTCTTCCATAACTTTGTTTACTTCTCTTTATCTCTCACCCTTCAAAGTGTGATTCCACTCACCCTTCAAAGGCCAGATCAGGTCCACAGTCTCCATGAAGACTTTCCTCTTAGATCAGAATGGTCTCTCCCACTCTAAATTCCTGTAGCACATTTTTCTTGACATCTTTTTGATAGACTATCGTTTATAAGTATTAAAGTATATGGGGGTGCCTGGGTGCCTCAGTCGGTTAAGTGTCTGACTTCAGCTCAGGTCATGATCTCATGGTTCGTGAGTTCAAGTCCCACATCTGGCTTTGTGCTGACAGCTCAGAGCCTGGAGCCTGCTTCAGATTCTGTGTCTCCCTCTCTCTGCCCCTCCCCCATTCACTCTCTCTCTCTCTCTCTCTCTCTCTCAAAAATAAACAAACAAACAAAAAAAGCCTGCAGCATTAACTCCTGAGTTTCTAGCCTGCTGACCTCCCGTATAGATTTTAGGGATGCTAGCCTCCACAACTGCATTAGCCAATTTCTTAAATTTTGATATAGATATATACACACACACATGCACACATATATACACATACACACACCCATATAAATATGCATATATCTGTGTATATATATATATCCTATTCGTTCTGTTTCTCTGTTTCCAGATTTGGGCTACAATGAATAAAGCTTCTATGCACATTCTCATATATGTCTTTTGGTGGATAGATGTACTAGTTTCTCTGGGGTATATCCCTAGGAGATGAATGCTGAGTCATGGAGCACCTATTTTCTGAATCACACACACGACGGTTCTTATTGACTGCCTAGACTAATCAGTTACATTTAAAGTGGATTGGTTAGGGCCCAAAGGGACTGTAGAATTTGTTTTGTCCACATTCTTCACTTTCCATAGGAGAAATGTGAGCCTTAGAATTATCTGCCCAAGGGGCGCCTGGGTGGCGCAGTCGGTTAAGCGTCCGACTTCAGCCAGGTCACGATCTCGCGGTCCGTGAGTTCGAGCCCCGCGTCAGGCTCTGGGCTGATGGCTCAGAGCCTGGAGCCTGTTTCCGATTCTGTGTCTCCCTCTCTCTCTGCCCCTCCCCCGTTCATGCTCTGTCTCTCTCTGTCCCAAAAATAAATAAACGTTGAAAAAAAAAATTAAAAAAAAAAAAGAATTATCTGCCCAAAGTGTTAGAATTAGTTATGTAAATATTTAATTACTGCTAATAGAATATTTGGAGCTACAAAAAACATAAAACTTAATTCAAATTAGTTTAAACAATAAGGAAATGTTCTCATGTCATATGAGAAAAAGTTCACTCATACAGGAGCTTCAGACTTGCTTAATTCAGCAACTCCATAATATCGTCAAAGATCAAAATTCTTTCCACTGTTCTGTCATCCTCAGGATGTTGACTCTGACCTCAGATTGGCCCTGCTTAGTCACAAATTGAGTGCGCAGAAGTTCCAGGCGTCAGACATGTCAGTGTCCAAAGGAAGAAGAGATTGTCTCTTCCTCTTATGTTCTTTAGAAGAAAAAGAATCCTTCTCAATAATCCTCCAGCATTTCCCCCCACTGGCTCTTTGCCAGAAATGGGTCAGCCAGCCACCCCCATGTCAATTACTGTCAAGGGGAATCAGACCCTCATGTATTCCTGGGTCTCTGATAGGGTCTTTCTTTCTGGAGTCATGTGGGAACGAGGGGATATTTGGATACAACTAGGGGTCTGCCAGCATGGATATTGTGGAGTTAAGGAATAGTGTTTCCTACATTAGTGCACCCAGGTGGCTTAAACCTACTTGAGGACAGACACTGGGCATTTTCTGGAGTCTTCCATAATACCCATGAAGACAGTCAAGGGGGCTTTAAGCTTTTCTGTGCTAGCAGAGATTTATTTTTTTAAATTTTAAACTCATGTCCAGTCTTACATATATAGGGTAAATAATGCATATTTATTCTACTTGAAACATTCTAGAGGTATTTTTTCTTCATGTTTCTTGTATTTGGGGTTTATTGAGTTTTTGGATCTTTGGGTTTATAACTCTTCATCAAATTGAAAAGTTTTCAGTTATTATTTCTTCAAGTAGATTTTTTGTGCCCCCACACTCCCTCTCAGAGACTGCAATTATACATGTATTAGGTTGCTCAAAGTTGTCCCAAAGCTCACTGATCCTGTTATTTATTTTCACACTTTTTATCTCTCTCTATATATTTTTTGTTTAGGTACTTTGTGTTGGGTTTTTTTTAGCTGTATTTTCAAATTCATTAATATTTTCTTCTGTAATATCTAACAATCTGCCATTTTTCATCTCAGATAGTGTCATTTTCATTTCATAGATGTTTGATTTGTGTCTTTTTTTATATCTTCTATTTCTTCACACAACTTTTTGATTATGTAGAATATAGTTAAAAGTGCTTTGGTGTCCTTTTCTCCTAACTCTAACATCTGTGTCAGTCTAGATCAATTTTGATTGATTATTCTCCTGTTTATGGGTTGTGTTTTCTGCTTTTTTCTGTGCCTAGAAATTAAAAAAAAAATTTTTTTTAACGTTTATTTAGTTTTGAGACAGAGACAGACAGAGCATGAACGGGAGAGGGTCAGAGAGAGAGGGAGACACAGAATTTGAAACAGGCCCCGGGCTCTGAGCTGTCAGCACAGAACCCGACGCGGGGCTCGAACTCACAGACTGTGAGATCATGACCCGAGCTGAAGTCGGACGCTCAACCGACTGAGCCACCCAGGCGCCCCTCCGTGCCTAGAAATTTTTGATTGGATTCTAGATATGGTGAATTTTACCTTGTTGGGAGCTGGATATTTTTGTTTTAATTCCGATACAGTTAACATACAGTATTATATTAGTTTCAGGTGTATAAAATAGAGATTCAGCATTACTGAATACATTACTCAGTGCTTATCATGGTAAGTGTACTCTTTAATCCCCTTCACCTAGTTCACCCATTCCCCCACCCACCTCCCTTCTGGAAACCATCAGTTTGTTCTCTATAGTTAAGAGTCTATTTTTTTGGTTTGTGTCTTTTTTTTTTTTCTTTATTTCTTAAATCCCATGTATGAGTGAATAGTATAGTATTTGTCTTTCTCTGACTCACTTATTTTACTTAGCATTATAGGGAGCTAGATATTTTTGCATCACCTAGTGATGCCAAGCCATTATCTAAGGCTTTCTTCATTGTCTAGAAGCCTATGTTTATCCTCTTTTTGGTAATGTTGCTGGGAATCTACCTTGGAAACCACAGTAGTTTGTTCACTCAACCATCTGTATAAAATCAGCAGGGTCTTATTGCTCTGACAACATTTAGAGAGGAAAAAAAATATTGTTCCTTCTACCATTCTAGGTTTTCAGTTGGGGGTTTGAAACAAAAGGCATATTAATAAGATAAAAGCATACACATTTAGTGTAAGTGTTATGTGATATGAGAGCCTTCATAGGGAAATAAGGATCCAAAGAGGTTGTTGGGGCATCTGGGTGGCTTGGTCGGTTGAATGTCCAACTTTTGATTACAGCTCAGGTCATGATCTTACAGTTCCTGAGTTCTAGCCCTGCATCAGGCTCTGCACTGACAGTGTGGAGCCTGCTTGGGATTCTCTCTCTTCCTCTCTCTCTACCCCTCCCCCACTCACATGTGTGCACTCTCTGTCTCTCTCGAAATAAACTTTAAAACAAACAAAACACACACACACACACACAGAATAAAATGGCTGTTAAATCTTAGCATTTTTATATGAGGTTTGATGAAAAGTGAGAAGTGGTGGAAAAACATGATGGGAAAAAAAGGGGATGAGCTAAGGGTAGTAAGTTATGGGAAACTTAGCAAGGTCTATTTATTCATATTCTTCTCTGCATCTCTCTATCTTAGGATATAAAAGTACCACTTTCCTCCAGGTATAGGAAGTGCACCTCACATGAGGATCTTATGACCTGCCTCAGGGGAGTTGGGAAGAGAAAGGTCAAAAAGACCTGCCTTCTTCTGCTGTTTTCTCAAAATCCTTCAGCTTAAAATATTCGGAGTACCAAAGTGCCATATTTGGGGGTAGCATATCTTGAACCACACCAAATTCATTTCACCTGACCCAATGAAAATTCAGATTTTCATAGATTTTTTGTTTTTTTAGGCTTTTTTTTTTTTTAAATAGACTTCACATCCAGTATGGAGCCCAATGCAGGGCTTGAACTCATGACCCTGAGGTCAAGACTTGACCTGAAATCAAGAGTTGGACACTTAACCTTCTGATTCACTCAGGCACCCCTGTAGATTCCTTGTTGATTGGAGAGTGTGTGCTGCTGTCCCATCCATCTGTAGAGGTGGAGAGTCATGATTGGTTTATTCCCTTGTAGTTAAAATCCAAGAGTCCTCGAACTCTCCCAAGTCCCATGCTATTTTCAGCACATCAGCACTGCCTCACATATATACAGGGAGACAAGACCATGGGAGGGGTGCATACTTTTATTAAAGAGAGAAATTAGAAAAAAAAAGAGATAAATTGATTAAAACTATATTTATAATATGACCTTCATCTATTGGAAAACATATTTATACCTGTAAATACATAAAGAAAACACAGGAATGTTCAATGATACATTGAAACAGATGTGAGTTTATAGGTGACTTTTTTCTTTTTGACTGTCAATATAATGTAGGGCAGCACTCACTGTCCAATGGAACTGACTGCCATGATGGAAATGTTCTATATCTGCACTGTCCAATTCCAGCAGTCATTGTGTGTATATTGAGCACCTGTAATTTGTCTAGTCCTAATTGAGAAGTAAGTGTAAAATACATACTGAGTTTTTAAGTCTTAGTATGAAAAGAAGAATGTGCAATAACTCATTTAGTTACTTTTTATATTGATTAAATATTGAAACGATTGGATTTTGGATACACTGAATTAAATAAAATATTATCAAAAGTAATCTCACTTGCTGCTTTTTACTTCTTTTAATGTCACTACTAGAAAATTCTACATTATATATGTAGCTCACAGTATATATCTATTGAGTGGCACTGGTCTAGAGTTTAAGAGCATGAAATTTGCTATTGGGCACACTTGAGTCAATTCCCAGTCTTCACTTTTCTAGCTAGGTGACCTTGAACAATTTACTGAACTCATCCTTTGTTCTTTTTCAGTTGTGAAACAGGAATATTCATTGTCCCTAGCTCACAGAGTTATTGTGAGGATTCAATGAGTTGATGATAGAAAGCATCTATAGCAGGGGAGTGCCTGGCACCTGTTAAGTGCTCAGTAAGAATTAGTGGTTATTCTTATTTCTATATTTTCTAAGATGGATGTGAATCTTATATAAGAAATATTAAAAAGAAAATTGAAACAATTAAATTTTAAAATAAAGCAGCTGTTTTTAACCATGGTCAGAAGCTGAGTATTTATGTTGCTTTATTTAAATCCATCTAGTAATGTTTGCTTTGTTTTAGTGTGTGTGTGTGTGTGTGTGTGTGTGTGTGTGTACAAACCTTGGACGCAAGTGGAGTTGGGGACCATGACAAGTGACCGTTTATTAGGCAATCTCATTCTTGCCTTCTGATCCTGGTTCTCCCCCTCCATCGAGGGGAGGGAGTAATTGCATCATGGTTCTCCCTGGCGTGCACAACACGCCAAGTGTTTGCCTATATTTAGCCAACATGAAGTCACTGAAACTCTATGCCCACTAGATGCAATTATGCTTTGTTATTTGTTGTTCACATGGCTTATATCCTGACTGCTCTGCATAGTTTGTGTCCTTAGATGAATTTAAAAGAACTGAAAACCTTTTGTACTGAGAAAACTGCTTGGGGAGTAGGAACTGAAGTCCCAAGTCACTGAATCCCCTGGAAGGGACCCTGTGGTGAATGCTTGCTGCCTCCTACAAACCAAGGATACCTCAATTATCCTCCTTTTTGATGGCAGGGGGAGCAAGCTGGGGAAGGAAGGGTTGTTTATATTCTACCCAACCGGGAGAAGCAGCACTTCTGGTCGGTGGCTCCCGGTAGTGGTCCCAGCTCCACTTTCCTTCTTGCAATCAGAAATGGCACATGGAATGCAAAAACACAGCAGGGTTGACCCTGCAAGTGGACGGGGCAGAGGGAGGGGGCGTGGAGGGGGTGCTGCCCACGGGCCTGGTTTCAGAGGTCCTCCGTGTTGCTCATGCCTCCATTTTACTCTTGGGGCCTTCTTCCCTCTAGTTTAAGGCTTTCAAGTGCTGTGTGTGTGTGTGTGTGTGTGTGTGTGTGTGTGTGTGTTTGTGCGTGACACTGGGAACATTAGCTTATCGTCTCAGTTCTCAAATTTTTCTTTCTCAAACTTTTCCCTCACTTTGGATGGCACAGACTTACTCTTATCAGAGATCCCGGTTTAGTTTAACTCAATATTTCAAAAGGGTTTTTACATGGTTAAGGCAAGATATTCCTGAGGCCAAAGATTCTAGACAAAATTTAGAGGCCAGTTGACACGTTTATACCCTCAAACATTACCCTGTTCTTGTCCCCTAGGTTTTATTCTATCACTCAGACTTTTATTCTAAAACAGATGATTTTATGATGAAAAATATATAAAAATAACATTTAAAGGAATATTAAACTTCATTTTGAAAAACATGTTTGAAACTATTGTTTTTGTATCACAAATGGTATTAAAAGTGAGTAGAAAAAAATGAGTAAATATCTCAAAAAAGTATAAACAAACCCTATTTCATTTGTTAACCACATAAACACAGATTTTAATGAGTTTTAAATATTCATTCACTTAACAAATATTTACTGAGCACCCAGGGTGAATAACAGTAGAGTACATTGTGTCCTCACTTTATCTGTCTTTCATTAAGTAATCACAATTTTTATAATTTTACTAACAGATATGTTTCTGGCATCATTCTTCCTCACTTGCAATACAGATTCGGCGACATTATTAAAAACCTACCCGAGGACAACACTAAAGAGAAAATGAAAACAAAGATATAAACTCAACTCAGTGGCAGTTTGAAGTGGCCTTGTCAATGAATGGGACATTGTTATCTCCCAAAGGGCTGTGAGAAAGAAGTTACAATTACCAGCACACCTTTCTCTCTCTCTCTCTTGCAAAAGAGGTTTGCAAATAACATCAGGGTAATTCATTTCAGAGGAAACACTGAGTCAACTCACATTTATTAAAAAGTGAAGTATTTGAAACTCAGCATTCTATTATTAGTAACAAGTTAATTTCCACATACCTCACACTCTAATGAGAATAGCTGTGTTGGACAGTAACCAGTCATCAACACCTCAGTGTGAATGAAGATCTGAGAGTAGATGCTAAGAGAAGTGAGGTAGAGAGAAGGAGAGAACAGTGGGTACTTGGAGCAGGGAGGGGGCCCCCTGGGGAGAAACATCTCTAACTTCCTAGTTTGCCTGGGAACCCGGGTCTCTGGAATAACCTGCCTAGGGCCAAGTCCTACTTTACCCTAAATCACAGCAACTGAGTTCTTTCCGATTACGATTCATATTTGACTCCTACTAATTGCTATGATTACCATTACTAATTACCATGATGGAAAAGAGAAGTCTGCTCCTTCTGAGAGCTTTTATAAATTAACAGTCATTATAGTGACCATTTATGGTAAGTTTTTAAATGCATTAAAGTGATTGTAGTAAGACTGGAAATAAATATTGTTGCTATGGTTTTAAGATTTAAGATAAAAATAGTAATTCCATTAGTACAATACTTAAAATATGCCATAGTATAATTGATAATAACTTTAACTACTATAAGCATATAACATCATTTTTTAAAAATTTCATAAAGATCATATTTTCAAATATGAAAGAGATTAGTCAATAAATGGGGTACCTATTTGAAAAAGAAAATAAAGAAAAATAAAATCTCAATCTCACTCTTCATATAAAATCCATTTTAAAAGGTCTAAAAATTTAAAAATAAAATAAATGAATACATTACAATTCCAGAAGATAAATTGAGTGTATATTTTTATAATCTTAGAGTAAGGAAGCTCTTTTTAAGTAGAAATTCTCAAGGAAAAGAATGTCAGTTGGGGCTTTTTTTTTTCTTTTGACGTTAAAACATCTCCACAGCGAAATAAAAATGTCTCCTTATCCTACAGAAACAAGATTGAAATAATAATAGGGAAAATTTTGCAATATTTAACAAAATTAAAGCTTTCACTTATTTATTTTGAGAGAGACAGAGAGAGAGCACAAGCAGGGGAGGGGCAGAGAGAGAGGGGGACAGGACAGAGGATCCGAAGCAGGCTCTGTGCTGACAACAGACAGTCCAATGCGGGGCTTGAACTCATGAACCACGAGATGATGACCTGAGCCGAAGTAAGACGTTTAACCGACTGAGCCACCAAGGTGCCCCGGAAATTTTGCAATATTAATGACAAAGCGCTGAGATAAAATATGCATAAAACACTTACAATGACCATAATAAATTTTATATATAGGAACAAACAATCCTATAAGAAATGGACAAAGACTTGAATAAGGAGTTCAAAGGAGAAGCATAGTGTCCCCACACTGTTGAGCACAGTTAAGATGTTAAAGGGAGACACTCTCCAGATCACCAGCCCAAGCCCCCATTTTACAGAGGGAAATGTAAAGAAGTTCAGTGACATGCCTTATGTCAGCCATGTAGAATTAATTCAACTTTACCTTGAGAATGGTCTCTAGAGATCTTTATACATCAGAAGTGAACAAAAGAAGTTGCTGCCCTCCACATTCAGACCCATATGTGTGGCTTCTGGAAGATCATCAGGGAGAACGCTTGTAAAGCAAAGGGGGACCCCAAGGTCCTGTTTGTACTCCTGTCTGCAGAAGATGAGGGACCCAGATCATTTGGCTTGGCTGCTCTTGGCAGTGGCTTTCAGAGGCTCAGGATGTGAGACACTGAGTTAAAAAGACAGTCCAGGTCAGCCCCCATTTGTTTGGATGACAACCTCTCGCCCAGCTCTGCTAAAGGTCACTGCCTGCAGGGCAAGGCCTTGCCAACGATGGCTGCAAAGACCAGACTTGTCGTCCAGGACTGGATGCTGATACAATCTGAATGGAAACTAAGAGGAGGGCAGAGAAAGCAAATATGTATAATCCCAGTGGCTTTAGTTAACGCCGGGGTCAGGGGTTTCCTAAGTCTGGCTTGCAAATAACTATGGCCATGGGAAATAATACTTTTAGGTAGGATACAGACACATTAAAATTTTTAATGGCCTGGTATCTGTCTCATTATGTATAAACACATAACTGGCACAACAAAGTCATGATCTCACATATATGGTTTATAAAGATGAGGCTGCCGTAAGTGTTTAGGTTTAAAAAAAATGACTTCATTTAAAGAACAATACTAGGGGCACGTGGCTGGCTCTGTCAGCGGAGCATGGGACCCTTGATCTTGGGGTTGTGAGGTCAAGCCCCACATTGAGTATAGAGATTATTCAAAAATAAAATCTTGGAAAAATTGAGAAAGAACAACACTGAGTATTAATGGTGCAGGTGTCTGAATATAGCAAAGATTGTGAATAAGGTTCGCAAATGGCTGAAGTTTGAGAAACAATGATGTAGTCCATTTCGTGTCATTTTTTGGACCAGTTCTGGAAAGAAATACATTTTACAAAGCCTGCCAGCCCATGCATACGTACATGTACACAGCTGTAAGAAAGACTTTGGGAAACCACATTTAACACTATTTAGGTGATGCACTCTGGTCCCTACATTCATCTTTGACTCCTCCTTGCCCTTTTCTTTCTCCTTCTCATAACTGATTGTCTTTAAGTTCTTCCTTCAATTCTGCTTCTAAAGGCTCTTTATTCGTCCCTTTTTTCTTCTCCAGGGCTTCCTTCCTGGTCTATGCCCTCATTACCTTTCACCTGGACTGTATCTAGCTCATCTCCTCATCTCCAATCCAATTTTTCTCCTTCAATCCACCCTCTACACTGTTGCCAAAAGGCTTTAAAAAAAAAAAAAAAAAGAACACACAAAACGTCTGATCTGACCCTTTTGTGCCCCAGTGCACAGGATAAAGTCCAAGCTCCTCAGCAAGACGTGAAAGACACCTGGTTTTTGGTTCCTGCTGACCCTTCCAAATTCCAACACTGGCAGAATCAGGACTAGAAACCCAGGTCTCTGATTCTCAAGTCTAGTCGTCTTCTCAGCATACCACACTGCCTCCGCAAAGAATCTCTTTGCGTTTTCATTCCACAGGTGATACCTACATAGCTAACTCTGCCTTCTGTGGCACAGGGAGTTTTGCGTAAACCCTGTCATGAGACAGAATGTCACGAAGTAGACCAGATGTAGACAAGGGTATTGTGTCCCTTGTCCATTATGAGCACATAATGTCACGAGGGGTAGATGTGAATAAAAAGGAAATTAAAAGCATCTATTAGGCAGGGTGCCTGGCTGGCTCAGTTGGTAGAGCATGTGACTCTTCATCTTGGGGTTGTGAGTTCCAGCCCCACTGTTGGGTGTAGAGAGTACTAAAAAATAATAAATAAATAAATAAATAAATAAATAAATAAATAACTTTAAAAAGTTTTCTATCAGGCAAAACTGAATTCATGTTGAGGACCACAGATACTGTATAACGATTATCTAGGCCATCCTCATTTTCCATTTCTTCCACAAGAAGCAAATGGTCTGTAGTGAGCAGACAATGACCCATTGGTTAAATCCCGGGCTAGGTCAGCTCACTAGAGTAAGCAGAGTATAACCCGCTACCCCTGACCCTGACCTCACCCCCACTGATTAGACTTGCTTTACCCAATGTAATATTAGCTGACGTGACACACTTCAATTGTGCTCCCCTATTTTGATTTGGCCTCTTGAACGGGGCACACCCTCTGCTACAAGAGCATGCCTCAGGTAGCCTTTGTCCTTTCATCCTGGGTCAGGAAATTGAACCACGTGGAACCCATATCTGACCCTAAGGCTGGAGGCCAGCTGAGTTCACGCCAAGACTGACTTGCAGACCCATTAGCAAGAAAAATAAATGCTTGTTGACCTCCGCCACTGAGAATTTCAGGTAGTTTGCAACGAAGCAAAAACCGACTAATCCGAAAGTACAGCGGGTTTGGTTTTGTTTTTGTTTTTATCAAGCTAAAAAGCAACTCCTCATTTTCTTTTTGTGGATCATCTACAGGGGGGAAAGTAATAACGCTCCCCAGCATTGACCTTCTCCTAGCCCCCAGCATATTTCTGGGGCACCTCCCAGCATGCCGGTTGCATAATGCAGAAAGCTCTGCGGCCTCATTCTCACATCGGCCTGACAAGAAAGTAAATTAGGACTGTTACACTCTGGCACTCCCTCCCCCACTTAAGTCACTGCCAAGTCCAGAGTAAGACAGAAAATCCGGTGGCTCTGTGTTTAAATTAGCACAGCCAAGCCACTGTTTCTCCTTTCAGAAACTGCCAACTGTCCTTATCGGGGGTCTCCAGCGTTGGGGATCCTGTCCCACTAGTTTTAGCCATGATTATTTCCAGCGACAGTTCATGGTACCCGAGCCCTTTTATAAAAGGAACGTTCCCTTGAAGGACGCCAGCAAGGGTCATCGCCACAAGGTCCAACGGCCCGGCTCACACAGACCTCTTTTTCCTCTGGCTGAGGTCACGGAGGAGCGTCCTTGTCCTCTGTTTGGGTTCCTCCCTGTTTTTCTTCCCCTCCTCGGGGCTGCTCAGCTCTTGCCCGCCGTAACCCAGGTCTGACCGCGGGCAGAGGTCTGCTTGCCGGCAGCCCAGAACCTCCGTGCCATTGCAAACGCTCTCCTCCAGGTGGCAGTAGAGAGCCGCTCCCTGCCCTGCAGCTTACGTCACCTTGTTTACCCGGCTCCGGGTCATTTTTAGATCTAAGATCACAGGATGTTAATTGGGCCAATGATTTCCCATTCGTTTTGGCAAAAGGCCCTTCATGTGGGCGTCGGGACAAGCACGATGTCCTTCTTGACAATGAAATTTTGCTGCGGGGAGTATTTCTTTGCAAACACTTGGAATTTCATCTTCAGGAGATGGGAAAGCTACGCGTTGGTATGTGCTACGGGCTTGATTCAGGGTCACTTTAGTTTTGGAGCCGAAAGGAGGGTGGTGTGAACTAGGCAGAGTGGGGAGGCCAGATACAACAAGGGTGTCTGGGAGACACTGCCAGAGCCAGCTGGGAGTCCGCAAAAGGAGTCTGCCATTTTACTTCCCTTTCCACTTTATAAAATAATTACTCAGCAGGAAAACATTTGGACTTTGGAACTTGGAGGGATAAGGAAAACAGCTGATTTGGCCAATCTGTGTCCTGACTCATTGTGGGGAGACACCTTGAAGTTCAGGGGCTCAGGAGTACCTGCCTCAGATGCCCTCACCCAGGAATTGGACCTGAATGTCTCATAAATCACGCATTTCACAGGCTGGAACTGTTCATGCCAACAACAACAAGCACCACTCACTTATTTATTACTCATTTATTACTCCCACACTACCCAGTACTGATGAGGACAGGTGAGTCCCAGAGGAGGTAAATGGTCAAGCTCACTCTCTCATCTCCAGGCCTGGGTAGTTTGAGCACAAGTAAAAACATCAGAAGCTCTGGAGTTTCTGCTCTCTCTTGCACAGCTTTGGTGATGAGGGGATGGAAGGCACTGAGTTTGCCAGTGACTGTGCAAGAGGCAAAATAAACAAATAGAGTTCTCCAGTTACGCAATCCTTTACAAGAAGAGGGTAGACACGTCTTATGCTAAAGGAAAGAAAGAGAAAATCTATAATGTTAAAAATAAATGAGCCTCAAAGTTTTTTAAGTGCCAGTGCCTCTCTATGCACCTCCCATCTCATTCTTTTAGCACTCCTGCTGCTGCTACCGTGTGTAAACCACCTCCCAGAGAGGGCAAAGTCCTCTCCCCCAGGTCACGCGCAGTCCAGTGACATGATCACACTGGCCTGGAGAAATAGACGGTTTTCACGTAGGCAGGAAAGGAAAGGAAATCCAGTTCAGTTCGATTCAACGACCATTTCTTGAGCTCCTGATCTGTGTCAGATCAGATAGCCTCAGACAGGCACTATAGGTTATAAAATCATGGAAAGTCATGGTCACTGCCACAGCAGAACTTTGAGTCTAGTCGTGCTTATAGTCCTACGGGATTTGGGCTCCTTTTGGAAAGCACATGATGGAAGAGGGGTTGAAAGAGATTGCAATAGAAGAGGAGAGCAGCAGGTAAATAGTTTGGAAAAGTGTACCTCCACTTTGGTGTCTACTTAAGAGTGGATTGGGGGCAGGGCCCGACGACAATGGCAGAGCTGTTCCGTGGAGAACAGGAGCCCCACACCGTAGGCACTCAGGGGCTCTAAAGAGACCGAAGGAGGTGGAAACAGGAAACAGGAAGACACTTGCTCAGGGTCAAATGGTACATCGAAGGGCACGGATTTGGAGCCAGTCACCAAGAACCACGGAGTTGTCCAAAGAAAGTTCAGGAGTAGGGAGCATTCCCTATAACTGCTTACCGTAGGACGACCTTTGGACCCGCTTCAACTTCTTGCATCTGTGAATAGGCAGTAATACGTGAATAGAAAGAAGTAAGCAGCCCCGGGTCCACCTGTCACCAGTGAAACTGCCTTTTGAAATGCCTTCTGTCATGAATCTGGTGATAACTCAGATCCATCCTAATCGTGGGGAAGCGCAAACGGAGAGAAAGCAAACAATGACATTTTTTGTATGGTTACATGAAATTTTAAAAAGATTTTCAAGAACCTTCTAATTGTTGACTATAAAACAAATAACAGGCAACAGCATAAAACAAACATACGAATGAATAAATCATAAGGCAAATACTTTAGTAACCTTGCAACCACCCATGAAAGGAGAGAACCATGCCAGCAATCCCAACAACAACTTTTTTTCTTTCTTTTTCTTTTCCAACAAGAACTTTTTAAGCCTCGGTAACTGCTGCAGGCTCCAAGGACACACCAGACAGGTCACTTGAAGGATGTTCTGAAGCCTCTGAGGAACAGAAGGGCCCTTCAACCATCAACCAAGCACTATTTGTGGAGTGCATCGTATAATCCTGCCACGTACCAAGTATAGGGCCTCATCCCTGCATGCTTTACCTGAATAAGGTGAGAGAAGAAAGGGACCAGCATTTATTGAGTACCTACTGTATGCTAAGTGCTTTATTTATGTTATCTCTGAGTGAGATAAATTAAGCATTAATGCTCACTGTAACTTTGTGAGGTTGGGGTTATACTCCCCACTTTACGGAGGAGCAAACTGATGTATAGAGAGGTTAAGTAACTTGCCCAGAGACACTCGGCAAGTAAGGGGCAGTCGGCACTTGAAGTCAGGCGGCCTGTCTGCAGAGCCCCACGCTTTGCCACCGCCTTGACTAAGAAGTTGGTTAGTGGGCAAGATACTTCTGTTTGCCCTGGCCAGAGGGAGTCCTAGGTGGAAGATCAGAGGGAGGGAGAAGCAGGAGGGAGACCCGGGGTGGTGGCACTCCCAGGCTGGCTGCCTCCCTTTTCTATTGGCCACAGCTCTAAGCACACAGGGCGCACTCTCCAGGTTTTGGCGACCGCACCTCCCCTTGCCCCTTCGGGCCTAGGGGTAGTCAAGCAGCTGTTACTTATTGCACTGCCTCTGTGGTTTCCCTACATCCTGCCCACACCTTTGTAAATAGCCCCTTTATTCAACTTTCTTCAAGTTACCCAATTGGAGTGTGCCATCTGTTTCCTGCCCAGGTCTGGCCTGATATAAATAGGGAGGCAGGAAAGTAGCAGCTCTGCGTCTTCCTCCCTGTGTGGGCAGTATTCCTCGTGGGCACAGGACCAGTCACAGGGGAATCAGAATGACCTCTCACTCGAAGGGCTTCAGGATGGTCTCTGCATGTGTGTTAGGGGAGGGGAGGGGTGTGGAGGGGGTCCTGGCACTGCAGAGTGAGTCTGACTCCCCCCAGACTTAGGACCTTCTGGGTCAAGACAGGCCACAAGGGTTCTGTTGGTTGAAAGGAGCCTAGGCCTTACTGGAGAAGGGCTGAAGGGAAGAAACAGAATGGAGCGGGGCGGGGGATGGAAGAGGCGGGCTCACAGCCATGTGACTTGGGTTCAAATCCCAGTTCCTCCACCTACCAGATGTGTGACCTCCGGCAGTTCATTTAACATTTCCATGCCTAAACTTCCCCATCTGGAAGGTTGAATGATAACAGTAAAGGAGTCCATAAATGCAATGTCTGGCCCATAGTAAAGGTTATATTACTTGGGGGAGATCAGTCCTTTGAAAATTTTCGACCTTTGAAAAATGCCGGGCAGATTCACCTGCCCCAGCCCTTGGGGAGGATGCCCTGGGAAATCAGAAAGCCAACCATGCAGCAGATTGCCACAGCTTGGATCCCGAGGCCAGCATGGAAAGCTAAGGGAGGCGTGGAATCCTTCCAGTACCTCTTGGCCCTGTCCTGGATTAGGCTGCTTCTTGAGGGCACACAGAGCAGATGTCCATTAGAAGACCAGAGCAAGTGAAGTTTCCAGAAAGATCTCCAGGGAGAACCAGGTTTCCCCCACCTCTCCCCTTCCTAAAGGCCCCCCTTTTGTAGATATCGCTTCTCTCTCCCACATTGTCAGTTTCTTCCTCTGGAAAGGAATAGTCTCATCAGCAAAGATGCTCTGATATCTCTTATCTTAAATTCTTCTTTGATTCTACATCCTCTCTCAGCTCTCTGATCCCATTCATAGCAAAAATTTCTTCAGAGAGTTGTCTGGAGACACTTCCTCCCCTCCTGTTCTCTCCTCCGTAGATCCATTAGCGTTTCAGGCCCCCATTGCTCCCCTAAACCGCTCTTCTCACCAATGGTTTCCACATTTGCTACATCCACCTTTCTATCTTTTTCAGCCTCTCAGCCACATTTGGCCCTCTGAGACAACACGCTTTGTGTTGACGCATCTTCCTGCCTCTGCTTCCGTGGATGTGTCGGATCCAGGAGGCCTGGATCTCCTCCTGCCTCTCCAGTTTTGTCAGTGTGCCAGGCCAGCAAGCCTGCTCAGGGAGAGCTCTTGGGGTGTATAGTGTGTAGAGATTAACTCCTTTATCGGTTCTTTGCAGCGCCTGAGGAAATGTGAGGAAACTTGCGTCTTTGCCGACCATTGGAAGCATGAGGCTGATGGGCGCTGGAGAGGGGAGGGTGGCCAAAGGGAAGCATTGGATATGGTGCAGGGATGAGCTCCAGTCTGTCCCATACCGCAGCCGTGGGAGCTCACGGCAGTCAGATGCTGGCATCCATCTCTGGACTGCATAGTAACGGGATGGTTTGTGTGTGAGTTTCTCTATGCTCTCAGAGCCTCATCTCTGAAATGCAAATAACAAAAATCACCTCATGGAGTTATCTCGAGGATTAGAGTCAACGTTCACACGATTCCGGCGATGTGCATGGTTGGTGCTCAGTAAGCAGTGGCTGATAAAATAAAGTTCCTGCTAGGCCAGCCTTTTACCTAAATCCCTTCTTATAAAAAAATATCTGGTGAATCACTTATATCAGTTAGGATGCTTTCAACCATAATAAGCACAGAAAATCCAACTGAGCTTAACAGGAAGGGAAATGTGTCATCTACTTTAAGAAATCCAGAGCTAGCTTCCGGGTTGGCTGATCCATAGCTTAACAATGTCCTAGAGGGCCACACATTCTTCCATCTCTCTGACCTGCATCCTCAGCCTGTCTGCTTCGTCCCCTGACAGTCTTCCTCATGGTTTCAAGATGGTGGGCACTTGATTCTAGATGTCACTTGGAAACACAAGCATGTTCAATAGCAGGAGAGAACTGTCTCTTCCTGTGTATGCCTTTTTAAGCAAGGAAATCTTTCTGAAATCCACCCAGAATGCCTATCATATCTCATCAACCAGAATTATCTTGTGTGGTTATATTTTCTTTTTTTTTCTTTGAGTTTATTTATTTATTTTGAGAGAGTGTGTGTGCGTGCACCAATGGGGGAGGGGCAGAGAGAGAGAGGGAGAGAGAGAATCCCAAGCAGGCTCCTCGCTGTCAGTGCAGAGCCCAATATGGGGCTTGATCCCATGGAACCGTGAGATCACGACCTGAGCTGAAATCAACAGTTGGACGCTTACCCAACTGAGACACCCAGGCGCCCCTCATGTGCTTATATTTGAACAAGAAGACAATCACTACCAATCACAATTGGTTGTTTCAATCAGGTTTTATTCCTGAAGCAGGAAGAATGGCTATTAGATAGACAACCAACCAATGATCTGCTCCACTATTTGTTTAGCAACATCAAAAAAAAAAAAAAAAGGTTTATGGAGCACCTATTATGTGCTCAGGCTTTGGAGGTACTGACATCATAGTTTAATGCCAACCACTGCAAATTTAGAACCTAAATGCTGGAGATCTTGGCTCACAGAGAGAAGATGCTCAGGAAATGTCCTCTGAAGCAAGGAGCCGAAGGGCAAGGTGGAGATGCCTGGGCTGGGTTCATTCACGGCCAGGAAGCATCAGTCTTGGAAGCAGGGCTGGCCAAGAAGGTGAGGGAGCTCCCCAAGCTTCAAGCTGGCACTCAGCTCCCAATTATGATTCCAGAATTATTAGCTTTGATTCTGTGAGAAAGGAGCACATCAAAGCCAGAATCCTATGAATTAAAATGTTGACTAATCGAGCTAATTATAGTTCAGTCATCTGAATTTTCACACGACGAGCCTGAGTTCTCATGAAAGCCTTCTCTTGGGCAGGAGGAGGCTTTGATGATGAAGCGGCTATTTATGTCCCAAACCCAGTCCTCCCCACTCTGGCCAGGGAATCCTTTCTGGAGTGCCTTTTGCCCACTCAAAGCCCTTATGGGTTCTGCTCCAGGTTTCTTGAAAGCTGAAGCAAGCTCAGTTGAGGGGCAGATTATGAAGATGCTTGGAGCAAGATTCTCCTCCCTGGAAAAAGATCTAACCGGAGTGTCAGAATGTCATGATGAGATTCTTTGTGTTTTCAATTTTATTTCAGATTTAAAAATACTTAGGTAATTTACATAGCCTAATTATACTTTAGGGAGAAACTTCTCACTTAACATGTCTCAGTTATCAGATGCAGAATGGTATAATAAATTTTAATCACTGTTTAGATGTTCTGTGATGCAGAATTAGTAATATGGACTAAGCCTAAATCTTTGATGAGCAACTGAAGACATTTTTTGGTTTTCACAACCAGGCAGGAGGGATGCCACTGGCATCACATTTGGTGTGAGGCCAGGGATACTTCTAAATATCTAAAATGCACAGTTTAGACCCCCGCAAAGGAGAATCACCTGACCCAAAACGTTAGTGGTGTTAACCTAACGCTGGTTAGGCACTCTTCTTAATTGCATGGACAATTAAAGACATAGATATACAGAATATGATCCACTTGGTATGTCCCCAAACTATCTCTTTTTAAGGGAAGTTTTAATTAATTATCTTATAAATACTACATAAACAATAGCAAGTTTTAAAATTATGCAAGATTTGGGGTGCCTGGGTGTCTCAGTCAGTTAAACATCCAACTCAATTTCGGCTCCAGTCATGATCTCATGGTTCATGAGTTCAAGCCCCACATTGGGCTCTGTGCTGACAGAGCAAAGCCTGCTTGGGATTCTCTCTCTCCCTCTCTCTCTGCCCCTCCCCTGCATGCTCACACACTCTCTATAAAAATAAATAAATAAATAAATAAATAAATAAATAAATAAATAATAAAATTATGTAAGATCTAGCTATGAACTAAAGACTCTTTTTATTAAACTTAACTGTTATCAAACTGTGCCTAAATCAACTAAGGGAGAGTTAGGCCTTACTCTTACTTCCTGACTGTCCTCTGTTATTCAGCGTATTTGGAGCTTGAAGTTAATTTGTCTTTTCAACATACTTTCAACTGTAAAGATGTTCTGTTCTGCCTTCTCCTTTCAGATAAAGACCATTTAAAAATTGTTTTAATGAACATGTGCACATAATTGAAAAAGTCAAATAATATTAAAAGTCCGATGAACTTCAGCAGTTTCCTTCCTCATTCCCTCTCACAACCCCCAAGTCTTAGTGTTTTTTTTTTTTGCCATTTACACATTGCCATATTTTATTTATTCATTCATTCATTCATTCATTGAAAGTAGGCTCCACACCCAGCATGAAGCCCAACCTGGGGCTTGAAATCATGACTTTGAGATCAAGACCTGAGCTGAGATTGATTCGGATGCTTAACCAACTGTGCCCTGAGAACTGCCATATTTTAAATAATCTACACGTGCTATTCTCTTTTGGTTCAACAATTTAGATGTATTATCTTCCTGTATTGGTAAATGAGGATTTAGTGCTCTTTTTAGCCATCCTCTCCCTCGTCCTCCCTACGTCATGTATTATAATTATTGGTTAGATTACTGTTGGTGTTTACATGATTATATACATGCAAGGAAAGCAGAGCATTGTAGTGCACTATTATTTTTCTTTGTTACTTTTTGTTTTTCCTGATATTGATAATTGCCTTGTTTGTTCACTGGCAACTACTTTAGATTTCTTTCTTTGCAGTGCCTTTGGTCAAAGTATTGCACTTGTGACCTAATTTCTCTTTGCTGAGGCCAAATTTAGCTGACATTCTGGGTTTTCAGCCCCCGAATGCCCTCTACCTCAGGACTTACTAAAAAAGAGACTCTAATCTAAGATGCAGCCCATTTCCCATCATCGGCTTTATTTTCCCCAAATGGGTCATTCTTCAATCACAGCTTTTCATCTCCATTTAAGAACCTAGCTCCTGGGGCGCCTGGTAGGCTCAGTCGGTAGAGCACGTGACTCTTGATCTCGAGGTTGTAAGTCAAGGCCCTTTTTGGGCATAGAGTTCACTTGGGAAAAAAAAAAAAAAAAAGAACCTAGCTCCAGCTAACCTTCCATGGCTTCTTGCTGGAGGCCCTTGACACCATAGTCTCCCTCGTCACACATCTGAGATCAGTTATTACACAGCCAACACTGATTTCTTCAGAAGGTCTTAGGGGCCAGTACCGCTCCAGCACACGTGATCACACATTCAGTAGCTTCTAAAAACTCAAAACACATGGCAGCATTCACAGTTGCATCTGGGACCTCTGTTTTCTCCTTTTGGGCTCTATACTGTTGCTGCCCTTTGGGTCCACGACCTTTAGGTTAGCTCACTAATGATCTTGGGCTGTGAGCAATCCAAGGGTTTGTTTAGAACGGTGTCAAGTAAGTAGCGACCCTCTCTGGTTTTTGCTTTCACCGAGTGTGGTCTACCATACCCCCAGGATTCATCGCCCTGCCCCTCGTCTTTCTCTACAAGGCTCGATGCTGTTGCCAATACAGGGAGCCCTGGTGTTCCTGCCCCCAAGGGTGAGGGGGTCTGTCATAGAAAATGAAGACCCCAATGCTGAGGAGAGGAAACCCCATTAAAACTTTGCATGATTCAATTCATCCAGAGGAAAGGCCTCATTCAACAGGGGATCTCTGTCAGAAGAGCTCTTCTCCCGAAGTGTGCTGGTCTCTCAAGATGCTGAAAGCAGCTTCCGGACTTCGCTGATTCAGCCCTGGCCTGCCTGCTTTTGGAGGATGCTTGATCATGTCAGCTTCCTGGTGATAACCGGCTTTATTTAGCCTGCCCTGCTTCTGCCTATTCCTGTACCCTCTCTTACGGAATCTCTTCCCATCCAAACTGAGCAGCCGGGGAAGGAAGTCAAACGGTCTAGGCCGTAAAACCTTGAAGTATCCACATCTCTCCTCAAACTCACTGACCCCTACCGCTAACAGAAAGGTGGATACTGAAACACTGGCACAGGATCTTTTCCTGAAATACAGCCTGCTTTCTACGTCTGCATCTCTGCTCACTTCTCAACAGAGAACAAAGGGATTTTTATGGAGGCAGACACACCCCGCATTCCCAGTTTACAGAATTTATTTTTAACCAGAACTACGTGTAGAAATATGTGAGCAGCTATGCTTGTAATAATAGACGGAAGAGGAGAAGATGTGTGTGTGTGTGGATTCATCTTCCTAGGTATGTGTGGCTCTGGTTAATATTTAAAATGGTCTCGAGTTCTCTGAGCACACACTGACTGTCTGATGGGGGAGGCAGTGAGGAGAGAGACAGGTGGGGGTGGGAAACTGACCTCGGATTAAAAATTAATTGTGCTCAATTTTTAAATTAGATCGTTGTAGGCAGATGGCTATGAATTTTAATATGATTTCGTATTTAGATTTTCTTTTTTTTTTTTTTGAGGAGATTTAAATTCTATTATTCACCAACTAGGCAATTTATGAACTCACATTTCAGCTTTAATTCCACCTCATCACAAGTAGAATTATAGGGCTGGAAAAACTCCACCAATCGTTCTCCTTTGGAAAGAACCACACCCAAAGCCAACCAGGGCAACAGGGATCCCTAACACATTTTTTAAGACTTCTAATTTAAGGTATTCCACAGCCAGTCTCCCTTGGGAGCAAATTCTGGTGTTCCACTTTTCCGTGCTGTCAGCCTCTGCTGTGTTTCCTCTCCTCTTGCTCCATGTGGCTGGATAGACGGGGGAACTGCCACCCGGTCCCAGGCTTCTTCATCCGCCTCGGGCTCAGCACCTTCGGGGGCCCGCATGCCTGTTCTGTGGGCTGTGAAGTGAGGCACGCTGGATCAGGCCACAGCCCTGGGCCGAAGGGGAAAAAGAGGAAACAAGGAGGGCCCTTCCCAACTTAGGGTATAGGAACTAACCTGATTTCAGTGGTCCTAAAATGGTGTTTGGTCTATTTCAGACACAGTGCCCAAAGAGAAAAGAAAGGCTGGGAATGGAGTGGTACCACAGGGTCCTCTTTGGATGGTGTTGGATGACAGGGAGAGAGTCCAGACAGCAGCGGAGGTCAGAATAATGATCTCAAGTTCTAGAGGGAAGGTGGGATCCTTCCCAGTGGCCATTGATGATGCAGCTCTTCTCATCGTACCCACTCCCTCTGGACCCCTTACTACATCGTTGGTGTCAGGGATGGTTTTGATGACTTCCTATTTTATTTTTCTTAAGTTTATTTATTTTGAGAGAGAAAGAAAGAGAGAGAGCATGCTAGCGCATCAGGGAGGGGCAGAAGGAGAGAGAGAATCCCAAGCAGGCTCCACACAATCAGCACGAAGACATACACAGGGCTCCAACTCATGAACTGTAAGATCATGACCTGAGCTGAAACCAAGAGCCAGATGCTTAACTGACTGAGCCCCCCGGGCACCCCAATTACTTCCTACTTTAGATCTCCAGTCCATACCCCTTTCCTGGACTCCAGACCTTTATATCCAGCTGCCCAGGGGACCCCTACACTTACACGTGGAAAGAAACTTACTAGCTTTCCCCAACCTGCTCCTCTTCCTGTGTCCTTTGTCCCAAGGAGAGCACTTACTCTCGGCTCCTTCTTCTCACCGACCATAGTGAGTTTTTTGTCAAATTCAGTTGCGTCTGCCTTCTGAATAGCTCCTCATCTTCTCCCCTCCTTGCCATTTCACTGGTCTTAGTTCTGGTCACCATGACCTCTCACTAGAATTTGCAATGCAGCCTCTTATCTGTGCTATCTCTAGACACGAACGTCCTTTGCCAATCCTTCCTCCTGAATGCAACGTTCATTTTCTCTCTTTTGCTTAAAATTCTTCACCTGGTGCCCACTGTCCCCAGGGTAAACTGCAAGACCTATTAGTGTGACTTAAAGGTTCATGACCTGCCCCACTTGCTGCCTATAGTCACCTCCTGCCCCTTCCTCCGCATCATCTCCCAGCCGTACTGAACGTCGTGCAGGTCCGTGATTTCTCTGAGCTGATTTCTCTGAGCTGTGTACATGATGTTGTCACTTTCTTCAGCCGAGGAACTTTTGCTCATCTTTTGGGATTCAATTCAAAGTATCATCTTCTCGGGGGCGTCTGGGTGGCTTAGTCGGTTAAACGTCCGACTTCAGTCCAGGTCATGATTTCACAGTTCACGAGTTTGAGCCCCGTGTGGGGCTCTGTGCTGACAGCTCAGAGCCTGGAGCCTGCTTCAGATTCTGTGTCTCCCTCTCTCTCTCTCTCTGCCCCTCCTGCACTTGCACTCTCTCTCTCTCAAAAATAAACATTAAAAACAAAAAACCAAAGTATCATCTTCTCAAGGACTGCTTCTCTGGGTAAGTTCTTCTCCACTTGCTCCCACAGCTCAGTTTCCCTCTGTCCTCCTGCTTGTCTCCTGTATCTTTCTAACTAGGCTGTGAACACTTCCAGGCGGGGTGTAAGACCTGCCTGGTGTAAGACACCCAGGCCAAGGGGCACCTGGGTGGCTCAGTCGGTTAAGCGTCCAACTTCGGCTCAGGTCATGATCTCACAGTCTATGAGTTCAAGCCCCACATTGGGCTCTGTGCTCCGAGCCTGGAGCCTGCTTTGGATTCTGTGTCTCCCTCTCTCTGCCACTCCCCTGCTCACACTCTGTCTCTCTCAAAAATGAATAAACATTAAAAAAAAAAAAAAGACACCCGGGCCAAGATTTTTATCCTCTCAGAATCTGTGTCATTAGCTGTACAATAATAACACTTCTTTCTAAGCTGTTGTGAGGATCAAACTTACAAAGTACTTGGCATTGAGCCTGACACATCATAGATGCTCAATAAATTTCAGGTGAAGGGAGGGTAGGGAGAGAAGCTGCAAATAAGCTTATAGGCTCACGATCAGTTGTGAGAGAGACCTATGTGGGTCACTGTGGCCTTTGCCATCTACGCAGAGAGATGGCTGGGCTGGATAGCATTAAGGCCAGACGCCATCTTGAGAGGAAAAGCTAACTGAGCAGGAGTGAGCAACATCCAGGCTGATGGAGAGCAAGACAAGGAAGACCAACAGTGAATGCAGGAGGTCTCCGTGAGATTGCATGCGGCATTTGACTATGACAGGGCAATTGCTGAAGGCCCGGCTCAAAGGGTCTTGCCACGTCTTGCCAAGTGCCATAGCTGGCATGAGACGGTGGGAAGCACATTCTCACCCTCACCCTGGGGCTTTGAAAACACACTTGACTGGTCCCCACTTCCAGAGGTTTGGTTTCAAGTACCCTAAGGTAGACCCAAGACTGGGAATCTTTAAAAGCTCTTCAGAAAATTCAGGTGTAGGCACGGCTGAGAATCACTACTCTAAAATGAAGACAGCCCGGGGCAGCTGGGTGGCTCAATCAGTTGAGCATCCAACACTTGATTTCGGCTCAGGTCATGATCCCAGGGTCGTAGGATCAAACCCCACATCTGGCTCCATGTGAAACCTGCCTAAGATTCTCTCTCTCTCTCTCTCAAATAAAAATAAAATAAGGCAAAGACAGCCCAGTCCAGAGAGGGGAGGGAGTGCCACACTTCCTAGACCAGAAGAGACTGAGTTTGCCCCTAGGCCCCCAGAGTGTCCCCTGGGGCGTAACTGAAGGAATGCCGGGCTGCAACTCTTACCTGCCCTGGTTGGGAGTAGCTTAACATTAGAGCTGGCCCATTCACAGATCAAATGGCAGGAAACAGGGATAGATGAGGGTAGGAAAAATGAGTCTAATGGACACACCTCTCCTGATCTCAAAACCCCATCCCACCTCTCCAGCCCTTCCCCTAAGGAAACCAGCTGCTCTTTGGGAGGAAGGAAGTCCTTTGGGAGGTGATAGGGTAGAACATCTTCTTTTCCTTCATCTCCCCTCCAACAGCCATTGGGGAGCTGCCTTTCACTTCTCCTGGGGACCAGCTCAGAGATGGCAGTGTAGAGCTCATGGCCATTCTAAGAATGTAGGGAATTTTTTTGGATAAGAAATGAAGCCACAGCCAGCTGCCGCAGACTCTTAGTTTGAAGAGGTCGTAGCCAAGAATGAGAAAAAAAAGTAAGGGAGGAACTCATTAAAAAATTACAATCAGCTGACATTTATTTGAAAAATGCCTAGTTCCCTACTCTGTGGATTGCCACAATCTGTATACGTAAAAGGTCATCAGGATGATGACACCTATTACAGTTCACAAGAAATAGCCCCACCAAGAAATGGCATCACAGAATGACTTCTAGAAAAAGTTGTCCTTTATCACGCTGGTTCTCCCAAACCCTACAAGCATTTGATCATGCCAACCTGATAAAAAATCATTGATCAAGAGTTGCATGCAATGCAAACAGCCTCTTTCTCAGCCTCTGCCTGGAAAAAATAAAATAAAATAAAAAGTGAGGGCCCTGGATCGGTAAGAAATCAAAGTTTCCTCCCCTGGACTTTAACTGCAGAGGCATAGCCCGGGGTGGGGTGGGGTGGGGTGGGCGAGAGCAGTTGAAATAAGAGTAACAAAGGTTAACCTGCCACTGATCTTGATGTGTCCCCACCTCTCCAGCCTCACCCCACCTTCATCACCTTCATACACCTACATACGAACCTCACCTCGTCCCACCTTGCTGTGAACTCAGTGCTGTGCAAAACTAAAGCTTTTGTGTCCACAAAGTATTCCCTCCTTCCCCCTCCCCACCCAAAGCAGGAAATTTTGTAAAGTCGTTCGTGATCCTAGAAGGTACTTAATTGTAGAAAGACCTGGAAATAAAGGGTCTCCCATCCCCTGTGGGCAGAGACCCAACGTAGACTATTTTCGTTCAATCATCTCTTCCTTTTTGGAAATTAACAGCTCAAGTCTCTATTGATTTAACATGCTGTCCCTGGGATGCAGTGGGGATTTCACACAAGTAATGAGGACAGGCTGTTCTGTGATTATTTAACCCTTCTGGTCCTTTATTTTTGTAATTTTCTCTAAAATGAAAACAACGTGGGCACCTGGGTGGCTCAGTCAGTTAAGCGTCTGACTTCGGCGCAGGTCACGATCTCACAGCTCGTGAGTTCGAGCCCCACATCGGGCTCTGTGCTGACAGCTCAGAGCCTGGAGCCTGCTTCCAATTCTGTGTCTTTCTCTCTCTCTTCCCCTCTCCCACTCATGCTCTGTCTCTGTCTCTCTCTCAAAAATAAATAAACATTAAAAAAATTTAAAAAATAAAATAAAATGAAAACAACCCAAACACATAAATCTATTAGAGGGAAGAAGACCAACTCTTGCATTTCCTCTTGGGCTTTAAATATATATAGTGAAATATACTGTAGCAATAAGGGGATTTCAGTCTGTGTCTCTGCAAGGTACTCTGAACCACAGATACTCTTGTGAAGGAGCAGGCTCTGTAATGCAGTAGGACAGTAAGAGAGAGGACAGGGCAGGGGAGGGGGGGGGGAAATGAGCAAGCACCTTAATTTTCCCTCTCGGATCTCTGCCTCTTTCTCTTTGAGTAGCCGGGGGGGCTGTGCTTGCTTGTGATGATATCATTGTGCACAGGGTAGAAATCAAGATGGCGGACTAAATGAGGCACCAGGACTTGGGTGTGAAGAGCTGGAGGATGAGGGAGGAAAGGTAGGTAGAGTTGCCGTTTAAAGTACAGTAAATGGGGTAATTGTCAGGATCAATCAACTACTTGATACAAAATTGAATTCTCAGGGAGTATTCCTCCCTCTGCTTTGATGCAGGAAGAAGAAGAGTCCTTAATTCCTCATGATTTCAAGGACAAGGAAGGTCTTCTAAATTGAGGGAGGGGGGAATAAAAAGAGAAGCCTTCTTACCCAGGCCACTTAGCAAGCGTTCAGTGGGCACACCTGCGAGGCGCAAAAGCCAGAGGTGAGCTGAGGAGAAGCCCCACTTCTGCCATGGACTTGGAAGTTGCACGGGTGGAGAGGTCACCGTGACACCCTGGCTTGTGCCATGCTCAGGTAGTGTCACAGTCTCACACGCTATTACAAGTGAGTCCCATTTGTCTCTGGAATCCTCCTCCCCACGCTTACCTTGTGGGGGGGCCATCCCTGTGTGGTCAGCAAGTTTTGTTCCTGTGGCTCCCCACCTCCACCCTCCCCTTTCATTCCCCCCTCCCTGAGCTTATGTCTTAGTTCCTTGTCTCAGTTAGACTCTGAGCAGGGCCGTGGAAAGAGCGCCCGGTTCTGCTCTTACTGGGTGAATTTTGGCAAGTCATTCCATTTCTTTGAGTCTCAACTTTCTCTATAAATAAGGATAATAGTAACACTTGTCTTGTATTGCAAGGATTAAGTGAAATGGGGAATGAGAAATTAACTACAGCGAATTTCCATAGAGAATGTCCCACATGCCAAGCACTGTGTTGAATGCTGTCTGTACTATATCCCACGTCATTCTTCCAACATCCAGTAATGCAGGCATTTTTCTGCTCATTTACAGGTGAGGACACTGAGGCTTAGAGAGATTGAGTAATGTGCCTAAGTCATTGCTAGTTTACGGAAGTGTCCGGATTTGTATTCGATCTGAATAGTCTTACTCTAAAGTCCATGCTGGTAACCAGTGTCCCACCACCTCTATAAATGCCCCTGTAAAATGGTATGTCAGCAGGAGATAATTTTATTAGATACAGCTAGTACACAGTGCTAGCTTCATTAGTAGACAGATCTGAAGGGACCAAAGATTGTATCATTTACACATAAAAAATGCAGAGCAATTAATTTACATAGAACCACAGGCTTTTACAGGTGAAAGGGGATTTGAGATGATCCAGGCTTGTGCTTTGCAAATTCTGCTTCTCAGAAGCCCCATACCAAGCTGTCCTTTTATCTCTTATAAAATTTGTTATTATTTCTAGGTAGCATTTTGTCTGAAGAATAATTCTAGAGCTTACTCTTTTCTAATTCACTATCATTTTACGGTGGCCTTTTTTTTGGGGGGGGGGCATTTTACCAGAGCCATAAGAGATAAAAGAGACACAATGATTCCCGAGTTCTGGCCCAGGTCTCTCTTCACTCCTCAATCCTATCTCTTGACACAATGTGTCCAATGTAGTAAAGTTTTGAGAAAATTAAAAATTAACTATATATACATATATATGATCTTATAAAATTATAAAATTATAAAAATCTTATAAAATTAACTATATATATACATATATATGTGTATATATATATAATACATATATATATGTATATATATATAATACATATATATATATGTGTATATATATATATATGATCTTTGTCAAAGATATATCTCAGGAAGGCACATAGGTCTGGCTGATCTAAGCAAAGGTAGTGGTAATGAGGCATGGTGACCAGTATAAAGTAATGAGGCGTGGTACCAAATCATTTAAAAAGATTTGGAGGGGCTTGAAATTGATGTCAGTAATGACTATGATGAAGTTGTCTCCTACAGAAGTAAGCAGAAGAATACCGTCCCACGAGGGCCTTAAATTCAAGGATCCATTCGTTCAGCCATCATTTGGGAAACATCTCTCTACCGGGCACTATACTAGACAGAGGGACCACAAAGATGAAGAAGACAGTGTCCCTGCATTCAAGAAGCTGACATACTGGAGTAGGTTGTGAAGTGGCAGATGCTTTAGTGTGGTGAGAATAGTGAGAGAGAATTACAGTGAGTCCTGGGGATACTTTGGTAACCGACATCTTATCCTGCCCGGGGTGGGGAGAGTGCAGTCGTCAGGTAATCTTCCTGGCAGATATAACATCTGAGAAGAATTCAGATTCAAGGAGATTGACATCAGAGGGCATTGTTCTAGCCTTAGGTAGAATAGAATTTAGCTTCTTTCTACTTTTTCTGATGAAGCAGAGATGGGCCATTCAGCAAGGCTCCTTGACCATAAGCCACAAACAGATGAACCCAGACCGCATTGCCTCAAGGGTGTTGCTCACTAGAAGTTCTGCTTTCAATTACTATGAATAGTTTCTTAAGATTATTTCTTCTCATAGAGATGAAAACAGCTATTCCTCAGAATCAGAGCTGGTGGCGTTTTCCTCGGTAATTACTTAGATCTCGCCTCTTGTGCAGGATTTCTAAATAAGCGTATGCTACAAGAGCCACACTACATAGCTAGTAGACACTTGACAAACAATACAAGAATTAACTGTACTAGCTATGAATTTGGACTAAATTAATTTGTACCAGGTCAAATTGCTGAAACAAATGGACTCCAAGATATAATGGATGAAATCCAGCAACATATATCACTCCTGAAACAGGGCGAATAGTCCAAGACATCAACAGCTATCTTCCACCTCAGGAATCACTCCTCTCTCTTAGATTTCATTTCCTGAGGGCCTCTGTCTCTCTGTGTCTAATTAGAGGAAGGGAAAAGTAAGAGTGAACACCTTCTTAAAGAGCTATACCCAGGACTGGCACAAATCGCTCCTCTTCATGTTTTATTGACAAAGATTTGTCACGTGGTCACATATGGCTTCTGAGGCTGGTGGGAAATGTAGTTCCAGGCTGAGCAGATGCTTCCAGCCACAACTCTATTGACACAGATGAGGAAGATTTTGGTGGGCAGCTACTGTCTTCATCACATAAATGGAAAGAAAGTGAACCATCAAAAATATCTAAGAACATAACTAATAAGACTGCCTCTAGCTCCAGAACATTTTATAATTACTTGCTTGCTAATGTCAATACCTGACCACATATACCCTTAAAAATTTCAGATAGAAGGGGTGCCTGGATGGCTCAGTCAGTTAAGTGTCGGACTTCAGCTCAGGTCATGATCTCACAGTTTGTGAGTTCAAGCCCCACATCAGGCTCTGTGCTGACAGCTCAGAGCCTGGAGCCTGCTTTGGATTCTGTGTCTCCCCCTCTCTCTGCCCCTCCCCTGCTCACACACTCTCTCTCTCTCTCTCAAAAATAAAATAAAAACATAAGTTAAAAAAATTTTTCAGATAGAAGCCGATTCACAAATGGAAAACATGGGACTATGATCAGGTGATTATATATTACTTGTTTGTCAGAATCCTGATTAATTTTTTAAAAAATATTTAAGAAATGTGACAACTAGATAAATAATATTAATAGAAGTTATTAATCAGAAGTTTTCAATCAGAGCAATTTTATCACACCAGCACATTTTTTTCAATATCTTTTTCATGCTAAATACTTTGGGGTAATACAAAAAAAGATACTGTCATTAAAAAAAAATTTAAATAGATATATGTAAATATGCAATTAAGATTGAAATAGAAGTGACGCAGTACAATGATACTGTTGACTGCCAAATGGATTACGCACAAAAAAGTCTAGGTATGGTCAGAAGGCATGGAGAAAGCAGGGTTTGAGCCAAGTCTTGAAGTGTGGGCGAAGTGTTGAGAGGCATAATGATTGGGAATGCATTACATGCATGGAAGTTCCTGAGGCAAAAGAGAATGAAGCACATGTGAGGATCAGAGGGGAGATCATCATGAGTGAAGAAATGGATAACAATGATTCATTATGGTGGTGACTTTCTATGAGCAGGACAAGGGAGGGAGGGAGAAAGGATGAGAGAAATAGGGAGTTAACCTTCTGCTCCCTGGGTGGAAATGAGGAATGAGGTAGAAAGTAGTGTGTAGCTTAAAAAGCTATGAGTTCAAGCCCCGCATTGGATGTGGAGATAGATAGATAGATAGATAGATAGATAGATAGATAAAAAGATAGAAAGATAGATAGAAATATAGAAATATAAAATTTGTTTATTGAAAATATTTGACCTTTTTTTCAAACCTGGATAGACTTCAAGTTTTGAAGCACCTGTAAACCTTTCAGACTAAAATTAAGATTCCACTTAGCATGACAGTGACTGGTACAATGCACTTAATAAGTGGCCAATAAATGATCAAACTGATAGACCGATTGATAAACACCTTAAGGCAGGTTCACAGAATAACCACATGGTAGGCAGAATTCTAAAGATAGCCCCCAAGATTCCTGTCTTCTGGTTATTCAATCAAAACTAATCTAGTAATTCTGTGAAGAGATTTTGCAAATATAATTACAGTCCCAAGTTAGTTGACCTGAAGATATGGAGAGCCCTTTACAAGCTGGGTTTTTTCTCTGGCTGGTAACAGAAGAAAAAGTCAGAGAGATTGGAAGTGAAGGAATCTGTGTGCTATTGTTTACTTTGAAGATGAAAGAGCCCATGTGAGAAGGAATGTGGGTAGCTTCTAGAAGCAGAGAGTGTACCCTCACCTGCTTGTACTCTATCTCAAAATAAATAAATAAACTTAAAAAAAAAGGTGGGTGGGGGCGCCTGGGTGGCTCAGTCAGGTAAGCGTCTGACTCAATCCCTGCGCAGGTCATGGTCTCGTGGTTTGTGGGTTCGAGCCCCACATGGGGCTCTGTGCTGATGGTGCGGAGCCTACTTGGAATTCTGTCTCTCCTTTTCTCTGCCCCTCACCTGCTTGTGCCCTTTCTATCTCAATATAAAGAAATAAACTTTAGAAGCAGAGAGTGGTCTCCAATGACAACCAGCAAGAAAATGGGGACCTCAGCCATAAGATACCAGATTCTACCAACAACCCAAATGAAGAGACAGATTCTTTCAGAGAGCCTCCAGAAAAGAGCCCAGTCTGGCCAACACTTTGATTTTGACCTTGTGAAACTCTAAGCAAAGAGCCCAGCTGGGCTACCCAGACTTTTGACCTACAGAACTATGAGCTAATAAATGAATATTGTTTTGAGCTACTAAGTTCGTGGTGACTTGTTATTTAGCAATAGAAAACTAATATAAATGGGGTGTCTGGGTGGCTCAGTTAAGCATCTGACTCTTGATTTTGGTTCATGTCATGATCTTATGGTTCATAAATTCGAGCTTCACAAAGAATATGGAGCCTGCTTGGGATTCTCTCTCTCTCCCTCTTTCTCTGCCCCTTCCCTGCTCATGCACACACACTCTCTCTTTCAAAAACAAATAAATAAACTTAAAAAAAAAGAAAACAAATATAAATGGATACCTGAATTCAATTAAGCAGGGGTTGTATATTTCACAACTCAGTTCTAATTATCTGTGAAAACTTCTGATCATCCCAGAGTGATCTTTATCTCCTTTCTAATCCTATAGGACTTCATTTCTATCGTTCTGGAGATAGATATCACATATTGCCTGGCACTTTGTGTCCTTGACCTTCCTTATGCCCCTTGATGGTGAGCTCCATGATGGAAAGAATCAGTTTGTTACAGTTTCTCCTTCCAAGAGTATGGGAATGTCAGAGGAGGTGGCAGGCAAGCCAGGTTTTCAAGAATTTTCTATCAACAAAAGCAAATGAAATGTTCTTGAGAAAGAGCAAATGGCTATCATTTTCTCTCATAAATAAGACTGAGACAACATTCAGTTGCTAAGATCAAGGTTACCGATCTCCTGTGAGTGCCAGTCTGACCAGGGTACTATCACTACATAATGAGCAAACCAGAATGACTGGTCTGACTCAGAAAGGTATAATTGAGACCCTTCCAATGATGAGTCGGTTTTATTTTTGGTGCCAGTTATTACTCCATAACCATGGCTTCACCCTGCCCCGGGTTGCTGCTGAGGCTATGACCACGGCAAGGTGATGAGGCCTGGCTTACAAATTACAACATTCTTTCCTTAGGTAAGCATGTGAAAACAGTCTTCCTAGCCTCTAGATGCAGTATTCTTTATTTCTGAGAAATTCCTTAATACACGTGTATTTTTAAAATGAGTGGATTTTATCCTCTTACCTTTATGCATGACCCACTAATGCAAATAATTTATATGTTTTATATACCTGTAGCATGTTTTATATACCTGTAGACTGATTCCATAACAAGTTGGCAATGTGTTCACATAATCCTGAAAAAAGGTGTCAGAGGGTCTGCTCCTGAGCTAATAATTGATTTCTCCTTCATTCCCCTACAGTGCCAGAAGGAGTGATCAGACAGTCCCTGAAAAATAAGTTTTACTTGGGACCAATGTTTAACCTGAGGTTAGAATGTCCGGTTTTCAGAAACTCTCATGAATCCTAATGGTGATTTTATTTGTTAAGGTTCAGAGACTAAATCAAATGCAGGTTTTGAAAAGGTTTTTCAGATAAAAAAATTTTAAAATGTACTAAAATTTTAAATTTTACAATATTTTTACCAGCCTCTTGTATGCTACAAATGCCCCTTTATTTTGAGATTGATCTATCTGCCCCTTTTCCAGTTTTGCAGTAATTCTGAGGGTATCCTGAAGTCTTCCTGCTCAGCACTGCCACCACCACCACATTCCAGTACAAATTTGGGATATTGTACCTTCAAAATATCTTTCAGGGGCTTGTGGGTAACTCAGTTGGTTAAGCATCAGACTCTTGATTTCAGCTCAGGTCATGATCCCAGGGTCATGAGATCAAACTGCACATTGGGCTCGGGCTGAGCTTGGGCTGCTTAAGATTCTCTCTCTTTCTCTCTCTCTCTCTCTCTAAAAAGGAAAAATAAAAATATATTTCAGGGGTGCCTGAGTGGCTCAGTTGGTTAAGTGCCTGAGTCCTGATCTCAGCTCAGGTCTTGATCTCAGGGTCATGAGTTCAAGTCCCACAATGGGTTACGGTGCTAGGCGTGAGGCCTACTTAAAATTTAAAAAAATAATAAAAAATAAAAACAAAATATCATTCAAAACCCTTCTCAAGGTGCCTGGCTGGCTCAGTCAGTAGAGCATCCGACTCTTGATCTTGGGGTCATGAGTTTGAGGCCCATGTTGGATGTAGAGATTACTTAATATATACGTAAATACCATTCCATTTCTCCATCTTTCTCCTTACTGCCTTGGTTAGGGTCCCTAGTATTCTAGCCTTTCTCTCCTGTAAACCAGATCTAGAATGATTTTTCTAAAACAACAATCCAGTTCTCTTTCACTTAAAATCCTCTGTCCCACTGACATCAGAGGACGCTTCACACTCTTGAGTCAGCCTGGTTGTGCTTTTGCCTACTTCACCAGCCCTGTCTCCACCTTCACCCTCTTTCTTTATTTTCAGGGCTTCTCAAAGTGTAGTCCTTAGACCATACCTAAGAAAATCACTGCTTACTAAATTTATAGTTTCCTGGGTCCTGTCTGAGGTCTACAGAATCGAAAATTGTGGGAGATGGGGCCAGAAATCTGCGCGGTTAAGTTTTGGGGTGATTCTCAGGCAACATGGCCGTCTTGTAGGTGCCGGCAGCGTTTCCAAACTACTTAAAAAAATTTTTTTTTAATGTTTTTATTTATTTTTGAGAGACAGAGACAGAGACAGAGCATGAGCAGGGGAGAGACAGAGGGAGAGGGAGACACAGAATCTGAAGGGGGCTCCAGGCTCTGAGCTGTCAGCACAGAGCCCCCAATATGGGGCTCCAACCCACGAACCATGAGGTCATGACCTGAGCCAAAGTGTGATGCTCACCCGACTGAACCAACCAGGCGCCCCAACAAACTACTTTTTCAGTGTTCCACATTCTCTCTTCTTTATATCTTGGTCTCTGCACCCTGCGCAGACACACTTCTTTGCCTTGCTAAATTTGGACTGTGCTTCTAGAATTGTTCTAAAAGCTCTTTAAAGATCACCTTTAGGAAGCCTGCCCTGACTCCCCTAGGCTGCATTACCCTTAAAGGCAAAGAATTGCAGTTTGTTATTGTTGCCGCCAGTTATCTGTCTTTCCCACAACCAGGTAAGCTGTGCGCAAATAGGGGCTGTTTCTTTCATCTCTGCCCCCGCCCCCAGCCCCCCCCTTCCCCCCGCCCGCCCCCCACCACAGCCACCTTCCGGAGCCTGGCAGAGTGCTGGGAATGTAGAGGTCTCTAATAAGTATTTGTGAATGTGTGACTAAACCAACACATGCACACTTTTCAGATATTATTAGGAAAACAATAATCTGATACAAGAGTTAAAAATTAAAAGGAGTTCTTAAACTGAGGGAATTGTGCTGTTCTCTAATAGATGGTCGTATATGGTAAATTGTAGTTTTACAGACCTCTGAACTTTTCACTTCTTCCTGATGGTGTTTTGAGCTCTGATGCACTGTGCTATAGATGGATTGATCTGGGAGTTAGACAGTCCTGGGCTCAAACCTCAGCTTTGCCAAGTACCAGCAGTGTGATTTCAAGCAGGCTGCTTAATTTCTCATTACGTGAGTCAGAAAAGTCTTTTTACGTATGCTGAGGAAATAATATACCTACTCATAGAGGGAAAAGAGGATGTAATGAAATAAAGTGTGTAAGACATAGTGGGTGGTGAAAAGTGCTTATTCTTTCTCCTTTATCATTAGAAAGGAGCTTAGACTATTATGGAGTTACTGCTGTGTGTCAAGTATTTTATTACTTATTGGGGATGGAAAGCAAAAAAATACATAGAATAATGTATAGAATAATATAGAATAATGCCTTCTTATTCAAGAGATATTGTTTCAAAACAGCTTATAATGTGTTAAGGATTATAAACTAATAACTCAACTTTATTAATTTTTATAGAAAAACAAAGAATTCAGCTACCAGGAGATCGCTAGTTGTTTTCTAGAATTCATCTCTCCCTATTCCACTGTGGGTGAACTCCTGATTGTAAGCCAAGTACATGGCTGCTTGGAAAAAAGGTTACATTTCCCAGGCTCCTTCACTATTAAATGTGATCATGTGCCCAAGTTCTGACTAATGGGATATGAATATAGCATGAGAAGATTGCAGAAAAGATCCTTTTATTTTTTTTATTTAAAAAAATTTTTTTAATGTTTATTCATTTTTGACAGAGAGAGAGAGAGAGACAGAGCATGAGCAGGGGAGGGGCAGAGTGAGAGGGAGATACAGAATCCAAAGCAGGCTCCAGGCTCTGAGCTGTCAGCACAGAGCCCGATGACGCGGGGCTCAAACTCACAGACCGCGAGATCACGACCTGAGCCAAAGTTGGACGCTGAACCGACTGAGCCACCCAGGTGCCCCCAGAAAAGATCCTTAAGGAGAGGGAGCCTACTGTCTGTCTCCATTTTCTCCTTTTGGCTGATGGACTGGGACCTTGATGGTTGGAGCTACAGACATCATCCTAGGCCATGGTGCAGAAGCTGTATATCGAGGATAGAAAAGCAGCAAAAATCCAGGAGCCTGGTTCCTGATGATTCCATGACCACCACCATACCAGCCCCAAATTGTCTTATGTTTATTTGAGACACAAACTTTAATCCACTGTTGTTTGGCTTCCCTCCGTTCACAGCTGAAGTGAATACTAACCAATACAAACTAACTTACAAACCTTGAAGCTGTCTTTAAGGTTTTAATGCAGAAAGGCTTATGTGATAGAAGTGAAAACAATGCTGGAGACAAAATTGTGTATACAAAAATACATGGAAGATGTAAATAGGAAAGAAATACACCAAGTTGTTAACTTTTTGATTTAGGATGAGAGAATACTGGCTAGGTTTTTTTCCCATTGCATATTTTTCTGTACTTCCTCCCAATTTCTTAAAAATATTTTCAATCTTTTTTAGTGGATATACATTTGAGTTCAATTGCTAGCAATCACTGTACACATTTAGTGTTTTTTAGTGTTTTTTACATTATTTCCTATACCTGTAGGAGAGAATAGCATGGTGGTTGAGTCAGTCAGTTCTGGGTTCAGTATCATTTTCTGCCTGTTTGAACTTAGGCACGTTACTTCACTGAGCCCCAGTTTCTTCATCTGTAAACTGGGTATGATAATTTAACCAATGAAAAGGACTATGGCTTGAATTAAATGAGGTAATGGATATAAAATCACTTAGCACAATGGGGCGCCTGGGTGGCGCAGTCGGTTAAGCGTCCGACTTCAGCCAGGTCACGATCTCGCGGTCCGTGAGTTCGAGCCCCGCGTCAGGCTCTGGGCGGATGGCTCGGAGCCTGGAGCCTGTTTCCGATTCTGTGTCTCCCTCTCTCTCTGCCCCTCCCCCATTCATGCTCTGTCTCTCTCTGTCCCAAAAATAAATAAAAAAAAATAAAAAACGTTGAAAAAAAAATAAAATAAAATCACTTAGCACCATGCATACAGTGAGCAGTCAATAAACTACAGAGTATTGTCATTATATCTATGTAATATGGTGATAGAGTCCCCTTGCTGGCATTTTCATTAGCTATATAATATCAGTATTATATAGCTTACTTGGCTATGTATGCCCTTACTACTAGAAATTTATGTGGTCCTCAGTTTTTCATCAGTAAGTAAGACAGAGTTGAATTATCCAAGACGAGAATCCCTCCCAGGCAGGAGGGTCAAGGATAAAAGCTAAGATGAGCATCTATGATCTAACAATAAGAAAACTACAGCATTTAGGGATGCCTGGGTGGTGGCTCAGTCAGTTGAGTGTTGGACTGTCGCTTTTGGCTCAGGTCATGATCCCAGGGTTGTGGGATCAAGCCCCACATTGGGCTCTGAGCTAAGCATGGAGCCTCCTTAGGATTCTTTCTCTCCCGTTGCCCCTCTCCCCCACTATTAATCTCTCTGTCTCTCAAAAATAAAGAAAAAACTGCAGCTTTTAAGATATAAAAAGTATTTAATAAAATCTAGAATATTATTATTATTGCTAATAATTTACCAAGTAGTAAAAACAAATGGCATAGCATCCCAATCAATGGTTATTAATTTATTTTACATTGAGAATAGCTTTGGTGGGAGCAAAAAAAAAAACCAACCCTGTTTTCAAAAAAGAAGACAGTAGCCTAGAAGAGCGTGTGTGTGTGCATGTGTGTGTGTGTGTGTGTGTGTGTGTGTGGTAGAAGGGATGATTATTGAGGGAGGATCTTTTTTCTTTTTTTATATTTTATTTTTAAGTAATCTCTACACCCAACGTGTGGCTTGAACTTACAACCCCAAGATCAAGAGTCGCGCGCTCCAGCTCGGCCAACTGAGCCAGCCAGGCGCCCTGAGGGAGAGTCTGAAGGGATAGTCTGTAGAGTTAGGATTTGATACAAAAAGTGTTCTGGAATAGATATTGTTCAAGTAATAAGTTTTTCAGTTTTCTCCAATATTTTCCTAAGTTGCTCAAGAGTTTATTTTCACTGGAAATTATATTCTAACAGAAGTGTAAAGTAATTCCGTGCTCAATGATGAAAGCAAAGCCATAAAAGAAATCTCAAGAGGGCTAAAAGTAACACGAGGAAAGAAGTCAGCATGTATTTTTTAAACAATGGGAAGAATTCCCATTTGTTTGCAATTAAATACCAATAAAGTCCTGTTTTCCACAAAGGGATAAATAGGTCTGTTATTACTCTTACTAAGAGGCAATCTGAGTAACAGGGAAACTACACTTATTCGTCTTGACCAAGTTTTTGAAAAGTTATTTTTGTGTCGGAGGAAGAGTTCACCCAATATCCCATTGCTTTTTTTAAATTTCCCAGCATCCTTTGTTGTCAGGTTAGGGCCATGTATGTGACTAGTCCTTGCAGGAGACCAAGCAGAAGCGATATGTTGTGTGACCCTTCTGGTCTGAGGTTGGGAGTAGTGGGGATGGAACCACATGCTGAGATGGTAGTGTCACGAGAGATGGAGCCTAGATCCCTAAGTCACCAAATGGAGGAGAGTTTCACCAGCCTTCTTTGGACTTTGTTTGTTTGAAAATTTTTTAAATGTTTATTTATTTCTGAGAGAGAGAGAGGCAGACACAGAATCCGAAGCAGGCTCCAGGCTCTGAGCTATCAGCACAGAGCCTGATGCAGGGATTGAACCCAAGAACCATGAGATCATGACCTGAGCTGAAGTCAGACACAACCAACTGAGCCACCAGGCGCCCCTGTTTGTTTGTTTAAAGTTTATTTATTTATTATATGTGTGTGAGAGAGCGTGTATGAGCAGGAGAGGGGCAGAGAGAGAGGGAGAGGGAGAATCCCAAGCAGGCTTTGTACTGTCAGTGGAAAGCCTGATGTAGGGCTCAGTCTCACGAACAGTGAGATCATGACCTGAGCAGAAATCAAGAGTTGGACATTTAACCTACTGAACCACACAGCACCCTCCTTCTTTGGACTTTGAGTAAGAAATAACTTTTTCAGGGCACCTGGCTGGCTCAGTCGGTGGAGTGTGCAAGTCTTAAGCTCAGGGTCGTGGGTTTGAGTCTCATGTTGGATGTAGAAATTACTTAAAAATAGAGTCTTGGGTGGCTCAGTCGGTAGAGCATCTGACTCTTGATCTCAGAGTTGTGAGTTCAAGTCCTATGTTGGTCACAGAGCCTACTATAAAGAAAATCTTAAAAAAAAAAAAAAAAAAAGGAAGTAACTTTTTGTAATGTTAAGTCACTATATTAGTTTGCGAGTTTGGGAATGCTGCCGTAACAAAATTCCACATACTGGGTGGCTTAACCAACAGAGATATATTTTCTTGTGGTTCTGGAGGCTAGAAGTCTAAGCTAAGATATCTGGCAGATTTGGTGTCCTCTCCTTAGCTTGTAGATTGCCACCTTCTTTCTGTGTTTACTCATGGCCTTCTCTTCACGTGGGTATATGATGTCTCTTCCTGGTATCTGGTATCTCTTCCTCTTCTTATGAGGACACCAGTCATATTGGAGTAGGGCCCCACCCTAATGGCCTCGCTTTAACTTAATCATCTCTTTACAAACCTCTAAATATGGTACATACAAAGGTACTGGGCATTGGGACTTCAATATATGCACTTTGCAGGGACACATTCATCCCTAACAGTCACTGAGAATCCAGAATTTATTTTGTTAGCACAGCGCGCCCTAGCTTATCCTGACTAATACAGTTTCCTGGGAACAGGAATGAAGATGTGTTTGTTTTGAACACATGAACTTATGTTTATATATGTTGATATGTGTGGATGTGTGTGGATGTGATCTACAGAACATCACAGTCTCTGAATGACTTACAAGATACCAAGGTATTATTCCCCTTATCCTTCGGAATACCTGGGTAGGTGCTGGGAGGTGGGAGCCTCTAGACTGTTCAACCCAGGTCATGAGCAGGCTCCTCATGTACCAGTGTAAATATATTCTTCCAAGTGTGCATGAGTTTTTAAAAATATTTTTTTAATGTTTATTTTATTTTTGAGAACGAGAGAGAGAAAGAGCGTGAGTGGGGGAAGGCAGAGAGAGAGAGAGAGGGAGGGCAGAGGGGCAGAGAGAGGGAGATACAGAATCCAAAGTGGGTTCCAGGCTCTGAGATGTCCACACAGAGCCTGACGCAGGGCTTGAACTCACAAACTGTGAGATTATGACCTGAGCCGAAGCCAGATGCTTAACCAACTGAGTCACCCAGGCGCCCCACGAAGTGTGCACTAGTTTTTAAAATGGTTAAAAAGTACTTTCATCCACTGTGAATAATTATATATCATGTCAGCATGTATTTTATGAATTTCCTCCATTTTAGAGAATATAGGGAAAATTTATTGAGAAAATAAGTGCCAAGCACTGTTCTAAATTCATTGTTCTAATAAGTATAACTCTACCTGAGTATATAACTCATCATATTCTCAAAATTATCCTACAAAAAGGATAATGGTACCATCCCATTTTGCAGATGAGAAGACTGAGCAGCAATGATGAGTTAAAGACTTTCTCAAGATTCCACAGATGACAAATAATGGAGCCAAAATTTGAAACTAGGCAACCTGATTCTAATCTTTCTGAAGCAGCACTTACAGCTGTTGCCATTTTTAAGCAAAAAAAAAAAAAAAAAAATTAATCTGTGAACTTCATGGCTGGATTTGTAATTTACTTTTTTCCCTTTATGTCTCCCATGTAGTGGTTGAGTCAAGTTTTCTCTTTGATGCCTTTCAAGAGTGATTGTGTTGGTTTTGAAACAAATTAAAATCCTTGCTCTGAAAAAATAATGTACCCCAATACATGAGAAAACACCATGGGAGCTGAGGATCAATGCTGTAATTCCAAGCAATTCAATTCAGCAGTGTATTTGCCAAGTAACTACTCAGGCTCTGTGTGGAGTGCTGGGGATACAGTACAGACTAAGATGATATGCCATTCCTTGCCTCGTAGGTCCCAGCCACCATTACTTAGGGGTTTATGGTATGTTAGTGAAGATAAAAGGCTTAAGAACCATGGTGGTTTAGATCTATTCTAAGTTGCTAAGGAAAAACTTAGAAATTAAAACTGAAAAAATTTAAATATGTGATCATTCCTTTAAAATAATAATAAATCTATTATATGTTAACAAAAATAATATGTCTTATGAAAAATAATTATTTCCAAAGCAAAAACAAATTTTGGAGAGAAGAATGGCATTGGTTTTGTTGTGGTTGCTGTTGTTTTACTAATCTTCATAATGTCATGCTTAATAGAAGACAGATTCTAAGATCTGCTTCTTCATTCAATCTGCTGTGAAATCTTTGCGTTCAAACACATGAAGTCACACAGGGGTGCCTGGGTGGCTCAGTCTATAGAGCATACAACTCTTGATCTTGGAGTCGTGAGTTCAAGTCCCACGTTGGGAGTAGAGTTTACCATTAAAAAAAAAAAACAACGGTAAATACAAGAGAAAAAAACATAGATATGCTAAAAGGACCATTAAAGAAGTACCTGGCTAGCTCAGTCGGTAGAGCATGTGACTCTTGATCTCAGGGTTGTGATTTTGAGCCCCATGTTGCACCTAGAGCTTACTTAATCAAGTAATAATAATAATAATAATAATAATAATAAAAACCTCTGGCCTGGGGCTCCTGGGTGACTCAGTAGGTTAGGTGACTGACTTCAGCTTGGGTCATGATCTCGTGGTCCGTGAGTTGAAGCCCCACATCGGGCTCTGTGCTGACAGCTGGGAGCCTGGAGCCTGCCTCAGATTCTGTGTTTCCCTCCTCTGTCCCTCCCCCACTCACACTCTGTTTCTCTTTCAAAAATGAATAAACGTTAAAAAGATTTTTTTTTAAATCTGACCTCACATAGGCAATTGGAAAAAGAGGAGGATTTTAATAGTCTTTTCAGATTATTATGGATATTCTTATTTGATATTACACCAAAACTTGACAAGTGGTAATTTCTTAAAGGTTAGTTGCAATCTGAGATCTGACCTTTTCATGCTCTGTTATATTAAAATCACAGGGCACCTGGGTGGCTCAGTCAGTTTAAGTGTCTGACTTCGACTCAGGTCATGATCTCTTGAATTCAAGCCCTGCATCAGGCTCTGTGCTAACAGCTTAGAGCCTGGAGCCTGCTTCAGATTCTGTGTCTCCCTCTCTCTCTTCCCCTCCCCTGCTTATGCTCTCTCTCTCTCAAAAATAAATAAATATTAGAAAAAATTTTTAAAAAGTCAATTTACCTATCTCATCCTTTGAATGGATATTTTACCAGTGCATGATTCTATAACATCATGCATTTTCATTCAGACAATATTGGTTCACTGAGTTATGGATATCTTCCAAATGCTGACACATAACATTATACAAAACCCCAAAAAATCACATTCATTAATATCGCCACTGATGTCACTGGGAAGGTCTTTATTTTTTTTTTTATTTTTTTTTTTTTAAAATTTTTTTTTTTTTCAACGTTTATTTATTTTTGGGACAGAGAGAGACAGAGCATGAACGGGGGAGGGGCAGAGAGAGAGGGAGACACAGAATCGGAAACAGGCTCCAGGCTCCGAGCCATCAGCCCAGAGCCCGACGCGGGGCTCGAACTCCCGGACCGCGAGATCGTGACCTGGCTGAAGTCGGACGCTCAACCGACTGCGCCACCCAGGCGCCCCTCTGGGAAGGTCTTTAAATACCAGAAAGCTGTCGAGTTCACAGTGGCAGAAAGAAGATTCCTAAAATTCTAATATTCGTGTAAAAGCTCAAATTTTATCACTGTCAACAAATACTTTCAATTGTTTTCCTTGAAGTGACAGGCCCACTTTGTTCATTTTTGAGAAAATGTCTGCCAAATACCCAAGTTTGAATACTATAATTTGTCTACCAGTTATTCTTTTAAGTCAAAATAGAGCCCTGTGAAAAAAGCAGTTGGTTCTTTGCAATTCAAAGAACAAGTGTATTCCTCAAGATATCCCCCTATTTAAGTACAAAGCACAGGGGCTTAATATCCACTCCCCATTTCATCATACATAGTATTAAAATCACTCAGGGGCGCCTAGGTGGCTCAGTCAGTTGCATGTCTGACTCTTGATGTTGGCTCAGGTCATGATCTCAGGATCGTGGGATTGAGCTCCAAGTCAGGCTCCTTGCTGAGCGTGGAGTCTGCTTAAGATTCTCCCCCTGTCCCTCTCCTATTCACGCTCCCTTGCCTGTGCATGCTCTCTGTCTCTCTCTCTCTCCCCTCTCACTCTGCCCCTCTCCACCTCCCCCCCCCATGCTTGCACTCTCTCTCACAAAAATAAATAAATAAAAATACATGTATGCAAAAAAAAAATGTATGTACTCAAGAGTCAAGATCTAATAAAATTAGGGACTTTTACTCCTTCAGCAAGGACATTCTTAAGTGTCTTAAATTTAATTTACTTATTTACTGCTAGTGCTTAGCACTGAATAATATAGTGGCTATTAATACACTTTGATACAAATGCTTTCATTTGTGCTAAGACACCAGCATTGTTACCCACCATTGCTTCTGTACCATCAGTGCAAATGTCAACATAATGAAAAAGGCAAATAATATCTCAATATTATTAGGAAAATAGTTTTGACCTCATAGGCCTCTTGAAAGGCTTTTGGTGAAAGGGGAGGCAGAGCATTGTTTGAGAACCACCATCACAGAAAATAACCATATTTCCTCATAAAGAATCCTTGATATCTGAAACAGAATGTTGGAGTAGATGACTGATTATTATATATGCCCCTTTAATAGGGTCGCTACTATAAAAATCACAGATGAGAAAACAAAAGGATTTCGTGCTAATTTAGCTTTTCCAATAAACGTGCTTAAAAACAAACTTAGGGTCAAAAGTTCAGACATTTTATTGTTAGCTTAGTTATTTATATTTTTGTTTTCAAGCATTAGAAAGTCTATTAGATAGTTTTTTCTCTCTCTTGTTATTTATCCTCTAAAAAATAATCACAGGAGTGCCTGGGTGCCTCAGTTAGTTAAGCATCCAATTCTTTTTTTTTTTTTTTAATGTTTATTTACTTTTGAGAGAGAGAGAGTGGGGGAGGTGCAGAGAGAGAGGAGGACAGAGGATCCAAAGTGGGCTCCTCACTGACAGCAGAGAGCCCGATGCTGGACTCGAACTCCAACTGTGAGATCATGACCTGAGCCAAAGTTGGACACTCAACCGACTGAGCCATGCAGGTGCTCCAAAGCATCAATCTCTTGATCTCAGCTCAGGTCTTGGTCTCGGGGTTGTGAGTTCAGCCCCATGTTGGGTTCCATGCTGGGCAAGAAGCCTACTTAGATTAAAAACAAAAACAAAAACATTTATGGAAGAAGATCGGAATAGACATCTCTCCAAAGAAGATATATAAATGGCTAACAAGTAAAACAAAACAAAACAAATGGTTAATAAGTATATAAAAATATGCTCAACATTGTTAGTCAGCAGGGATATACAAATCAAACCCATGATATCACTTCACACCCACTAAATGGCTAGAAATCAAAAAGTCAGATAATAACAAGTGTAGGAGGATGAGGAGAAATCAGAATTCTCATATACAGCTCGTGAGAATGTAAAATTGTTCAACTGCTTTGGAAAACAGTTTAGCAGTTCCTCAAACAATTAAACAGAATTAAGGGATAATCCGGCAATTCTGTATCTATACCCAAGAATATTGAAAATATATGTCCACATAGAAACCTGTATATGAATATTCATAGCAGCATTATTCAGAATAGCAAAAAAAGCGAAAAAAACTCAAATGTCCATTGACAGACAAATGGATAAACAAAATGTAGCAGTATCTATGTAATGGAATATTATTTGGTCTTAAAAAAAGGAATAAAGGGGCGCCTGGGTGGCGCAGTCGGTTAAGCGTCCGACTTCAGCCAGGTCACGATCTCGTGGTCCGTGAGTTCGAGCCCCGCGTCAGGCTCTGGGCTGATGGCTCGGAGCCTGGAGCCTGTTTCCGATTCTGTGTCTCCCTCTCTCTCTGCCCCTCCCCCGTTCATGCTCTGTCTCTCTCTGTCCCAAAAATAAATAAAAATGTTGAAAAAAAAATTTAAAAAAAAAAAAAAGGAATAAAGAAGCGATACATTCCATCACATGGATGAGCCTTGACTATATTAGCTAACTGAAAGAAGCCAATCACAAAAGACCACATATTAGATGATTCTACTTACACAAAAGTCCAGAATAGGGAAATCTATAGAGACAGAAGGTTAATTAGTAATTACTTAATGGGCGGGGGGTGGGGGAGGCAGGGGGGAGTGAGGAGTGCAGGAGTAGTGGGTTGATAGCTAAAGCATAAGGGGTTTCTACTTGAGATGATGAAAATTTTCTAGAATTGACTGTGATGATGGTTATACTTATCTGTGAATATACTAAAAACCATTGAATTGTACCCCCTAGATAGGTGACTTGAATGGTATGTTAATTACATCTCAATAAAACTCCCCCCCCCAACTAATTACATTGTAGAAGAAATTATAACAAAAACTTTAACAGCAATAATTTTGTAGAGGAGGAGACTGAAAGCCCAAAAAGAGAGGTAATTGACCTAAAGTCACATAAAAGCTGGGACAAGAACCCAGGTTTCTGGTTCCTGCAGTGAGCGCATTTCATCCCCCGGAATAGTGATACAATATCCCTTTCACTTCTGAGAAGAAAATTCTAATGATCATACCAGATGAATTCAAACTGGAGTCAGCCTAAGAGGTAAAAAGAAAGTATCTGCAAGAAAAGTGCTCTATCTACTTTGAACAATGTTACCCTTTGTGGAAAGAAATGGGAAACTGGGAGGAATAAGAGGAGAAATAGAATTCACCTTCTTGCTTTTAACACTAAACCATGGGCAGGCTTACAAGTAGTCACTCCAGTTTGCATAGGCTTTGCCAACTCTTTTAAACATAGCTATTCCTAAGAAGAGTATACACAAAATGTAGCACAAACATTTTGGTCGGTCCACGGGCTAGTATCTATCATACACCCCTCATGGCCAGACATATTGTAGTGGACAGCTTGTTGCTTTTCTCAAAAATGATTTGGTTCCAGTGCTAGGCAATGCTAGGCAGAACTATGGGGATGCCTCTGATTTGTGTAATACTTTGAGTTTCAATCTGTTTTTATATAGTAACCAGTCTGATGCTCAGAACAGCACTGTGAAATCAACAGGGTAGGTATTATTAGCCCCATTTTGCAGATAGGAAATTATTTTTAGATAAGTAGGACAAGGTTTATTATCATCTTCATTTTATGAATGAGTTTTATTTTACACAGTGTTATATAAATAGCTACAAGAGACAACTTAAACCGGTAGCTGGTTCATAAAATTTGGGGAGCTAGTTAAGACTGGAAAACAGGGGTGTCTGCCTGGCTCAGTCGGTGGAGAATGCGACTCTTGATCTCAGGGTTGTGGGTTCAGGCCCCACCTTGGGTGTAGAGATTACTCAAAAATAAAATCTTAAAAAAAAGAAAAGACTGGAGAACAAGGGAACAGAGAGTACAACTGGGATACTCATGGAAATGACAGGTTTATTGCTGCTTTATATTTATTACAATTCTATAAACCTCTGTTAGATTAATCAGACCCTGGGCCTGCATGCCCTGGCATGCCGTAGAATGATTGACAGTGATGCTTCCTTGCACAGCTCCAGGCGACACCATTCACACGGAGGTGACACCATACCCGTAGCATTAGATATAAGTGGTGGTTATGCCCCACAATTAGCAAAGCACATTCTCGGCCCTAAGTAAGAGATGCTATGCAGATATCACATACAGGGGGGCCACTGGCTGGTTCAGTTGATGGAACAAGTTACTCTTGATCTCGAGGACTCTTGATCTTGATTGAGGTCATGAGTTCAAGCCCCATGCTGGGTGTATAGCTCACTTTAAAAAAAAGATATCACAGGCATGAATCAGATGATCTTGAGACAGGGAAACTGAAGGAACCCCATTAGAAAAGCCATTTTTTTCCTTTGCTCCTTTCCTGGCTTCTGTTCTTGCTAGGCCCTGCACCCCCACCCCACTCTACACGTGCCTTGTAATGCAAATAGCATATGTCCTCCTTGTAAGCGACCAAGAGGAGATGCCATCTTTGGAGTCTTCAGTCTTCTAACACAATAGATAGCATCTAAGGAGTGACCTTAGGTGAGTGACCCCACCTGAGGTACGTTGGTCATGAACATTCTCCATAACCACTGGAACCAAAAACCTTGATGCCAAGACCCCTGACTTCAGGGAATGAATGACTTAGAAAGGACACCTGGCCCCTGTCCTTGTGCTGACCAGTTTCCTGGATGCCTGAGAGGACATGTGCACAAGACCACAACAACCAATAAAAACCCCAGACCCCAAGCAAAGACAAGATTCACACTCTTTTCCTTTCCGGAGTCTCCAGGAAGCTGTGTCCGTATCTCTCTCTCTCTCTCTCCATACAGATATAGATATAGATTAGATATAGATATAGATATAGATGATATAGATATATAGATATAGATGTAGACATATACACAGTAAAACCTTGGATTATGAGTAACTTGTTCTATGATTGCTCTGCAAGAAAGCAAACATTTCTAGTCAATTTTAGCTTGATAAACAGGCGATGTCTTGCAATGCAGTAGCACGTGATGCCGAATGTCAAATGATCACAGCTGAGCCAATGGTTCTTGAAATTTGCTTTGATATGAGTGTTTTGGATTATAAACATGTTTCCAGAACGAATCATGCCCACAAACCAAGTTTTACTGTGTATCTTCAACGAACTCTGCTTTTACTTCCTGCTGGCTCGTGTCTGATTTCCATCTTTATAGAAGCCAGGGACACCCTTGGCTGTTCTGTGGGACCCCGTCTGGGTGCTCAGACCTGGCTGGCCAGCATCAGTCTCAAGTCACATTATAAATTCCACCTCCTCCATGAAATCTTCCCCAAAAACTTCTGTCTTAACAGCCCATTATAGGGGCGCCTGGGTGGCACCGTGGGTTAATAAGCTTCTGACACTTGATTTCGGCTCAGGTCATGATCTCAGGGTTGTGAGATTGAGCCAGCCCCCTGTCGGGCTGTGCACTGAAGGTGGAGCCTGCTTGAGATTTTTTTCTCCCTCCCTCTGCTACTCTCCCCCGCAAAACAAACAAACAAACAAACAAACAAACAAACAACAACAACAACAAACCTAACAGCCCATTATATGCATTCTGTATTTTGGTATTTTAAAAATACTCCATTTTAACCACAATTTATCTTTCTATATTATTCTTTAATTTTTCATCCTTAGGTATTCAATTCCTGTTAAGTTTTCTCTCCTTCAAATGATTATATTTCTTAGAGTGTAGACATCATATTATTTTCAGTTTCTTTATGATCGAAGCTTTCTTATGCATGGTGATAAGTATAGTCGCTAATAATTCAATTGAATTAGTTGCTTTGACTTCAGTAATTTGAGTCATTTGGTATTATAAGTGCAGGAAAGAATATAAGCAAATCTAGAAATACGTCAGTTATTCCATGAATAATAGTCCCTTTTGAAATTACTAACGTATATTTCATGTGTATAGTTTTTTTTCTGTTTTTTATTTATTATTTATTTTTTTAATTTAATTTATTTTTTTAATTTACATCCAAATTAGTTAGCATACAGTGCAACAATGATTTCAGGAGTAGATTCCTTAGTGTCCCTTACCCATTTAGCCCATCCCCCCTCCCACAACCCCTCCAGTAACCCTCTGTTTGTTCTCCATATTTAAGAGTCTCTTCTGTTTTGTCCCCCTCCCTGTTTTTATATTGTTTTTGCTTCCCTTCCCTTATGTTCATCTGTTTTGTCTCTTAAAGTCCTCATATGAGTGAAGTCATATGATTTTTTTCTGTCTCTGACTAATTTCGCTTAGCATAATACCCTCTAGTTACATCCATGTAGTTGCAAATGGAAAGATTTCATTCTTTTTGATTGCCAAGTAATATTCCATTATATATATATATACCACATCTTCTTTATCCATTCATCCATCAATGGACATTTGGGCTCTTTCCATACTTTGGCTATTGTTGATAGTGCTGCTATAAACATGGGGGTGCATGTGTCCTTTTGAAACAGCACACCTGTATCCCTTGGATAGATGCCTAGTAGTGCAATTGCTGGGTCGTAGGGTAGTTCTATTTTTAGTTTTGTGAGGAACCTCCATACTGTTTTCCAGAGTGGCTGTACCAGCTTGAGTTCCCATCATGTGTATAGTTTTTTGAAATTGGGATTGTTGCCTTAAATCTTTGTGCCTGTAATTGGTAAATCATATGGACAAATTTGAATTCTGTTTATTAATGCTATTAAGTTTCAAGAACCAATTACTGGTAGAAAAAATACCCAATCATTTAAATTGTTGAAAGATAGATTGAGGCAGAGTGAAAATTTTAAGACCTTATTTGAGCTAAAATCAATCAGGAGTGTCAAACCAGAAAGTTCTCCACTGACAGGAGCTAAGGGGAAAAAATTTTTTTTTTAATATTTTTAATGTTTATTCATTTTTGAGAGAGAGAGGGAGACAGAACCCGAAGCAGGCTCCAGGCTCTGAGCTGTCAGCACAGAACCTGACACGGGGCTCAAACCCACAAACTGTGATCATGACCTGAGCCGAAGTCAGGTGCTCAACCGACCAAGCCACCCAGGTGCCCCTAAGGAAAAAAGTCACATAGAGGAGGGGTGGAAGCAAGACAACAATGCTATTTGATCAGCTATAGCTTAAGCAGCTGCCTTATTTGGGAAAGACTTGTTGACTGTGATTGGTTGCCCTTAGGTTTTGATATCTTAATCCTGCTGCATTTATGGGCTTGGGTTTTGGTTTGTTTACATAATGCCACATAAAGCATTAGAACCACTGGCCTCCTTGTTTAGTTAATTTAACAATTACTGTGTATGTATTGTATTTTGTAAGAAAGAAGATATTATGCGGCTCATAATTCCAAATAGTTAAAACCTAAAATTAGGACTTTAAGAAAAAGTCAAAGTTAATTTAAGACAAATAACTTTTGTTTTCTCTTTCTTTTTCTCTTTCTTTCTTCTCTCTCTTTCTTCTCTTTCTTCCTTCCCCTTTCCTTCCCTCTTTCTTTCTTTCTTTCTTTCTTCCTTCCTTTCTTCCTTTCTTTCCTTCTTTTTCTTTCTTTCTTTCTTTCTTCCCTCCTTCCTTTCTTTCTTCCCTCCTTCCTTTCTTTCTTCCTTCCTTCCTTCCTTCCTTTCTTTCTTAAAAGTGCCTTAGTTAGGGGGTGACTTCAGCTGCATGTAGTGGAGCTTTGACTACATTAACCAAATAGGATTTTAGTGTTTTCAAATAGCAAGAAGTCTAGAAGCAGGTAGGGCTGCCACACAAAAATACAGGACGTCTAGTTAAATTTGAATTTCAGATGGATAATGAAGTGTTTTTCAGTGTGAGGTGTCTCATGCACACACTTAACTGGGTAAGCTGTATTTGATGTGGCAATCGTAGAAGCTGACTGTCCCGGCAGATGCGGCTGCCTGAAGATGTCTGCTCGCTCCTCCTTACATGGTAGGATGGGATTTTGTCCTCAGGGGTTACAAGATGGATATTCTACTGCCAGGCATCAAATTCGTGTTCCAGGTTGGAAGAATGGGAGAAAGGGAAGGGGGAAGGAGAAGACAGTAGTCCTTAGCCAGTTGAGTCTGACCCCTTTGAATCAGGAAAACAGTAGCCTCTAAATACACGTCCCTTAGACTCAGGAAAACAATAGCTTCTCCGAAAACTCCCATCTAGTAGAAATCACTTATACTTCATTTGCCAGTACTGGGCTGCCTGGCCACCCCTAGCTTCAAAGATGAACAGGGAAGTGAGTATTTTTAATTTGGGTACTCAGACACAGTAAACAAATTATTTCCATTAGGAAGGAGGAAGGGAAGAGTCTACTTGGGAAAAGAGCCTACCGTGAAGGGTAAAAGTAACTTTCAATGTTAATCCTGAATTGTGTTTGACCTCACAAACATGCACCGTGAATTTGGGAGGTGAAAGAAATTCAAAGGAGGGGTGCCTGCGTGGCTCAGTCAGTTAAGCGTCCGACTTCGGCTCAGGTCATGATCTCACAGTTTGTAAGTTTGAGCCCCGTGTCAGGGTCTGTGCTGACAGCTCAGAGCGGGGAGCCTGCTTCAGCGCCTGTGCCTCCCCCTCTTTCTGCCCCTCCCCCACACATGCTCTGTGTCTCTCTCTTAAAAATAAATAAATGTTAAAAAAATTAATAAAAAAAAGAATTCAAAAGATTTTCCCATTGTTAGCCTTTTTCCCCCTTTTGTTAGCCTTAATTAACTACCCGCGGGGTCTTCTACCTTCCTGAGAAATTATTGCCCATAGGTTTAAGACTAGTCTTAACTCTAGAAAATCAGTAGGGAAAGAACGATACTGCTGGTGGGTATGTCTCAAAAATGGAAATAGAGTTCCTAGAACCAGACCTCACAGACTACGGCCAGGAAGGTTGTGTTTCTCATCCACAAGATGCATAATGATTAGGTGAATTTACTGAAGCCTATTAAAAGAAATTCATCTAAAATAGTGATTCAATAGTGAATCCTATTTCCATAGGCCCCAAACTCTCAGATCTGATAAAATTAATGTCCTCTCATCCTGCACAATTTTATAAGGAGGTTTTTCTCCTTGATCTAAAAGTATTAATGTGCATGATTTTCTTACCAAGAGTAAATTAACACCGGACATTGACCCCTCTCTCAACCTCTCCAAACAATTAGCATCAAATTATTTCTTGTGGAAATTGAAAAGGAAATCACTAACAAGTGGTAGCCAATTACAAGATTTTTTTTTCCCCTAGGTAGTATTTCTATTTAGCAGTGGTTTTTACAAACACTCTGGGTTCCTTTTTCAGGAGTTTCAAACATTTGATGGAACATTTTCCGTCGATAACAAAACCAGTTGTTCATCTAATTTAAGACTATCAAAAGCGGTTATGACATGGTGACCTTAGTCATTTTCATTTTCCCGTACGAGTAGAGAAGTATATGTAAAGTAAGGTTATAATTTTCACCATGACTAATGCATTTCCAGTAATTATTACTGTAAAGATAAATTCTCAAAGAAAAATAGAAACTTAGTTTTACTGAGCTTTTTTCATTTTGTTTTGTTTTTACAACCTGGCTTCCAGTCTGTCTTTATTCAGGCAATATTTATTTGATTCCTAGTTAAAAGATTTATGCCCAACTGAATAAGCAGCATAATTATTTTGTCAGGGAGTAATGAAAATGAACATTTCCTCAATTTTTTTTTTTTTTTTTTTGAGTGGTGTAGTTTTTACAAGCTCTACCGAGGATATCATTCAGATAAGGTCATACCAAATAGAAGTTTTGCTCATTGGATTAAAAATAGATCAGCTCAGTGACTCAGCAGGTAGCTTACTGCGGCTGCCTACTGAGAACATCCTAATTCTTGTACTACATCACGGTGAAGTACTCATGTGGCTTTACGGGGATTAGTTTATTCAGCTATTAGAAATAAGATCACAGTATTTCTAGGACATTCTGTGAGATACAAGAGCAGCGAGAGTATTATGGGTCAAATTCTGGATAAGTAGATGTAAGCACATTTTCAACATAACTACTTAAATTCCTTTTACTAAGAGTATCATGGGTCAAATTCTAGTTGAGTGTAAGTAAGCACCGATTTGAAGATTTCGGTTCCTTTTAACAAATTTACGGTAATATGGCTAAATTAAAAGTGAATGCTGGAATCAGGTTACCGAGAGTACTTGACTGGGCTCTGATCTCTAGAGCAATGCCAGTTTCGTTATTTCACGAGCCTTCCTGCCTGACTTCCCCTCCCCCTGCCATATGGGGAACCTGGGGGGTGGGGGCAGGGGCTTACTGTTTTTCCCTTTTTTATTACTCGCATCCAGGCAGCGACCAAGTCACCTCCAGCCTCAGAACAATTAAGGATGGAGTCGGTAGTTCTCCTGAAAAGGAGATGTGGAGAATGGGCGGCCTGGCCTACCTTCTTCCAAAATATTGGCTTTCAACAGGGAAACACTTTAAGCTACTATCTTCCATTAATCTATATCAACATAGCCAGCATCATTCCTGCACAGCCTCCAGGTGTTAGGTGCTAGAGAAACATAAATGAATAAAACTAGATCTTGACCATTTAAAGGATCCATCAGGCTCCTGATTTATCAGATCCCTGTGTAAATAGATAGTTAAGTTATGATGTGAAGAAGGCACAAAGTCAGCAGGTGGGAAGGTGGGAGAATTAGGTCTTTCAAGGCTCTGGTACCTGAATCAGCCAGGGTAGCAGGCTGGGGAGAAGCCATGCGAGGGCTCTGGGGCTTTGAAGGGAGGGAAAAATCAATATAGAGCACCCGAGAGGTGAGGAACACAAGTTCCATTCTCATAAAAATTTGGCCTACCACTAACCCTAGACACGCTGCCTGGTTCAGACTATTTCTCTCTTAGGTCAGACTCTCAACAGAGCAGCAATTTGTCCTTGGCAGGCAGGCTATTATCGTCTCAGGTAGCCATCTTTCCTTCAGAATCACTGATTTATCACAACTACCCCACACTCTCGAGTCACGTGAGGATCTTTCCGCTCTTTAAAGCTATTAATTGATAGCAAAAAGTGTTAAGGAAGACTACACTGGTAAAGGCTCAAAGTGAGATCCCTGCCGGAAATGTTTGCATTTTAACACAGGAGCCTGGGACTCTCTTAAGAGTTTTCAGATGAGGGGCTCCTGGGTGGCTCAGTCAGTTAAGCATCCGACTTCGGCTCAGGTCATGATCTCACGGTAGGTGAGTTGGAGCCCCCGCATTGGGCTCTGTGCTAATAGCTCAGAGCCTGGAGCCTGTTTCAGATTCTCTGCCTCCCTCTCTCTGCCCCTCCCCCACTCGCCCTCTGTCTGTGTCTCTCTCAAAAATAAATAAACATTAAAAAAATTAAATTAAAAAAAAGAGTTTTCAGATGAGCACACTAAACTCCAGCCTAATGCCAGCCTCAAGGTTACCCTGAAAGGTGTTACATTGATTAAGCAAGGAGGCCGTTAGACTAAGGTGGTTGTAATGCCTAAGTGGCATTATGTAAACAAACTAAAATCTAAATCTGTAAATGCCTCAAAGTTAAGAAATGGAAACCTAAGGACAACCAGTCACAAACAGCCATCTAGTTCTAAGCTATAGCCAGTCAGTAATTTCCTTAGTTTGCTTCTCTCTTTTTCTCTATGAAAGTCTCTCCTGGACCCCCAATTGGTAGAGCACTCTCAACCACTCCCAGTTTGATGCTGCCTGATTTTAATCGAAGTTAATTGAAAAAAAAATGTAATGTGCCTCAACTTATCTTTTAACGAAGGTTAAATGTTAGTATCTCAAGTCTCTGTCGTAGGCCTCATGTTTTACCTGCTAAATTGCGTGTTAGTTATCCTTGGAAATGACTTTCCATTCGTTTGTTCAGAGCGAATGCTGTTTTCTTTTTGTCAGTTATTAATCCCAAGGACAGCGTTTAACAGATACATTTATACTTCCTTTATGAGTAGTGCTAACTAGGGATGCCTGGCTGGCTCAGTCAGGAGAGCATGCAGCTCTTGATCTCGGGGTTGTGAGCTCAAGCCCCATGTTGGGTGTAGAAATTACTTACAAAAAGAAAAAAAAAAGAGTTGACTATAAAAAGAAAACAGCAGGTGGATTGATAATATTCTAAGCATTATTTTAAGGTTTACCTATAAACTTAAACCAGTATTAAGACTGACTTGAATATATCCTCTACTCCATATTGGGACATGATTGTTCACAACCTCCGAGAGGGCAGATTCCTCTATTATCTTTGGGACCTGACGCCTAGCTCCTGCTTGATGCTGATCTGGTGGGGGGTGGACAATATTCAACAGCTTCGAGGTTGCTCTCAAGTCCTTAGAGCTGACAGCTGTCGATCATTTCACAAGACTTACTGAATTCCTCTTCTTGGCAAAAAAAAAAAAAAAAAAAATTGTGAGTTAATAGAAAGGGAGTTTATATTGGTCCAAGAAAATCACTTCCAAAAATGTTCAAAGCAACAGAAAATTAAGTATAAATAAATGCAGTAAAAAATAGTACATAAAATCCAGCTGAGAATATTGACTAATCTTAAATACTAGAAAGGATGAGGTTAAACACAAATTGTCTCCCCTGCTGAAAACTGAGGAAGGAGACTTTCCCCTTCTCCTTTTCTTTCTGAATTTCTTTCTCTGTCTTTTTCAAATGTATGTAAATCTTTCTTTTTTTCAAAGTGTTTATTTATTTACTGTAAGAGAAAGAGAGAGTGAGCAGGGAAGGGCAGAGAGAGAGAGAGAGGGAGAGAGAGAATCCCAAGCAGGCTCCATGCTGTCAGCATGGAGCCTGATGTGGGGCTTCAAACCCACGAACTGTGAGATCATGACCTGAGCCACGCAAGATCAAGAGTCTGATGCTTAACTGACTGAGCTGCCCAGGCGCCCCGGTATGTAAATCTTTTTAATGGCTAACTGAGCCCCAACCTCACAATTAGGGAATGTTTCTGTATGCTCAAGGAAGAGAAAACTCAGTCTCCCCGTTTCCTGGAAGGAGAGGGGCTAACTTGTCACCGGACTCCAAATCGCAAAACCTACTTAATAGTAGTGAATGGGTCATACCCACTTAGCTGTACAAAAGAGGGAGATTCCTTTCTGTCTTTGCAATCCCCATAGTGGGTTACCTGTGTTGCTCATCAGATTCTGATGTTCAAATTTGTTTGTTCAAATTTGTTTGAACAATTTGTTTGTTCAAATTTGTTTGAACAAACAAAATTTGTTCAAATCTACTGTTTGTTCAAATTTAGAGTTTCTCTCTTTTTTTATTTTCTATTTTTGTGGAGAGCGTTTCTGGATTGAGGGGAGATCTTGTTTTTAACTACATTTCCCCAACTCAAGCATGGGCTGAGCCTTCTGGCAGCTGAGATATTGGTGCCCAGCAGATTTCAGTCATGCCATTAATCCTCTGATTTCTTTAATTGAGAATCGGTGCAGCATGATGGCCAAGAATATGGACTCTGGCGTTCAAATGCTTGCCTTCAAGTTCTGGCTCTGTAATTAACCAGCACTGTGATCCTGCGCCAGTCAATTGGAAATTATACTGAACTTCCCCCAAGTCTGAATTTCCTTATCAAATTTTCTAAGCCTCAGTTTCCTCATCTCCAAAATGGTGAATGATGACTCAGCCCTACTGAATCTCATGGAAAGGGTCCCCACAATAAAGCGAGGCTGTGTTGCTAGAAGAAGTAGAAGGGGCTAATAGGCAGGGCAAAACAACTGACAGACCATTGTTAATCTTCGCTCTCTATGTTAAACTCCATAAGGGATGTTGGGGGGTGGTGTCTCCCTTTGTAGCTTCAGTGCCCAGCATAGCACTTAATACTTAGTAGTTGCTCAATAAGGGTTTGTTGAATGAATAAAGTTTTGAATGAGCGAATAAATCTTAACAAAGTTTCAGAGGTCACAAAGCTTGAAACAAGGAATATAGAGAGTAACAGTGGGAAATATATTTGAGACCTAAGTTAGGGCCATATGGTAGGGTGGCTTAAAGGCTAAACAGAGGAATTTGTGCATTACTCTGTAGGCAGTAGGGAACCACTGAAAATTTATGGGCAGGGAAATAGTATGATCAGAGCTAAACCATAAGAAGAGTGAACCAGTAGCAATGCCTAGAATATCCTCTCCTAGTAGATGGGAAGATGTTTCCTTCCTTTTTAAGGTTTTTAAAAAATGTTTATTTATTTATTTTTTTTAAAAAAATTTTTTTTTTCAACGTTTATTTATTTTTGGGACAGAGAGAGACAGAGCATGAACGGGGGAGGGGCAGAGAGAGAGGGAGACACAGAGTCGGAAACAGGCTCCAGGCTCTGAGCCATCAGCCCAGAGCCCGACGCGGGGCTCGAACTCACGGACCGCGAGATCGTGACCTGGCTGAAGTCGGACGCTTAACCGACTGCGCCACCCAGGCGCCCCTATTTATTTATTTTGAGAGAGAGCATGAGCAGGGGAGGGAGAGAGAGAGAGAGAGAGAGAATCCCAAGCAGGCTCTGTGCTGTCAGCACAGAGCCCTACATGGGGCTTGAACTCATGAACTGCTAGATCAAGACCTGAGCTGAAATCAAGAATAGGATGCTCAACCGACTGAGTCATGCAGGTGCCCCGGAAGATGTTTCTGATAGAAAGCTATGGTGATCATTTATAGCAATTATAGCAGTGGTTCTAACTAGGGGTGATTTCGTCCCTCAGGGGACATTTGACAATGTCTAGAGACATATTCAGTTTTCATAAGTGAGAGAGTGTTACTGGCACCTAGTTGGTAGAGACCAGGGATGCTGCTAAACATTCTTCAATGCCCAGGACAACCCCTACAACAACGAAATTATCCTGTCCAAAATGTCAGTAGTATCCTGCTTGAGCAATCTGGGTAAGAGGTGATTAGAACAGATAACAAGAATGGAAAGACTGGGGCAGATACAAGCGGTTCTGTGGAAGTGGAGTACATAGAATTTTGAACAGGACTGTAGGGCAGAGGAGAAGGTGGGATTAAAAAACCAAAAAAAAATCCAGGGCGCCTGGATGGCTCAGTCGGTTAAACGTCCAACTTCGGCTCAGGTCATGAACTCACGGTTCATGAGTTCAAGCCCTGTGTTGGGCTCTGTGCTGACCGCTCAAAGCCTGGAGCCTGCTTCAGATTCTGTGTCTCCCTCTCTCTCTCTGCCCCTCCCCCACTCTCATGCTGTCTCTCTCTCTCTCTCTCAAAAATAAAAAAAAGATTAAAAAAAAAAATCCGAAGTATGAAGCAGGTAACTGAGAAGGTGATGATGCCAGGAACAAGGAAATCAGAAGGAGGGCCAAATGTTAAGGGAGAATAATTTATTTTGAGTGTGAGATGTTACTCAATTCTAGAAGCAGTTGAAAATGTACTTGTGGGGCCTGGCAAGAGGCTAAGACCAGAGATCCAGATTTTTGGAGATATTTACATTGAGCTCTTGGTTAAAGAAAAGGTAGCAGATAGGGGTGCTGACAAAGAGGAATGAGAGCAGGTCTGAGAACAGAAGCTTGAAAGACCCGGGGTGGGGGTGGGGGGGACAAACGTCCATTACTGTAAGACTTAGCGACTTTTCTGAAACATAATTTTTCAGAATATTTCTCCACTTTCGCATTTAATTTCTCCCGAACAAATCCAACACATTAATTAGACTACCTGAAAGTGAGTCTTTCCCAACTGTTCCTAAAACTCTTGTTAAATCCCTATCAAAGAGCTTCTTGTTCTCTTGTTTTTAAATAACGGTTTTATTAAATTCTTCAAAATCCTCTTATAAATCCCAAATGTACTCTCAGGCTTGGCCTAATAAAGCAGTATTTTGGAAGCATTCTTTCCCTTTTATTCTGTAACTATCTTTAGCCCTTGGGAATGATTTAAAAATGATTTTCAAGACTGGCCTCTCCAAAACTGAGGAGTAAGTTGCTTGATTTTGGAGTGTGGCAAGCCTCTGGACTTTCGGCTGTCCAGAGAGGAAAAAAAAGTGTGAACATGAGCGCATATCCCAGCTCTGCTACTGGTAAGCTATGCGGCCTTTGGTGATTTTCTTTCCCTCTCTCATTTTTATTTTATTTTTTTATTTTAATTTTTTTTAACGTTTATTTATTTTTTTGAGACAGAGAGAGACAGAGCATGAAGGGGGGAGGGGCAGAGAGAGAAGGAGACACAGAATCGGAAGCAGGCTCCAGGCTCTGAGCCATCAGCCCAGAGCCTGACGCGGGGCTCGAACTCACGGACCCAAAATCGTGACCTGAGCCGAAGTCAGACGCTTAACCGACTGCGCCACCCAGGCGCCCCCACCCCCCCGCCCTCATTTTTAAAACTTTCTATTGAATTAGGCCGTACCTACCAGAAGCTACATGAGTTTTGTCAGAGGCTAACATGAACATTCAACATGGTGGTTGCCCACAGACCCATTCCTGTATAATTTATTGCCACACCTTCAGTGTCAACTCCTCGGCACAATTCAGAAGCATGACAAGATTGCTGAGACTTTCCAAAGCTTTTGTTTTGAAAATGTTAAACCTATAAAACATTGGAAAAAAAATAGTACAGTGAATCCCCATATATCCTTTACCTAGATTTACCTATCATGCACTTGGGAGACATTTGCTTGCTCTGTCTGTGTCTACCTACTACCTACCTACCTACCTACCTATATTTAATTTTTGCTAAATCACTTGAAATAAATTATAGATGCCGTGACATTTTACCCCTAAATACTTAGTATATACTTTCCAAGAACCACGACATTCTGCTATATAACTACAATATTATTGTCTCACTCCAGAAATGTAACATTAATATAATATACTGTATATCTAATACACATTCAGATTTTTAAAAATATTCCCCAAATACCCTTTAAAAGAGTTTTGGTTTTCTCTTTCCCAAACTAGGATTTCATCAATGTTCATGTTTCTCTAATTTGGAGAAGTCCCTTGCATTCTTTGGCCTTTTATGACATTAATAATTTTGAAGATGAGGCACCTGGCTGGCTCAGTCAGGAGCATCTGACTCTTGATCTCGGGGTAGTGAGGTCAAGCCCCACATTGGGCATAGAGCTTACTTAAAATAATAATGACAATAACAATAACAATAATAATTTTAGGGTTCCACACTGGATATGGAGCCTACTTAAAAAAATAATAATTTTGGGGCCCCTGGGTGGCTCAGTTGGTTAAGCATCCAACTTCAGCTCAGGTCATGATCTCGCGGTTTGTGGGTTCGAACCCGGCATCGGGCTCTGTGCTGACAACTCAGAGCCTGGAGCCTGTTTCAGATTCTGTGTCTCCCTTTCTCTCTGCCCCTCCCCATTCACACTCTGTCTCTGTCTCTCTCTCTCTCAAAAAAAATTAATACAACATTTAAAAACATTTAAAATAATAATAATAATAATTTTGAAGATTATAAGCAAGTTGTCTTATAGAATGTCCCATAATCTGGAATTACCTGATTATTCCCCCAGATTAGTTTCAGGCTAAATATTTCCCAAATATACTACACAGATGATGCTGTATCCTTTCATTTTATCATTTCAGAAGACAGGTAATATGAGTTTGACCCATTATTGGTGATATTAAGTTAGATCACTTAAAGTGTTATCTGCCAGATCCCTCCTTGGGTAGAAGCAGCTTTTCTCTTTCATAGTTAATGTGTAATCCAGGGGGCGGGGGCCGGGGGAAGCATGTGTGAAATAGGTTAAAGGGATTAAGAGTACACTCATCTTAAATTTTTTTTTTAGTGTTTATTTTTGAGAGACAGAGCAAGAAGCCAAAGATAGACATACAGAATTGTTGAATCCCTGTATTGTACATTTATTATACATGCTGCTGATACCTTAACTCTGGCTATCTATCTCATTCTCCTTCCTCTCGCTGTAGTGTTTAAAACTGATTCAATAAACCATATAATTTGAAAACCCAAACCCAAACCCAAACTAAAACCAAAACCTGCATGATCTTCCTCTTTTGCCTTAGAAGCAAAGGCTGTAAGGCTCCGGAAGATGCTGACCAGGGAATGGAAGAAACTCGAGAATCTGAGTTACCAAATGGAAGGCCATTTGTTAAATGCTAATTGGTACCTGAGAGAAAAATTAAATTGTATGAGAACATTAAGATTTTAGAGTTTCTCTGTTACTACAGTATTATATTAACAAATATTAACCCAGATATAACACTGTTCTTTAACTATGCTAGATTAATAATTAAAAAAAAGAAAGTAATCCGAGGAAGAATACTTTTAAGACATGTAGCCTATGTTGTGGTTTTGGAGTTCTCATTAACCTAACTTTCTATAATTCTTTCCAGTTTATACCTTTTTTTAAAAAGTTTTATTTATTTATTTTTGAGACAGACAGAGAGCAGGGGAGGGGCAGAGAGAAAGGAGAGAGAGAATCCCAAGCAGGTTCCACACGCAGGGCTCGAACCCATGGATTGTGAGATCATGACAAAAATCAGGAGTTGGACGCTTCACCAACTAAGCCACCCAGGTGTCCTTCTTGCCAATTTACTGAGTATGGTTCACCAGATTGTTTTTTTGAGTCTGTAAGCTATCCTTTATAATTTACAGGTTTTTTTGTTTGATTTTTGTTTTTGTTTTTACTTTTTTTTTTTTTTTTTAGAGAGAGCAGATGCTCAGGGGAGAGGGGCAGAGGGAGAGAGAGAGAGAGAAAGAGAGAGAGAGAGAATCTTAAGCAGGTTCCACACTCAGCATGGAGCCCAACACAGGGCTCAGTCCCATGACGCTGGGATCATGACCTGAGCCAAAATCAAGAGGTGGATGCACAACTGACTGAGCCACCCAGGTGCCCCTATAATTCAGATTTTTTGCTGGTTTCTTTGCTTGAGTTAGCCAGAATTAGCTTCTGTTATTTTCTACCAAGTACCCTGACCCATTCAATGTGAGACAATAGTGTGTAAAATTCCTATTTCACTGGAATAAAGATCAAAATGATCTTCAGTGTTTCTAGAGTCAGAGTGTTGTTGTTTTGTTTTTGTTTGTGTTTTTGTTTTAATAAAAAAAATTTTTAATGTTTATTTATTTTTGAGAGACAGAGCATGAGTGGGGAAGGAGCGGAGAGAGAGAGGGAGACACAGAATCTGAAGCAGACTCTGGGCTCTGAGCTGTCAGCACAGAGCCCGACACGGGGCTCGAACTCACAAACTGCTAGATCATGACATGAGCCAAAGTCGGCACTTAACTGATGGAACCACCCAGGTGTCCCTAGAGTCAGTGTTGTTATTTGAAGTTGATTTACCCCTGAGATCAAGAATCGCACACTCCTCCAACCAAGCTAGCCAGGTGCCCCAAGAGTGCTGTTTCTTGAATGGGATTGATACACCACCGCACAAATGCCCTTCCATATGGGACCTCCAGAGTTATTCAGGCTACATGTAGAAACACAATTTTTATCAGTATGTGTAGCTGGCGGACCCTGGCCAGGCTTGCTTAGCTCAGTCCCTCCTTGGCCTCATAGATAAATGATACACACACCCATGGACTTATCATTGTTACCTCTTGCAGTGAAACTACGTGTTTGTGATGCTCAGTCATTATCAAAACCCTGTGGACAATGTAGCAAGGTGGAAATAGTGACAGAGTAAAGCAGTATATCTAAGTCCTAGTTGCTAGAACCAGATGACCTGGGTTGGTAACACAGGGTCTACAACCGCATGAGGTTTTTGCTGAAATTTCAGAGTGCCCTGGGTTATATTTGTTAACATAATAGCTGTAGTGGCAGAGGCACTCTAACATCTCAATGTCCTAATACAATTTAATTTCTCTCTCAGTCAAATACCAATTAGCATTTAACCAATGGCCTTCCATTTGGTAACTCAGATTCTCAAGTCTCTTCCATCCCCTGGTCTGCTATCTTCTGGAGCCTTACAGCCTTTGCTTCTAAGGCAGAAGAGGAAGATCATGCAGGTTTTGGTTTTGGTTTTGGTTTTGGTTTTGGTTTTAGTTTCGGTTTCGGTTTTGGTTTTCAAGTTACATGGTTTATAGAGTCAATTTTAAACACTACAGCAAGAGGAAGGAGAATGAGGCAGATAACCAGAGTTAAGATAAGATATCAGCAGAGCAGATGGGCCACTTAAATTCTCTGTTATTCAGTGTTCATAAGTCCTGTATCTTCACATCAACCTTCTTGGCTGATGGTCTGGTTGAGCAAAGAGTCTCAGCAGATGGAAAGAATCAACATAGACTTACCTCCACTAGGGAGAAGCAGGGGCAAGAACATCTAGCCAATAGCTGTAGCTCACCAGTCACTAGGCAGGAGAGTTTTATAGGCCAGGCTGAAGGTGCTACATATTCTCCACATTCCATCGGCCAAAACTCAGATGACACCTACCTGTGAGAGAGGCTAGGAAGTGTGGCCCTGGAGCAAAGCCTCCCCCCAGAGGCTGTAGGAGGTTTGCTAACCCTCCACTTGGGGTTGCCTGCAAAGCTGAGACTGTATATACTAGAGAAGGTGCAGTCACTAAACATCCACAGCCTGACTGATGATCTCTGTTGTTTTTGGCTGGTTTGCACGAGAGCAGCAAGCTTTCACTTGTATTAAATATATGTCAGAGAGTACTCCATTTCAGTGAGGCCTCAAACTCACTCCTCTGCAGGATGACTTCAATAGCTTAGAGGCCCTACTACCACTTTTTGTGTGTGTGTGTAAGTAATCCCTACACCTAACATGGGGCTCGAACTCAAGACCCCCAGATCAAGCGTTGCACGCTCCACAGACTGAGCCAGTTAGGTGCCCCGATGAAGTACTACCACTTTCTTAATGTTTCTTTAGAAATGTTAAAGGCATCCATAGCTATGAATGAAAGTAGCTTGCCCTAGGGGTGCCTGGCTGGCTCAGTCTGTAGAGCATGCCACCCTTGATCTCAGCGTTGTGAGTTCGAGCCCCAAGTTGGGTGCGGAACCTACTTTAAAAGAAAAAAAAAAGGTAGCTCTATTTGTCATCACCAGTTTCAGTTAAGCACCCCTGACTGGGTGAAAACTCAGTCATATATATCCAGTTACTCTGAGATAACAAAAAGTCCTTTCATCTCTTTCAAACATAGAGGGGTCTTGTCCAGATTTCCAGAAGTATGTGCACCCAGGGGGAAAGTAATATAGGTTTCGTGAGCAAACAGAAGGCTCTAAGAAGTTTGGTAAACCCCCCACTTGAGTTTGAGTTTTAACCTGGAAGAAATTATTGAAAACAATATTTAAAAATTTTTTTTTTTTTTAGTTTGAGAGAGAGAGAGAGAACTCGTGAGCAGGGGAGAGGGGCAGAGGAGGAGAGAGAGAGAGAAAGAGAGAGAGAGAGAGAGAGAGAGAGAGAGAGAGAGAGAATCTCAAGCAGGCTCCACGCTCAGTGTGGAGCCCAACACAGGGCTCAATCCCACAATCCTGGGATCATGACCTGAGCAGAAATCAAGGCAGATACTCCACTGACTGAGTCACCAAAGCTGGCTTAGCTTTAAGGTTTCTGAAGAGCTTTGGTGACCATAGGCTTCCACTTTGATAGCAGCACAGAGTTTGGGGGACAGGAAATAATGCCTAACGCCTACCCAAGTAGAGCATCTACTAGAAGGTCTGGATAAAGCTGGGACTGCAGAGATCCCAAAGAGAAACACACTTATCACTCAGAAGTAGACAGCAGGATACTGGCCTGTCTTGAACTTGTCCCTGGTTGAGGACAATACCGTGGAAAAATCTCCCTTGAGCAATTATAGCACAAACTGGCCTCAAATGGATTTTCAAACCCAAAGCATGTTCTCGGTGAGGTTTGAAACCTCAAATGACCATTGAACTCGAAGTCCTCTCTGGCTGGTAGTTCCCCCAGGCAACAGGCAGGCGGTCTACAGTTTCAACCTGGACCTCAAAGAAATTCCACAGATAAAACGCCACGGCCAACGATTCGGCTCACAGTTTAGAAAGTCTAACAACACAAGGAAATAAGGCACTCGGAGCAAGAGCTAGCAGAAACAAAACAGAAAAAACAGACCTGCAAAGATTTCAGAGATGGCAACGGTCGGACCCCACAGAAAAGTACTATTTGTAATGTATTTAAAGAAGTAAAAAAGTGGCTCCAAAATCTGAGTGAGGAACAAAAAGACTACCAAAAAAAAAAAAAAAAAAAAAAAGTGAAACAAATTGATAAAGAACCAAATAGAATTTCTGGAGATGAAACTTTTAATAATTGAAGTAGAAAACTCAGTAGACGAATCAAGCATCAGAATAGAAACCGGGGAGGAGAGATTTGGAGAAGATTCCAGGCCGGGCTTATAATCACATAACCCCAGTCTCATCAAGGGCAATTTCAAAATTCCAAACTTGTTCAGAGCTAAACTTCCTCTGCCTCCCCAGCCTCAGAACCTGAGTGGGGGAGGTGCCTTGTCAGAGGCTCCTCTCCTCCCACACTGCTTCCCCTGTGGCTTAGGGCTGACCTCTCCACCCCGTGCCAGGGGGAAAAGAGGATTAGGGGAAAAGGGAAACCGTCTTGTATGCCGGCTGCTGTGTCATCTGGCATCAGTCCCCTCTGGGTATGGAGATTCTCCAAGGCTGCCTCTTTTTCTCCAGCCTTTTTCTCAGAAGTGCCCCCCTCTCCCTCCACAGACTGACTGTAAGCTCCCTGATGCAGACAACATGTCTCTGGCCGTCAGTTTTTAATAACCCCCTCAAACTTGGGCTTCTGGTGGTTCCTTCCCCCACTGCAGGGCAAAGAGGCAAGATTCCTTTGCAGATGATGCCAGCCCAGTGCTTTTTCTGGATTCCACTTTGTTCCCTGGGACCTACTCCCCTTTGCCTCCTGTAAGTGAAAGTCCAGTTTCCGTACAATGTATCCTGCAAGCAGGTGAGGCTTCAGACATACTTTGCAGCCTTCACATTTGTTGAGGATCAGACCCAAGTCCTTCTTCCTGAAATTCCAGGGGACAAATTCTGGGAGGTCTTGAGGCTCCTCTCATTTAGTTTGAGGTTAAGTGAGTGTATACTCCTCCCTGACCCCATGGAAAGGTAGAGGGAGGAGAAAGCACTTTCCAAAGAAATTCTCACCCCTCTGTCCTACATCAACCTCCTTATACTTGCAAGGTCAGTGGTGGGTTCATGAAAGCCAGAAGCGTTTACATACTCTTAGCAAGTCCAGAGTGACTAGGGAGTACTGATCAACCATCGTGTTGGTTTTAGCTTGGGAGCCTAGCCAAAACGGAGAGAGAAGTGCCATTTGAACATCTTGTTTGGTTGGATTTTATCCCTATTTGAAATCATTACCTTTAAAAAAAAGAAAAGGTTTATTTATTTTCAGAGAGAGAGAGAGAGAGAGAGAGGGAGGGAGAGGGAATGAGTGGGGGAGGGGCAGAGAGAGAGGGAGAGAGAAAATCCTAAGCAGGCTCCGAGTTATCAGCATGCAGCCCAATGTGGGGCTTAAACCCACGAACTGCTAGATCATGACCTGAGCCAAAATCAAGGGTCAGATGCTCAAACCAACTGAACCACCCAGGCACCCCAAAATCATTACCTTTTTTAATGAAGCAGAGAAGTGCAAGCAAGGTGCTATAATTTCTTTCATGTCAAAAATTCAAGGTTGAGGGGCGCACCTGGCTGGCTCAGTTGGAAAAGCATGGGACTCTTGATCTCAGGGTCATGAGTTTGAGCCCCATGAGGGGTACAGAGATTACTTACATAAATAAAAAACTTAAAAAAAAAGTCAAGATTGAAAATGCAAACCGCAGAGGGGAAGAAGATATTTGCAATGCATATTGCTGAACATAATACATGTTTCTTAGAACACGTAAAGAATTCTTACAAATCAATAGAAAAATTGGCAAAAGTTTAAATTGACGTTTCACAGAAGATATCCAAATGACTAGTAACCATAAAAATCTACTCAAGCTCATTAGTTACCACAAAATTAAACAAATTAAAACCACAATGATATATACTATACACACTTACCGGGATGTGTTTTTTTTTTTTTTTAAGATTTTATTTTTAAATAATCTCTACATCCAATGTGGGGCTCGAACTCACGCCTCTGACACCAAGAGTTGTGTGCTCCACTGACTGAGCCAGCAAGGCACCCCACCAGAATGCTTAAATTAAAAGTAGAAAACAACAAGTGTCGATGAGAATATGGACCAGCCAAAATTTTCCTCTTCCAGTGGGATGGAAGCGTAAGTTGATACACCCACATTGGAAAACTGCCTTGCCGTAGTCATTAAATTTGAACTTTTGACCTAGCAATTTCATTCCTAGGTATTTACTCAATAGGGCATGCATGTGGCACACCAACAGATATGCTCATGAATGCTCATAACGGCAGCATCCATTATAGCCCTAAACTAAAATCAAGCCAAATATCTATAGATAATAGGATAGATACATTAAATTGTGGTATACTCATGAAACGAAACGCTATATAAGAATAGAAATGTATGAACTACAGTTACATACAGCAAAGTAGATGAATCTCACATGAGTAAAAAATGTTGAACACGAAAGTACCCACACTGCCCCATTCCATGTGTATAAAGTTTGAAAATCGGCAAATCGATGGTGTTAAAAGTCAAGAGACTGGTTTCTTTGGGGGAAGAGGGAGGGAATAGATTGGGAGGGGGCAGAAGGAAGTGCTGGTCATATCTACTCTCATGCCCCATTGGTGATTATGTGGTGTGTTCACTTTGTGATGATTCACCGAGCTCTACACTTATGATTTGTATACTTTTCTGTACCTATTTAACACTTCAATAGGAAAGAGAATTTTTATATGTGCATGCCTACACACACATATACATACAAACATACAAACACACATACACACATACATATGTACACACATCCATACATACATACCCTGGTTGTAAGAAGACCATGCGGGTCAGAAGTATACAAAGATCACTGGTTTTGACTTTGTGTTGTGTCCTTCCTAGATTAGTGATACTGAACAAATCACTTGATCTCTTGGTGCCTCAGTTTCTGCATTTATGAGATAGGAGTGATATTTTTCTCAGAGGAACGTTGTGGATGTCAAATAAGGGAATGTGTGTAATTGTGCTTTGAAAATGGTACCAAGCATCCGTTGTAATAACAGACATACAGTAAATGATAAAAAATTTCAAGGCTAATTTTCCTTCATAAATTGTTCTCTTTCAAGATATCATACGGTACCCAACTGAAAATCAGCCTCCCATACTATTTAATCCTCATGAGTCACCAACAGATGTACTCTATAGCCACACAGATATGTGAGTCTACAAGATAAATTTAGAAAGCTTTCATGGCAACAAAATATTGGCATCTTAACATGACTGACTTGTCTCAGTGGTAAAGTATAGGAAAGACTCTTACCTTTAATCTGGATGTCTCGGTTACAGCTATTTTGGTTGCAAACAACAGAAACCAACTCAAGCTAATGCAAGCAAAATAATAATAATAGTAGTAATAATAATAATAACGACATGGAGATGCTTCACAGAACTCAAGAGAAGAACTCAAGTGGGTTTCTGGAAGCGGAAATTGTTCGAGCCTTGAAGAATCAGGCAGGGCTTGCTCCCTTGTCTCGGCCCTGCTTCCTAAGGATATCTGCTTCATTCTCTTTCCTACATATGGAAAGGGGAAAGATGGTCCTAAAACAGTTGAGTCCACAGCCTTTCCTCTCAAAAGAGCAGCCTAGCCTGAGGGGCAGTTTCTTGGCCTCAAATCAAACCTCACAGGAGAAAACCAGGGAAGAGTGATCACCTGGTCAGCGGTCAGCTGACCAGAAGGATAGTGTCCTTTAGTGCAAATGTGTTCATTGGAGCCCCACCCCACAGGAGCAGGTAATTCTCAGGAGAAGGGAGTTATGAGCTAGGAAGACACCTACAAAACTTTTGTTGCGATTTCCTGTGGATTTGAACTGTAATTGTTGCACCAATCAAGTTGCCTGCCTTCTGTCTTTCCTCTTCTTTGAAAGTTATTTCCACATCCCTGCTGAGAATAAATGTCAAAGCACGTGGTCCTTGCTATCCTGGTGGCAGCTGATTGGGCCAGGGAATACTATCTGACCCATCACAGGCCAATTGTATTTTTCTGTCAGAAATTTGGACATGGAATGTGAAGACTGTGTCAGTTACCCAAGGGTCCTGGACTTGTAAGACTATGGAAGGTTGATGCTGTAGAAGCCACATGCCAAGACACATGACAGCAAGGGAAACTGGCTTCCACCTACCGAGTGAGATAGAAGCAGCTAGAGGGAGAAATGGAAAAAAGAGAAAACATGTTCATGTTCAGAAAAAGACGCTGCCTGATTTCTGACCTTCTAATTTCCAAGTTCAGTCTTAATCACCAATCTGCAGTTGGGCTCCATGAAATTATCCTGTCTGCTTATAATAGGTATCTAGCTAAGCCAACTAGAGTAGATTTATGTTCACTATAACCAGAGGATCTGAATGAATTTAAAAACATCAGTGCCCAGTGAGTGTCCTTTCTACCCCACACAGACGTGAAGTTTTTTTGGTTTGAGTTCTAGGCATAGTTGCATGAACCCAAAGGCTCTTTTTAGATTTTCCTAGAAGACATTACTTAGTGCCTACCATGTTTAGCATAAAAAGCATTGACATATGGTCCTAGTCTCAGGGACTACAATCTAGTTGACAAAAGAATATATAACACATGTAAAACAATTAAAGACTAACACAAATAAGTATACAATTAGGTATTAAATTGCGTGGCACAGAAACACTACTGTAGTTCAGGAAAGAGAGCAAGATTCTTGAGGCTGTCATGATCAGAGAGATGAGAGAGGAGGGGCAGGGTTTCATAGAGAGCACACCAGCAGGACTAGAGAAGAGAATTCATGTGACTAATTGGTAGGAAATTTGCTTAAAAATAGTTCTCTAATTTCTGATTACTAGCTTCCAGTTGGTGGTGAGTTCTCTTGTAATGTTGGGAAATTACAAAAGCACAGTGCTTTAATTGATGTTGTTCTTCTCTATAATCTTACAGCATGTTCAACACACGGTCTACTTTCACTTATTTCAGCTTGATACAACGAGGTTAGATTTCCTGGGGTCAATCAGCTATTTGTCCTATTTGGGGAAGTATCTTGTAGCAAACATTAACAATCGTGTCTAAACCCTGGGGTTGGCTTTTGTATGTTGTCTTGTGTGATGATGATTCATAGCAAACCATACAGTCATCTAAATATGAACAAACCTATGCATATTCATGTAGTAATTGAAATTCACAAACTGCTTTACTTTATGATACAATCAACCTATATTAAGTAAATAGAAGTAATGCTAGGAAGTTACAGTAAAAGAAAATTGTTACAATAGTTGTATGTAATCTTCTAAAACACATACACACAAAATATAGCCGCCATTCAGAAACAAAAATATACATACATTCCTTTATGACTTATTTTTATAAAGTTATTATTATAATTCTAGAATTGAACTATATAATTTATCAACAATGACCTTTATTTGGTGTTACCTGTCCTTGATTGCATGAACTTGGTGTTAACAAAACCACCAAAATAGTTGTCCTGTGTGGGTAGATGACTACTATCGTTCAGTTTGAAAATGGTGTTTAATTTATTGTTAATGATCAATTGTGTTCCAAAATAATACAATGAAAACTGTACTTGCGGTGCTTGGGTGGCTCAGTTGGTTAAGCATTGGACTCTTGATTTCAGTTCAGGTCATGATCTCCCGGTTTGTGAGATTGAGCCCTGCATCAGGCTCCATACTGATAGCACGGAGCCTGCTTGGGATTCTATCTCTGCCCCCCACCCTCTCAGAATAAATAACTAAACATTAAAAAAAAAAAAAAAAAAAGAGGGCGCCTGGGTGGCTCAGTCAGTTAAACATCTGACTTTGGCTCAGGTCATGATCTTACAGTTTGTGAGTTCGAGTCTCACATGGGGTGAGCACAAGCCCCGCTTCAGATGAGCCCCACTTCTTTCTCTCTCTCTCTCTGCCCCTCACTCACTTATGCCCTCTCTCTCTCTCTCTCTCTCTGAAAAAAAAAAAAAAAAAAGAAAACTATGTTTTGTAAGATGGCTCTTTTATCCCCCTCTCTACCTATTTACTGTGCCAAATTTAACCTTAAATATACCGATTACTATAAGAGATTCTAAGCAGAGAATTTTCACAATCCGTTCTATCTATCCTGTATCTTTAAAAAAATGGCGCTCTGAAAAGGATAATTTCTTTTAATTTTCTTTTTTGTAATCTTTAGTGACTTATATAATCTTTCTACTTCAAAGATAATTAATTAGCTTTTATTTAAATTATTTTTTTGAAAATTCTAATCTTAGGGGCACCTGGATGGCTCAGTTGGTGGAGCATGTGAGTCTTGATCTTGGGATTATGAGTTAGAGCCCCATGTTGGTATAGAGATTACTTAAAAATAGAGTCTTTATGAGGTACCTGGGTGGCTCAGTCAGTTTAGCATCTGAATCTTGATTTTGGCTCAGGTCATGATCCCAGGGTTGTGGGGATCAAGCCATGTGTCAGGCTCTGTGCTGAGGGTGGAACACGCTTAAGCTTCTCTCTCTCTCTCTCTCTCTCTCTCTGTCTCTCCCTCTGCCCCTCTCCCCTGCTTGTGCACTCTCGCTCTCTCTTTAAAATAAGTAAAATGAAAAAAAAATAAAGTCTTTAAAAAATTACAATTTTATCTACTATGTATCTCTCTAATTTTTTAAGAATCAACATATATCAAAGATTTATTGATTCATTAAGAGCAATATAAGCAAGATGGAAAATCTCATCCAAAATGTATCTCTTTAATTATTTTGTTTTTACTTTTAGATAGAGAGAGAGCACTAGGCGAGGAGAGAGGCAGAGGGAGAGAGAGAGAGAGAGAGGCAGAGAGAGAGAGAGAGAGAGAGAGAGAGAGAGAATCTCAAGCAGGGAGCAGGGCTGGATCCCATGACCTTTCAATCACAACCTGAGCCAAAATCAAGAGTTGGCTGCTTGACTGACTGAGCCACCCAGGCGGCCCTCTTTAATTTTTAAAGGTAGTTCATCAGAACTGTGTCCACCTTCATGCAAGTAGTTTGAAATTGTTTTCTATTATTTTTTAAATGTCGTATTTTAAAGATATAATGTTGGCAGATACTCTCTGTGGAAAACCCAAAAGACTCCACCAAAAAAACTGCCAGAACTGACATGTGAATTCAGCAAAGTCACAGGACGTAAGATCAATGTACAGAAATCAGTTGCATTCCTATACAACAATAATGAATCAGTAGGAAGAGAAATCAAGGAACCGATCGTATTTACAACTGCATCAAAAACCATAAAATACCTAGGAATGAACCTAACCAAAGAGGTGAAAAATCTATACCCTGAAAACTATAGGAAGCTTATGAAAGAAATTGAAGAAGACACAAAAAAATGGAAAAACATTCCCATACTCATGGATTGGAAGAACAAATATTGTTAAAATGTCCATACTATCCAAAGCAATTTACATATTCAATGCAATCCCTATCAAAATAACACCAGCATTCTTCACAGAGCTAGAACAAACAATCCTAAAATTTGCATGGAACCAGAAAAGACCCCGAATAGCCAAAGTAATGTTGAAAAAGCAAACCAAAGTTGGAGGCATCACAATTTCAGACTTCAAGCTGTATTACAAATCTGTAAGCATCAAGACAGTATGGTACTGGCATAAAAACAGACACATAGATCAATGGAACAGAACAGAGAACCCAGAAATAGATCCACAAACATATGGCCAACTGATCTTCCACAAAGCAGGAAAGAATACCAATGGAAAAAAGATGGTCTCTTCAGCAAATGGTGTTGGGAAAACTGGACAGCAGTTTTGTGGAAGAATGAACCTGGACCACTTACTTATACCATACACAAAAATAAACTCAAAATGGATGAAAGACCTAAAAACATAAGACAGGAAGCCATCAAAATCCTAGCAGAGAAAACAGGCAATGACCTCTTTGACCTCAACCTCAGCAACTTCTTTTTTTTGTTGTTGTTTAATTTTTTTTTAACATTTATTTATTTTTGAGATAGGGAGAGACAGCATGAACGGGGGAGGGTCAGAGAGAGAGGGAGACACAGAATCTGAAACAGGCTCCAGGCTCTGAGCTGTCAGCACAGAGCCTGACACTGGGCTCAAACTCACGGACCGCAAGATCATGACCTGAGATGAAGTCGGATGCTTAACTGAGTGAGCCACCCAGGCGCCCCAAGCCTCAGCAACTTCTTACCTGATATGTCTCCAGAGGCAAGGTAAACAAAAGCACAATGAACTATTGGGACCTCATCAAGATAAAAAGCTTCCGCACAGCAAAGGCAACAATTAGCAAAACTAAAAGGCAACCATTGGAATGGACGAATATATTTGCAAAAGACATATCAGATAAAGGGTTAGTATCCAAAATCTATAAAGAACTTACCAAGCTCAACACCCAAAAAACAAATAATCCAGCGAAGAAACAGGCAGAAGACATGAACAGACACTTCTCCAAAGAAAACATCCAGATGGCCAACAGACACATGAAAAGATGCTCAACATCACTCATCATCAGGGAAACACAAATCAAAACCACACTGAGATGCCACCTCACACCTGTCAGGATGGCTAAAATTAACAACTCAGGAAACAACAGATATTGGGGAGGATGTGGAGAAAGAGGAACCCTTTTACATTGCTGGTGGTGCAGCCACTTTGGAAAACAGTATGGAGGTTCCTCAAAAAATTAAAAATAGAACTACCCTATGACCCAGCAATTGCACTACTAGGTATTTATCCAAAGGATACAAAAATGCTGATTCGAAGGGGCACACGCACCCAATTTTGTAGCAGCACTATCGACAATAGCCAAAGCATGGAAAGAGCCCAAATGTCCATTGACTGGTGAATGGATAAAGAAGATGTGGTATATATAGACAATGGAATACTACTCAGTGATCAAAAAAAATGAAATCTTGCCATTTGCCACAGTGTGGATGGAACTAGAATGTATTATGCTAAGTGAAATAAGTCAGTCAGAGAAAAGACAAATATGTGATTTCACTCATATGTGGAATTTAAGACACAAAATGTGAACATAGATAGGGGAAGGGAAAGAAAAATAAAATAAAAACAGAGAGGAAGGCAAAGTATAAGAGACTCTTAAATAGAATAACTTGAGGGTTTCTGGAGGGGTTGTGGGTGGGGGGGGGGATGAGCTAAATGGGTGATAGGCATTAAGGAGAACACTTGGTGAGATGTTCACTGGGTGTTATATGTAAGTGATGAATTACTAAATTCTATTCTTGAAGTCATTATTACACTGTATGTTAACTAACTTGGATTTAAATAATAAAAGAAAACACTGGGAGGAGAAAAGAAATAAATTTAAAAAAGATATAATGCTGGCAGAAATAGAACACCAAAAACATAGTTAGATTAAAATGTTAATTTAAAATAGTGATGATTTTGTCTTACATGATTTTTAGAAGTGCTTTTCAGAAATCATTTGCATAAAAACTCAAAAAGAAGGTACACAAATATTACTTTCAAAACACAACCCAAAGCAAAGCAAAGTAAAACGTACTGTAAAACTTAAGTACGGACTTTATGTTTTGCAACTGAGTTCGCCACAAAATGTTCAAAGGAAGAATAATACTTGGGAAGTTTACCAATTTGGAAATACCCCATTCTTTGACAACAAATAGGGACTTAGGAGAATGAAACAAGCATTTATTAAGCCTCTCTGCTATGCTAGGCATTCATGTAACTATCTCATGGTAATCCTTACTTTGCAAAGTAGGCATGATCTCCCTCTTATGTAGCAGAAAATGAACCTCATGGCAGCTAAATATCTTGCTCAAGGAGTCCTAGCCAGTGATTGCTGGAACTTATGTATTATCTTGTAAATTCACAGTTTTCTCTTTTTTCTTCAGTGGCTGTTTTATTTGGAACCGTATCAACTGATGATTAGTTTAAGATTTAAAATCTCAGAACCTCGGAACAGGAAGTTCTCTTTTTGTAAACAAGGGAAACGGAAAAATGTCTTTCCTATAGTATTTAACACTATTAGAACTGTTTGTACAACTGCCTCTTTAAAAAACTGATGCTATTAAAAAAACAAGGGGACCATTTTAGATTAAAATCATGTAAAGAGATTAATGATGTCCAGGACATGCTGCTCCCCAAATATGGAAAACCTTTTCTTCCCCTACAAAATATAACTACCAAATGCAATGTATAAAACTTTACTGGATCATGGACAGGAAAGAAAAAAAAAAAACAGATATAAGAGATATTCTTAGAACAAATGGGGGGAAACTGAAAAAGAACTGGTTATTAGATGATAATATTGAATTAATTATTAATTTTACGGGGCATGATCATGATATTATAGTTAGGTACAAGAAGCTTCCTTAGGAAAGCATAGTAAAGTATTTAAAGGGTAAATGTTATGATACCTATAACTTATTTTTAAATGATTCAGCAACAGTATAAAATGTATATAGGCAGATCAGCGGAGAGTGATGAAATAAATATGGCAACATGGTAACAATTGTTGGATCTAGGTGGAGAGTATACAGATATTCATTGTAATTTTCTTTCAGTTTCTCTCCATGTGTTCTCTCCACGTATATTCATACTAAAAAATGTGGGAGATAAAAACGTAGTTTGAAAACTTTTGCTTAACCTCAGGGTTCTTTTTTTGTTTGTTTTCTTAAGGACACTACACATTATATAAATTAAATAGATGAATTGTGATCAACTGTCCTACAAGTTAAAATCATTTTATTCAAAAAGTGGTTTTCTTTCATTTGTTGAGGATCTATCCAGTTGAGAACATTCTATGTGGACCATGCTGATTCAGAAATGATGTCAAAGACAAGCCAATGTTTAGGGGTAGGACTAGCTCTTGTTAAGAAATTAGCATAATGGGGCGCCTGGGTGGCGCAGTCGGTTAAGCGTCCGACTTCAGCTCAGGTCACGATCTCGCGGTCCGTGAGTTCGAGCCCCGCGTCGGGCTCTGGGCTGATGGCTCAGAGCCTGGAGCCTGTTTTCGATTCTGTGTCTCCCTCTCTCTCTGCCCCTCCCCCGTTCATGCTCTGTCTCTCTCTGTCCCAAAAATAAATAAACGTTGAAAAAAAAAATTAAAAAAAAAAAAAAAGAAGTTAGCATAATAACGGGTACCTGGGTGGCTCAATGGGTGAACACCAGATTTTCCAGGGTAATGATCTCGTAGTTCATGGGTTTGAGCCCCACGTGGGTCTGTCTGCCCAGAGCCTGCTTTGGATCCTCCGTCTGTCTCTCTTTGCCCCTCCCCCACTCGTACACTTGCGCAGTCTCTCTCTCTCTCAAAAATAAACTAAACATTGAAAAAAATTAGGATAATAAAATGACCAACAAGTACTGGAGAATTTAAGAGTAATAGGAAATCTCTGGGGACTGCAGTGAGTGGAATCTTGAGCCTATCCTTTAAAAATGGGGAGGATTCAGGGGCACCTGGGTGGCTCAGTCAGTTAAGTGTCAGACTTTGGCTCAGGTCATGATCTCACAGTTTGTGAGTTCGAGCCCCACATCAGGCTCTGTGCTGACAGCTCAGAGCCTGGAGCCTGCTTAGGATACCGTGTCTCCCTCTCTGGCCCTTCTCCTCTCAAGCTCTGTCTGTCTCTCTCTTTCTCTCAAAAATAAATAAACATTAAAAAAAAATAAAAATGGGGAGAATTTGGTTAGTGAAGACATGAGATGAGGATGGCTTTAGCATGTTTTATAAGGCAAAGATATAAAACTGTCATTCTGAACTTCAAGTCACTAGGAGATAACTGGTATTTCTTCACTGAGTTGGTATAATTCCAAACTTGAAATCACAAAATGTGGCCAGTGCCACTTATGACAAGTAAATGCACATTTTCCTTTAGGCGTTTAAAAAAATTTTTTTTTAAATGTTTATTTATTTTTGAGACAGAGACAGAGCGTGAGCAGGGGAGGGACAGAGAGAGAGCGACACAGAACCTGAAACAGGCTCCAGGCTCGGAGCTGTCAGCACAGAGCCCGATGCAGGGCTTGAACCCACGAACTATGAGATCATGACCTGAGCCGAAGTCAGAGGCTCAACCGACTGAGCCACCCAGGTGCCCCCCCTTTAGGCTTTTTTAAATATTGAAAATAGCTCTCAGTTTCCCTTGATAATCCTTTTTTTTTTTTTTTAAGTTTATTTTTTCAGTAATCTCTACACACAACGTGGGGCTCAAACTCATGATCCCAAGATCAAGTCACACGCTTTTCCAACTGAGCCAGCCAGGCGGGCCTCCCTTGATAACTTTTCAGCGCCATTAGAGAGGTGTGGAGACCCTAAACTGCTAGGTACTAATTTAGCAGTTGGTAACTTTTCTTACTGGTAGGTATTAGATCTTTCAAGTGGGAGAAGATGATGATCCAGACTAATCTGGTAGCAATAACGAGGAGCAGTTAATAAAATAGTCCTGATATGAAGGCTAATCTGGGCCCTCCATGAGGGCCTCCAACATATGAGGGAGATAAACACACGGGCTCTTTGCACATCGTGCTAATCTAGGCAGGCCCCATTGAAGTCATCCTTAGAAGTACGGTGTCTGCTTCTTAAACACATTATCTCAGCCAATTCCAATGACATTCATTTTCACGTAAAACTAAGGCCTAGTTGAAACCTACTGAGTTATTAAGGGTTATGAAGTTCTGGTATTCATAAACTACAATTATGATTTGTTAGAGTTTAATGAGGACTAATTCAGTGTTCTTCCAGGGAGACAGCAGACTTGTACAGCTGCTATAGCACCTGGACATATACGGCTGGTAGAAATTCCCATAATTTTCAAGAAGGACACTTTTATTCTTAGTGCTTCATTAGCATGGTTTTAGGTTGGTTGTGGCTTTAAAAAGTTGCTATTCTTACATTTCATGCCCAGTTAAGCTTTATCATTATTGGTTGGCTCTGTTTTTTGTGTTTTTTTAAATGTTTATTTATATTTTGAGAGAGAGAGAGAGGGTGAGCAAGGGAAGGGCAGAGAGAGTTGGAGACAGAATCCAAAGCAGGCTCCAGGCTCTGAGCTGTCAGCACAGAGCCCGATGCAGGGCTTGAACTCAGGAGCAGTGATATCATGACCTGAGCCAAAGTCAGACACCTAAATGACTGAGCCACCCAGGCACCCCAGTTTGCTCTGGGGTTTTAATTAATTTACTACATGCAGTAGTATATATTTGCATCAATAGGGTTTTAGCATGGGATTTTCAGGTATTTAGACGGTAGACATTTACACATTATTTAAACAATCAGTAAGCCATACTAGAATTGCAAAAATAGATGCATACGTAATCTCCCCAAATATTCCTGTAGAATGACACTTCATTGTTATGTACAACTATTTTTTGCAGTGGGAAATGAGAATGAGTAGACAGAAAAGCAATATAGGGTATAGGTTGTTCTAGAGTTTTCTCTTCTGCCTGAAGCCAAAATTGGCAAAAATAGCTTGAGATCAACTCCTGTAGCTATGTTCTGTGGAACTCCAGGAAACAGTGATTTGAGAAAAAAATGCCTCTCTGGTCAATGAAGCTGGGATGGCATTGAATAGTAGAGTCACCTCTCTTAATGAATAGAAGCGTATTGAAGGCTCTGAGGAGTCCTGAAGCAATTTTGTTTGATGGTTAATCAAATACACAAACTTATTTGGCAGAGGAACTTGTTTTTGTTTCTTTTTTAACTATGCCCAATGTGGGGCTTGAACTCATGACCCCAAGATCAAGAGTCACGTGCTCTACTGACTGAGCCAGCCAGGCACCTCTGAGGAAGATTTCTTGCTCTGAAAAATTATCCTCTGATAAAATATCTTCAATTGAAAATGCTTCATCCATCTATCCCTCCATCCATTCATTCAACAAATATACACTGAATGTTTACAATGTTCTAGAAGCTATGAACAAGACAAAGTTGGCCATGACCAATGTTTTCACTTTGTTTGAGCCCCTCAGTTCTCATGACGGCTAGTTCAGGGCTTTAGCTGCACTATATTTTCTTTTGCCACTAATGGCAATTTTGCTAATGGAAGGAAAGAAAAAATTAGAAGGAAACAATGACCAAACTGGCTAGATATGGGGAATTATAAAGAAGACTGAATGGGGAAATTTGATGCCTTGACAGAGGCAATAAACTTGGGCAGGCTTAGAGAAGAAGAAATCTGATTTGGGGCATATGTATCAATTAGGCTGCTTTTGTTTGCAAGAAATGGAAAATTCAACCAAAGAGATACATATAATAAGCAAAATTATTATCTCACTTAATGAGAAATTCAGGGGTAGGGTGGTTCTAAGGTTGTTTAATTCAGTAGCTTGACATCATCAATGATTAAAGTCCTTTCCACATGTCTCTTCTCTCATCATAGTGAGCTGGTCTGTATCCTCAAGGCTTGTCCTTTCCTGGTCATAAGATGGCTGCCAAAGCTCCAAGCATCACGTCCTTACAAAATAATAATAATAGTTAAAATAAATAGTGCTAAATAATAGCACTATTGATAGGGCAGATACAGTTGTAAGCAATTTGCATATATTAATTCCTTTGCTCTTTACTACAACCCCATGAATTGCTTCTATCATCTCCATTTTACAGATAAGACAACTGAGGTACAGAGAAGTTAAGTAACTTGCTCAGAGTCACCTAGCTGGTGAGTGGCTCCAAGAAAGGAAGAGAGTACCTTTTTCATATTCCTTTATAAGAGTAAGGAAAACTCTTACCGGCAGAGTTTTGTGGAAAACATATGCACGTTCCTAAATCAGTCACCCAAAGAGGGGAAAGAAACTATCATGGACAGTTTAGACTAATGAAGATTAATCTCCAGGGCTGAAAGGTTACTAGACCTCCCCCCGGTGTATCAACTAAGTGAGATTCTATAGCAGGACAGAACATTAAGGTGGGGAGGCCGCTTGGAAGGCAGCCAACAGTATCTGCTACAGACCGAAGTGCAGTGGGACCTTGAAATGGACAGATGCAGTACGCCATTGAGGGTACATCAAAGGATGGGGCTGTTGCTCCACAATTGGGGCTCAGAGGCATTGAGACGGTAGTTGGAGTCACAAGAATGGGGCACAGTTCTGAGGAAGATAGTGTAGAAATCAGAGGGCTAACAGCTGAACCTTAAAAAAATTGAGGGGAGGTTATAGTTGAAGCAGTATAGTCAAAATGTTGAGAATTGTTTAGGCTGTGTGGTAGGTACATGGGTTCATTATATAATATTACTCTGTGTGTGTGTGTGTGTGTGTGTGTGTGTGTGTGTATGTGTCTGAAAATCTCCCTAATAAAATTTTTTGAAAACAAAGCAAAAGAAAAAAGGACTGTGGGGCACCTGGCTGGCTCAGTTGGTGGAGCATGGGACTCTTGACCTCGAGGTTGTAGGTTTGAATCCCGCGTTGGGTGTAGAGATTATTTTTAAAATAAAATAATAAAATGTTTTTTATAATGTTTATTTATTTTTGAGAGAGTGCCTGTGAGCAAGTGGGGGAAGGGCAGAGAGAGAGGGAGTCAGAGGATCTGGAGCAGGCTCATTGCTGTCAACATAGAGCACCATGCGGGGCTGGAACTCACGAACTGTGTGATCATGATCTGAGCCGAAGTGGGGCTCTTAACTGACTGAGCCATCCAGGTGCCCCTAAAAATATCTTTAAAAAACCATCATGGAGCTCAGGGAAACTCACTATGAAGGTGTTTCCTATCCTTGCTTCCCCAAACCCTCTGCAGCTTTGTGCCTGAACCCTTGTCTAAGGTTTGAACCCACTACCATACTTTGAGAGAAGTTCTGGTCACCCAGAGGGAGAATATAAGAAGCTTTCATTTGGCCTCTCACGGGTTTAGTTTCCAGCCATTTCTGCTGCTGGCGTTCTCTGGCTGTTCTGCTGGGATTCTCTGGCTTCCTCTCCTGTCACCGTTTCTACTTGGCTTCAAAGCCTGAATTTCTCAACCCTGATCTTCACTCTTTCTGTGGCCACGTCTTGATAAGATACCTGCCTCTAGACCAGTTATCTAACTGCTGAGGTCTCTGCTATTTTCCAGAAACATAAGCCCTTTATCTAAAGGACATTATATGTGGGCATTACTATGAAAACTTCAAAAAAATTTTTAATGTTTATTTTTGAGAGAAAGAGAGACAGGTGAGTGGGAGAAGGGCAGAGAGAAAGGGAGACACAGAATCTGAAGCAGGCTCCAAGCTCTGAGCTGTCAGCACAGAGCCTGATGCGGGGCTCAAACCCATGAACTATGAGATCATGACCTGAGCCGAAGTTGGATGCTTAACCAACTGAGCCATCCAAGCACCCGTATTATGAAGCCTTTTAAACTAATAGCTCTTATCCTGGGTGTCCCTTTCACCATGACTTTTTCATTGAGAGTTTTCCTACAACTGTATCGCTGCATGCTTGTTTATAGAACAATCAACCTGTGGCTTTACCCTTGTGTTCTCCTTGATATCTGCTCCGTCGGAAAGTCTGCTTCGATTCTTAAGAACAGCGCTCATGCCCAGCTTTAACAGCAGGAGAAAAAGAGCTTTCAGACAAGTAAACAGGAAAGGAGTCATTGCAGATGTGGAAGAAAAATAAGGGAAAAAGTAGCACAAGGTTTCCTTTGGGTTTTTGAAGCATGAGCAAACCACCATATTGCATAAGCAAATGGCAGTGCTGCTAAGAAGCAAAAGATGAAGAGTTGGCAGAAATGTATAGTTTATTGTAAAAAGAAGACAAAACATAACAAAGCAAATGAATAATGTAAATGAACTTGGGCAAAAATGCTAAAATGCTTACATAAATGGTGATAGTAGAGCTTTCTCCAGCTAAGCACACACTTGCAGCATCTATAGAGTTGGGCTCCAAGTGAGAAGTGTTTCTGATACCACCCACTGTGTTGTAACGTAATCTCAATCATGTCATGTGCATGACACTCGCTTGAAAACACAAAGGAGCATCTGACTCTGAGGCAGCCAGCTTTGGCCTCCAAGGCTGTGGGGATTGCAGGCAGGATGGCGATAGCTTGATCAACTTCCTCTCTCGGGAGGAAGTGGGGTGGGGACTGGCCCAGCCTTGGTGGAGTGGCACTGGGGAAAAGGAAAACATCCAGTGAACTACTTGAAATCCCCCAAATGCAATTCGGTAAATGCTCTTTGGACATCTGTGTGCAATGCACAACAAAAGAAATAATGTCCTTGCTGAATTGAAGATTACCGCCGCAGCAGAGGTTATTACTCCCTATACTTTTTTTTTTTTTTTTTGCTATGTATCCCTTTGGTGAATCCTGTGGCTTCCTTCTCGGATAATGTTTTTAAATACGTAAAGTTCGTGAAAATTTCAAAGGAAACCAATTATATTGAAATAGTCATAAAACTATTAAAAAAAACAGGCAAATTTGTGATACGGTAACGCATATGTTTCCTTTTTCTCCCCCCCCCTGCCCCGCCACCCCAAAGAAGCTCTACATCCAATGTGGGACTTGCACTCAGAGCCAGGAGATCAAGTGGCATATGCTCTCCTGACTGAGCCAGCCAGCTCCTATAAATATGCTTCTTTTTCTTCTTCTTCTTCTTCTTTTTAATGTTTACTTATTTTTTGAGGGAGAGAGAGAGAGAGAGAATGAGCAGCGGAAGGGCAGAGAGAGAGGGAGGCACAGAATCCAAAGCAGGCTCCAGGCTCTGAGCCATCAGCACAGAGCCCGAGCCGGGGCTCAAACTCATGGACCGCAAGATCATGACCTGAGCTGAAGTCAGACCGCTTAACCCACTGAGCCACCCAGGTGCCCCGCATATGCTTCCTTATGAATGCTTTAAATAACAGGATATAGGGTCAAGTCTAATAACTCCTGTAATTTCAAAATAGCGTTGAGTGTAAATGGTAATTCCAGAGATCCACGACTTTAATGGGATGTAAAAAAATGTCAATAGTTTCTGTTGGTGATAAAGTCACAGACACTGCTGGTGCTACTGTGGTGCTGTCTACATTTATAAGAAAGCAATGCTAACTTTCAGTTAGAGGCTAGTGAAAATAAATGTGTAAGTTCTTTCCTGTCCAAGTTCCTAAACTTGTGAATTCAATCCCCTGGGACGTTGTGGACCCCCAAGTTAAGAATTTCTCATCCTGTGCGTGGGTGTACTTGTGTGTACACGTGTACTCCTACTCATGTCCTTCAGAGAGGGTAGAAGCAGAAACAAGAAATTCCCTAAATAATCATAATATGAGCTATTATAGGATAACTGTTCTAGAATTGGAGCCACAAAGGGATTCAATAGGAAGAGGAAATCAGAAAAGGTAAAGGCTTGGGAAGGAGAGGGCTGGGTGCACTGAAGACCCACTGGTGTCTGCAAAGACTTCTTGCTTTTGCCTCTGCTTGCATTTATTTTCATCTGTGCAGGGATAAAACAGAAATAAAGCCGTTAAGCGTATTTAGAAATGCTAACGTGGCTATGTATCTGGATAGCCACATGCCAATGCCGGGCAATGGATCATGATTAGCCTCAGTCAGTGGTTCTCAAAGTGTGGTCTCTGGACCAGGTACCTTTAAAAAGAAATAAAGGGGAGGGGCGCCTGGGTGGCTCGTCGGTTGAGCGTCCGACTTCGGCTCAGGTCATGATCTCCCGGTCTGTGGGTTCGAGCCCCGCATTGGGCTCTGTGCTGACAGCTCGGAGCCTGGAGCCTGCTTCCGATTCTGTGTCTCCCTCTCTCTCTGGCCCTCCCCTGCTCATGTTCTGTCTCTCTCTGAAGCAAAAATAAATAAAAACATTAAAAAATAAAAAAAAAAAGAAATAAAGGGGAAGACAAGAGAGTAGAGATAAGAAAGGCAGGCATTTTACCTTCTAGGTCAGCCTTTTTGTTCCCTTCCCCCTCTCCCCAGCTCCTTAAACTGGCTAAAGCTGGACTACCTTTGGAGCTAGCCTTATGTGGAGTATGATTTAGAGCAGTTCTCTGAGAGTTTGCTCTCAGAATTCCTCAGTAGCCTTATAAATTGTTAAGTACCCAAAGAGCTTTTGTTTGTGCAGGCTATGTCTATAAACATTTATTGTGCTAGCAATTAAAATTGAGAAATTTAAAAATATTTTTTAATTCATAAAATATAAGCCCATTATGTGTTCACGTCAAGAGAATTTTTTGGTGAAAAAAACTGTATTTTCTGAAGCAAAAATATTAGTAAGGAAGGAGACATTGTCTTCTATGTTTGCAGATCTCTTTAATTTCTGATTTAATGGAAGACAGTTGGACTCTGTATCTGCTATTGCAGTATGTTACAATAGAACATGTTCTATAGCCTCTAGAAAGGCTCTGTATTCTTCTGAAAGAATGAGAGTGAAATAGGCAAATAATGTCTTGCCATTATTGCGAAAATTGTTTTGACCTTGTGGACCCTCAAGGGTCCTCAGACCATACTCTGTTTTGCAATTTGAGTTTTCTTTAACTATGGAAAAAGACTAATTCTAAACCTAGAAATAAATGGTATAAAATTCAAATATGTCTGTGCTGGATATCTCTTGTTGTCCCTCCAGATGTCCCTCCACCTTTCTCCATTCTGTCCTGTGACCTGAATGGGCAATATCAATAGGCTCTAGTTGGGTTTGGCCGAGGGGTAGCGCTGGCATGAGATCAAAGGGAGGGAGGAGATGAGGTTGGGGTATTTATTCCCTAGTTGGAAAGAGCTCACTCTGTCCTTCAACGGGGATCAGAGTTCTTGACACAGGACTCTGCACGCACCTCTCTGTTCCTGCAAGCCTTTCCAACCGACATCCCTTCAGGCACAGGTGTGATAATGTGCCTCCACTACTAGCCCAAGGGGATTAGACCATATGATTTATCTTTACCCTGCCTGCACCTTTGGAAATAGTCCCTTTATGACACTCTCCTCAAAATTCCTAATTTGAGTGTATCATTTGTTTCTTGCTGAACTCTGACTAATGCAAGCTGGAGAGCTATTGTACCTTAAGGATAAACTTCAGTTAAAGTATTGTCCATGGCAGCAGATCCACTTAATTTTAATGGAAGTTAGAAAGCTGTAAAGTTCCAGTGTCAGTCTAAGATCTTTAATGGCTTGGGAAAGACAGGGCTGGATGCATTGAGGACCGACTGGTGTCTGCAAAGACTTCTTGCTCTTGCTTCTGCTTCAGTTTCTTTTCCTTCTTTCCTTCTTTCTCTCTTCTTTTCTTCCTTCCTTCCTTCCTTCCTTCCTTCCTTCCTTCCTTCCTTTCTTTCTTTCTTTCCAATGTACCTATGTATGTATATATGTATTTTTCAAGTAAACTCTTTACCCAACATGGGGTTCAAACCCACAAACCCAAGATCAAGAGTTGCATGCTCTACGGACTGAGTCAGCCAGGCACCCCTGCTTGAGTTTATTGTTATCTGTGCAGAGATGAAACAAATATACCTGCAAAAATATTTATAAATGCTAACATGGCCATGCATCTGGACAGCCGTGTGCCAATGCCAGGCAGTGGGTCATGATCACCCTAAGTCACTGGTTCTCAAAGCGTGTGGTCTCTGGACCAGTAGCAGGAGCAGCAGCATTAAGGCACTTGTTAGAAATGTAAATCCTCAGGTCTCACCTGAGACCTACAGAATCAGAAACTCTGGGAGGAGGGACCTAACAATCCATGTTCTCACAAGCCCTCCAGGGGATTCTGATGCTTGGTAAAGTTTGAGGACCTTCACTCTCAGAAACTCATGACATCACAGTTCCCTAAGCTTCCTGGCCTCCCTTACAGCTAGGGGTGGTCATGTGATGTCTTCACGCCCTACTGCCTCGAACTTGGGCATCTTATCTGAAGCTGCAGTAACCATCCTGCAATCTTGGGGTGACAAGATAATTGTAGAAGCACTGACCCTGACATCACTGCTCACCTCCAAACTTCTTGTTAAAAAAAAAGAAAAAAATCCACCCACCACCCACACCCTCCAGTTATTTAAGCCACTGTTTAGGTTTTCTATTAGCCAAACACAACTCTAACTTTATGACATGGTTTATAAAAAAGACTTTTCCCCTCATGATGATAAAAACTTTAAACAATATTTTAGTGTTGAAATAAGAATTAAATGTGGAGCAGAGGGCAACATTCTGATGGATTTTTAAAATAATTTTTAGCATGTGTGGCCTAATTCTTGCTGAATCCCAGATACCTTGGGATAAAAGGGTCTTCGTCGTAAAGGGCTTTCTGGAGCTGTTTGAGACACATTTTTAAGAGAAACTATTTTGGGGTGCCTGGGTGGCTCAGTCAGTTAAGCATCTGGCTCTTGATTTCTGCTCAGGTCACGATCTCACAGTTTGTGAGTTGGAGCCCTGTGTCAGGCTCCAAGTTGTCAGCGCTTGGGATTCTCTCTTCTCTCTCTTTGCCCCTCTACCCACTCGCCCTGGCTCTCTCTCTCTCAAAATAAATAAATAAACTTTTTTTAAAAAGTAAAAAAAAAAAAAAAATAGAGAGTGAGAGAAGCCATGTTGTGGTTTTATTAAAATCAGGGTTGAACTTTTTTTTTTTTAATGTTTATTTATTATTTTTGAGAGAGAGGCGGAGTGTGAGCAGGGGAGGGGCAGAGAGAGAGAGACACAGAATCTGAAGTGGGTTCCAGGCTCCAAGCTGTCAACACAGAGCCCAATGTGGGGCTCGAACTCACAGACGGTGAGATCATGACCTGAGCCAAAGTTGGACGCTCAGCTGACTAAGCCACCTAGGGTAGAACCTCTCTAAGAAAGTAATAGTGGTCAATGAAAGGGAAACGTTGTTTCCTACTCTACTCACAACACTTCTGACACCAAACGTGCAGGTTGTTTGCCTCACCTTAAGCAATTCTGACATTGACTACATGGCATTAGGGCAGTTTCCACAGGTTAAAGACTCAGTCCCACAAGACTGACCCCTCTTTGAGAGGCCAGTCACAAGTCCCAGGTTGTGACCTGTTCTTCTGACCACCCAGCTACAAATGGGGGATTCCCACAACCCCTTCCTTGGGTCTGATAATTTTCTAGAACCACTCGCAGAACTCAGGAAAGCACTTTATTTACTCTGGTCAGTTTATTATAAAAGATATAACTCAGGAACAGCCAAATGGAAGGGATGCCTAGGGCAGGCTATGTGGGAAGGGGCATGGAGCTTCCATGGCCTCTCTGGGCTCACCACCTTCTCAGCTCCTCAGTGTGTATGCCAACCCAGGAGTCTCCAAACCCAGTCATTTAGGGCTTTTATGGGGGCTTCATTGCCTAAGTATGATTGATTAAATCGTTGGTCATGGGTGATTAAATCCATTTGTAGCTTCTCTGCCCTCCCCAACAGTCGGGAGGCCCTGAAAATTCTGACCTTCTCATCACATTGTTGCTTCCTCTGGCAACCAGCTATCTTCTAAGAGTTACCTCATTCGCATAAATTCAAGGGTTCAAAAAGGCTTCTTATGGGGTGCCTGACTGGCACAGTGGTAAAGCATGTGACCCTTGATCTCCAGGTCTTGACTTCAATCCCCATCTTGGGCCTACAGCTTACTTAAAAAAAAAAAAAAAAAGGCCACTTATGAATAACAAAAATGCTCTTCTTACCCCTATCATTCAAAAAATGGTAAGGGTTTTAGGAGCTCTGTGCCAGGAACCAGGGATGAAATCAAATATATATTTCTTTTTATATCACAATAATATTGTTAATTAATTTATTTCTTTAAAAAATTTTTTAATGTTTATTTATTTATTGTTAATATTTATTCATTTTTGAGAGACAGATAAAGACAGAGTGTGAATAGTGGAGGGGCAGGGAGAGAGGAAGACACGGAATCCGAAGCAGGCTCCAGGCTCTGAGTTGTCAGCACAGAGCCTGATGTGGGGCTCGAACCCATGAACTGTGAGATCATGACCTGAAGTTGGATACTTAACTGACTGAGCCACCCAGGCGCCCCAAACGTTTATGTTATTTTTTGAGAGAGAGAGAGAGACAGAGTGGGAGTGGGGGAGGAACAGAGAGAGAGGGAGACAGAATCTGAAGTAGGCTCCAGGCTCTGAGCTGTCAGCACAGGGCCCGATGTGGGGCTCGAACTCATGGACCATGAGATCATGACCCGAGCTAAAGTCAGGCGATTAATTGACTGAGCCACCCAGGCACCTCTCATTGTTAACTAATTTCAAAGGCAGCAGTGCCTATAATCTACCATAATACCTGATTCACAGTGACTGTTTAATAAGTATTTGTAGAGTGGAACTGGTGAAAAAAAAATTAAAGAAAAATTTTTTAATGTTTATTTATTCTTGAGTGAGAGAGAGAGAGACAGCGCCGGCGAGAGTGAGCAAGCAGGAGCAGGCGAGGGGCAGAGAAAGATTCCAAAGCAGGCTCTGTGATGTCAGCAAAAGCCTGACATGGGACTCAAACCCACGAACCATGAGATCATGACCTGAGTTGAAGTCAGACTCTCAACCAACTGAGCCACCCAGGCACCGCTCCCCCACCACCAACATTTTTTTAATGAAGAAAACAGGTTTATCATTGGAATATTTCCAGGGCTTAAGAGAGGAGTGGATCAGTCTGCACAAATTGGACTACTTGAAGTTTGACACTGAAGCACCCTGTCAGAGAGGGCATAATGGCTTGCATATAATAGGTGTATAAATATGCTGAATGAATACATGAAACTTCTTCTATGTGACATATAAGAATTATGATTCAACTGTGACAGGCTCTGTATTGTTATTGTATACCATATCCCATTTAATCCCCCCCCCCCCTTTTTAGAGAGACAGAGAATGGAAGCAGGGGAGGGGGCAGAGGGAGAGAGAGAGAGGGTCCCAAGCAGGCTCCATGCTTAGCATAGAGCCCAATGCAGGGCTCAATCCCATAACCCTGGGTTCCTGATGTAAGCAGAAATCAAGAGTCTGACATTCAACCAACTGAGCCATCCAGGCACCTCCCATTTGATCTTTAAAATAATTACGTGAAGTAGACAGTACTGGATTATCAAGGATGGGTTTAGGACACCAGCAAAACTGAGGCACCCAAAGTTGTTTGGAAAACATTGTTATACGATGTCTTTAAAAAAATTTTTTTTTAAATGTCTATTTATTTATTTTTTTTTAATTTTCTTTTTTTTTTGAACGTTTATTTATTTTTGGGACAGAGAGAGACAGAGCATGAACGGGGGAGGGGCAGAGAGAGAGGGAGACACAGAATCGGAAACAGGCTCCAGGCTCCGAGCCATCAGCCCAGAGCCTGACGCGGGGCTCCAACTCACGGACCGCGAGATCGTGACCTGGCTGAAGTCGGACGCTTAACCGACCGCGCCACCCAGGCGCCCCAAATGTCTATTTATTTTTGAGAGACAGAGTGCGAGCAGGGGAGGGGCAGAGAGCAAGGGAGACACAGAATCTAAAACAGGCTCCAGGATCTGAGCTGTCAGCACAGAGCCTGATGTGGGGTTCGAGCTCACGAACCATGAGATCATGACCTGAGCTGAAGTCAGAGGTTTAACTGACTGAATCACCCAGAGGCCCCATATCTGATGTCTTTTTTTTTTTTTTAAAGTTTATTTATTTATTTGGAGAGTGAAAGAGAGAAAGAGAGAACGTGTGTGTGTATGGTGGGGGGGGGGGGGACAGGCAAAGAGAGAGGGAGACAGAGAATCCCAAGCAGCCTCCATGCTATCAGCACAAAGGCCAAAGTGGTTTGATCTCACAAACCATGAGATCATGACATGAGCTGAAATCAAGAGTCAAGACTCTTAACTGACTGAGCCACCCAGGCACCCCAATATCTCATGTCTTATTTAAAAAAGAACACAGGGGTGCCTGAGTGGCTCAGTCAGCTGAGCATCTGAAACTTGATTTCAGCTCAAGTCATGATCCCCGGGTCATGGGATTGAGCCCTGAGTTGGGTTCTGTGCTGAGTGTGGAGACTGCTTGGGATTCTCTCTCTCTCTCATAATAATAATATAATTATTATATTATAATTATATTATAATTATATAATATATAATATAATTAATGTATAATATATAATAAATAATAAAATATATAATATATAATAATTACATAATTATAATTATAACAATCTCTCTAATAATAATAATATAATAACAATAATAATAATAATAAATAAATAAAATGATTTTTAAAAAGACCACCAGAAAACTGTAGCCTACATTGGGAAAATCAGGACTTTCTCTGCATTACATTCACTTTTTTTTAACGTTTATATATTTATTTTGAGAGAGAAAGAGAGAGAGCATGACAGCACGAGTGGGGGAGGGGCAGAAAGTGAGAGAGAGAGAGAGAGAGAGAGAGAGAGAGAGAGAGAATCCCAAGCAGGCTTCTTTCAGTCAGCTTGCAGAATCTGACTCCGGGCTTAATCCCAGGAACTGTGAGATCATGACTGAACCAAAATCAAGAGTCGGACGCTTAACTGACTGAGCCACCTAGGTGCCCCTCTACATTATATTTAGTATTGTTTTTATTATATTTTGGGGACTGCTTTGCCTTTAATAACATCTAAATCTCAACAAAACAAAGCTAGGAGAGCTTAGACTAGCTGCATTCACATAGCTAGTTAGAATCAGAGCTCTCTATGATGGTACTCAATGTTTATGATGCATTGTATGTTTATGATGGTACACACCAATTTACCTTTTAAATTTGTGAATTGTGTTGGACCTTCTTTATTGGTTTAGTGTTTTTTTTAAATGTTTATTTATTTTTTGAGAGAGAGAGAGAGTGTGAGCAGGGGAGGGGCAGAGAGAGAGGGAGACACAGAATTTGAAGGAGGCTCCAGGCTCTGAGCTGTCAGCACAGAGCCCAACACCGGGGCTCAAACTCACGAACCACGTGAGATCATGACCTAAGCTGAAGTTGGATGTTTAACTGACTGAGCCACCCAGGCACCCCTATTGGTTTAGTGTTTTAATACAATAAAGCATACAAGAAAGTTAACCTAAATGTGTTTTTATCCCTATTGTATCCTTAACCCCTAGGACAGTATTCAATGTACCTTTATTTTTACTTATTTTTGAGAGAGAGAGAGAGAGCACGCACAAGCGGGGGAAAGGGCAGAGATGGGGGGGGGGGTCCGGATACAGAGGATCTGAAGCAGTCTCCATGCTGACAGGAGAGAGCCTGAGGCAGGGGCTTGAACTTGTGAACCCTGAGATCATGACCTGAGCTGAAATCAGATGCTTAAACAACTGAGCCACCAGGGTGCCCAATGCATCTTTACTTTTAGTGATTGAAAGAATGAACGATGTGCAATCATCAGCCCACCTAAATGATTGTGCTTTGTATTAGTCTTAGGGTCAACCAAGGGAAAGTGAGAAGGAAATCAATCAGATCAAGAAACTTCTCTGATGTCCTTCTGAGATTGCCTGGATTCTCAAGACCAGGGTCCTCTGATGTCTCCATTTTTATGATCTTTAGATTCTCATTTTGGAAGCTGAGATCCTAGACTCCTTTTCCCCTATATAAAGTATGTCAGACAAAGGAAAGTGATTTAAGGAAATGTATTCTATAAGTTATTTAAGAAATATTTCCTAAGAAGTGATAATGATAACAAAGGAGACAAGGGAAAGGCAAAGTCTAAATGGGCCTACTTCTTTTTTTCTTTATTATTTTTCCTCCCATCATGCAGAAGTGGGGCAACTAAATTTTAGTTTATGGTGTCTCCATTACCTATGCTAGAGGGTCTCAATCATTGGTGTGTATAAAAATTTAAAAATTCACCTAAGTCTTGTCCCTAGAGTCCCTGATATTATGGGTGTGAGTGGACCCAGGAATCTGCACGCCAGCTGATTATGATGCTGGTGCGCTAGCCACCATACCGTAAAACCCCTATTATTATGCAAAATTGGGGCATAGATGAAAAAATCTGAACTGCAATTAAGTCTTTATTTTTGCCATTCTCACCATTGCTGGGCCAGCTCTGATTGTCAGTCCAAACCAATTTACACAAAAGTGTGAATAAGGTTTAAATGCTTTATCAGGGCACTTTCATTAAAAAAAAAAAAAAAAAGGTATTCTAAGGTGTTAGAATGCTTTAATTACACTTTAGTTTTGTTTCTTTTGGGGGGAATTAACCTGGCAATACCTGTTAGTCTAATTCGATTGCTGAAGGAATCCTGTCCACTCCCTTCCTTTGCCTCTTGAATCATTCATTCTAGACTGATACTGTTCTTTGTGAAGCTTTCTTCAGTAAACCTATACACAGGGACGATCCCTTTATGTCACTACCATCCCTTGCATGTTTCAGTGATAGCATGTATCATCTTGTAGTGGGATTGCCTAATTTAGTTTTGTGTCTGCAGTTCTTCGCATAGTGCCTGGCAAATAGCAGGCGCTCAAGAATTGTGGAACGAAGGAATGAATGTCAAAGACTAGGCCGAGTTTTAAAAATCAATGTTGACTAAGAAACAAAACATGGAAATGTCAAGGGCTGAATGCCAGGCATTGCAGGCTTAGAAAGAACACAAATAACCCTTAACAGCACAGAGTCCTCTTGAAGGGATCGCCTGTCCCATTTTCTCAATTCGCTTTCCAGCCATTCCTGATACCCCAATTTCCCGCTCACTAACTCATTCCCTCCCCTACTGCGGACAGGTCCGGCAGGTATATCAGCTCAGCAGCTCTGATTGGTCGGCGATGATTTCATTGTTGGGAAACATCCGGGCTTTTTCCCTCCCCGCAACACCTCCCCCAGAGCCCAGCATTCTGAGCTTCTCTCTCCCGCGTATGCCCCTCCCGCTGGCTGAAGCAAAACAACCGCCTCTCCCCGGACCGCTTCTGATCCTCGCCCGCGCCATCCCTTCCGTCTCTACGCCAAAGAGAGGCGTTTATATTCTCCAATGAGGGCCTAACAGGACTTTGTTAGCCAATCGGCAGCCAACCCCCTGCAATTCCGGGTGGGACTAGGCTTCTACACCTATAACTGCACAAGCGCGTTGGCTCCTTTATGGCGCTTGTTTTACGCAAGGCTTAGAGGTTAGAAATAAAGGGGCATGATTCTCGTAGAACGGGAAGGATCCGCACACACTGTCTGGATTTGACCGTTTTCGAAGACTAGCCAATCGCTTTTCGAATACTTCCCCGCCTTTTGCGCGTTCATTTAAAAAAAGCCAGTGTGACGGACTTGGAAATTGGTTTAGTGACGGACACGCAGAGAAAGCCAATGGTTGACGGTTCGGGTCACCCTTTGGACCAATAAAAAAAGAGAATCGCTAGGGTTCGGGCTATGCGAGGCGGAGTGCAGGTGGGCGTTATTTGATTGATGGCGATCTCTACTTATGGCTGGTAGGGTGGGTTTGTTCCTGACGTCCAGAGGCGGGGCTGAATAAAGTAAATGGTAATGAAGGGTTGGGTCTCACTCAGTGGGCGGTGTTTGATGGATAGTTGACCTTGCCAATTGAAGGTGGTCACTGGTGCCCAATGGGAAATTAGGAACTGAGAGGCGGGGCATTGTGGGCGGGGAAAACTGAGTACCGAGGTACGGGGCAGCCGAAGTGGGAGGGGGACGCTGATTGACGGGAATCTCAGCCAACCGGGTGCAGCCAGAGGCCGTGCCGTCCCAATGGGTGGGATCTGGGGGCGGGGCTGCCCGAGGGGCGGGGAGGAGAGGGTGCGGGGAGGGGGTTGCAGAAGGAGCCGAGCGGCTGCTGCTCAATGGCGGAAAAGCCGCCGGTGTTCTGACCGCCTGGTCCCCCTAGCAGTTGCGGGGGAGTTTCCTGCCGGCGCGGCTGGACTCTCTGCTTCTCAGGGTTCGGTGGCTGGAAGATGCTCCAGAGAGACGAGGCTGCGGCGGAGGAGGTGGCGGCGGCCGAATCGGCAACGGCGCTAGGGTGGAGAGAAGGCGGCAGCGGCGGCGGCGGCGGCGTGCGGGGCCCGACGGTGTAAACAGCCCCGGAGGCGGCGGAGGCGGTGGCCGAGACCCCGACGGGGAAGCGGCGGCTGAGGCAGGGTCGCGCCTCAGTCGGAAGCCTGGGTTGAGTGCAGCAGGGGTTCTCTGCGGCGGGCGAGAACGGACGCCCTAGACCTCGCTTCCCTCCCTCGCCCCAGGTAAGGCCGCTCCGCGCCCCGCCGCAGGGGAAACGGCTCGCGGGCACCGCCGAGGCCCCGGACCGTTTTCGGGGCGCCGCCGGGCTGCGGTCGTGGGCCCTACCTGTCTAATCCTCGCCTTTTTTTTTTTTTTTTCTTTCTGCCGTGGAGTCTGGGGGAGCAGAACGCGGAGCCTGGCTCCTGGGTAGGCCCCTTCCCCAGCCGCCGCCTCCGCGCTCGGCCGAGGCTGGGAGAGGCTCGGGGCAGGGAATTTTACTTTGCTCCAACGCCTGGAAGTGAACTGCTTTCCCCCTGTTTTCTGCTTCAGACAGCGAGCGTCTCTTTCACACCAAAGCAGTGGGGCTAGGGCTACTCCAGGCTTTAACTCATCCCTTCCTGGATCATGCCTATTTGAAAACCCTACCTTTTACATTTGTTTCCTCATCAGCTTTTGCCCCACTCTGCGCTCCACTTCACTTCCTTGTTAAATCTTCTTTCTCGTTCTTCTTTCTCTGCCTCTCACCACCTCTTCTTAGTAGCTCTAAATCGCTTCTTTCTCTTCTTGGTGACTCCGGGCTCTTCTTCCCTGCCTTCCCCAGCAGTCCTTTTCGGATGTCATTCTTTTCCGCAAAAAAGTTTTTAAATGAAACTTCTGCCTTCAGTACCCCAAATCTTCCAGAGGCCCATTAAGAGTAGACTAACCGGCTTTAGATGGAAGATCAGTTTTTTTTTTTTTTAATAATATAATTGGGTCTAATGTCCTTTCAAAAGTAGGTTGTATTCATAAACGTTAAATGTGAGAATAACACCAAGGTAATTTAAAAAAGAGGGGCTCAGTGAATGTTGGAAATAAGTTATTTCGTTTTTTAAGTTGCCTGACCTTTATTGTCCGATTTAGCAGATCTAGAACATTTGCCCATCTTACTTGGCAAAACTGCTTCTTAAGCATTTGATAGTCGGCCCAGATTCATAAGTATTCAAGTCGGCTTAAAAACAACGTGGAAACTTTAAAAAGAAGACATTAGATGAACAACGAGGAAGCTGTTTTCATGAAGTCACAGTTAAAGACCTTTTAAAATAGGCTCCACATGTTTAATGTATCAAAATAAAGTTGGCAGGAGACTTGTAAAAGGATTATTTAGGAATTTGAGTAGTCTTAGTGATATGTAGCTATTTTGGGAAAAACATTCTTTTTGTTAACAAACCTTTACAACTGTGATGTGAGAATTACTGAGGTTTATTGTGGGATTAACACAGGAACTCATTTTATTTGAGCTACTGCACGGACGTAGAAGTGGTAAATTGTAGAGGGCAGATACTGTAAGTCCCTATGTTCTGGGAGATTGAGCAACATACCATCAACACTGAATGTTAATGGACATTATTTCATTTACTTTCTCTGTTGTGCAATAGCAGAGTTCCTATCATTGGCCTGCTTTTAAACAGCATTTCTAAATAGAGACAAGTTATTCTAATTATTATGATAATCTTTTCCAAGTGTACGGGCTTTAAAAAAATACGGTTGAAGTTACACTATTAAGGTGATAACTTTTTTAAAGAAATATTTTTGTAGGCCTCCTGAATGGGCAATGTGTTGTTTCAATTGCACTTCTAAAATTTAGTATTTAGAACAGGTTGGGTTTTTGTTTTTGTTTTGTTTTTTTTTGTCAACAGATTTCCCCCCCCCCCCCCCCAGGGATAATCCTGATTTTTACTGTGCTTCTTTGCTTCTGTCAGTGTCTTCTTTAAATGGTGGTTGTGTTTTCCCCTCTTCATTTATTTTTGCTCTCATAAAGTTTTATCACAGTTTCTGCAGTGGCTCTCCATGTTGCATTGTCAGCATGGAGTTGTGTTTTTATGTGATCTTTTGTACCCCTTGGTTAAGATTTCCTCAGTTTTTGTATATAATCTGTGGAATTTGTCCATGTTGCATTAATCTCTTAGAAATGACCAGCAGAGCTCTCAACACCTGTTTTCTCATACCAGGTGTCTGATTTCTGCGAAGACTCCAGGAATAGGTGAAAGCTTTTAAAGTTTGTCTGATAGTCACGGCGATAAATATTATTTTATGTTAGTTGTTAACATATTGTAATTACCAAATCTCTACAAATTACATCATCTGAAGGAATGGTATGTCTACCTAGCTGTGCTTCTAAGAAAAACTAATTCACAAGTTGATAAGGATCAGAAAAAGTAGTTCATGTTGAAAGTTTGTTTACCTATAATGTACATTTTTCCCTATAATGTACATTTTTTACGAAGTCTTTTGAATTAAAATTTGATGCTGATAGACTGTCTCGTGATACTCGTTGAAGAGTAGAATTTGCCATAGTGTCGCTTAGGGATTGTGGTGATTCATTAAAAATTGAGCCAATGGTGGAACAATTGTAAACGTGCCCTTGTAAATGGGTTGGTAAACATTTCTTTTAGCGCACATGACACTGAGAGTGAATTTTCCCCCCACTCTCATTGGTGTTAGTTACACGCATTATCTACATTGTATGAATATTTGTATATTACATGTAACTATTTTAAAGAATTTTGTGATCCTACCTACAATAGAGAGTAAAGAAGTATAATTCTAACTCTATAGTGGTCTTTCATAAATTAGTAAAGTGAGTAAAATTAACTTATTAAAATATAACATGGTATTTTACTTTTTCTGTGAAATATGCCTTTCACAGTTCACTGATTTTAAACAAAAATGAGTTGGGAAACAACTGACAGTGTCAGAGTTAGAATAAACTTATTTTAAATTCCAGAATTCAAATAGCAAAATTTATTCAAGTGATACTTAGCATAACATATAAAATTATGGTTAGCAGGAAGAGAATGTTGGAGAATGTGGTTATTTCTGGATATCCATTCCCCCCTCCCCCACATTGTACTTGATTCTTTTTATTTTTTTTTTCTTAATGAACTAATTTCAGAATGTGGGTCAAAATGAAATAATATATTAGCAGCTTTAAAGTTTTACTGTAGAATATATTTTATATATCATATCAGTAGAGTTGTGGATTAAAAGGACTGATTAATTGGGGATATGAGATAAAATTCTCAGAAACTAGGTAAACCCTGGAAATGTAACCCAACTACTTTCCATCTCACTATCCTGTACTCAGACCAAACAGGGAAGGGAAATAGGGTGGATTTGGAGAATACTGGTTTTTGTAGTTTTTGTATAAACTGTCATACTGATCTAACAAGTATAGATGAAGGAAAGGTACTTCATAATCTTTGTTTATTTGTGTTTGTTGATACTTGTTTATACCAAAATATTGATTTAAAAGAAAATAACTTTTGATCTTTTAGACTAAGTATGCTAATATCTCTGATTGGCCATTTTGGAATCTTTTTTCAAAGGAAACATTTCTTTTTTTCTTAACTTTTTTAAAGTTTTGTTTTTTTAAGTAATCTCTACGCCCAGTGTGGGGCTCAAACTCAAGATCCTGAGGCCAAGAGTCAAATGCTCCAGGGGCACCTGAGTGGCTCAGTCCGTTAAGTATCGTACTTTTGATTTCTGCTCAGGTCATGATTTCCCTGTTCGTGTGTTTGAGCCCCATCTCTGGCTCTGTGCTGACAGCTGGCTTGCTTGGGTTTCTCTCTCTCTCTCTCCCCCTCCCTGTCTCTCCCTCCTGTCTCTCCCTCCCTGTCTCTCCCTCCCTCTCCCTCTCCCTGTCTCTCCCTTTCTCTCTCCCTCTCCCTCCTTCCTTCCTTCCTTCCTTCTCTCTCTGCCCGTACCCTCTTCGCACATGTGTGTGCTCTCTCTCTGCCTCTCAAAATAAATAAATAAACTTTAAAAAAAAAAAAAAAAAAAGTCGAATGCTCTGACTGAGCCAGCCAGGCGCCCCTCAAAAGAAACATCTCTAATGTGGTTTAGCCTCTTTGTGTAGATTTGACCTGAATTACACTTTTCAGTGTTTAAACTATATCTTCTCCTTCCCCCCAAAGAAGATCACCTTTTAGACTAACTCGAGTGATTTGATCAGGTAGTTGAATCAATGTTATGATAAAAAGAAGGTTTTTTTTGTTTTTTTTTTGTTTTTTTTTAAATTTTTTTTTAATGTTTATTTATTTTTGAGACAGAGAGAGACAGAGCATGAACGGGGGAGGGGCAGAGAGAGAGGGAGACACAGAATCGGAAGCAGGCTCCAGGCTCTGAGCCGTCAGCCCAGAGCCCGACGCGGGGCTCGAACTCACGGACCGCGAGATCATGACCTGAGCTGAAGTCGGACGCTTAACCGACTGAGCCACCCAGGTGCCCCGATAAAAAGAAGTTTTTACTAAATTCTTGATGTAAAGAAGTTTTCCAGAAGTGTATTCTATATACTGTAGTTTAATTTTCAGATTTTATAAAGATCATGAGATTTCGTTTTTAGCATCATCTAACAACCTTAGAAACAAATAGCATAAGGTAGCTCATTCTTCTTCTTCTTTTTAGTTTTCATTCAAACTTCAGGGTGTTTTATTTCTCCCTTGAAATTTAATGTTAAATAACAGAGACCTAAACATTTTGCTCTGAATTATGGTAGGTCATGACACAGAGGAGTTCTCAAGTAAATATTTTTCTTTTTTAACTGCAGCTAACTTGTGGCCACATCTACAATATCTTATTATTTCTTGGCATAACATACACCTTTTATAATGATACCCTTTTAATAATTAAGTTCAAGAACCCAGTAGTTTAACAATCAATAGTGGGATTTTAACTTGTTAATCTATTTAGACAAATTTAACATGGTTTGTTAACATTTAAAGCACAGTTTACAAATTGAAAGCTTTTTTCATTTACTAAATTGTGTTTTTTTTTTTTTTTAAGTTATTCTTTTTAAGTGGGTGCCACGCCCAACATGGGGCTTGAACTCCTGACCCTGAGATCAAGGGTCACAATGCTGTACTGACTGAGCCAGCCAGGCACCCCTTATTTACTAAATAGTTTAATATTAACTTACTAAAAATGGACTCAAAAGTGCTTTTTTGGGAGTATGTTGAAATATCAATATTACATTTATTGGCTTTAAGTTGATTTCTTTCTGAAATCTAAAGACCTTAAAGTTTGGAAACATAACCCTTATTGAATTTGTTTTACATCCCTTTGAACAAAAGACTATTCAATACATGATCTGATATTTAGAGGAGAGAGAGAGATGAACATTGGAAGACTTCTACTGAAGGTTAAGGAGCTTGTCTTACTTTTAGAGATGGGACCAATTATTGGCAGTGGTACAGGCAGGTTAAACCTGTGTCTAGTATTGTGTTTTTCGTCTATATAGACCGTCCCCCGCTTCAAATTACCGGTGGATGATAAGTGCATTTGTATGATAGATACATGAAAAACCTTTTCTTTCCTTCGTGGAAAACTTTTTCTGTTTTTAAGATGTGGTTATGTTATCAGGTATAATCAAATGTGTAATAGAAGAAAAAAACTAAATAAATAGGTTTTGTGTGATAGTGCAAACCTGAAAAGCAGGTTTAACAAAGGATATATAGAGTAATTTGTGAAATTCGAAAGGATTTCAAAGCACTTTAAAGCTTGAGAGTAATGTCACTGATTCTTAAGTCTAATTGCATTTAATTTTCTTGATGTAGGTATGTATAAGTACACTCTTAACATTGAAAAAGAGTAGTTAATAGATGTTCTTACAACTAGGAGAATCTAGGAGTGTCCATATTGCTCATGGGTATTTAACTTATCATGGCAAAGAAATTTTCTTTTCCCCCTCTTCTCATTAAAGCACTCAAGTCTGAGTTAATGAAGGGTGTTATCTATTAAGTACAGGTGGCTCTTCTTAGTCCCTTACAAAGAGGAAATTGTGAACTCAAAGCAACTCTGAATGATAGAATGTATGGGAGATCAAGTTGAGATATGAGCAGCTTCCCATTACTTTAGGCTACCAACCCACTGAGAAGTAAAGAATTCCATGTAGTTTAATAGTTTTTACTCTGTGGCCACCCCACCCCCAAGCATTATTCTGGCATTCCCTGAGTGCCTTCTAATATGCAAAGCACCATTTCTGGCTGACAAAATCACTGCCCTCATAGATTTTACATTCTGATGGCACACACACTTCCTCAGTTTATGTTTCAACTGTACTCCCTTTGTGGATGTCCGAAATTACGAGTGGAAAATTTGGGATGTATGGTTTTCTATGCTACACTTTAGAAGCTCTGATGAGAACTTTACTTTTTTTTTTTTTAAAGTAAGCTCTACACCGAGTGTGGGGCTTAAACTCATGACCCAAGACCAAGAGTCTCATTCTCCATTGGCTGAGTTAGTCACGTGCCCTTATAGAGCTTTACTATTATTAACAAAAGAGAGGGAAGAAAAAAAGGAGGGAAGAAGAGTTTTTCTGTAACTAGACATAAACTGATGCATGGAAAGAGGAAGTAGAAAGGGGGAGATATTGTACCAAAGATTTTAAAAGGTGAGCCAAAGGTCAAAGAGAGATCCCGCCAGAAGCTGGGGCCTTCAGGTGTTTACTTTTACTGGCCAGCCTTGGATAGATAGATAAGTTCCTAGACAGGAAAATGGGAGAAGGTAGGATAATAGGAACAGGGTGAGTAGGACTTGTTAACAAGATTGGTTTCAGTAACTTGCTATGTACCTATAAAACATACGTTGTCATTTGTGTTTAGAAAAGACCCTGTTGCTCTTTCTTGTGTTCTTTTGTGAGTATATTTGAAAGGTGAGTGATTGGCCTTTATAGTGTCTGGAAATATTGTCACTGATGCATTTTTTTTTTTTAAGTCTATTCATTTTTAGAGGGAGAGGGAGAATGGGGGAGGGGCAAAGAGAGAATCCCAAGCAGGCTCCACGCTGTCAGTGCAGAACCAGACGTGGGGCTCAAACTCACAAACTGAGGTTATGACTTCAGTAGTTGGACTGACTGAGCGCCCCCCCAGGCGCTCCTGTCACTGATTTGTGACTGCTACTTCTGTTTTCTGGTTATTTGACAGTTCTTTTGAAGATAACTGATGGAGCCAATCCGTCTCTTAGTTGATTGCACTAAAATTGGTCTGTATATTTGTTACTGCTTCCCTTAATTCTAGACCTGTGCTGTATAACTTGAAGTTGTGCCTTTGTTTTTCCTGCATTGTAAATTTCTGCATGAGGATTTCTTACTGCACTTAGATATGAATCAGGTGCTTATTTTTCTACTTTCTGTTATGTACCTTTCCTAATGATGATCCAGTTTGGTAAAGATGTCTCTTCCTGAGTTTACACAACCATTGCACACTTAGGATAAGCACGAGAGATCTTTGATCTTTGTTTTTATTTTAATACATAATGGTCTTTTGCTTTCATTTGTGAGGCATTGAGCCAGACTCTCATGTGATCTTGCTTGCTGCAGTGAGTTGAGATTTTTTTAAATTTTATTTTAAAGCGAATCAACTTGTGTTAATTTCAGGGCCTGAATATAAAAATGAGCACTGGTTCCATTCAAGACCTAAGAGACTTCATTTATAGCACCCAAATTAAGCCCTCAAATTACTAGTTTCACTGTTAATGTATTTTGGTAACTATATCACTTTTATCAAAATGCTGATGTGCAGAAGAATTTGAACTCTTTGAATGTATTAAATTCAGTGCTGTCAGAGCAGGTTCACTGAGCTGTTCAACATTTGGAAATATGTGCCCATAGTTTAGATTAAAAAACAAGACAAAGCCTTACTTGATGTCTAAATTATCTCTTGTAACTGGTTTCATTGATATGGTACAGAATTTTATTAACACTTTGATGGTTGTAGGTCCAAAGTGTGAGGAAGTGGAGTTTAATTTCCTTCTCGTCATCTGTTCTGGAGTCTTTTGAAGTAAAATGTGGAAGTGAAATGATAACTTTTGGCTTAATACATAGAATAGTTTGCGGTTATACTGTCCATTTCTTTGTTTTCGTTTTGTGCAATCTAACTAGTTTGTAAGGGACTTAGGGGTTTGGAAGGATTAGTGATGATTTAGATTGCATTATTGCTCTTATCCTGGATCTTGAGTCTTTTTCTCAGTGATATGTTTGTGTTTTAGGTTCAGGTTATTTTCTCTTCTCTTGTGCTTTTGTTTTGTGTTGCTTTTTTTCTGCCTCTGTCTGTGCTTGATTTTTATTTAAGTACAAGGTGGCCACCAGGTCTGGGAACACAGATGTGTACACAATAAATGGCTAATTGATGTTACAGTACAGAATGTTAAAATAATATCTCTGTTTTCAGACTTTATGATCACCCTACAGACTGGAATTCTTATAGGCGGGTCTTTTGTTTTTGTTCAGGCATATATTGCCTGGGCAAATTATGGAGTCAAGCATAAGGTATATTTTGAATAGGAAGGAGAAGAGATGCATAGTTAATTTTAGAGAGCTAGCTGGAATAACATTGATACTGCGTTTTCACAAGGACTGAAACCAATCCAGCAAAAGATAAGTGTGATATTTAATGGATTGTCAGATGATATTATGGCTAATACAGTTTGGGAGATGCTGTATAGCAGTGGCTTCAGGAGTATATCAGTTGAAAAATGCTCAGAGGAGTTGGCCAAATGGTGATGACGTTAGGAGACCGTGTTTTTTTTGTTCTTTTCATTTTGTTTTTTTAGGCCTTAACTCTATTACTTCAGAGTAATGCCTTGATAATCATAAAATCCTTCTTAGTCACATGTGAATGAAAACTATTCTATACCCACAGATCTAGGTGAGAATTACTTGTCCATAAATGTGCATGAGACATCTCAACACGTTTAGATACATATTTCTGAATTTTTGCTACTTTATGCATTTAGTTAATGCTGCAGAATGCTTAGCACAGTTTACTTGTGTATGTTTGTAAGTGTTTATTAGATGTAAGAAGGCTTTATACTTGGAGCAGATTATGCTTCTGGAAAAAGCTCCAAAAGGAGGAGGATGATTGGGAGCATGGACACTGAAGTCGGACTACTTGGATTTGTATTCCTGTCCCACCACTCTGTAGATGGATAACTTAAAGCAAATTACTTAATGTTTCTAAACCTCAGTTTTCTCATTTGTAAAATGAATGATAATATATATATATATATTTAATTTTTAAAATCTTGTATTATTTAAGATTTTAAGTAATCTCTACACCCAATGTGGAGCTTGAACAAACAACCCTGAGATCAAGACTCGCACGCTGAGCCAGCCAGGTGCCCCAGAATGGTAACATATCTTATAAAATTGTTAGCTGAGGCAGTCCATGTAAAGCTATTCCTATAGAGCCCAGCACACGTAATCACTGCCATTGGAGTGCCTTCTGTTATTGTTGTCGTTACTATGACTACTGCTGTTACTATTAGTACATGATAGGTTGAAAGAGTACCTAACCTAGGCAGAAGACATGGTTTGAGGTTCCCATAGAAACTGTTTTTCTTAATGTTTGTTTATTTTTGAGAGAGAGAGGGAGAGTGTGGGCAAGGGGCAGAGAGAGAGAGAGAGAGAGACAGAGGGTCAGAAATGGGTTTCTGCTGACAGCAGAGAGCTGGATGCGGGGCTCTAACTCATGAACCATGAGATCATGACCTGAGCCGAAATGGAGTCAGATGCTTAACCCACTGCACCCAGGTGCCCCACCCATAGAAACTATCAATGGTTCTGTGACTTCTCGAGTTACTTAGTCTTTCTAGGATTTAGTAGTTTTAATCTGCAGTATAATATTTTTACCTGAGTTAAGGCAGAGGGCTGGACCATATGATATCTTGAGGTCCTTTTGATTCTAAAATCCAGAGTTCTATTGTAAGATTCTCATTTTCTGTTAGAGTTTGTTAGCTACGTAAGGGCAACAACTGTGTTAGTTTTGTATGCTGCTCTGTCCATGTATCTATATTGTGTCTGTAAATACTTGCTGAGTAAAGTTTTTCATAGAAACAGTATCTTGTAATGAGAGTAGACTAGGGAGTAGGAAGAGAGGAGAGAGATTAGCATTCCTTCTCAAGGACTGAATGCTTAACTTGTTAAAGGTATGAACACAAATCTCTTGCTGTTCAATTTTTATTTACTAAATAAATACTGTCTGCTAGCATTGGGCACTTTGGAGAACAAAGATAATTTGAATCTGCTGTTTGGGGGAGTGAGGAAAGGAGTAAAACGTATGTGATTAATTATACAAGGTAATAAGTAAAAATGCTATAAAGGAATCAGAGGTATATGTTATATATTTAGACCCTTTTTAGAATGTGTGAAAATCAAATGGCAGTATAGAGTATCTTGTAATTGTTCTGCTTTTAGAAAGCAGGTGCTTGAAAAAACATCGAGGTCATGAACTTTAGAAGAGTTTCTTTTGGGTCAAATTTGATACATAACCTTGAGAACTCTGGGGGAGACTTAAAACTAGTATTTGTAGAGGAGATTGATGAATGCAATTTAATAAACTAACAATCACAATGCATTTTTGCCTTTCTACTATGAAAAATTTTTTCATAGAAGCATAGTTACATCTAATGCCATATTAGTTTATGAACATTTTTAATCCTACAGAACATTGTCATGGTACGTTGAGTACGTCTATACCCACTACTTAAATTCAACAGTATTTATATTTTTACCATGTTTGCTTTATATAATCTTTGCTGAACATTTCAAAATAAATTGTAGATACCATGTTACTTCACCCAGTACTTAAGTATGAATCTACTCCCCAAATGTCGTTTTCTGCCTACCTACGATATTGTCATCATGATATATAACACGGTTGTCTAATCTCCAGAAGTCATCTAATCCCTGTCCTTATGCAGATGTCCCCAGCTGGGTCAGAAATGACTTACATAGCTTTTCCCTTCCATACCAAGATCCAGTGAAACATCATGCATTATTGTGCTGCATTTGCTGTTGTGTCTCAATTCTCTTTTAAATTTAAGCACCTACTTAAAAAGTGACCGTCTTTTTTTTTTTTTTTTTTAAGTGACTGTCTTTTTGAAGAGACTGATTATCTTGTAAAATGTCCTGTATTCAGAATTTGATTATTTCTTTGAGGTCTTGTTTAAAACTTACTCCTTTGTCTTCTGTAAACTCTTAAATTAGAGCTAAAGACTGAGTTAAATTCAGGTTAAACATTTTGGCCAGGATGCTTCATAGGTGATGCGGCTTCATCCTTCACATCAGAAGGCACAAAGTGCCTGATTGTCACACTGAGTGGTGCTAACTTTGATCACAGGTGAAGTTGGTGATTACTAGATAGCCCCATGGACAAGTAACATTTTCCCTTTTGTGATTATCTGGTATATCTTGGCATATTTTGTTACCATGTAAATCCATTTCTTCTTTAGAATTTTACTTAATGGATTTACTGGTTTCTCTTTTTTTTTTCTTTTAAGATTTTAAGTAATCTCTCCACCCATTGTGGGGCTTGAACCCACAGCCCCAAGACCAAGAGTTGCACGCTTTACTGACTAAGCCAGGTGCCCCATGATTTTTTTTTTTTATAGATGGATCTAGGGGTGCCTGGGTGGCTCAGTTGGTTAAGCATCCGACTTGAGTTCAGGTCATGGTCTCATTGTCTGTGGGTTCCGGCCCAGAGTCGGGCTCTTGTGCTGACTGCTCAGAGCCTGGAGCCTGCTTCGGATTCCCTGTCTCTCTCTCTCTCTTTCTCTCTTTCTCTCTCTGCCTGCCCCTCCCCCACTTGCACTCTGACTCTCTCTTTCTCTCTGTCTCAAATAAATAAACATTAATGGGGCGCCTGGGTGGCTCAGTTGGTTAAGTGTCCCAACTTCGGCTCAGGTCATGATCTCATAGTTTGTGAGTTTGAGCCTCACGTCAGGCTCTGCGCCGACAGCTCAGAGCCTGGAGCATACTTTAGATTCTGTCTCCCTCTGTCTCTGCTCCTGCCCCACTTGCACTGTGTCTCTCCCTCTCTCTCTCAAAAATAAATAAACATTTTAAAAAAACAAAACAAAAAGATGTATCTAGACAGGAGTCACCCAGCTATGGCTCGTTGGGCAAATTTTCTCTCCTGCCTGTTTTTGCAAATAAAGTTTTATTGGAACACAGCATGCTCATTTTTTTACGTATTGTCTATAGCTGCTTTCCCACAGCTGTGGCAGGTTGAATAGTTGTGACAGAAACCATATGGCTCTGCAGAGCCCCAAATATTTATTTTATGGTTCTTCAAAGAAAAGTTTTGCTCATCCCTGATTTAGTATGTATATATTGTCCCCTTTTCTCATCGTATTGGTAGTAGTGGTATAAAAGTGGTGTTTATGTATTTGGTGTTCATATAATTGTTTGTAGCTTTTGTTGCATCCTGATGTTGTTCAAGGTATAACTGCTTTTAACATGGGGAGACTTGTGAAATTTCTGCTTGTGTCTCCAAATCCATAAAGTATGGTGTTGTACATGGCCTGTACAATCATATGTTAAACACACAGAAATCTATCAGGTATAAAAAGAGTTATAAAGAATAATGAATGCCAAAGTAACCGCTACTCAGCTTAGTTTAGGATATAGGACATTCCACCATACTTGAAGCCCTTCTGTTACCTGCACAGATTCCATCCTTTCTTTCCCACTGTCCTGAATTTTGTGCCTGCCTACCCTCACATATATGATCTCCATGTGCGTATCTATGTCTAAATAGCATCTACTGTTGTTTTAAGAGATTTTGGAGTTTTTGTGCCTGATTGTATATGGAATGCTTTTTTATACAATTTACTTTTTTCACTCAGCATGTTTGCAGGGTTTTTCCTTGTTGCTCTCTCCCTCTCTTTAATAGTATTGCATATGTATTATATAGTATTCTATTGGACAGTTATAACACATTTGTGTAATCTCTTTGGATGGACATTTGGATTATTTTTGTAACTGTAAACAATGATGCTAAAATGCAGTTTACATGTCTTTTGGTACATATGTGTGAGGGTTTCTCTAGAGCCTATACTTAGGGGTGTAATTGCTGAATTGTAGGCTTTTCTCATTGTACAACCTACTTAGGTATTTCCACAATTAACTCCAAAGTGGCTGTAGCAACTTAAGCTCCCACCAGTGGGATACAGAAGTTTCTGTTGCCCTATATCAATGGTGCAGGTGGTGCCTTGTGTAAATACAATATTGGCCATACATGGAACTTAACATTTTCTAGTAGCCACTTTAACAAAAAGGAGCAGGTGAAGGTAATTATATTTTATCTAGTATATTAAAAATGCCATTTCAGTAAGTAAACAGTACAAATTAATGAGATATTTTTGCATTCTCTTTTATTAAATCTTTGAAATATGGTATGTATTTTGTACTTAATAGCATATCTCAGTTTGGATTAGCCACATGTGGCTACTAGCTGCTGTATCACAGCAGAGTTCTATGTCCTTGTCTGCACTTGGTATTGAGAATTTTTTTTCCTTCAATCTAATGAGAGAAACTCTGTTTCGTGACTTTAATTTTATGTTTTCCTCTTACTAGTGTGGGTGAACATTCTCATATGTATAGTGGCCGTTTGAATTTCTCCATGTATTTGCTGTTATCATTTGCCCTTTTTTTTTTTAAGATTTTATTTTTTTGAAGTTTGTTCATTTTGAGAGAGAAAGAGTGCAAGTGGGAAGGGACAAAAGAAAGAGGACAGAAGAGAATCCCAAGCAAGTGCTGTGCCATCAGTGCAGAGCCTGGCATGGGACATGACCTGAGCAGAAACCAGGAGTCCGACACTTAACCGACCGAGCCGCCCCGGAACCCAAGATTTTATTTTTAAATAATTTCTACACAGTGTGGGGCTGGAACTTACAACACTGAGATCAAGAGTCTGACACTCTGCCAACTGAGCCAGCTAGGCACTCCCATGTTTTTCTTGTTTTTTTTTGTAATGACAAAATCTTGTAGGCATAAATACAGACTTCCTTTTAAATTAGAATGCTGCTGTTTTTCTTAATTGTATTTAAGAGTTTTTAGGGATTAATTAGATGGCGGGTCTGTAAAATGACACAGACATTTTAGTGGTGCCTGACTGGCTCAGGCAGTGGCGTGGCTCTTGATCTTAGGGTGGTGGGTTCAAGCCCCATGTTGGGTGTAGAGATTGCTTAAAACTAAAATCTCTAAAATCCCCCAAATCCTATTCTAACCTCAAGGCAGTTTTAAAATAATTCCCAAAATGCTTGGATTGAAGTAGATGCTTGGAAGGGTAGTACTTGAATGGTAATATGGGGGTGGGGGATAGGTTGATTGCTTTATACTTAAGGTAAACAATACTTTGTATGTTTTTAAAAAATTTTTGTGTATTTTTTAAAATTTTATAAGAGCGTGCACACGTGAGGTGGGGAGAGGGGCTGAGGGAGAGAGAAAAAGAATCCCAAGCAGGCTCCACACTCAGCACAGAGCCTGATGCGGGGCTCAATCCCACTACCCGGAGATCGTGACCTCAGCCGAAATTAAGAGTTAGAGGCTCAACCAACAGAGCCACCCAGCATCCCTGTGTATATTTCTTTTCCTCTATACATTCCTCCCTTTGCTCAGTTTGCTCCTTTCCTTAACTCTAAGCTCAGAGACCTGTGGGAAGAGCTAAGCTGAATGGATTCTGGTCTAGAGCCAAAGATGTTCTCAAAAAGGGCTTATAGGGCTAGACTGATGTGGGAGTTGGGGATGCTTAATGTGGAGCATCTGGAAACAAACCAAGTGATAAATTCATTAGTGTACCTTCTGTCTGCAGTAAGTGGGTGTGATTGACTGGGTGCTTTAAATGTGAAACACTGAAAGTAGAATTGCTGGAAATCACCATTGAAATGGCTCTGTTGTCGGAGAGTTTACACAGGCATTGGGGACAGTGACAGAAATATAGCTCATTTCTAAAATGGACAGATTCCTCAGGAAGAAGTGCATGAGTGTGTGGAGGTTCTGGTGCATTGTGGTGGCAGTGATAATGAGATTTCCTAACAGGCTGGCCAAGTACACAGTAACATGCTAAGTAGGAACTTAAGCTCCCATGTGTGAGCAAAGCCCTTGAGGAGAAATTTAGTCATCGTGGTGGAATTAGCCATTCCTGGAAATGTTGGTTGATTTGGAAAGTAAAAGCAATAAAAGATAGCAATCATAAACATAATTAATAAAATTACTTTAAACATGGGGCGCCTGGGTGGCTCAGGCGGTTAAGCGTCCGACTTCGGCTCAGGTCATGATCTCACGGTCTGTGAGTTCGAGCCCCGCGTCGGGCTCTGTGCTGACCGCTCAGAGCCTGGAGCCTGCTTCAGATTCTGTGTCTCCCTCTCTCTCTGACCCTCCCCTGTTCATGCTCTCTCTCTCTGTCTCAAAAATAAATAAATGTTAAAAAAAAAAATTAAAGAAAAATTACTTTAAACATTTAAAAAATTGCTGGAAATAAGAGCTGCTTGCACTTAATGTATGTTACAGTAGATGACAGAGGTTAATCAGAGTTCTAGATTTTTGGGTCTCTGCCAACTTAATATTTTTGTGAACTTTGGAATGGTTGACTAGGATATCTCTCTTGAAGAAGGATTTTTTAACTTCACATGTATTTTACTTAGTACGTGCTAAGTGTCAGAGACACAGGTTAGGGCAGAAAGGATAAGGAAGGCAAAAATGTCAAAAGAAATATGGATGACTGTATAGGGGTGGTGAGAGGCTGGGATGAAGCGTTGCTGATGGTGACAAAGAGGAGGTGTTATTTCTTAGGCACCTTGAATGATTTGGTTAGTTCACTGAAAGAAGATAGGACCACTTCGGTGGGAATGAGAATGATGTTCCTGGCCCATGTAAGGCCTAGGCGGGGCAGGTTATAGAGGGAGGTTCCAGACTGGATATTTTGTACTCAGTGTCACTTGGGGAGTGGAAGGCCATTAAATCTTTTTGGGATAGCTAAAGTATGTTTTAGGGAAATGAGGCTGGTGGTAATCTGTAGGGTCGATTGAAGGAAGGGGAGAGTGAAGTGAGGGGGACCAACGAGGAGGCGGTTAGATAATCCAGACAATAGGCGATGATGTTCAGGATTAGGGTGGAGGATAAGAGAGACACTTAAAGGGAGAGATTTGATGGAACATAATGATTTGGTGTAGCTCTGAGTGGATTCATATAAAAGATTTATGGTTTCTAGCCTGAGTTACTAGAAGAAGGAGTTTGAATAGGGAGATTAATAGGCAGTGAATACAAATAGAATGGCATATGAAGGTGGTTTGGTGCACAGGTGAAGATTTTGGTTATGTTCTGTTTGAAGAGATATGTAGCCAAGCTTAATGAATAAAGCAGCCAAGCTTAATGAATAGAAATCTGAGAAGTCAATATAGAAGTGATAGCTGAGAGGCACCTGGCTGGCTTAGTTGGTAGAGCATGTGACTCTTGATCTTAGGGTTGTATGTTCGAACCCCATGTTGGGTGTAGATACTACTTAAAAAAATAAAATATGAAGGGCATCTGGGTGGCTCAGTTGGTTGAGTACCTGACTCTTGATGCGGTCATGATCCCTGGGTCGTGGGATGGAACCTTGAGTCCAGCTCTTCATTGAGCTGGAGCCTACTTGGGGTTCTCTCTCTCCCTCTGCCCTGCTCACGACCGCTCTCTCTCTCTAAAAATTAAAAAATGTGTATATATTAAAAAGTGGTAGCTGAAGCAATGAGATTGGATCAAAGGGAAGATACTATATTTTGGGTTGAAGGCTAATTACTATTTGGGGGACCCACTTCCCTGTTGAAAGTTGGAGGCTGGAGGAAAAAGCAGGGGCATGAATGATTGTGAATGTTGTTTTAAAAGTCTGCAGAAGTGGAAAGAATTTCAGGAAAGGGGAGGTGTTATCAATAGTGTGAAGTGCAACAAAATACCTTATCTTGAGAAGCCTACTTTTTAGGGCCAGACTGATGAATTAGCTAATTCTATCAAGAAATAGCTAATTCTACCAAAAAGACCTCAGTGTGTGAGTTGTTTTGCCAGGAGTAGTGGTGCTTTTTGTAATGATATAGTTACATATTATATCATGAGAAACATTCTGAATATGAAATATTCTATATATGTTGGTCATACTATGACCATGCTTCAGGGTGAAGTAAATTCACTTTTGTGGGTGTTAGGACCGTAATGATGCAGTAGAGTCATGTTCTGTCACTACTCATAATCATAGCACTAAAGATAATGAAACCTACAAATAAAATTCACTCTGAAAGCCTCCTGAAACTTTTGCTGTCTGATTTTGTTCTTAATTTGGTTTTTGTAATCTGGAGCCATTTATTTGGGAGTGAAGAGAGGACAGAGGACAACTAGAAGTAAATCATGTAGCCCTGAAGTTATTTTATTGTCATTGCCCATTGAAAAACTATTGGGATTAGGGGGCACCTGGGTGGCTCAGTCGGTTTAAGCATCTGACTTCAGCTCAGGTCATGACCTCACGGTTTGTGGGTTCGAGCCCCACATTGGGCTCTGTGCTGACAGCTTGGAGCCTGGAGCCTGCTTCAGATTCTGTGTCTCCCTCTCTCTCTCTGTTCTTCCCCTACCTGTGCTCTGTCCCTCTGTCTCAAAAATAAATAAACAGTAAAAAAATTTTTTTTAAAGAAAAACTATTGGGATTAGGAAAAGCAATTATTTTAGTTCTGGGCTGCTTTGCAGATGTTAAAAAGGTGTGAATTCTTGTCAGTATGTTTTAAGTCAATCTTGTAGTAAAACAAGCACAAAATCATGACAAAGTTCAAACTACATTTGTTTCATCATCCATGTAGTCAAAGATAGGACATGAACTCCCTCTGATTTCAGAAACATTAGCTAAAAAATTTACTATTAGGGTCAAGGGAAAATAATTCTTTTGTCTTAAAATATTAAGCTTTTTTTTTTAATGTTTATTAATTTACTTGGAGCGGGGAGGGGCAGAGAGAGAGGGAGGGACAGAATCCCAAGCAGGCTCTGCGCTGTCAGAAGCCTGATGCGGGGCTCAAACTCAGGAACCTTGAGATCATGACCTGAGCAGAGATCAAGAGTGGGACGCTTAACTTACTTAGCTACCCAGGTACCCCAAAATATTAAGCTTTTAATGGACACATGCAGGTAGCTGGTGATACCAGCTTTATATTGGCCTAAACTACTTTCTTTAGTCCTTGCCTCTCAGTCGTCTTCCAAATCTGTTAGGACCCAAAGTTTTTAAAAGCCATGAAGTAGTGAGGAGGAACAAACTGATCATAAACACAATGTGGATGGATCTCGGAGACGTTACGCTAAGTGAAAGAAGCCAGACAGAAAAGGGCACATACTATATGTTACATGTACATGAAATTCTGGAAAGGCAAAACTATTCTATGGACCGCTCGTTAATGGCTAAGTCTGGAAGTGATGGGGAGATTGGTTTCAAAGGGGCGTGAAGGAACTTTCTGAAGTGATAGAAATGTTCTGTATCTTTATTGTGGTTGTGATTACTTACCCAAGTATCTATATTTAACTCCTCAAACTGTGCACATAGAATAGGTGCATCTTATTACACGTAAAAACAGCCAGGAGTCTTTAGCAGCGGGAAGGAATTGGATGGCAGAATGGAACTTTGTTGATTGGACTGTGATCTGACATTTTTATAGTGAATTGACCATTTTGACAGTAAAGCTGTCTAACATTGGTGGAAACTCCTTGATGTGTCTGACAGGGAGTGTATATGTAAGAGAACGTAATTGAGATTAACGCAGTGATTTTGCTACATTTGAGATGCAAGTAAACATATATAATTAACTAAAACGTTTGGGTCATATCCAGTTAACTAAGTTTCTCCCCACCCCATCTGGTTTGCTGGTTTCAGAAGTCATTGAAAGGATTTCAGTAATGAAAAAGCCTTTAAAGGATGTTTAAATACAGTTGAGCCTGGTTGGAAAAACTTGAGAGTTCAAAATGTTATCCACAGGATAGTCATTCTCTAAACACCAGGTATTTTCTCCTCTGTCGATTTATGTACGGATAGTTGATCTGAGAGGTAAACTATAACTTTATTTTGCTGTTTGACTACATCTGATTTTATTTATGCCCTAGGTTGGTTATGGTAGACTAAGTTTGATTTATGGTTTATAATGATAATGATAGCTAACATTTTTAAGCACTTACTTTATGCCCAGCACTGACCTACAGTTAACCTGCACTATCTCATTCATTTACTACAACTCTGTGACATAGGTGCTTTTAATACTGCTGTCTTTTAGACGAATATATCACGGCTTTAAAAATTAAATAATTAGGTCAGGGTCATACAGTAAGCGGTTGAGCTGGCATTTGATTCAAGTCTATTTTGTGGTAAAGCCCATACCATTTTTTTTTAATGTGAAAAAAGAAGTCTTGAGGGGAAGAGTGGTGATTTAAAAGAGGGCATAACTTGGTTTTCTGCAGATTCTGTGGCCCACACTAAATGGATCCTGAGTACCAAAGAATGTGGCATTTCTAGCTTTTACAGCCCTTGATGTCAGGCAGTGCTTCATGGATCTGAGCTAATGGCAGTGATGGCCATTGAAAATGAGGTTTCTGCCATTCCCAAGGTCATTCATCCAGCAGTCTGTCTTTTGCCCTTAGGAGATCCTTTCTCTTCCTCTTGTCCTCCTCTTCACTCCTGACATCCTTCTAGCATTGTCTCAAGTCAGGTTCCTCTGGAAGGCCTCATGGAAACAACATTCCCTGAGTTCTTGCATGTTTATGAGTTTGCATACACTCTTCTATACTTGCAATTCGTTTTGCTGGGTGTAAAATCTGTGGCAGATATTTTCCTGAATTTCTTCAAGATCATTGTTCTTGGCTTATGGCATTTCTGTCAGAGTTGACGATGTATATATATAACCCGTATGTGTATGACCTATACATGTATATATATAACCTGAGTGCATGTTATTTGTAGTTCAGATATGCAGGTAGTCTAATTTTTAACACATACTATACATATCCAAACAGTGACAGGTTTTTCTCTCATTAAAATAGCAGCTAAAGCAAAAGGCCATGGTCAGCAAAAGTTATTTCCATTTTATGACCTACCTGTTCCTTATTGAGGGACTAGGGGAGGGATTAACAAATGGTACTATTGTCCCAAAGTTGGAATTTTAGCTATGCTTTTGAATTAGAACAAGATCTAAATTATTGTCACATCTGGCGAACCTTACTTGTAAGTTCACAAAATCTGCAACTTAATTGATTTGTTTTCATAATATATTCTAATCTAGAGCTATAGTTTCCAACCTTTGGGGTTTTTTGTTGTTTGTTTGTTTTTTGGAAGGCAAGCAAATATTTATTAGAATTAGTTGGAACGATGGGACGCCTGGGTGGCGCTCAGTCTCTTAAGCGTCTGACTTCGGATCAGGTCATGATCTCACAGTTAGTGAGTTTGAGCCCCACATTGGGCTCTGTGCTGACAGCACAGAGCCTGGAGCCTGCTTCAGATTCTGTGTCTCCCACTTTCTCTGCCCCTCCCCCTCACGCTCTGTGACTGTCTTTCTCTCATTAAAAAAAATTAACAACAACAGAAAAAGAATTAGTTGGAAAGACCTGGGAGCACCGCACGTGTAAATTCCAAATCAAACACTAGTTTTGGAGCCAGATTAATTTATATTCCCATCAGTTACATCTCTGTTACTGGAGCTGGGTGTGGTAAATGCCTAGTTATCCAGCTGTAATAAAAAAATGTTAAAAGTATCAGTTTAGCATTTATTCAGACCCTTTCGAACTTTCCATATCTGTTATTTTTTCAGAAATCTTAAGCAAATGCCACTAACACTACAATTCAGGGTTGATTTGGAAGAAGAGAGAACTTCTGATTTAATTCTGAAAGAATTAAGAATTGGAAAGGAGGGTGAGAGCCAAATGTTCTGTTTCTGTGAATTTAGTGAAGGGGGAAAAAGTATTCTTCCTTTGCTTCCCAGGGAAGCGGAGACTAGTGTTTAGGATTTGAAGCAGATATTTGTGAAGGATACTCTCCGTAAGTCTCTGGTTTGGTATTGGTACTGTGTGACTTCCAAGCATCATCATTTAGAGCGGGAGCTGGTTACGAATTTTATTACTGCGATCACTAATTTTACTATTTATTTTTCTATTTTAAAGTTTTTTTAACCTTTTTTACACCCAACATGAGTCTCAAATTTACAATCCCGAGATCAAGAGTTGCATGCTCTACTAACTGAGCCAGCCAGGTGCCCCAGGCTATCATTAATTTTACCAACATATTATACTCGTAAAAGCTGTTAATCTAGGCATTGTGTCTAGCAACAGGTTGGTAGTGAAGAATACTTGGCTACATTGTAGAAACATTTCTTGATAATCCTTAGGAGAATATATGACCTCAGTTAAAATGTGAAAGTAGAAAGAGGCACTGTTCTAAGCATTTCACCTGTATTAGCTTTTTAAATTCTCACAGCTCTCTTAGGGTAGGTTTTATTCCCCACATTTTATAGAAACTGAGGCACAGAAAAGATTAAATAACTTGACAAGATCACCTAGCATATAGGAGATAAATGCACATCCAGATAGTTTGGCTCTAGAGACCTTGCTTTAACTTCAAATACATAGAATAGAGCGCATTGAGGAAATACATTATAATAAGAGATGAAAGCTGAGAATTTTTCAGACTTGTGAAACCTGGATCATCTGATTCAGAAAGGTAAGCAGTTCTTAACCTCAAACTGTTTAAAAGTCCAGGGTGTTAGCAGGGATCTAGGACTATAGTACACAACATAAAATTGTATCCTGTTTCTGCTTATTTTTTCCCCCCTGCTATTGAATTACACATTTTTAGTATTTAGTTTGAACTACAATTTAGTTTGAACACAATTTAGTATTTAGTTTGAACTACAGCTACATTTAGTTTGAACATAACATACCAGTACTGTTCTTATGAATGCTATAATTACTGTTTGTTTTCAGCAAGAATATTTCTTGTAAATTTGCTTTGCCTTAGATTTCTTCATTTCTAAATGCCATTTTATTACCTTTACAATTGACTTAAAAAAAAATTTTTTTTTAAGGTAGGCCACATGCCTTTTTTTTAAGGTAGGCCCACGTGGGGCTTGAAGTCATGACCCTGAGATCAAGAGTTGCATGTTCTACCCACTGGGGCAGCCAGGTGCCCCCCCTCCCCATTTTTTCTTAAATGTTTTTTTTTTCTTTTTTAAAGAAAAAATGCTCAACATGGACCATTGACTTTTTTTTTTAATTTTTTTTAACGTTTATTTATTTTTGAGACAGAGAGAGACAAAGCATGAATGGGGGAGGGTCAGAGAGAGGGAGACACAGAATCTGAAACAGGCTCCAGGCTCTGAGCTGTCAGCACGGAGCCCGATGCAGGGCTCGAACTCACGGACCGAGAGATCATGGCCTGAGCCGAAGTCAGCCACTTAACCGACTGAGTCACCCAGGCACCCGCATTGACTTTTTTAAATTCAGAGAAACATGCTTCATATTTAATAATGGAAGGCAATAAGAAAATAACGTTGATTTAACTTTATTTTGGTGATGTATTAGTAGTCTATAAAGCTCAGTAAAGACACTTTTATATATCACAGTGAAAAAAAGGAAGTGATATACGCTCAGTTGTTTTTTTTTGTTTTGTTTTGTTTTTTCCCCTAAGTATGTGCTCAGGGTTGCCTGAGTGGCTCAATCAGTTAAGCATCCAACTCTTGATCTCGGCTCATGATTTGTGAGATCAAACCTTGAGTTGGGCTTTGTGCTGTGCTGCTTGGAATCGATTCTCTCTCTCTTCCCCTCTCTGTCCCTTCCTCGCTTGTGCATGCACTCTCTCAAAATAAATAAATAAACATTAAAAAAAATAAAGTGCTGTTTAAAGTGAAATGTATGGAAAGCTTATAATAAGGAAAATAAATACTTTTCTACAGGAACAATTTTTGATATCTGTGAGCTTTTCTGGTAATTCCATTATCTTTAACTAAAATGTTTATAGAACTATTTAATGAATTTTTAAATTAAAAAATTTTTATTTATTACTTTTTTAAGTAAGCTCTACGCTCATTGTGGGGTTTGAACTCACGACCCCAGGAATCACATGCTCGATTGACTAAGCCAGCCAGGTGTCCCAGTGATTTTTTTTTTTTTTTTTAATTAGACATAGTTTGATTTTCTGCTATGGAAATTCAAAGGAGTTTTCTGCCATCTAGTTTTGCTGACAAGTCCCATGTTATTTGGACTCTTGTTTTTGTCTAGATGACTTTCCAGCTTCATACCTAAAAGCTTAAATAATTTTTTAAAGTTGTGCTTAAAAAACCCATAAAATTTACCATCAGTTTTAAATGTATACTAGTATTAAGATATGTTCACATTCGTGTGCAGTAGATCTCCAGAGCTTTTTCATCTTATAAAACAAACGCTAGGGGCGCCTGGGTGGCTCCATCGGCTAAGCTTCAGACTCTTGGTTTTTGCTCAGATCATGATCTCATGGTGTGTGGGTTCGAGCCCTGCCTTGGGGCAGAGCCTGTTTAGGGTTCTTTCTCCCTCACTCTCTGCCCCTCTCCTGCTCGCTTGCATGCTCTCTCTCTCAAAAATAAATAAACTTTAAAAACAAAAAAAAAACACAAAAACAATCCCTGTAACAATACCAACTCCTCTATATCCCCTCCCCTCAGCCCTTGGTAACCACAATTCTACTTTTTGTTTGTATGAATTTGACTAGTTTGGATACCTCCTATAAGTGGAAGCATGTAGTATTTGTCTTTTTTGTGACTGCCTTATTTTGCTTAGCATAATATCCTCAGGGTTCATCCATGTTGCAGCAAGTGTTAGAATTTCCTTCCTTCCCTCCCCCCCAATTTTAATTCCAGTATAGTTAACATACAGTGTTATGTTAGTTTCAGATGTACAGTATAATGATTTAAAAAATTTCCTTTTTAAGACTGAATAATAACTAATTGTATGTATATACCACATTTTGTGTATTCATTCATCCATCATCAGACACTTGGGTTGCTTCCTCCTCTGAGCTATTGTGAATTAAGCTGCTATGAATATGGGTGTGTAAATATCTCTGAGACTTTGCCTTCAGTTTTTTGGATATGTGCCCAGAAGTGGGATTTGCAGGATCATTTGGTAGTTTTATTTTTATTTTCTGGGGAACCACCACATTGTCCCTGAAAGCTTTTAAGAGATTCTCTTAATTTTTGGTCATATGAAAGTTCACAGTGGTCTATTTGAACATGGGTCCCTCCCCTTCCCCACTTCTTCCCCCAAGCAGTGGGCTTTGAATCTGATTACTCCTGTCCTCAGCTCTGAGAAATTGTTTTTCTTCTTTATTCCTTTGATAATTTATTCTCTTATTTTCTTTCTGGAGTACATTGAACCTCCTCTGTGATGTTCACCTTTTTTTTCTTTCTTTTTTCTTTTTTCCTTATTTTGGTATTTGTTATAATCTGGGAGGTTGCTGTGAGTTATTTAAACTTCCCAAAAACCATTGAATGAGGTGTGTGGTTTTTGTTTTTGTTTTTGTTCTTTTGGTGGGGTGAGGGGTAGGGGCAGTCATATATTTAAATGTGAGGGGCTGTTTCTCATCCTGTGTTCCATTTTCATAGCACCCTGTTCCTGTTTCATGGAAACAAGATACAGCATTTTTTTGAATTTCTGAACATTCTGATTTCTTATTAAAAAAAAAAAAAATCTCTCCATTGTTAAAATTCTCTTTATAATGGGATCGTCCCAACTGTTTGCCTTTTGTGCTGCTGAGTTTCCTCACATGGTTGATTATCCTTGACTCGTCTATTCATGCTTCCTCTTAAATATGCACATAGCAGGTGCCTGGGTGGCGCAGTGGATTAAACGTCCAGCTCTCGGTTTTGTCTCAGGTCATGATCTCATGGCTCATGGGTTCGAATCCTGTGTCTTTCTCTGGGCTGATGTCTCAGAGCCTGGAGCCTGCTTCAGATGCTTTGTCTCCCTCTCTCTCTCTGCCCCTCTCCTGCTTGTGCGTGCGTACTCCCTCTCCTCTCTCTCTCTTCTCTCAAAAGTAAATATTAAAAAAATAAATAAGCATATAAAATTCCTTTTAAATTTCTTGAGAAAAGAACACTTCTGGTTTTGTTGGGGGTTAAAGGTCTGGCACATGCCTTTCTGGATGTGGACTGGGGGTGGAATGGTGTTAATGGTTCTTTGTAACTTTCAGTAGTTCCCCCATTTCCATTTTCATGTTCTCTCCCATTTTACCGTGTCCAAACATCATGCTGTGTATGAGCTCTGAATTGGCTAGGAGTCGTCTTCCCGGTTCTCATTTGCTGCTTGTGTATTCCGAAGTGCAGATTCTTCCATTCTGTTCATTAGTTAGTTACCATGCTTCCATCTGCTTTACACCTTCCATAGATTTTTGATATCTGTACCCAGTGATGCTGTGCCTCTCACTTCCCTCTCCTCCTTCCTAAATTTTCTTTTTGTTTGTTTTATACTTAAAAATAAATAACTTTACTAACATTTTGATGGTGTATTGGGAGGGGCTAGAGATAAATGGGCTATGTTCCATCTGTCTTGAACTAGAAAATCCTTCCTGACGTGGGTTAATATATCAATATGAATAATTATTTTCATTATAAAAACATTTCACTAGCTCCTGGCTGGCTCAGTCAGTAGAGCATTTAACTCTTGAACTTGGGGGTCATGAATTTGAGCCCCACATTGGGTGTAGAGCTTACTTAAAAATTTTTTTCACTGAAGAGTAAGCTACCCTAGGGCTTTGTTTGTGTACATATATTTAATAATAGTCTAGAGAAACTTAAATACATTGGATTTTGGGAAAATTGAATCTATAAGTCTCATGTCTTCTCTGCACTTTTGAAACTTTTCTCCTCTTTGCTTGTTCCCATTTTTTAAAGCCTTTTTTTTTTTCTTTTGAAAATAATTTTAAAGAACTCTCAAAATTTAGTAGGGAGATAAATTCAAATGAGTTGATCTTTTATTTATAAGTGTTAGACCAGGCGTCTGTTAAAACAGAAGTGACATTTATTTTGGCTAAACAGTTTCTGTTCTACATATGTGTTTACATAGCATTTTCACACTCCATAAATTGAACAGAGCAAGTACTCATATTTTTAGGTTGACAAGACTTTACTGTGATATTTGTCAAGGAAATGGGTATTAATGACCATTTAATAGTAAAAGAAATTGGTGCAGAATTACTGTGTTGAAATGAAGTTGTATGTATTGAGATAGATATGAATTTCCATGTCAGCGTATGCAGCTTCTGGAACAGCATGACAATTTGATTCATGACAGGAGGATTCATGTGCCTGTCTCAAGATTTAATAGACATTAACATTTTGCTATGTTTGCTTCAGACTGCTCTCAAAAAGAAAGAAAATGTGAACAACTTTATCTAAACATTATCATCCCATCTCTTCTGACTCTTTTCCCCTGGAAGTTAGCTACTATCAAACTGGTTTTAGTAGTTTAGTAATTTTATTGTATTTTTAAGTTTTATTTATTTAAGTAAGCTCTACACCCAGCATGGGGCTCAAACTCATGACCCAGAGATCAAGAGTGGCACACTCTTCCCACTGAGCCAGCCAGGTGACCCCAGTAGTATGATAGTTTAGTTTTTATACTAGCCAGGCATGTTTTTAATATTTGTGCTGGATATTTGCTCATCTAACCTGTTTATTGTTTTTTACATTTTATAACTTGGCGTAAATAGCATCCCACTGGATTTATTCATGGTGATACATGTAGATGGAACCCGTATTTTTAACCTCTGTAGAGTCTCATTTTGTGCCCCTCCTTGTGTATAGAGTTCCTCTAGGGTGGATACTGTATAACCCAGCAATTCCACAGGAAGCTCTGTCAGATACTACTCTGAGATTTCTGATGCCATTGTGGTTCCTGATCCTCTTTGTGTGACCTGTTTTTTTCCCCTCTGGGAATGTTCAGGGTTTTTGTCTTATCAGTGTTTTGAAATTTCAGTTACCTTTTTTTGTTGTGGCCGAAGTGGTTCTGCTTTGATATCGGTTTGGCAAGGCACTTTCAGTCTTGGCGTTTACGTTTAGTGCCAGGGAACTTCTCTGAATCATTTCTTTGATAAATTTCTTCTATTTGCATTCCTTGTTCTTTCTAGAATATCTGTTAGTTGGATACTATACCCAGGACTGATCCTAAAACTTGCCTAGTTTTGTTCTCTCCTATTTTGAGTGTGTGGGTGCATGCGCGTGCATATTTTGGGGTGAAGGAGGCACAGAGAATCCTGCTTTTGGATTGTGTTTCTGACTTAATTTTGTACCCTTTAATTTAAAAATGTCCATCTTCATTTTAGGTCCTAAAGGACACCTACTTTTTCTCTGATTTTTTTTTTTACATATATGCTAGTGACTTTATTTTCAAAAAATTTGTATTTATTTAAGTAATCTACACCCAGCGTGGGGCTTGAGCTCATGACCCCAAGATCAAGAGTTTCACGCTCCTCTGAGCCAGCCAGGTGCCCCCATTTTATTTATTTATCTATCTATCTATTTAAAATAACGCCTCGATCTCGTTTCATGAATTATAATACTAATTTCTCTTGACGATTTTTTTTTTGTACTCTGTTATTTCTGTTTCCTTTTTGTTTGTTTTATTCTGTTTTTCACATTGTATGTTTTCCTTCAGGTGTCCATTCGTGTTTAAGTTTGGAAGCCTTGTGTGAAAGGGACAGGGACCATCATTTGGTAGACCTGTCCGTAAGGTGACCTGACCATTTTGTTGAGTTTTCTGTGTGTAAGTAATCCGTAAATACCTGCTCTGGGACTATTGAATTTCCTCAGAGAGCAGTAGAATTGTTTCATGCTTGGAATTTATAAATATGTTTCTGGAAATTGAGTTGGGAAAGAAGGCTCAGGGATTCAGCATTCATCACTTAAATCACTGGTTTCAGTAAGGTTTCTTACCCTGGCTCTCAACTAAATATGCTGTCTCTAAATTCAGAGCCTTTGTAATTCAGCTTTTTTCAAAGTAAACCTCCAGTCTTTTTGCCATGTGTGGTAGTTTTAATATGTCTGTAAATTCTTTTTTGATTTCCCTTTTTGAGAGATGGGGTCTCTGCTATGAGAGTGGGGTCTGTATCCCCTTCCTTTGAATCTGAACTGGCTTTAGTGTATTGTTTCTAACCAGTAGAATGTGGCACTGGTGACACTCCAAAAAGGAGAAATAGCTTCTGCTTGGTTCCCGTGGGACATTCCCTCTGGGGAAAGCCAGGTCCCATGTAAGAAGTCTGACTACCCAGCGATAGTCAAACTGGATAGACTATGTACAGCCGCTCCTGGGGACAATTCCAGCTGAATTCTTACCAGCAGCTCCCATCAACTGCCAACCTTTAAGTGAATTTTTAGGTGACTGTCTCCCCAGCCAATATCTGCTCAATGATGTGAGAAACCCCAAGTGGGAACTTCTCAGTTGAACCCTTATAATTAGTGAGCCAATATTGATATATTATTATTATTAACTAAAACTCATACTTCCTCTGGTTTCCTCAGGTTTTTTTTTTTAAATAATTCTTTTTAAGTTTATTTTCTTTATTTTGAGAGAGACAAAGAGAGAACACAGGGGGCACAGAGAGAGAGATGGGGAGAGAGAATCCCAAGTCTGCACCGCATTGTCAGTGCAGAGCCCAGTGGGGGCCCGAACTCACAAACCATGAGATCATGGTCTGAGCCAAAATCAAGGGTTGGATGCCTCCCCTCCTCAGCTTTTTTTGTTTTTTGTTTTTTAATGGAAGTACAATTGACAGAGTATATTACTTTTAGGTGTACAACATAATGGTTTGACATTTATATACATTACAAAATGCTCGCCATGGTAAGTGTAGTTACCACCTATCACCAAACGGAATTATTACAGTATTATTGATTTTATTCCCTATGCTCTACTTTTTATCCATGTTATTTATATTATGAAGGCTTCCATAGTTTTTACCTAAAGTCTTTTTCAGTCCCAGGATTGCATTTAGGATATGCTACATTACTTTGGGATCATCATGTATCTTTAGGCCCCTCTTGTCTGTGGGAGCTGCTAAGATTTTTCTTTTTCTTTCTTTCTTTTTTTTTTTTTTTTTTTTGGTTTAAATGATCTTGTCAATCTTGAGGAGTACTGGTCAGCTATTTTGCATGATGTCTTTATTTGGATTTATTTAATGCTTTTCTCATGATTAGACTGGGGTTATGGGATTTGGGGCAGAAGACCACAGAGATTCAGTGCTATTTTCATCATGTTATTTAAAGAGAACATACTGTGAACATGACTCTGATTGTTGATGTTGACCTTGATCACTTGCCAGAGATAGTGTGTGTCATGTCTTTCCACTGTAAAGTTACTCTTTTCCCCCCTTTTCATTTTGTTCTCTTTGAAAAGGAAGTCATCATGCTCAGACCACACTGAAGGGGTGGAAAGTGATGGCTCACCTATTTGAGTGTGGGGTATCTACATAAATTATTTGGAATTCTTCTGCACTGGAGATTTATTCTCTCTCATTTATTCAGCCATTCATTTTTATCAGTATGGACTCATGGAATTTTTATTTTGTACTTTGGGTTATAATCCACTACTACTCTATTTTGTTGCACGGATTATTCCAGTTTTGCGCATTAAAACACGTTGTTTGATGTACCATAGTGTAATAGTAACAAATTAATTCTGTTGTTTCTGGTTCTTTCCCTTTGCCTTACCTATAGTTTTTACTTACATATTTTGGTTGACGTTACTTGGCTTATCACTATAGTTAAATTTTCTTTGTGGATTATATTTATCTTTTTTTTTTTTCATTTTTTAAAATCTTTGTTTATTTTTGAGAGGTGGGGAGGGACAGAGAGAGAGGGAGACACAGAATCCAAAGCAGGCTCCGGGTTCTGAGCTGTCAGCACAGAGCCCAAAGCAGGGCTCTAACTCACGGACCACGCGAGATCATGACCTGAACTGAAGTCGGACGCTTAACTAACTGAGCCACCCAGGTGCCCCAAGAATATTTTTTTTAAATAGGCAAGTTTATGTTTATTAATATGATGTGTCTTTGTTCTGAATTGTTTTGTTTGCTTTCTCTTTTAAATGTTTGAAAATTTAAAAATATTCTATTGTCTTTTGGGAATGTTTTTCTATGACTTAGACATTTTATAATCTCTGTTTCTCTAACGGTTTGTTTATAATTGCATTATAAGCTGAAATTCTATCTTAATGATACCTCAAAGATGTGGAAATTAGTTTACTTCTAATATTTACTACTTATCTTCTGCCACCTGATTTTGATTCTTTAATTACTTCTCTTTGGTTAATATACCTCTGTCGCTTTATTTAATAGCTATAAACAAATGACCATCTTTCCCATGAAAGCAGAAATTCACACATATGCACTACCTTTTACCTTCATTTCTTTCCAGTACCTTCCAGTCTGTGTCAGTTACTTTATTATTTCAACTTCATTATGATTTATGTTTATCCCCAATTTTTCTCTAGTCCTTTCTTGTTTAGCCAAGTTTGCTCTCAGTAGTTTGTATAAGAAAGGGCCTAGAAGAATGAAATTACACTCTTGCACAAGTGGGAGGAAAACTTCCTCTGCCATTTCATATCAATGGGTTGGGGGGCTTGTGAATTAAACTGCCAAAATATAGAGTAACAATAGAAAAGACAACGTTCATTTGTGTATGTACATGGGAACTTAAACAGCTGGAATTTAGAGTTTAGAATTTATTTATTTTTTTTCAACGTTTATTTATTTTTGGGACAGAGAGAGACAGAGCATGAACGGGGGAGGGGCAGAGAGAGAGGAAGACACAGAATCGGAACCAGGCTCCAGGCTCTGAGCCATCAGCCCAGAGCCCGACGCGGGGCTCGAACTCACGGACCGCGAGATCGTGACCTGGCTGAAGTCAGACACTGAACCGACTGCGCCACCCAGGCGCCCCATAGAGTTTAGAATTTAGAGTTCCCCTTAATGGGGGAAGGGGAAGGAGAGAAAGGGTTCTCATGGAAAAACAAGACTTAGGAAAGACAAATTAGGTCTTTAGGAGAGAGCAGATGAGAGGTATGACAATGTTTGTTTGATTTCTTATCCCAGTGCTGACTTCCCATTGCAAGGTGATCAGAGTAAGTCTCTTGTTATTGGAAGCCTCCCTTGAAGGGGGATTTTGTCCTGTTCGGTTCTGTTGGAGGATTCTGCTTTTTAGGCAGAGAAAAGGGGTAGGAAGTCGAGATAAAGCCTTTCTGCATCTGTTGATTTTCAAATGTCTTCAGTGCAAAAATAATTCTTATGCCACTGTGATATAATTTGCATCCCTTGACACGTTTGAAAGAGCAACAGTTTAGTTAGAGATAAAACACTTGCATCGTGCTTTGTTTCTTTGAAGTCATTACCATTATTCTAGCTCCTTCTGCATTGTATCTTGGAAAAACTGAGAATAGCCTGATTTGTCTACTCCTGCTTTAAGTGGCTTTAAGACTGAGTGGACAAGAATGACAGACTGAATTCCCATGGGATTCTTTATTTGCCTTTAAATAGCTTAAACATATTATGCTTTTTTCTGCTAACCTAAATTGTAAACATGTTCCCCCAAATTCTTAGTAGATATGACTGTAGTATTTCATCCTTTCGATGAGGTTTTATTAGCCTCAGCACCATTGACATTTGAACCATTAATTCTTTGCTGCAGGCCTGTTGTGTGCATTGTAAGATGTTTTATAGCCTACTTGGCCTCCACTCACTGGATGCCAGTATCCCCTCCCTGCGCCACTTGTCAGTCAAAAAATGTCTCTATGGATGGGGCGCCTGGGTGACTCAGTCGGTTGAGCGTCCGACTTCGGCTCAGGTCATGATCTCACGGTTCGTGGGTTCGAGCCCCACATTGGGCTTTGTGCTGACAGCTTGGAGCCTGGAGCCTGCTTCAGATTCTGTATCTCTTTCTCTGCCCCTATCCTGCTCATGCTCTGTGTCTCTTCGCTCTCAAAAATAAACAAATTTAAAAAATTATTTCAAAAAAATGTCTCTATGGGGCCCTTGGGTGGCTCAGTCGGTAAAGTGTCCAGCTCTTGATTTCGGCTCAAGTCATGATCTAAAGTTTGTCAGATCGAGTCCTACATCAGTCTCTGCCCTGGGCATACGTGTGCACGGGTGTTTTCTCTTTCTCTCTCAATGGAGAAAAATGTCTCTAGGCATTATCAAATGATGTCCTCTGGGGGCTAAAATCTCCCCTTGTTGATAACCACTCCTGTAGATTTTTAGAATAAATAACACTGTAATGAACATCATTATACACAAAGATTTTTCTCTTTTTGATGTTATTAGGTGAATTACATAACTGATTTCCAAATTATAACCATTTCTCTTTTTTTTTCTTTTGTTTTTTTGTTTGTTTTTTAAGTTGGCTCCACACCCAGCATGGAGCCCAATGCAGGCCTTTAACCCCAAGATCAAGACGTGAGCGGAGATCAAGAGTTAGATGCTTAACCAGCTGAGCCACCCAAGCGCCCCTCTTCTTCTTTTTTTTTTTTTTTTTAAGATTTTATTTTTAAGTAATCTCTATACCCCACGTGAGGCTTGAACTCAAAACCCCAATATCAAGAGTGACATGCTCTTTCGACCGAGCTAGCCAGGCTCCCCTAGAACCACTTTTCTATTCCTGTTTTGTTATAGAATGACATTCTTTTAATATGCTAATAGATTCCATTTGTTAACATAGTTAATTTTTTAAGATCATAATACATTCTTTGTGTACAATTTGTACATGTTTTTAAAGATAACTTCTCAGAAATCGAAGCACTGTGTCAGAGTTTTAAGTTATTATGTAATCTTGATATTTTTAGGATAACATTTCTAAGCTACTCCATCATGATAGGCACAGTCACAGGTGGAAAGATTTTCCATAGCAGTTTTATAATCCTTGCTTTATCCAACACTTTGGTTAGTGTGAGGTGTTCTACTTAACTGAGGCTTACCTGTTATTTTAATTTTTTATTTTAATTTTTTAAAAAACTTGTAATTTTGAAATAATTTTAGGTTTACAGAAAAGTTACAAACATAGTGCAGAGAGTTCCTGCATACCCCTTAACCAGTTTCCTTTAATGTTAATTTCTTCCCTAGCTATGGTGTATTTGTTTAAATAGGGAAACAAACATTGGTACTATTCTATTAATGATGTTCCAGACTTTATTTGGATATCACCAGTTTTTCTAGAGATTCCCTTTTTCTATGCCAGAATCTGATCCGAGTACCACATTACATTAGTACCTCTGCCTTTGGAGTCTCCAAGCATTTATGTATAACTATTTTTGATTTTTTAAAAAGCAGACAAGTTTTTATTTATTTTTTTAATATTTGAAAAAAAATTTTTTTAATGTTTATTTAGTTTTGAGATAATGCGAGAGACAGAGTGCAAGCAGCAGAGTGCAAGGCAGACAGAGGGAGACACAGAATCAGAAGCGGGCTCCAGGCTCTGAGCTGTCAGCCCAGAGCCCGATTGGGGGCTCAAACTCACGAACCGCGAGATCATGACCTGACCCGAAGTCGGTTGCTTAACCGGCTGAGCCACTCAGGCACCTCATGTTTGTTTATTTTTGAGAAAGACAGAGAGAACAGAGTGCAAGCTGGGGAGGGGTAGCGAGAGGGAGGCACAGAATCTGAAGCAGACTCCAGGCTCTGAGCTGTCAGCACAGAGCCCGACGCGGGGCTCGAACTCATGAACCATGAGATCGTGACCTGAACTGAAGTCGGATGCTCAACCGACTGAGCCACCCAGGTGCCCCAGCAGACAAGTTTTTAATATGTTAATTACTTAAGCCTAGAGTCTAAGAATGCAAGCTCTAAGCCAGTCTACTTTGGTATGAATTCTGACTTGCCATTTAAGTTGTGTTGTGTGGTTATACTAGGGATCTCAATTTTCCCAGTGGTAGACTAGGAACATTAATTGTATGACCTTTACTAAATCATTATTTGATTTAAATGCTACGGTGCATGTACCTCTTGTCATTTAATGTCTGGCATGTAGACCTCACGAAAAAATAGCAAGTTTATTATTCTGTGTTACCTTTAGTCAAAAGAGCAACATGCTAGTCTCCAGAAATCCTTGGGAAAGATTTTGTGCATGGGCCTGAGGCATCTCTGACACGACCTCATCCTTCTGATAGGAGGCAGATGGGATTGGCAGATTGTGCTGTCCTGAGCAAGGCTTGCCAATGTCCATGTGCCCCTCACCCCCCTCCCCCAACCTTTTAAATAGTGTGCCAGCTGTAGAAAGGAGAGGGGAAATTTTGCAGTAGCTGAATGTCTGTGGTTGAAATTTTATAATTTGCTATGTCTAAAGGTTTGGGGTTGAAGGTCTCTTTGACAGTTGTTTGCTTTTCTGATATTTGTTCTTCTAAAGGGTAGAATGTTTGTGAAACGTTTAAAACAGTGCCAGCAACAGGATGAGCCCCATGGATGTAGTCACTTATTCCTTAGCGCCTCAAATGAGATGCCCACATTTTGATTACTTGTTCTAATGAGTCTCTGGAGCAAAAATTAATTAAAATAGTAAGAGGCGAGAGGACCATTAACCCTCTAAGATTGGTCACCTGGTTGTCCCTGAAGGGGCTTGGTTTCTGACCAGAAGTCTTTGCCATCTGCCCCCTCGTGCTAGTGAGACCCTTGAAGGTTCTTACCTTTGGCTTAGGGTTGGTGGAAGTGTGGGTAGTTTCTGGCATTTGTAATCATGAAGGAATAAAGGGAGAATGAAATTGTTCTGGCAGGTTTTCCTCTGCATGTCCTGCAATTTAAATTTCATTACAATCACCAGTATCCCAAGTGTGGTTGTTGGGGAAGAAGTGGTCTTAATTTTGGTCGACCCTAGGGAGACAGCATTAAACCAGTTTGTAAAAATTTGGTTACAGAAAATTTCAGACCTACACGAAGGTAGAAATAATAGTATATATTGAGCCCTCCTTTACCGGTCACCTTACTTCAACAGTATGGACATTAAGATAGTATTTTTTAATTGTGTTGAGCCCTCATAACATTATCAGTCCAATAGCAACCATTTTAATTTTTGTATATCTTATAGGTATAAATTTTACATTGTAAAACAAGAGTACAAATATTTTTGTTTTTCTTTGTGTTGTTTACTTTTTTGGTAAGTAGTCTTAGTGATAATCATTTAAGTGGAGATCACAACTTTTGTTTCTCAGTTCTCTCTCCTTTATTTGCTCTTCTCTCTATAGTCTTTTCTGACTTCAGCTTGGAAAAGACACTGACATTTTTATGTTGCAGTAGACGCCAAGATGACGATACATCTTGGTTTCCTTGTATTTATAAACAGGTAACATCTTCAAATAGAGAGGTGCCTTTTTAAAAAAAATCCTTGGTGTGGGGGTGGGTGGGAGTGCACATAAACTGAATTCTCCATTTTCAACTTGATTGCCTCCTTTCTTTCTGTATCCCTAATAAATAACATAATCTTTTTGAAACTGTGTTAATGTTAACGAGACACCTGTCTTTCATCCGTTGATTCTGGATCTGTCCTCTGGAACAAATGAATAAGCCTTTTCTTCTTCTGCAAGGATTCAGTATCCACCATCAGCCCTGTTGGGACTTAATACCTTCTCTTTAGTCTAAGCAGTACCAGCTTCAAATGTTCTTCATTTGTTCTTCAAATGCTTTTTGAGCAGCTATTCTCATTCTTCTGCTTAGGATATATTTAGGTTTTGTCAGTGTCCCTCTTGAAGTGCGGTTCTTAGCGAATGCAGCGCTTTATATGTTTGGCAAGTCAGAATATTGAACCTTGTATTAATCTAGACTGTTGTATTTATGTTTTCTGGCTTTAATGAGCTTGACTTGGTAACCATGGCTCAGCCATTTTCAGCTACAGTAAACCTATAACGTGAGCATCGTGCAATGCATATTACTTATAGCAAGTCAGCTACTCCATTTGGTGCTTACTTGGCCATTCATTCATTCATTCCACAAATATCTTATGGGGTGCTTACTATGTGCCATGCGTAGCTTTAGTCATTTTGGCAGTGAACAAGACAGACAGAGTTTGTCTACTTGTGGAGCTTACATTCTTTTTGGGGTAAAAAATAAAGAACTTAACGAAAAGCAATTTCGGCAAGCTATGACTAAAATAACACAGTATAACGAGCCGTGATGGTGTTTGGAGACTACTTTAGATTGGGTAGTCCAGGAGCGTCTCTGAGTTGACAGGTGGGCTGAGATCTAAATGTCAAGAAAGAGTCAGCCATGCAACTGGGGGTGTGGAATTCAGGGTGATTCCAAGAAGAGAAAACAGTAAAAACAAAAGTCCAGTGATGGGGAACAAGTGTGACGCAGTGAGGGGAATAGAAAAGGGCACTGTGGCTAGTGAGCAGTAAGTGATGATGGAAGAGTTACAGGAAGTAAGGCTGAAGAACTGACAGGGGTCAGAGAGTAGAGTACTGTATTAAGTTTGGGTTTTCTTCTTAATTCAGTGGGAGGCAAGAGTGACGTGATTTCATTACATTTAAGAAAGATCACCCTGGAGAATGAATTATAGGGAGTCAAAAGTGGAACCACTAGTTAAGAGGTTATTGTAGTAGTCCAGGCAAGGGATGATGATGACTTCAGCCAGGCTGGTGCAGCTACAGATGGAGAGATAGGGACTGATTTGGGCTATATTGGGGGATAGAATTGATGGGATTTTTTTAAGGTTTTTTTTTTATGTTTTATTTTATATTTGAGAGAGAGAGAGAGAGAGAGAGAGAGTGTGTGTGTGTGTGTGTGTGTGTGAGAGAGAGAGAGAGAGAGAGAGAGAGAGCAGGGGAGGGGCAGAGAGATGGAGACAGAATCTGAAGCAGTCTCCAGGCTCTGAGCTGTCAGCACAGAACCCGTCGTGGGGCTCAAACTCACGAATCACGCATGAGATCATGACCTGAGCTGAAGTCAGACACTCAACCGACTGAGCCACCCAGGCACCCTGAATTGATGGGATTTATTAATGATTCAGAATACTGTGTGAGAGAGAAAGCAGAATCAAGGTTATGACATTCAGATATTTTTGTTGATGTGAAGAAACAGATTTGTTTCAACTCGAGAACAAACCAGGTATACTTTTAATATTGACTGTTGTATGTTGGCATGGTGGTTAAGAGCATGGACTCTGGAGTCCGGACAGACTGGGTTACAATTTGGACAACCTGGGTTCCTTATCTTGGACAAGTTACTAAGCCATTCTGTGACTCAGTGCCCTTCTATAAAATGAGGACCATAATGTCTGCCTCATAAGGTTGTTGAAGAGATTAAATGAATTGAATGATATAGATGAAATTAATGTAGATTTAGTGCCTGGTCGTATTAAAAAGCCTATATAAAGGTTAGTGTTTATTATTTTAACAGGTTTGCAAGGGTAATTTTGATTCTACATAATGTCAGCCATCTGCTGAGTTTATACACTAACCCCTGTGTAAGATGCAATTCTAGTCTTTAATTGCATCTTTGTAATTTTTGTTTTTCCTCTGTTTTTGTTTTGTATCTGTAAATGTTTTGTTTTCTACAGTTGTGAAAATGTAGAAAAATTGTTTTGTGTTTTCCAGTAGCTGTATGTTGCTAGCTGAAATCTGCATTGATGGGTTTGTTTCAAATGCTTTCAGAATATTATACTGCAGTCCTAGACCGAAGAAATGTCTTGAAAGGGTTATCAGAAATACTGGATTTCTGCTAACATGTCTCATAGGATAGCTTTTATATTCGTGTCTGGTGAAATATATGTTAATCTTATTTCTATAAAATTACAAAATGCACCATGAGAATTTTGTTTTCATTTGATCTCATACAGAAGTGCAATTCATTTAGGTAGAATTTGATACTTGTATATACAGCATAGCAGCACCAAATATTTGCCCTTGTTCTAAATTCTTTCGAGAAAACAATTTTTCCCTCTGTTTGGTATATGCATTTCTTTAAGAATTTATGATATCCTTTAGCAGCTTGATGCTGTCTTAATCTACACCATTACACCTCAGTTTTAGTCATGCATTGAGTGTAGTATTCATGCTTCTTATTTATTCTTTTTAATAGTAGGACTCACCAATGAGTTCATTCTGTCAGTGTGGATGATCATTCCTTTGATTTGCAGAGAAAAAACCTTTGGGTACCAATATATCAATATTTATAATGGTTTTAAACTTTATTTTCATGTTTATTTTGTGTGTGTGAGAGAGACAGTGTGAGTGAGTGGGAGAGGGGCAGACAGAAAGGGAGACACAAAACCTGAAGCAGGCTCCAGGCTTATGAGCTGTCAGCACAGAGCCTGACACAGGGCTCAAACTTACAAACTACAAGATCATGGCCTGAGCTGAAGTCGGGCATTTATCTGACTGAGCCACCCACGTGCCCCTATAAATGGTTTAGATTTTTATGGATTAGAGCTTTGATTGCTAAAAGAAGATTCACTCTAAAGGAATTTTCCTAGTTGAAATAATGTTCATTTAATGGCATTAAATTCAAGAAATTTAATTTTATTACACTTATATGTTTAAAAAATTTTTTTTTAATGTTTATTTATTTTCGAAGGAGAGAGACCTTGAGTGGGGAAAGAGTAGAGAGAGGGAGACACAGAATCCAAAGCAGGCCCCAGGCTCTGAACTGTCAGCACAGAGCCCAACACGGGACTCGAACTCGCTAACAGCGAGATCATGACCTGAGCTGAAGTCGGACGCTTAACTGACTGAGCCACCCAGGTGCCCCTACATTTATATATTTTAAAATGGAAAGGGCATAGGGGCGCCTGAGTGACTCAGTTAAGTGTCCAACTCTTGATTTTGGTTCATGTCATATCTCACAGTTTGTGAGATTGAGCCCCAAGTCGGGCTCTGTGTGGGGCTCCTCTGCATTGAGCTCCGAGCTGATGGAATGGGGCCTGCTTGGGATTCTCTCTCTCTGTCTCTCTCTGTCCCTCCCTTGCTCATGTGCTCTCTCTCACTCTTTCAAAATAAATAAACCTAAAAAAATAAATAAAATGGAAAGGATACAACATAGCATATAATAGAGAGCGTCCTTTTCATCCCTGCCTTCCAACCTCTTGTTTTCTCTTCCCCACAGTTTCCTGTGTTCTGTGTATGCTTGCAGAAACAAACGGATATACACATGTGCATGTGTGTATATTCCTTTTAAAAGAATCGTAGGGTATATTTCAGCATATTTTGCATGGAATGTGTATCATGATTCATCTTATTAAATAAAATAATTCCCAAATGAATGATACTAAGATTGTTTCATGTATTTTACTTTTGCTTACAGTGCTGCAGTGAATAGTCATTTTGTACATAAACCTGTAGGTAAATTTTTAGAATTTGGTCAGAGTAGGTGCAAGTGTAATTTTTGATCAATTTTATTAAATTGCCCTCCACTGAGATAGTACCAGTCTGTTGGTACTAGCAATGTGAATATGTTTCTGCATAATCTTGTCAAGCGAATGATTACCAAACCTTCGGTGTTTGCCAATCTCATACATGAAAAATGATATCTCAGTGTAGTTTTAATTTTCATTCTCTCATGAATGTGAGGTTGGGCATAGTTTAAGATCCATTTGTGGGGTTCTTTTGGTCCATTTTTCTATCAGTGTTTTTGATTATTTTCTTACTGATTTATGGGATTTTCAAAAATTAAATTGACACACAATATTACTAGTTTCAGGTGCATAACATCTGACTTTGACAGTTGATGGATTTGACAGTTCTATTACTCCTCCCTCACCATAATAAGTGTAGTCACCATCTGTGACCATACAACATTATTACAGTATTACTGACTATATTTTCTATGCTGTATTTTTCTACTCCGTGACTTATTTTTAGAGTTGGAAGTTTGTACCTCTTAATCCTTTTTATCGATTTTGTCCATCCTCTCACCCACCTTCCCTTGGCAACCACTGGTTGGTTTGTTCTCTGTATTTAACACTCTGTTTTGTTTTATTTTGTTTAAGTGAAACAATGTGGTATTTGTCTTTCTCTGATTTATTTCATTTGGTGCCTCTAGGCCCATCCATGTTGTTGCAAATGGTGAGATTTCATTCTTTTTTAAGGCTGAGTAATATTCCAGTGTGCGCGCGCGCGTGTGTGTGTGTGTGTGTGTACGTACATATATACACACCTTTATCTTCTTTATCCATTCATCTATTGATAGACACTGGGCTGCTTCCATATCTTGACTATTGTAAATAAAGCTACGGTAAACATAGGGGTGCACATCTCTTTTCGACATTTATTTTTTTTCAACGTTTATTTATTTTTGGGACAGAGAGAGACAGAGCATGAACGGGGGAGGGGCAGAGAGAGAGGGAGACACAGAATCGGAAACAGGCTCCAGGCTCTGAGCCATCAGCCCAGAGCCTGACGCGGAGCTCGAACTCACGGACCGCGAGATCGTGACCTGGCTGAAGTCGGACGCTTAACCGACTGCGCCACCCAGGCGCCCCTCGACATTTATTTTTGAGAGAGACAGAGCCTGAGCAGGGGAGGAGCAGAGAGAGGGGGAGACACAGAATCTGAAGCAGGCTCCAGGCTCTGAGCTGTCAGTCAGCACAGAGCCCGATGTGGGGCTCGAACCCACGACTGGTGAGATCATGACCTGAGCCGAAGTCGGACGCTCAACTGACTGAGCCACCCAGGCGCCCCGCACGTATCTTTTCAACTTAGTGTTTTTGTTTTCTTTGGGTAAGTATTCGGTAGTGAAATTACTGGATCATATGGTATTTCTATTTCTAATGTTTTAAGCAAGGTCCACACTGTTTTCCACAGTGGTTGCACCAATTTCTATTCCCACCAACTATGTACAAGGTTTTCTTTTTCTCCACATCTTCACCAACACTTGTTTCTTGTCTTCTTTTTGTTTTTAAAGAAACCTGTAGTATCATAGCGCGTTTATTTATTTATTTAGTAATCTCTATACCCAATGTGGGACTTGAACTCACAACCCTGAGATCAAGAGTCACACGCTGTTCAGACTGAGCCAGCCAGGTGCCCCTCTTGTCTTTTTGATTCTAGCCATTTTAACTGGTGTGAGGTGATATTGTGATTTTGATTTGCAATTCCCTGATGATTTTCATGTGCCTGTTGGAAAAAGCTCTGTTCAGGTCCTCTGTCCATTTTTTAAGTGGATTGTTTTTTTGGTATTGAGTTGTGTAAGTTGTGTATATATTTCGGATACTAAGCCCTAATGAGACATTTTTATGTCTCTTTATTAGGGAAATTAGTTTATGATCTGAATTGCAGTTTCTTATTTCATAGTGTGCTATTGTTCTACTTTATGCGTCTTCAGTTTTGTTTTTTTTTTTTTAATTAAAATAAGCATTTACATGGTTTGAAGAACCAAACAGTTCTGTGAGCTCCTCTTCTTGGAGAAGATTCTCCAGAACCAACCATTTTAAACTTTTACAGTTGATTCTTTTGGAATTTATCTTTAAATCTCTAATGTGCTATTTGATTATTTTTTTTCCAGTTCTGGGAATTATCTGTCACATTACTGTAGATGAAATCTAGCTCTTTCAATTCCACTACCCTAACCATAACACATACACATACTCCCTCATTCTTCTTTATTTTTTTCTAAAATAGGATTGCTTTTTATTCCCTGCACAGTTTCTTGTTTTCTTGGCATTAATACATTTTGTTTAGTGTTTGATGTTCTAATTGCTAATTCAACCTCCAGTTGAGACCAGTGGCATTCTGATCCTTCAATTTTTGAATTAAACCTCTTATAGCTGTAGGCTCATATACCTGCCTATCTCCAGTGTTCTGAAGGTTTTGGTAATGTGCCTTTGTAAATATGTTTCCATGCATTGTGCTTGTCACAGAGTGGGCTTTTTCAGTTTTGAAATTCTTGTGTGGACATGGAATGAGCTGGAGTTCATTCAAACTTCAGTGTGGAAGTTTTCTTATATTTTAGCAACTGCAGGCATACCTCATTTTATCAAGCTTCACAGATACTGCGATTTTTACATATTGAAGGTTTGTGGCAACCCTGCAAATCTCAGCACCATTTTGGGGGCAGCATTTGCTCACTTTGTGTCTGTCACATATTGGTAATTCTTGCAATATTTCAAGCTTTTCCATTATTATTATTATAATAATTATTATGGTGATCTGTGATCAGTGATTGTGACTCACTGAGAGCTCAGATAATGGTTAGCAGTTTTTAGCAATGAAGTAGTTTTTTAAATGTTTATTTGAGAGAGAGCATGCGCATGCGTGCAAGTGGGGCAGGGGCAGAGAGAGGGGGACAGAGGATCCAAAGTGGGTTCTGTGCTGACAGCAGTGAGTCCAGTGTGTGGCTCGGTGAGATTTGTGACCTGAGGCAAAGTTGGATGCTCAACCAACTGAGCCACCCAGGCGCCCCAGTAATAAAGTTTTTTTTTTTTTTTTAATGTTTATTCATTTTGAGGGGAGGGGGGAGGGAAGGAGGAAGAGAGGAGGTGAGGGGCAGAGAGAGAGAGAGAGGGAGAGAGAGAATCCCAAACAGGCTCCTCACAGTCTGTGAGATATGACCTGAGCCGAAACCGAGAGTTGAACGCTTTAACCGACTGAGCCACCCAGGTGCCCCTAAAGTATTTTTTAATTTAGGTGTATACATTTTTTTTTTACACATACTGCTATTGCACACTTAATAGACTACAGTACAGTATAAACGTAATTTTTATGTGCTCTGGATACCAAAAAAATTTCACTTTCTAGCTTTATTGCGATACTTGCTTTGTTGCTGTCATCTGCAACCAAACCTGCAGTATCTCCAAGGTGTGCCTGCATTTCAATTTCCTGTGTTCTCTTACTCCATTTTTTGGCTCTTGAAACTCCTAGGCCGATCCTCTCCTGTTGTACCATCTGTCTTGTGCTCTAATTTCTGGGAATTTCTCTCAACTTTCATTTTCCCAGTTTTCTCTTCTGTGATTATGTTTTCACTTTACAGGAGCTCTTTTAGTCCTCTGTTCTATTTTTCCTTTTAATAACATCCGGTTATTCCATGGAATCAAAATCTCTTACCTTTCTGAAAGGAGTTTGGTTGCGTGCTTCCTTCCTCCTCCTCCTGTGATTAACTTTTCTTTGCCCAACCTAATCCCTTTCTAGGCTTTTCTTTTCCAAGCTGCCCTTTTCTGCTTGTGTTGGCCCCTCTTCCATTAGGAAAATTCACTGATGTTTGGCCATGGACTGTCTGCTTATATTCTAAAATGGACGTTGAATAGACGGTTGGAAGCTTTGTGCCTGTCCATGGGATTGGTTGGCTGTGGGATTGCTGTGGGGTGAATTTGATCTAGCTTTTTGAGTAACTTCCAATGTCAGTACCTTAGATCTTTTCCTGTAGAGCTAGTGAGATTCTAAAGAGTATAAATAAGCCTCTTTTATTAGAGGGTATACATTTGATTGCCAGCATTTGGGGAACTCAGTGTCTGAAAAAGGCTAGTGTATCAAACAATATGTAAACTTCTACTTAATTTTACATTTTAAGGCTAGTTTCCAGCCCTAATCTCAGCCTGGTGTTCTTCTCTTCAAAAGTTCTGTTTTACCTTCTTCAGAAATAAACTTCCATCTCTTTCTGGGGCGAGGGGATGCTACTCCTTCATTCGGCTGTGCAGACCCACAGAGGAGAATTCTGGGAAGTGTACCTGCTGCTGCAGTAGACTTTCCATCAGTCCTCTTGTTAGTCCCGGTTTCACCCCCACTGCCTGCAATACCTCCACGCTGCAGTTTAAACTAGTGTCCTTGTTTGCTCACAGTTAGCCTAGCATTTAACTTAGCATTCCACTAAGTCAGAGTCTTGGTTCTGCTGCTTCCCCGGCTTCACAGCGTGTTTGCTGTTGACTTCACTCTCGCTAACTTTATCTTCACGGATTTAAAAGTCCCTTATAGGGGCGCCTGGGTGGCTCAGTCGGTTAAGCATCCGACTTCGGCTCAGGTCATGATCTCACGGTCCGTGAGTTTGAGCCCCGTGTCGGGCTCTGTGCTGACAGCTCAGAGCCTGGAGCCCGTTTCAGATTCTGTGTCTCCCTCTCTCTCTGACCCTCCCCCGTTCATGCTGTCTCTCCCTGTCTCAAAAATAAATAAACGTTAAAAAAATTAAAAAAAAAAAAGTCCCTTATTGTTGAGAGGAATTCAGAGATGTGTTTTACCAAAATGTTATTCCCTTCTGTTTATTTAGTCAGCAGTCATTCTTCAAGGCGGACAGTGCCAGCAATGTGGAGAAGCATTGGCTTTCTTTACATAAAGTGTAAAACTAAACTTCTTAAAGAGATAACCATGCCAAATTACTGACAGCGTCCTTAAAAAAAAAAAAAAAAAAAAGTAAAATCCAAATTGGGTGAATAATGAAAATATAACAAACAAGCTTGGTTCTGCTTAATAGTAAGTTTCAGTAAGAAGCCTGCTTTTGGTTTGAATAGAAAGTTGAAATGGAAACTTGGTACCATTTGACATAGATACATTTGGAATGATATAAATGTTAGTGTTTAATACAAGGATTGCCATAAAGCAGTATACAGTTAATTGCCTTGTGCGTGACACTACTTGTAGCAATTCAGAAAGGTGGTACTTTCTTTTTTAAATATGCTTTTAAAAAATATTTATTCTTGAGAGAGGGAGAGGGAGACAGACAAGAGTATGGGGGAGGGGGGAGGGACAGAGAGACAGGGAGACACAATCTGAAACAGGCTCCAGGTTCTGAGCTGTCAACACAGAGCTGGACGCGGGGCTTGAACTCAGGAACCATGAGATCATGACCTGAGCTGAATTCAGCCGCTTAACTGACTGAGCCACCCCCGTGCCCCGATAAATACTTTTGTTTGGAGTAGTCTGTAAAATATCATAGGGGAGGACATGCTTGACTTGAGGTTTTGTTTTTTTCAAGTTGGAGAAGAGGATATATTTGCTATCATTTTGGGAGCCTTGGGCAATAAGCCGAAGTTCTCCAACTTTCATTCAGAAAACGAGAAATCTTTTTAAAATCTTTAGTTTATTTACTTACTGTATTTCACTTTACTTGTATTTATCTGATATTGCAAATGAAATACAGACTTGCTCACTGGTACTGTACTATCCCCTCTTCACTGTATTTTAGTCTCACAGTGTCCTATAATTTTATATTTGTTGTCAGCAGTTGGTAGTTTACTTACTAGTCAGACTCTAACCACACAGAATTTCAGAACAGGAAGAAATGCTTGATATTGTTTTGTACAGCTTCCCCCATCCCTAGGAAAACAGATACTTGGTAGAGCCAAGAATCAAACCCAATGTTTAGCATTTGGTTCCTTGTTTCCCACAGTTAGTTGTCTTAAGATGGTATGTTTACTGAATGTATTTGTTATTTTAGATGCAAGTTAGTATGCTTTTATTATCAGAAGATATTCTTCTAAGCACTACAGATTTCTTGGTTCTTTTGGGACCATTTCGTTTAGTCTCTTCAGATTTAGATTTGTAAAAATGTAGTTTGTTTTCTAGACTTTGTGTTGCATGAAGCTTTCCCAGATTATCTCAATGAAATATGGCCCTTGGTCATAATAATCTGTTCTAATAGATGTTTTTATAATTCATGTGAGAAAATTTCCATGGCCAAGTTTATAGATGATACTATGAAATGAACTGGTTAATAGTTAAAATGACTTAATGACTATCATGTATGAGTAAACCATTCTTTAAAAACAGAACTGGTCCAAGCAGGTAGGAGTGGCCAGAATTTTCATTCCCAGCTCCTTGCTTAAGCCAATGTCTCTATCACTTTTGGGAGACTATCCCTTATTACTACTGCCCTTTATTATTACTGACTTAAGGGAGGCAGAGAGCATTCAGTTTAAGTTCAAAGCCCTCTCTAGAACATGTGTGTGAGTCTTTCCCCCCTTAATTTGACATAAGATCATTGAGATAAGTAAGAACTTTTAAGCTACATTAAAGATAGAGGAAATCCAAAGGAAAATAAACATCTAATACAATAACCAAAAATATAATTTAATCGATGCCTTGTCTTCTGGAATGCACAGTTTCATTCAAAGATATAATTCCTGGATTGACTTAATGTGGTGGACACCATTTTGGCATTCATTACCCTAGATCCCATACCTGGATGCTGTCCTCCTTGGAAATTTTTTCTCTGACACAATGAGGCTCTTCTAGGACACTGGAGTGACAAGTTCAGGGGTTTTTTGTTTAAGGCCTTTATCTTTTCAGTGTAATACAAAGGCTTGTCTTTGTCCTTCATGAAATCTACTTCACTTATGAGGGAGAATATGGCCTATGGTAAAGGCCACATAACATTTATCACTTATTGGGAATGGAAGTGTTGCTTTGTAAAATCACTTCTCTCAAACTAATTTTTAAAAAATCTAGCATTTATTCAGTACTTGTTTTTGCAGGGAAATAAACATACTATTTGGGGGAAATAGGAGGTATACACAGAGGGGCCATTGATTATGCAGAGTAGCATGCACTAAATGGATGGGAAAGTAGCATTTACTGTTAATGAAGTTTAGTAGAGGGGCACCTGGGTGGCTCAGTCGGTTGAGCGTCCGACTTCGGCTCAGGTCACGATCTCGCGGTCCGTGAGTTCGAGCCCCGCGTCGGGCTCTGGGCTGATGGCTTGGAGCCTGGAGCCTGCTTCCGATTCTGTGTCTCCCTCTCTCTCTGCCCCTCCCCCGTTCATGCTCTGTCTCTCTCTGTCTCAAAAATAAAAAAAATAAAAAAATTTTAAAAACGTTAAAAAAAAATGAAGTTTAGTAGATACAGCACCTCAGAGAAAGGATTTCTGGAAGAGGTGAGGCCCACATCTGACATTTTTGGAAGAATGTAGCTTTGCATAGGTGGAGGATAATTAAGGGCGTGGAGAGGCACGATTTGAAAATAATTTAGTGCCCAAATTATGGTAGGTAAAATAGTCCTGCTTTTGAATTGAGGCTCTAGTTACTCTAGTAACTCTAGTCAGTTACTGCAAACGTTTAGTGCGATATGTGTTTTTTTCCTTCCCTTTTATAAGTTGTTATTTGAAAAACTGAAGGTATATTCTTTGATGACCTATTATTAAGTGTTTCCTACTGTGCTGTCAGTTTTGTTTATAAATGTGAAATATATTTGGGCTTGATTATAAACTGAGGGCAGCTTTGAAGTAAGTGTGCCCCTCTTTGGATGACGTTCTAGTCCCTAGACATGGTTAAGAGAAAAGAGAGGAAAAAGCCTCTGTCCTATGGATCCATTTGATCTAAGGAGTAGAGATGATTTTGAATGAACTAAAGAAGGGTTTAGAAAAAAAGGAACCTAAGGGGCACCTGGCTGGCTCCGTTAGAAGAACATTTGACTCTTGATCTAGAGGTCAAGAGTTTGAGCTCTGTGTTGGGTGTAGAGATTACTTAAATAGATATTAAAAAAAGAAAAAAGGAACCTGAAATTCAGTTTTGCAACTGTTTTAATTATCTGATGATGAGTAGTGTGAGTACATTTTGACTATGTGTATTTGCATGTATTTGATCTGTTTGAACGTTGTAGTAATATTTCATTGGGAGTATTTGAACAGCCCTTCAAAGTCTCTTTTCAATGAAATTTGACTTATTATATGTGAAGGTTGTCTACCCCCTTACCCTTCCTCCCTTTTAGAGTGGGTTTGTAAGCAAACTCAAAGGTATCACATTTTTTTTTTATGTGGAGGCTTATTCTATAGAAGAATGTAAACTGTAGAAACTCACCTAAATTTTAGGACCTCTAGACCTTTCCCCCAGATATGTTCTTCACACTGAAAAGCACAATTGTCAGATGGGTTTGCTACCTTCTCAGGCAAGAAGAGGTTCGCATGGTTTTGAGTTCTCAAATCCACGATTCTAAGTAGATAATGGACATTTCAGTGGGAAATAATGTTATTCTTAGGATTTCAGTGCTGCTGCTTTGTCCCTTGAAATGCTCACGTATAGACTCACACATACATACATATAGTACATATAGTGTACATATAGTACACATACATACATACCAGCTATACCAAACTGTGCTCTTGCCCTTCTTTTGGTGTTTGTGCTGGCTAATGCCTTCTCCCACTTCCATCATTTAGGTCTCACCTTTGGCTTTTTTGGGGGGGATTTTTTTAAACCCCATTTTAATTTAATTTTTAAAATTTAATTTTTTTTTAAATTTTTTACATTTATTTATTTTTGAGAGAGAGAGAGAGCGTGAGCAGGAGAGGGGCAGAGAGAGAGGGAGACACAGAATCCAAAGCAGGCTCCACGCTCCGAGCTGTCAGCACAGAGCCCAACCCGGGGCCCAGCCCACGAACCTTGAGATCCTGACCTGAGCTGGAGTTGGAGGCTTAACCGACTGAACCACCCAGGCGCCCCTATTGTTATTTTTATTGAGCGAGAAATAGAGCGCACATGCACATGCCTGTGAGAGCTGGGGAGGGGAAGTGGGGAGAGGGAAAGAGAGAATCTTAAGGTGGCTTCGTGTACAGTGAGGAGCCTGTCACTGGGTTCCACCTTGTGACTGTAAGATCATGACCTGAACCAAAATCAAGAGTTGGACGCTCAACTGACTGAGCCGCCTAGGTGCCCCACTTTGGAAAAGTTTTAAATATATAAGGCTGTCTTTGACACCTCCTGTTAGCATATCTCTGTTTATCTCCTTGTACCCTATATCACAGTGTGCCTTCTTGATCTGTGTGCTTGTCTTTATCTTCCACTAGACTGTAAGTTCCTCTAGGGAAGGGGACATCTTATTCCTAGTACCTAATACAGTGCCTGGCATGCAGTAGGTACTGAGAAGATACTTGAATGAGGGGCGCCTTTCTGGCTCAATTGGTAGAGCATGCAACTGTTGGTCTTGGGGTCATGAATTTGAGTCCCACGTTAGGGGTAGTTTACTTAAAAAAATAGGAGGGGGGAAGAAAATATTTGAATGAGTAACTATTGTACTATTATGTAATTTTAAATTAATTGAACAAAGTTAAAGTATTCTTTTGACAGATACATTAAAAGTATGTATAATTTATTGCTGTATTTTATGCACTGATTATTAATGAGAAATTGTAGGGTTATCCCAGACTTGAATGCTACATATTATATAAACACATGTGCAATCTTTTAGGTAATTTTAAAAATGTGATTACTTGGAGCACCTTGCTGACTCAGTCTGTAGAGTATGTGACTCTTGATATCTAGGTTGTGAGTTAGAACCCCACATTGGGCTTGGAGTTTCCTTTAAAAAAGTAATAAATTAAAATTAAGAAAAATTAAAATGTGATCACTTAAAGTGATTTAAGCAAATAACTTAAATAAAAAAAGACAAGTAGTCCCCAGTTTTCCAGGTCTGAGAACCCCTTTTAAAATATTATTTCTCAGATTCTTATTTCATAGTACAATTACCATACTGGGCTGCTCTGGGTTTACTAATGTATTTTTCTCAAAGAAGGCAGTGGAAAAGGACAAATGTGTTGTTTTTAGGTAATGCTTTCTGTGTAGACATTCTTGTAAAAACTCTGTGGCCCACAGAGTTGTATATATCACTGGTTTCTAAACATAGGTATGTAGAACAAGCCATTAGTATTAATTTTTTAAAACTTACAACTTCTGTTTATTACCTTTCATCTTGAAAAAGGCAAATTGCATTTAATACAGTGATTGACACTGGCTTCCCATGCTGTTAGTATGTCAAATTGGGCTGGTGAGAGATCCTAAGGAAGGGAGGAATTTTCACTTTCTCACTTGTATTTGTCGTCGTGGTATCCCATTGAAGTTTACATGTATTTATGTTGATTTCCATATGGTCAGGTTTTAATGAAGCTGTCTTCAAAAAGTGAGTAAATGACTATAAAAGATTCCTATCCAAAAATCAGATTGATTGATTATAATAAAGCACACACAGGCATACACATAAAAACTGTTAGAACTCCTAATTCCAGTATGATCTCTCATTATGCGGTAAAAACCATGCTATAATCAGATGTGAAATGTCAACTACAAAAAATTTGAGATTGTCAAAAAAGATTGTTTGAAGTGTAGATCTCTATTGTTGAAACTGTACCTTGCCTGTGTGTGCAGTGTTACTTGACATGTAGCTAAACGATAGCATGAAATCACAAGAAATTAGCAAGACATTTAAAAATTAGGCATTCTGAGTATCAAAAACCTTTATGAAGGCGCCTGTGTGGCTCAGTTGGTGAGCGTCTGACTCTTGATTTTGGCTCCAGTCATGGTCTCAGGGTCGTGGAATCAAGCCCCAAGTTGGGCTCTGCGCTGAGTGTGGAGCCTACTTGGGATTCTGTCTCTCCCTTTTCCCCTCTTCCCCACTTGTGTGCACTCGCTCACTGTCTCTAAAATAAAAAACAAACAAAAACTTTGTGATTTTTTTTTTTCAGAGATGTTTGATAAAGCCATACAACATGCAATAAGAGTACAAAATTTGGGGGCGCCTGGGTGGTTCAGTCACTTAAGCAGCCGACTTCCGCTCAGGTCATGATCTCGTGGTTCTCAAGTTTGAGCCTGACCGCTCAGAGCCTGGAGCCTGCTTCAGATTCTGTGTCACCCTCTCTACCCCTCCCCTGCTCACGGTCTGTTTCTCTGTCAAAAATTTAAAAACATAAAAAAAAATTTAACAACAACCAAAAAAAGAGTACAAAATTTCACCAAATTATAAACGTTTACAAGGCCCTTTGAGGTTTCTTGTTGAACAGTAAACGACAGAAAGCCATATCACAGGAGAAACACTTGTTTTATTTGTCTTGGTCAAAATGACTGAAATAACATGGAACATATGGCAAAAAATTAAAATGCATTCCTTTGCCATTAAATGCCTTTGAAACATGCCTGGTATACAGTGCCGATTTGAAGAAACCAGTATCAGAACAATTATATGTTGTGGAAGGTTTGCTTTGCAGTTGATTAAAATATAGATGTCGTAACATACCTTCTTCCCCTTAGTGTTTGCTGACTTGTGTTTCAGTAATGGTATGAATAGCAAAAGCAGAGAGATGCTAGGCAAATGTGTATTTTCAACAGTAAATGTTTTCTTTAATAAAGACCACCTTTTATGGAAGAAAAATTGTAGTCACATAAGGTAAAAATCGTTCACTGCATCATTCCTAGGTAAATTTCCACAGCAAAGAAATTGAACCAGGAGTTTATAAGGAGTGGTTAGTGTGTCATCAGTGTAGTTAATTTGATAGAAACAAGACCTTTAACTTTAAACGATAGTAAGTTATTGACAGTGCTTATAAATGAGAAGTAACCACGACAGACATTTTATTTCATAGAAGTTTGCCGATTATCTCATAGCAAAGTTCTTTGCTTCTGAAGAACAGTAGAACTTAAAATAGGAGTTGCTAATTCCTCAGCAGTATGCAGATATTTAAAAAAAAATTTTTTTTAATGTTTTATTTATTTTTGAGACAGGAATAGACAGCATGAACAGGGGATGGTCAGAGAGAGGGAGACACAGAATCTGAAACAGGCTCCAGGCTCTGAGCTGTCAGCACAGAGCCCGATGCAGGGCTCAAACTCACGGACCAAGAGATCATGACCTGAGCCGAAGTCGGACGTATGCAGATATTTTTAGATAAAAGAAACACATACTTTAATGTTCCCATTCAAGATAAAGGTTACTTACCAAGAAGATATTTATTTTATTTTAGTTTTTTTAAATTTTTTTAACGTTTATTTATCATTGAGAGACACAGAGCATGAGCAGGGGAGGGGCAGAGAGAGGGAGAGACACAGAATCTGAAGCAGGCTCCAGGCTCTGAGCTGTCAGCACAGAGCCCGACGTGGGGCTCGAACTCACAAACTGTGAGATCATGACCTGAGCCAAAGTCGGTCGCTCAACCGACGGAGCCACCCAGGTGCCCCAAGAAGGTATCTATTTTAAAGAAGGTAGTGTTACCAAATAAATAAGCATTTGGGGGATAAATTTAGTTTGGAAATATAATGGTTTGTTTTGTGATTTTTGTTGGAAAAAAAGGTCATGTATAGTAAATGCCAAATTTGCATACTTTTAGTACTTGGGAATTGTGGTATATGTTCTAGGAAAACTCCTACATTGGCATCAAGATCGTTCACAGCAGAGATGCCTGGGTGGCTCAGTCGGGTAAGCAGCCTGCTCTTAATGAGCTTGCAGTTTCATGAGTTCAAGCCCTGCATCAGTCTCTGTGCTGGCAGCACAGAGCCTGCTTGGGATTCTCTCTTTCCCTCTCTCTCTCTGCCCTTCCCCCCAATCATGCTGTCTCTGTCTCTCTCAAAGTAAATAAATAAACTTAAAAAAATTTAAAAAAAGATTATTCACAACAGTATTGTTTTATAGTTCTAAAAAATGAGAAGTAACTCAAATATTCATCGATAGTAGAATGGATAATAGCTCTGCATCAGTGTGGATGGATCTCAGAAATCTAGTGGTGGGCCAAACAAATGATAAAAATAGTAGAGCAACACCTACTGTATTTCACATCAATGTATAATGTCAAACATATAAAACTAAACAATTGCATGTCACATGGTTAAAATACAAGGGATACAATGGTAATACTCAGGATAATAGGAAACTTCAGTGATCTTGGTAATGTGTTATTTCTTAAATTGTATAGTGGGTACATAGGTGTTCATTTTTTTACTCTTTAGCTGTATGTGTACATTATATAAACTCATATGTATGATATTTCATGTTTAAAAAACTAAATCACTGAAGGACAACCCCAACTTTAATGTTTATTTTTGAGAGAGAGTGTGAGCGGGGGAGGGACAGAGAGAGAGGAGGACAGAGGATCCGAAGAGGGCTCTGCGCTAACAGCAGAGAGCCTGACTTGGGGCTCAAACTCACGAACTGTGAGATCACGCTCTGAGCAGAGAGTTGGACGCCCAGCTGATGGAGTCACCCAGGTGCCCCAAGGGACAATCTCAACTTTAAAATAGCAATTTGGAATTAAAAAATGACCAGTTTGCAGAAGAATGCAGTTCCTGACAAAGCCAATAGGTGTACTGGTGACCTAAGCTCTGTCAGATACTCATTTCCTGGACTTTGAATCTTGAGCAAGTGACTTTGAGAGGGAGACAGCAGGTAGGAATCATTGGAGTGAGAGCAGCAGCAGCACAGAAGCAAGGCTGTTCTTGGTGTAAATTTCAGTGTTTGGCTCCTTTGTTTGGGACAGGGCTTCTTTGATGATTTTCCAAGTCAGCCTTCCAGGCGCTGTTTGGTTCTTAATGTTCCCTGTAACTTTCTATCGAAGACACCTTCTTCCTTCCCTCCTTTCTTTATTCCTAAAAACAAATTTGGAAATAGAAATTTCCCAACTATTGTTTTAATCTTCAAAATGAGGAGTTCTTATGAATTTTGAATCTATTTGTTGAAGTGTAAAACAGTAGCACCTTAATTGCAAGAACATCAAGATGATGGAAATGACAGCACTTTTTTTCCCCCCATAATTGATAGATGGGCTTGAAAAGTGGTTTGAGGGGTGACTGGCTGGCTTAGTAGCTGGAGCCTGCAGCTCTTGATCTTGAGTCATGGGCTTGAGCCCCATATTAGGAACAGAGATTACTTAAAAAAAATTTAAAAGTAGGGGCACCTGGCTGGCTTAGTCAGAAATATGTGCAACTTGATTTCGAGGTTGTGAGTTCAAATCCCATATTGGGTATAGAGATTACTAAAAATAAATAAAAACCTTAAAATAATTTTAAAAAGTTAAATCTAAAGAAAAAAAGAAAAGTGGTTTGATAGTCAATAATTCAGTTAATTTGCATTTAGGTATGATCTAAGTTGTCTTTCTCAGCTGAAATAGCAATTAAAAACAAGAATCTAGGGGCACCTGGATGGTTCTGTCGGCTAAGCGTCTGACTCTTGATTTCGGCTCAGGTCATGATCTCATGGTTCATGAGATCAAGTCCTGAGTAGGGCTCACTCTGGCAGCTCAGAGCCTGCTTGGGATTCTCTCCCTCCCTCTCTCTCCGCTCTGTCTGCCCCTCCCCCCCCACTCACATGGGCACTCACTTTCTCTTAAACATTTAAAAACAAGAATCTAAGTAAAAATGTACTTAGAAGTAGGCTTTCAGATTGTTGTGTCACAGTTTTAAACCAGTGCATTAAAAAATAAACATTGTATTACATTGCTGTTAATACAGAATATAATTTTGTATACTTGAATGGAAAATAATTTTTATGTTTTTTGAATCTTTCAGAATTCCTTTTTTAAATATTTATATTTGTAATTTGTTAGTATAGTATTCTATAACTCATGAAAAATTGTAAAATTGTGTAATTTATAAATATTATATATGGTGGTTCATTGGGATTTTAGAAATAGAGATAAAATTTTATTGTAAAGTTAGGTTAATGGGCATAGCTGAAAAAGATATGAAAAAGATTTTCATAGCTGTAAGTTATCTAGGGACACCTGGGTGGTTCAGTCGGTTAAGCATTGACTATTGATTTCGGCTCAGATCATGATCTCACGGCTTGTGAGGTCTATCCCTGAATTGGGCTCTGTGCTGACAAGCTCAGAGACTGCTTTGGATTCTCTCTCTCTCTCTCTCTCTCTCTCTCTCTCTCTCTCTCTCCCTCCCTCCCTCCCTCCCTCTCCCTCTCCCTGTCTCCCCCCCCCACCCATAACTAAATACGTAAATAAATAAACTTAGAAAAAAAAGACAGTTGATCTGGACTGGTGTCTTTCAAAATGTGATTCTTCAGTTGCTAGCATGCTCTTTTGAATGTCCCTATCTAAGATGTCCTGAAAAAAAATCTTTGGGTGTGTGGATGAGCTATGGAATCTGCATTTTGAGCAAATAACAGCAAACATTTTATGGTTTGACTATTTTTCAAGTACTGTTCTAAGCACACTACATTAACTCATTCTTCACTGCAACCCGGTGAAGTGTAGGTACTCTTGTTATCCCATTTGACAGAGGGGAGGTAGGGGTGCAAGTGACTAATTCAGAGCAGGAATTTGAGGTAGAAGTGACTAAGAAGCTTACGGTCACACAGCTAACGAGTGTTAGGGCCAGGATTGTAGGTAGGAAACTGACAGGGCATCTCCACGCTTACTTGGAGAACCACTGCTCTAGTCCAAGTCCTTGGAAATTGGAAAAGCTTTATTCTAAAATAATAGTAAAGTCAGGAGGGAGGGCGATGCACAGTAGTACTTACCTTAGCACTACCTAGTAGTACTGTCTATGAATTTTAAGTCTTTTGTCAGTCAGCACTTAGTAAAAGTTGTCCTAATGCTACTCCATGCTTACAAAACTCGACAACAGTAAGTATGTTCTGTAGCACATCATTAAAGTTGTGTTGTTTTATTGTTTTTGCCAGAATCCCAGGTAAAGGTTTTCATTTGATACACAGTAAAGCTTTGATAAAATCAGATGTTTGTAGAATGGAGATTTTATGTTTCAATTGAATTTTGAGGTTGTCAAGATCACTGGGGGAAAACATAATACATGCCTTTGGAAGTCTTTCTGAAATACAGTCGCATACTTTAGTACCTTAATCTATTGGGAAAAAATGCCATACCAGTCTGAACTTCTATATGAACTCCAGGGTGATCTTAGTTGCATGTTTAAGAAAACTTAGCCAGGTTTTGTTTCTTTGTTTTCCTTTCTCCTGGAACAGTGATTCTCAATGTACTGCACATATAAATCACCGGAGAGGCTTCAAAAAATTACTGATATCTGGGTCCTACCCCTAGAGGTTCTGATTTAATTGGTCTGATGATTCTAATGTGCTACGATTGAGAAACTGCCGTTCTAAAATAAGGATATGTGGGGAAATTTTCTTGGTTTCTTTTTTGTTGTTCCAGTAAATTCAGATAACACTGAAAAATATACGAGATAGGAGTTAGTAGAGAATAGATAGAATAGTGAAGAATAGAATAGAATATAGATCATTGTCTCACAGACTGAAGCATATAACACTTGGCAATTTTTGTTTTCTTTCAGATTCATTATTAAATATGGGTGCATTTTTGGATAAACCCAAAACTGAGAAACATAACGCTCATGGTGCTGGGAATGGTTTACGTTATGGCCTGAGCAGCATGCAAGGATGGAGAGTGGAAATGGAAGATGCACACACAGCTGTTGTAGGTATTCCTCACGGCTTGGACGACTGGTCATTTTTTGCAGTTTATGATGGTCACGCTGGATCTCGAGTAGCAAATTACTGCTCAACACATTTATTAGAACACATCACTAACAATGAAGACTTTAGGGCAGCTGGGAAATCAGGGTCTGCTCTTGAGCCCTCAGTGGAAAATGTCAAGAGTGGCATCAGAACTGGCTTTTTGAAAATTGATGAATACATGCGTAACTTTTCCGACCTCAGAAATGGAATGGACAGAAGTGGTTCAACTGCAGTGGGGGTCCTGATTTCACCCAAGCATATCTACTTTATCAACTGTGGTGATTCACGTGCTGTTCTGTACAGGAATGGACAAGTCTGCTTTTCCACCCAGGATCACAAACCTTGCAATCCAAGGGAGAAGGAGCGAATCCAAAATGCAGGAGGCAGCGTAATGATACAGCGTGTTAATGGTTCATTAGCAGTGTCTCGTGCTTTGGGGGACTATGATTACAAGTGTGTTGATGGCAAGGGCCCAACAGAACAACTTGTTTCTCCAGAGCCCGAGGTTTATGAAATTTTAAGAGCAGAAGAGGATGAATTTATCATCTTGGCTTGTGATGGGATCTGGGATGTTATGAGTAATGAGGAGCTCTGTGAATTTGTTAAATCTAGGCTTGAGGTATCTGATGACCTGGAAAATGTGTGCAATTGGGTAGTGGACACTTGTTTACATAAGGTATGTAAGTCTTTTTGTTATAATTATAAATACCCTATTAATTTTGAAAAGGCACGGTAAGTAAAATTAACCAAACTTGAATTTTAAAAACTTTTCCCTTAGGGAAAACCTGTGTATTTTTAAATTATCTTCTTCATCAGAAATGACTTATTTATTTGTTATTATTTAATTTATTTACTTTTGGCCATCCTCGTTTATCTCAGCCTTCTAATTTGAAAATTAGGTTTAATAAGTTTGTGGCATTTGTTCTCATTTAAGTACTTTATGGCTTGTTGATGTGGCAGGGGCATCTATACAGAATTGTGCCTTTTGATTTAAATTCTCAGCACTGGCAATAAGCTGTCTTATGCCTGATTTTGAAGCAGTTTGGTGAACCACGTATATAGTATAATTCTGTATTAGATCTACAAAAGATACGCCAGAGACCTAGGCTAAGTCAAGTTTTGTGATTTATATCTGAGCCTCCTGGCAGATGAGATGAAAACTGAAGTAAAAGTACAAATTGTGTATATCTTATTGTCTAATAAAAGCAGCTCTTTCCTAGTGATAAAATCAAAAAGGAATTTACATGTGGCTCCATGTAAGTGATGTATGACATGGTGGAGAATATCTTAGCTTTTGCAGAAGATACCAGAGTTCTTTTCCTATAGATGTTTTTGTCAGCAGTGATTCAAAACCAGAGACTAACGTAAAACATAATCCTGTGAAGAATTCCTGTGGAACATGAACGTTTAGTTTTATAATGTTCTGTGAATCTTAACTTGATACAGTAATAGGGAAAGAAACTCCAGACTAACTTACTTAGCAATTCCCTTCAATGTTGTTAAAGTATTCAGTAGTTTCCAATGGGTTTTGACAGTGTCTGTATAGCAATCAGGTAAAATTGGAGTTATCTGGCCAGTGCCTAGGATATGCGTGTATTGTATGACTCTGATTGAAAAGATACTAAGGCAAAACTAATCTTTGATTATATGAAAGAAAGGTTTTGACTTATTGTCTAGATTAGAACTGTTCTGTCTCTCCACCATGTAAGTTGCTTTGGAAGGTACAAGCATAGCCAAAAAATTTCCCAGGAGGGATCTCTGAGTCTATGGAAGTACCCAGTTTTTGGTGAAGTGTCTATTTCTTTTCCATAGAACGGGAAAAGGCAACTTCAAATAGACAAAATTTAAGGGCTGCTATTTGTAGTTGGCAGCTTTTTTCTGAAAGGGTTTTTAATGGTGGTTCCTTTAGCTCTTTAGATTTTTTTTTCCTTAAGCGCACTGTATTCTTTTTTTCTTTTCTTTTCTGTTTTTTTTTTTTGTTTGTTTGTTTTTTACCTGGACAAGTTAAGCACTGAAGGTATCGATGGTTGTCAGTGATTGAATAGTCAGTGGCTCAAAAAATGCCTCCTCCTTGGACTCTAAATAGAGAGATTCTGACCTGCAGCTTTTTGAGACAAAAGCAAGCAGGTGTTTTTTGGCCTGACCAGCAGATGAAAACAGAATTTTCCCTGATTATCAAACTAGTATTTACTTGGCTATTGAAAAAAATTCCAGATAATCCAGAACATATAAACACTCAAAAATTTTGCCTCTCACCTAACTTGGCTACATTCATTGTTGTGGTATGTATCTTTCTAGTCTTTTTTTTGCCTGCCTGTGAATGTGTGTATTTTTATTAAAATGAGATCATTATACTTGTTATTCTACAATATGCTTTTTCATTCAACAATATGCTGTAGAGAGATCGCCATGTCTGTAGGTGTCAGTCTAAATCATTTGTCATGGTTGCATAGCATTTTGTTGAAAGAATGGCATGTAGTTTTGAAGGGAATAGCCAAAATCTAGTAGGTCTGTAATTTGGAGTAAAAAAGAAGTTTGTGTTGTGGATAAACTGCACTCTCCCTTCTGTAGAAAGGATGCTAGTTTTCAGGAATTTTGACTCGACCCTTCAGAATGGAGTTGAAAGGATTCTGGTAGCATATCTTCATATCTTCGCTTGATAGCTTTTATCAGTTTAAAGTGATTAAATATTCCCGTTGATGGCATTAAACATTGTGAATTCCTAGAATCTCAGAAATGATAAATTACTATAGTAATGGGGCAAAAGGTCGGAACACATGATTCATTCAGTTTTAGTGGAAGTTGACCATCATAGTTCCTTTGAATGAAGCTGCATTCAAATTGAAATCAGTTTTGAGAAGCTTAATTAACTTTTATGTTGAAAGATTACAGACTTATGAATGTTTTGAACCTTGCATGTTACTTAATGGAATTAAATATTAAACATCTTATCCATTTCTGTTTTTCTAACTCCATAATTTTGTCATTTCACTCATTTGTATTGTAAAACTAAGGGTTAGCAATATTATAAAAACATGGACGCCTGGGTGGCTCAGTCAGTTAAATGTCCAACTTTGGCTCAGGTCATGATCTCATGGTTTGTGAGTTCAAGCCCCACATGGCGCTCTCTGCTGTCAATACAGAGCCTGCTTCGGATCCTCTGCTCCTGCCATCCTCACATCAAAAATAAATAAACATTAGGGGCACCTGAGTGGCTCAGTTGGGTAAGCGTCCGACTTCTGCTCAGGTCATGGTCTCACGGTTTTGTGAGTTCGAGCCCCGCATCTGGCTCTGTGCTGGCAGCTCAGAGCCTGGAGCCCACTTCAGATTCTGTGTCTCCCTCTCTCTCTGCCCCTCATACTCTCTGTCTCTCTCAAAAATAAATACAACATAAAAAAAATAAACATTAAAAAAATTAAAATAATGTGAGTAGGGGCGCCCGGGTGGCTCAGTCAGGTAAGCCTTTGACTTCGGCTCAGGTCATGATCTCGTGGTTTGTGGGTTTGAGCCCCACATCGGGCTCTGTGCTGACAGCTCGGAGACTGGAGCCTGCTTGGGATTCTGTGTCTCTCTTTCTCTCTGCCCCTCCCTTGCTTGTACTCTGTCTCTCAAAAATAAACATTAAAAAATTTTAAAAAATATATGATTAAAATAGAATATGATTACTTTGAACTTAGTCTGAAAGATTGAATACAAAATTTTAGATTCCATGGAAAGCACTTTAGCCTTGTGCTTGGCACTTAGTGATTGCTCAGTAAGTGAGAGCTACTTCAAGAGGAGAAAGCGAGAATAGACACAGTTTTTAAGTATTGAAGTTTTCGTGATAATAGATTTAAATGATGTGTTAATATTTTCTAACACTTGTCATGCCGTAATAGTTTACAAGCACTTTTATATGTTAACTCATGAAATCTTGGGAGATTGTGATAATCATCGTAATCACAATAGCATCAGTAAATCACTGCTTTTTATGAGCAAACGCTATTCTAAGCACTTTACAGGTATTTTAACGCATTTAATTTTCACAACCATGAAAGGTAGTTAGCATTATTATTGCAAATGATAATCTTTTTTTCAGGATTGCCACTTAGCAATATGAAGCTGTAAGTGTTGGATGACTCTGGCCAGGCATTACTCTCTTGAAGATATTTAACTGTAGGAGAGAATAGTCCCTAAGAAAGCACCCTTCCCATTTTATTGCCAGTGCTGGCATCCATGGTATTTATGTTAATTTCAGGTTGCATAGAAAACATAGCGGCTGTTTGCATAGCCTTTCATAACTTATAAGTAACCCTTATTTATCCTCCTAGTAACCTTCTGAGGTGAACAAAATAAAAATCTATTTCCAATTTGCAATTAAGGAAATGGAGGTTTGACATTAAAAGATAGCTGTAAGTCCTGTTTTGGTAAGTGTTGAAGCCAAGAGTAGAATTCACGTTTCCAGACTCAAGTTTGGTGTGTTTATTGCCAATATTTCTCAGAGGGTTTCATGAAAAATTTTTCCTGAAGGATAACACTAAGTACAAGATGAATAACATTTGCAAACAAATACGAAGATGTTTTAAGTAAAGTTACTCATCTTGATGTCCTTTTAAAAAATCTCATCCCCCTTAAGCAACCATATATATTCTTCCAAATAATTCTGTTTATTATACAAACATACAGGAGTATAAAAATAGGCGGAGGGGTTGGTTTGTTTTTTACTGTTTACAGAAATGGATCATATTATGCATGTTACTTTGCCACCTGCTTCATTTTTCTTAAATTGTAAAACTCAGTGTTCCTTTAAATTGTTCTTTTATTTTTCTTTTAAAATACTATTTGAAAAAAAATACTATTTGATATTCCTAAATTCAGTTTATATGCTACTTATCAGAAGCTCATTTATTTTATTTTGCTTTTTTTTTTTTTAAGTTTTATTTTTATTTATTTTTGAGAGAGAGAGCTTGCACGGGAGGGGCAGAGAGAGAGGAAGAGAGAGAGAATCCTCAACAGGCTCCACACTGTTCGCATGGAGCCTGATGTGGGGCTGGAACTCATACACTGTAAGATCATGACCTGAGCAGAAATCAAGAGCTGGATGCTTAACCAACAGAACCACCCAAGCTTATTTATTTTAAAACATGAGATAGTACTTGATAGTTGGATAAAATTGAGGTAAGTTAATGACTTATTTTCCAAAGGCAGCATCATTCCAGATTAGTAGTCCAATACGGAAAATGCACTTGTGTATCCCCCAAAACAACTGTTCAGCTCTAAACTCAGGAGTTTTTCCATTATAGTTTTCAGAAAATATAATTCTGAATAATGCAAAGGTAGACCTGGATCGTGTTAGAATGGAGTGTGGTTGTGTATTTTGGGGCGTGGAAGGGAAGGACTGAACATAAAAGTATAGTCTGTAGTGTAGTGATTCCCAAGCTTTCTTGGTCCCATGTTGCCGGAGTGTCTTAGTAATTTTTTCACAGTGCTACTTAGCCATAGTAATATTTAACAGATACAAGTGTTTATGTAGTGAGATGCAAACTTAATGAGTATATATGTCTTAACAAAATAATACACACACATTGAAAAAATACTTTATTTCATTCTTTAAGGAACTACAGTTACATATTAATGAGATGTGTACCTGTTGGTCACTGCACAACTTCTCAAACATTATAATTATTGGGCACGGCCATCTTCATTGCCTGTATCACATTGATTTTTTTTTTTTTTTTTAATGGGACTTGCTTTTTATCACACCAACTCTTAAAACCCCGGCTTTGAAAAGATAGGATGTCATTGAGAGAAATATCACATTATCTACTGTTAAAACTGTGAATTACTTCACGATAGATTGTGGGGTGTCCACAGATGTGGAGTATCACTGTATTTCCCCTTATTTTTAATATCTCTGTGAGTACATCACAGCACCCTGGGGCTTCTTGGTGCACCATTTGAGAACCATGGGTTTAGTATTAGAACATAGGCTTTGGAGCCAGACAGCTGGGTTTTAAGTTATACCGCACCACATAGAATGAATTCAGGTGAAGTTGCAGTTTCTACATCTTATAAGATAGCGGTGAATGATAATATCTTTGTGGAGTTGTTGAGGGTAAAGCTCTTGGTAAGTGCCTGAATAGTTCTCTGGTTTATAGACCTCAATAAATTTTAATTCTGTAGATGATGGTTGTGAAACAGGGAGGTGAAGGAAATACAGGTTCAGGGAATAAGATAATGGTGGAAGGGAGTGTTCTTGAAGTAATCATAGACTCCATCTCTCATGGATAGGTGAAAATTTGGTCTATTTTTGAAGTTTGGCTGGTGTTTGAACATGTAAGTAAGATAAGCACAGTACCAGGCTGAAAAAAATGATTAAAAAAATGAGGAATATTGATGGTTTACTTATCAGATATTCATTTACTAACCTTGGCAGTGGTATTCTGTTCACAACTTACTTTCATATGCCATGTTAACACTTGATCCAGGACACTTCTTTATAACCGGGCAGCATTCAGCTTAAAAATTAACCACATCAGATTATTTTCTGTTTCCATTTAAATGCCCTTACATATGGCAGGGACACTGGCTGCTTTGACCTAGAACTATCCGTTAGTGGTCTAATTCCTTAGAGTGGTACTGCTGTGCTGTTGTCAAAAAATAAAAAGAAGAGGCACTGAAATGATCAGTTTTAAATATCTGGCTAATTGCTTCAGTTCACCAAGCTGGATTTGTTTTGTTTTTATCATGTTTCATTTCTGAACTTAATGAAAAATTTATACTGATTATGTAAGGATAGTTTATCTCTAGAAAACTGAGGAGGCATAAAGGGAAAAACATCTTTTTAAGTTGCTGTATAAAAATTACTGAAATGCACTCATACGTTGTACTTAGGGGAAAGTCATCTTTATGTAGAAATAGAAGAAGCATCCTTGAAATCACACATGCTTAGGTGTAAATGTAAATTATTTCCTTTATTTTTTGATATTTAAACTTCCTTAAACTATCTTTCAGTTAATTTTCCAATTGGTAGGATTTAATTTTTATAACATAAAAACCTAATGGAAATTGTGTGTGTGTGTGTGTGTGTGTGTGTGTGTGTGTGTGTGTGTGTCTTGAATGTCTATGGTATAAAGCTTTTCCTGACCTGAACTTACATGATAAATCCTGTAGAATGTGTTGACTCTTTTTTTGGGTGGGAGGGGGGAGCTGTTTGGAACCATGGTGTATTTATGTGTGGATATGTATATATATTCTACAGCCATTGTAGTATTTCTTATATTAAGTCATTGTGAAAGTCTTGGTGGGTTTCATTAAAGAACGAAATTAGTTTGGACCAATCCTGATTTTTTGGAAATCTTGATTTTTTTTTTTCCCCTCCCAAATACAGAGAATCTGGTTATATACTCATGATGTTTCTTCCTACTAAAGCGTGCAAGTCTGTGAAAAGTTATTTTTTTTTGAAGCCTTCTTAAGGCCTGGCCTCCATTGCCTTCACATTTTGCAAGATCTTTCTGTCTTTTTGGCTGTGTCATGTGGGTTCCAAAAAAGTGACAAGTCTGAACAAACAGTGCCTGCCTAGATTCTGGCCATACTGAATGAAAAGACTAGAATGGATGTGGCCTAGGCTTTTTTCACTTGAGTTGGCAAAGGGCACCATCAGACAAAATAGCCTACCACCTACATTGATTTAGTTTGTTTAGAATCATAAATAGAAACCATAAGGGGGGGGTGTGGGTTGAAAAGTCACTATTTCAAGAAGTTTTATTCTTTTTTTTTCTTTATTTTTTAAAAATGTTTATTTTTGGTAGAGGAAGGGAGAGAGCGTGAGCAGGGTAGGGGCAGAGAGAGAGAGGGAGACACAGAATCCAAAACAGGCTCTAGGTTCTGAACTGTCAGCACCGAGTCTGACGCAGGGCTGGAACTCGTGAACCGCAAGATTATGACCTGAGCTGAAGTCGAATGCTTAACCTACTGAGCCACCCAGGTACCGCCCCGCCCCCCTTTTTTTTAAGAGAGGAAGAGAGAGCACATGAGCTGGGGAGAGAGAGAGAGAAGCTTAAGCAGGCTCCACACTCAGCGTGGAGCCACATATGGGGCTCGATCCCACGACCCTGGGATCGTGACCTGAGCCAAAATCAAGAGTTGCATGCTTAACCGAGTGAGCCATCCAGGTGACCCAAGCACTGTTTTATCCTGTTCTAAGAAACTCAGTTAAAGTAATATATCTATAGGAAAAGTAATGAGAAAGTTTTAAATTCATTTTTCATAATCTTATGGTAATAGTCTACTTTTTAAATATAGATCATTTGTACGTGATAGTGTGATTAACAAGGCAGCAGTAAAATTTGTCCTTAAGTTAGCGGTTTTAGCTCCCCTCTGCAGACTCTGACCCTGTTTGTGATTCTGTTTAACAATATGATGGCTTTTCTTCAAAAGTTCTTATATCTGACTGTATAGTATCTCAGCCATCCAGTTACATTCCATTGTTTGCTATCCTCGGAATGGTTTATAATCTGTTTTCTTCTCTGCTTAATTGTTCAGTATAGTCTCTTGAGTATCCTAATGATCAGTAATTTTCAGCTGTGTCAAATTCAGTGGCGTTTTGCTAGCATTGCTCTAATGCAGGTTAATTAGGTGAAAATTACACACTTGTTTGGGAAGATGTGTTTTGGGCTTGAGCCACTTTGGGAATATGTAGTCTTGAGTGGGAAACAGAGTTTAGAAGATGTAATGCATATAAAGATGCATTTCCTCATTTCCTCATTTGTGGAGTGTTGGTGGGTAAGAATAGGTACACAGAATTAAAAGTCATAAAATAATTACAGATCTACCCCTATCTAGAGATCTTGTTTCTTCAGGGAATGCTTCAAATAGTTCTTTAGAATGGAAATGAATGTGTTGAATGTGTGCATTCTGCTGATTTAAATAAACTATAATTGCTTAATGTAATTAACTCTGTTTTGAATTAAATAATAGGAAGTTGCTGGACTGTAGAAATATAATTCTTTCTTTTTCTTTCTTGAATATACAGGGAAGTCGAGATAACATGAGTATTGTACTAGTTTGCTTTTCAAATGCTCCCAAGGTCTCAGATGAAGCAGTGAGAAAAGATTCAGAGCTGGATAAGCACTTGGAATCACGGGTTGAAGGTAAGTAAGAAAGGTGCTTTTGTTTTTTTTTTGGTTTTTTTTTGTTTTTTAAGAAGGAAAGGAAAAGTATTCTTCCTTGTTTATCAAGTAGTTTTTTTTTAATTGGGAAAAAATGACTAAGTATTTCTAAACAAGGCCTTAAAAAACAGGCATCTGTCTGCCTGAGATTTACTGTCACATCTTGGACCAGTGAGTGGGAATTGATTGGCAGGGAGAAGAGATAGGCCTATGATACCCCCAAGGAGAAAAATTCGAAAATACTGTTAAACCTTGCTATTTTATTGTCCCTTTCCTTTGTTATACTTTTAGTGGAGGAGTCCAGTGAAATTTGCCTCCAGGGTTATCATGAACATCAAGTGCTATAATTCCACTAATACTAATTCCCTCCTACCAAGTTAATCATAGGAATTCATTACTGTATGTTTTTATCTTCCCAATTAGAGTTAGCATTGGTGTTGTGAGAGATCATTGATTTTACAGTTGACCCTTGATCAGCATGGGAGTTGGGGGTACAAACACACCACCATCCCCACCTCTTCCCTCAACACTCCCCATAAGTTAAAAATGCACACATAAGTTTTTACTCCCCTGAAACTTTATTGACTGGAAACCTCACTGATGACATAGACAGTCTACTAACACGTATTCAAAGTAAGCTAGAGGAAAGAAAGTGTTGTTAAGAAAATCATAAGGAGAAAATACACTTACAGTAGTGTACTGTATTGGAAAACAATCTATACATGAATGGACCCATGCAGTTCAAACCTGAGTCATTCAAGGGTCAGCTGTACTTATTTTTTTAATCTTTTATTTTGCAGTAATTTTAAATTTATAGAAGAGTTGAAAAAAAATCAGGAGAGCTCCCATGTACATGTAGTACCTTTTACTTAGATTCCCCATCTTGTTTACATTATAATTCATTTGACTTCTCTCTATATATACTTTCTGTAACATACCCAGTCTTCTCTCTCTGTCTCTGTCTCTGTCTCTGTCTCTGTCTCTCTCTCTCTCTCTCATGGCAATGTCTGGAGACCTTTTTGATGTCATAACTGAGAGGGTGTCGCCAACCTCTAGTATGGAGTAGAGGCCGGGGATGTTGCTTAACATTTTGCAGTACACAGACAGCCTCTACAACAAAAATTTGTCTAGTCCAGGGCTCCTGGATGGCTCAGTTGCTTAAGCATCCAGCTTCGTCTCAGGTCATGATCTCACAGTTTGTGAGTTCAAGCCCCTTGTGGGGCATGGTGCCGACAGCTTGGAGCCTGCAGCTTGCTTCGGATTCTGTGTGTGTGTCTCTCTCTGCCCCTCCTCCACTTGTGCTTCTCTCTCTCTCTCTCTCTCTCTCTCAAAAAAAAAACATTAAAAATTTTTTTTGTCTGGTCCAATATGTCAGTAGTGCTAAGGCTGAGAAATCCTGTGCTATAGAGATGCAAGTATAAGGCAGGAGAATTACAGTCCTGCCTCCAAGAAGCTTGCAGTCTTATGACACATTAACTATCATACGCAGTGGAAGTGTGCAGCGGTGCACCTGCTCCAGGCTTGGTTCAGAGACGCATTTGAGAAAGTGACATAAGAAGTTGAAACCTGAAGAATGAGTGTGAGTGAACTATGCAAAATAGGTTGGTCGGACTGGCAGAAAGAGCATAGAAGTACATGTGAAGATCTAGAAGCAGGAGAAGGCTGCTCTGAATGGAGCCTGTGGGGATAAAGGGGTCAGGGGCAGAGTCGAATGGGAGTGGTGAAAGTTAAGGTCATGGTGAGGGCCTGGTGAGGCGTGGTAACCGCCGAGGATACTGCTTTTTTGTTAACTTCAAGTCAGTTGGCACTGTCTGATTTTTGAGGAGTTTATATCATTCTTTTTAAATTTTTTTAATGTTTATTTATTTTTGAGAGAGAAAGAGACAGGGTGTGAGTGGGGGAGGGGCAGAGAGAGAGGGAGACACAGAAACTGAAGCAGGCTCCAGGCTCTGAGCTGTGCGGAGCCTCTGAGCAGGCTCTCAGCACAGAGCCCAGTGCGGGGCTCGAACCCGTGAACCGTGAGATCATGACCCGAGCCCAAGTTGGACGCCCAACCAACCGAGCCACCCAGGAGACTCAGGGAGTTTATATCTTAATACTGGCCAAATAATCATGTACTAAATACCTGTTTTCCATAAATTTTAAGTGTAAACGGAACATGTAAATGTTTTACTTTGTTCTAAGCTTCAGCAAGTTCTGTGACTCATTTTCCTTTTTTTAAATCGTTGTGGAACATTACTACTTAGGTATCAAAAACCTTATAAAACGACATGGATGGACCTAGAAAGTATTATGGTAAATGAAATAAGACCGAGAAAGGTAAATACCTTATGATTTCATTTCTATGTGGAATCTAGAAAACAAAACAGAAAGACTCCTGGATATGAGGAACACACTGGTGGTTGCCAGAGGAAGGATAGGCGAACTAGGTGAAGGGGATTAAGAACTACAGACTTCCAGTTATCAAGTCACAGGCCTGAAAAGTACAGCATAGGGAATACAGTCAGTAATATTGCACTGGCGTCGTATGGAGACTACGCTTACCGTGGCGAGCATTTAGTAATGTATATAATTGTCAGATCACTATGTACACCTGAAACGAATATAATACGTCAGCTATTCTTTGATTAAAAATGAACAGTCTTCTAAAGTGATTTCTATTTTTTCTCCTTTTCCTTACAATCCTTATCCATCGCTTTTTTTTTTTATAATTATAGTCTTAATAACTTTTGTATTTTTATATAAAATCAGATCAGATGTATATGCTTTTCCACATAGCTGTACTAACAGGGATCATTTTTAGTGATTATAAACCATTTCACTCGGCTTATACCAAAAATTTCTCCACTATTGCTGTGTCATAGAACGTTTCCTTTGTTTCAGTTTTTGCTTTTATGTATGCACCTAACTTTTTATATTACTTTTTTTGTTCCTCGTGTGATAGTAAGATAATGTTTGCTTTTTTTACATTTGAAAATTGATACTACCAAATAATACCCCTTGTTTCACTCTGTGAATCCGGACTTACCACATTAATTTAGGAACTCTTTTTAAAAACTTGCAGAAATTATGGAGAAGTCTGGTGAGGAAGGAATGCCTGATCTTGCCCATGTCATGCGCATCTTGTCTGCAGAAAATATCCCAAATTTGCCTCCTGGGGGAGGTCTTGCTGGCAAGTAAGTAGAACAAAAAGAACTAATTTTGAGTTCATTTATAATTAGTAATTAATTTTGGGTAAGAAGTATATCAGTTATCTAAAAATGAAATGAGTTGATGGTTCTTTTACTAGAGAAGAACTTTAAAATTTCATCCAAAAGAGATTTTTTTTAAGGGAATTATTTATCATGTGCTTTGAAGGTGAAGGTCCTATTTCCTTGATAAATGAGAACAAATTTGGGGTTGTGCTGGATCAGTTTCTGAGTGAGATATAGAAACTATGTTCTTGGCAAGTGTTTAAGTGTGGCAATTAATTTTTGAGAACGGTCCAGATGAAATCTTATTTTAAATACTCAAGCTTAGTAATTGTCTGCAATTTTAATAAACCTGAAGCGTAATTTTTTTTAGGCGCAATGTTATTGAAGCTGTTTATAGTAGGCTGAATCCACATAGAGAAAGTGATGGGGTAAGTTTTATTTCGTTTCTTAAGCATTTTAAATAATTTTATAATGTAAATACTAGATATAATACTTTCACATAATGAAATCTGTAATAAAGTATTAGTACTTTCATGTTAAGGAGTCAGTTAAAGTTTAAGGGAATGTATAGAAATGGAGGTAGAGATACAGTTCTGTTCTGTAGATAGACTTGCCACTTAATGGGCACCGAGTACCTTTTTGTTGGGCTGTACTTACTTCCTCCCTGTGTGTCTGCGTTTCCTTCTCCCTCTCCGTTAAATCTTAATTTTGAGGCGAAGAATGTGCTTTGAAGTATCTCAGTTTCTCCTTCAGCAGGCTGCTACCATCACTAGAACGTAGTGATAGAGAAAATGAGCTATTCTTTTAAAGACCTGACTCTCAGTGCCCCTGTGTGCCCAGTTGAATACCTAAGGATAATTTCTTTCTAACCTTAGCGTTGCCGCTGTAGGCATGTGTGTTGAGCTGAGATAACCATTTTTGCTGTCTCTGCTGTGCTTCCTCAGAGCAGAACTCTGTCACTTTGCCTTCCTTACTGCTGTTGATGTGCTGTCAGCCGCGTCTCTGTAGTGTTTTTATCTTGGTACTAGTGCCAGAAGACAAAACAGTGCCTCCTTCTCCTCCTCCTCCTTGTCCCCCTCCTCCCTCCTCCTCCTCCTTTTTTTTTTTTTTAATTGTCCTGTATTTCAAAGTCAGTAATTCAAATAAGTATTTTCTCGTAGGGTTTTGAAGTTTTCGGACGTCTGTAAATGAATAACTTAATTTTTAACACTTATGCTTGAAAGATTTAAGGGAGCCCAAGTTAGTAATGAAACTCATTGAGAAGAAATAGACTCACCCTCCAAGTCTCCAGCTCCTGGTGACAGGTCTTGAGAGAGACGTCAGCCACTGGTATCCTCTCAATCGCACTGTATTCCTTTTTGTGCAGCAAAATCCTCTTGTTTCTTTTTTCTAAACAATAAAAGTGTCCTTGCAAAAAGGAACATTTTACAATTAATACATTGTAGTGAGTTGAATAAAAGTGACACTGTATACTGCTAATAACAGGATTTATATCTTGGTCTAGAGCAGTTGTCCTGAGTCTTTCTTTGGTGTTCGGTACCTCAGAGTGTTAAGAATTGTATCTAAAGCCATGAAAATTAATTTAAAAACGTCATGTGATACCTTTGAGAACCCTAAATCAAACAAATGAGGACAGAAGTTGGGGTGGCCGTGACTGAAAAGTTCGTCGTAAGTGGGTGGTGGAGTGAAGACAGGCTGGTCTCTTCAGCTAGATTATAGGTTCCACACAGCATCCAGTACTATGGTTAGGGGAAATAAACCCTCAAAAGGTAGTTACTGATTCATTACTAGCTGTCTAAGTGCTCCTGTTTCTTCATGTGTGTGAAAATGTAACCCCGGTGTGTAATCTTAGAAAATAATTTTGGGGTACCTGGCTGGCTCAGTCTAGATAGAGCACGCGACTCTTGATCTCAGGGTCATGAGCTCAAGCCCTACGTTGGGGGTGGAGCCTACTTAAAAAAAAAATATTTCATTATGCCTTGCCAAATTTCTTTGTCCCTCAAAAAGTTGGCTACTTTTACTCCAGATACGATTTTTAAAATGCCTCAGAACCCTAAATTAACATTGGGGTTAATGTTTTAAACTTTTTTAAAAAAATAGAAAGTACTTATACACAGCTCAATAAACAGTGAATGAATAAACAACAGAGCCATGAAACTGAAGAGAGATTCTCAGGATAAAAAACTGGCCTTGAATATGAGTATTGTATGACTGTGTATAAGTTAGGAGATGCACAAGCTTTCTAGTAACTTCAGCAGATGAAACACGGACAGTCTACCCTGAGGTGAAGTGATACAGCAGGGAGACTACAGAACATGAGGCATGGTTCCATCTCTCCTGTCATTGCAGCTTGCCGTGTCCACATAAACACACAAGTTAAAGAATACAGTGTTTCACATCATTTGGTAAAGAATAGAAAGAAGTGACAGAATAGGGAATGTGATTCATTTCCATGTGAACTGTACACTGATTGCCTGGCAAGTCAGAATTACAGATAAGAGGGGATTTGAAGAATGATGAGAATGACAAATGAAATGAGGAGGATGGTAGTTCAAGTGGACGGGAGAGGCAAGAACAAAGTATAAGCCAGTCTTTAAAGAAAGGACCTCATTTTGTCCAGAGCATAGAGCTGCTGTGGTTAAAAAAAAAAAAAAAAAAAAAAAAAAAAAAAAAAAAAAAAAAAAAAAAAAAAAAAAATTAGGATGTGGGGCGCCTGGCTGGCTCAGTTGGTTGAGTGTCTGACTTCGGCTCAGGTCACCATCTCATGGTTCATGAGTTGGAGCCCCACATCGGGCTCTTTGCTGTCAGCACACAGCCGACTTCAGATCCTCTGTCCCTCCTGCCCCTCTCCAGTCCCTCTCCTGCTTGTTCTCTCTTTCTCTCAAAAACCAATGACCATTTGGGGGGAAAAAAAAAAAAGAACTTAGGATGCCAGAAGTACTTTTGGAGAGACTGGAGTGCCTCCCCCCCCCCCCTTTTTTTTTCCTAAGTTTACTTATTTGTTTTGAGAGAGGGACGGGAGGAAGGGGTGAGAAAGAATCCCAAGCAGGCTCTGTGCTGTCAGTGCAGAGCCCAGTGCAGGCTTGATCTCAACAACCGTGAGATCACGATCTGGGCTGAAATCAAGAGTCAGACGCTTATCTGACTGAGCCACCCAGGCGCTCCTGGAGAGGCCTTTTGAACTTGATATTTTACAGAGAGGAGCCACCATCTGTTTGGAGCATAAGAATGATAGACCCAAAGGAATATCTCTGGTATTTTAATCTGTTAGAAACATGTGCAGCATTAGATTAAAGAGATGCTGGCAGTCAAGTAGCAAAATAATTGCAGAGATCAGATGATAAGCGTAAACTCATTATCAGACAGATATGCGGATTAGAGAAACTTCCCTGTTTACTATAAAAAGTAACTTTTGCAGTCCAGAGCCCTCTTTTGGGAAATACCACTTTGCCCTTTCAGAATAATCATGACCTTAGAAAAATGTTGAACCATCATCACTAGTAGCAGTAATGTAATAAAAGAACACAAAGAAGCAGAAAAAAAAAATGAAGTCATTATAGGTGTTTAAGTTTTTACTTCTTAAGCTACTGTAGCAGTGAGTGAGGCACAGACGTGCTACATAAGTGCTTCTTAACTTAGTTAGATGTGCGCCATGTGGAAGATGTTGCTGAAGTACAGTGGCAGGAGCCCAGGGTTAGTTTACAGAATGGGAAAGACAGCAGAGTGGTGGAAATACAGAAGAGGAGCCAGTTGGGACATTTTATAAAAATTGGGGTTTTTTTAAGTAACAAAAATAAAAATTATGTTCAGACATTTTAAAAAATGAGGGGGACACCTGGGTGGCTCAGTTGGTTAAATGTCCGACTTCGGCTCAGGTCATGATCTCACAGCTCGTGGGTTCGAGCCCCATGTTGGGCTCTGTGCTGACAGCTCAGAGCCTGGAACCTGCTTCGGATTCTGTGTCTCCCTCTCTCTCTGCCCCTCCCCTGCTCATGTTCTCTCTCTCTCTCTCTCTCTCAAAAATAAATAAACATTTAAAAAATTAAAAAAAAAAAAAAAGAATGCTAGTCAGAGTTAATTCGAGTTAATCCTAAGATGTCTGCTTCATATCAGAGATAGAATTATCTGGCTGTAAATGCCTATAAGTAATTTGGGGATTACTTACGGAAATAGGGATTCATTTATTTTTCTTATATGAAAAGAAAATCTTGTGGATTTTATTTCAGAAGGCCCAGTGGAATGTAAGTCAGAAATTAAAACATTTAAAACATATTCAGAAAGTTCATTATTGAGAGGAGTCTTCTGAAGTTGTCTACTAAATTTGTTTCTTAGTTCAACCTGTTGGAGTATGTTAAGACTTCTTAATGCAAGCAGTATTGACATTTTCCCACCTAGTAAAATCTTTGGAAGAGTCTAGCAGGAATTCTTAGGTGGTCTGTGAATCCCCAGAAAGTTTTTGAAAATGTGTTTATGTGTGTACATACGCAGTTGTTAACGAGAAGTATAGTATGTCTGCAGTTTTCATCAGTTCCTCAAAGGCGTCTGTGACCCCAAAAGAACAATCACCTAGAGGACCAGAAAAAGTAAAACTGCATTTTGCTCTAAACTGTTCTTACCTTAGGCAGGGCTCTGAGATCATGGCTTTTTTCTTCTTCCAAAATGCTAGGTTGGGGTGCCTGGCTGGCTCACTAGATGGAGCATGTGACTCCTGATCTTGGGGTCATGAGTTCAAGGCCCACACTGGGTATGTAGATTACTAAAAAATAAGCTATTTCATTGGTTTAGGTTCTAATCTTAAAAAAAAAAAAAAAAAAAAAAAGCTAGGTCGCATCTTATAACTAGAGGTAGAAATTCTGCGAGATCTGTGACTTCATCTGATTTATTTATGGCTATAGTCCCGGCACCTACAACAGTGCCTGGCATGTGGTGAGAACTCAGTAAATACTTGCTAAATAAGAGCCATTTCTATTTATTAATTTCTAGGTGTTTGCTTCAGACTATCCTTAAGTCATATATTTAAAAAAAATAATCTGAGGTTGCTAATTTGTATGAAAGTACATGTATAGAGTTTTATATTTTCCATGGAAAAATGTTAAGTTCTTCCCTCAAAGAATACTTAAAATGCTTTTTAATTAGTATATTACTGATCAAGTAGCCATATAGGTTGATGATTTTCCAAGGGTAAAGGGGGGACTTGTAGCTGTCCAGTTGTTGGATATGTATACAGTCATAGGTGATATCCTCAACACCCTTCTTTTAGAGGTGAGCCTGAGAGTCAGGGAGAGGAAGTAGTTAGCCTAGGTTACAAAGCTAAATAAATGATACAGCCAGAATTTCAGTCTAAGGCATGGGGATTCCCAGAACCATTGTCTTTACACCTTTCCGTGTTATCTAAGATATTTAGAGATTACATATATGTCTGTACCCCATCTCTTTACTAGCCATGAAAAATCATTCCTCATTCTTTTGTGAATCTCCTGTTTAATAGTCTTAAGATACTCTGGTTTTGAAGAGGAATATTTCATAAAGTTTTTGAAACTAAGCAGCCAAGCCCGATATCTTATCAGTTATTTTTCTTTTAAATAGTACGCATTTTTGTTTGTCCTAATCCAAAATCTTTTTTAAGGCATTTGAATTTTTGAGAAGGGAGGAAAGACCAGACAAAAGCCCAAAAGAATCTTCATATTCTGTTTTCACATTAAGTTTTATATATAGCCTTTCTGTTGATAATTTCAAATAGATCAGTTACAGTAAACATAGCTGCTTTTACATTTTTATATCACAGTTTCAGGACTGTGTGCGTACTAGTCTTTTGGTAAATTGTTTTCTTTTTTACTTCTCAGAACATATTTATGGAGAAGATCTATACTGTTTGAAAATATGCCAAACTTTAGTCTATTTTTAAGAATGGTACGACATACTGCTTCTCTAAGCTGTGTGGTCTTGATCATTTAAATGACTCTTTAAAATGATTTCAGATTCATTAAATTTTACATAATCCTTGCAGATAACAGCTAATTAGATTCTTCCTTAGTCGTCGTTAATTTTATCTCATGAACTCATAGTTGAGAATTTTTAGCTCTAAAAGTTATTTTTAGCTGAGAAGCAGAGGATAGGACTGTACCAAAAACACAGTAAATATTTATTCTTTACTTTTTTCTCCATTGTTTTAGCTAGTAGTTTGAAGAATTTCGCTTATGGCAACTGCATTAACAAATGCTGCAAATAAATACTAGCTAGTTAAAGTTTATCTTCTAAATGTGCTTAAAAATTTCCCCCTTCTGTTCACTGTCTATATTCCAGTGTCTTATTTTGGAGAAAGCAGTATTTTCATGAGAGATTTGATTCTTTTAAACTGTGTTTGTCTAGATGACAGTGAAACCTTGAAAATAAAAACAGAGGGTAAAGGTCTATATTCTCATCTCCATAATTGCCTTTAATTTAGTTTGCAGAGTACTTTTAAACCATCTCATCTAATAGAATTTTTTTGTCCTATAATTTCATTAGTCTCTCTGTATCAAGGAAATGCATTGTAGACTTGACTATGAAATAATTTGTGGCCCACTTCTACAATAATTTTAAGCAATATTTCTTTAGTGAGTGTTTATATGGGGCATTTGCTACGCAAAAATGGTTGCCATCATGTATTCAAAAGAACATGCAGGGGGACATTGGTGCTAATTATACCTGTATACAATCTGAACTGTGTCACTTAACTAGCATTCTCACTCTGATAAATAACTTCGGTCTCTCTGAGCTTATAAATTTCCTCACTTATAAAAATAAGGGTTGCAGTACCTATTAGGTAGGGTACCTATGAGGATTAAATGAGATGATATGCATAAAGTTCCAAGTACAGACATTAATTACAGAAAGGAATATGAAATTCTCTTTACCTCAGAGAGCTTACAATCTAATTGGAAAGACTTATTAACAGTTGCAAGGTGGAACTGATGGCTGTAATAGATGTGTAATCGTGATGTAATGTATATATGAGTTCAGGTAAAAAAAAAAAAAAAAGTACAGCCAAACAGTAGGTTCCTTTTCTAATATTAATGAAAATCCGTAAGAGAGTTGCAAAACAGTATTGTGAAGAGTCCAATGAAATGGCTGGGTAAGAGGTCTCATCCATCTATCTTTTATCGAGCACAGTAGGGAAATGTAATTTGTCTTGAGATAAAATGACTTTTAAATGTGGTCATTAGCTCAAGTTCTTTTCAGTTCAGTGGCTCTGTGATGGCAGCCATTGTAAATCCATCCCAATTTAACTTACAAGTTTGGTTTTAATGTTTTTTTTTTTTTTTTGAAAGCAGCTACTCCTCCCCAGCTAGCACTCCTACAGAATCCACAGAGACATAGTAGACGCTTGCTGTAGTAACAGGTGTCAGTTGGAGAGCAAGAGGTGCTGTATCTTTCAAACCCACCAAAATTGAAATGCAACTAACATAACATTTTCATCAATAAGTTCCAGTAAGAAGAGTCTGTGTCACAGGTTCTGTGTATCAGAATCGCCTGGCAGGCTTTAAAAAACTCACCCCACCCCAATGAATCTAAATATCATGTGATCGAACTTTAGGGGGGGCGCCTGGCGGGCTAGAAGCGTGCAGCTCTTGGTCTTGGGCTGTGAGTTTGAGCCCCACATTGGGTGTAGAGAGTACTTACATAAATAAAGCTTTAAAAAAAAAAAGTTTAAAAAACTCCTCCCAACCCAATGAGTGTGAATATCATTTGCTTAAAACTTCAGTATGTATATAATTTGAAAAGCTCCACAGGCAGTCCTGGTACGAAATTAGGGTTGATCATCACTTCAGAATTTGTTTCAATGCCCTAGAAGGTTTTTTTTTTTTTTTTTTAATTTAATTTAATTTATTTATAAAAAGGGAGTTGAGTTTTTTTTTTGTTTGTTTTTTTTTTTTTTTCAACGTTTATTTATTTTTGGGACAGAGAGAGACAGAGCATGAACGGGGGAGGGTCAGAGAGAGAGGGAGACACAGAATCAGAAACAGGCTCCAGGCTCTGAGCAGTCAGCACAGAGCCCGACGCGGGGCTCGAACTCACGGACCGCGAGATCGTGACCTGGCTGAAGTCGGACGCTTAACCGACTGCGCCACCCAGGCGCCCCGGGAGTTGAGTTTTTTTGGGTCAGGGGGGTGAGGTGGGGAGATTCTTATGCCCTCTATTGAAAGTTCTTTGTGATATACTATCAAGGAGAAAATTGCCTTTTGGAAAACTTGATTAAAGACCAATAAGGTTTATGATTAGCAAGCATTCACCCAGTTGTTCCTTCTTAACCTTCCCTGAATAGATTCAAATGAGAAACTTTATATAGGGAAACATGTTTATTTAGCACATAAGGAAAGGTAAGGGAGAAAAAATAAGAAAAATCTTAACAGAGCACATTTTATTATGTTTTCTCCACCCGGTAAATTTTGCAAATTAAGAAAAACAAAAGTTATTTGGGGCACCTGGCTGGCTCAGTTGGAAGAGTACACAACTCTTGATCCTTGGGTCGTGACTTCAAGCCCCCATGTTGTGTGTAGAGATCACTTAAATAAATAAAAACTTTTTAAAAAGGAAAAAAAAAATTAAAAGTTAATTTGACAGTTAACCTACCTGAGGTAGGAAATTGGAGAATTCAAAGAAAATAAAGCATCTATAACTTCACTATCCAATACCATCACTTGTATATTGCTGTATTTCCTGTCTTCCCAGGCACTTTATATATAACATCCTAAAATGAACAGATAATAGACATATACATACACATAAAAACATACACAATGCACAGTATCATCTCTTGCTTTTTGCCACAAGGGCACTTTTTTCCCCCCCAAAGCATTCAGGTGCTCTCATTTTTCTAATAAGCGCTGCTATTTATTATGTGGTTATATCAGCATATCTTTGTTTCTTTGTTGCAGAATTGTAGAGTATCAGTTTCCAGGGATAGTTAAAAGTTTATGTCAGATCTAGATCAGTAACCATTTTTTTAGAGTTTTTTTCCCCAACTTTATTTATTTATTTATTTTTTTTTTTTAATTTTTTTTTTCAACTTTTTTTTTATTTATTTTGGGGACAGAGAGAGACAGAACATGAATGGGGGAGGGGCAGAGAGAGAGGGAGACACAGAATCGGAAGCAGGCTCCAGGCTCTGAGCCATCAGCCCAGAGCCTGACGCGCGGCTCGAACTCACGGACCACGAGATCGTGACCTGGCTGAAGTCGGACGCTTAACCGACTGCGCCACCCAGGCGCCCCTTCCCAACTTTTTTTAAACGTTTATTTATTTTTGAGAGAGAGAGAGAGAGAAAGAATCCAAAACAAGCTCCAAGCTCTGAGCTGTCAGCACAGAGCCCAATGTGGGGCTCGAACTCATTAACTGTTGAGATCATGACCTGAGCCGAAGTCGGACGCTTAACCAACTGAGCCAGCCAGGCGCCCTGATTTTCCCAACAGTTTATGATAAAAACTCCCAAATATGGAGAATTGAAATTATCACAATGGACACCTACACACCTTCTACCTTGATTCAACAACTGTAAACATTTTACCATATTGGCTTTATCTGTGTGTGTGTGTGTGTGTGTGTGTGTGTGTGTGTGTATTACTTTTTTTCCCCCTTTCTTTCACGAACCTTTTAACAGTACATTGCAGACATCATCTTGGCATATTTTGGCATGAAGCTCTTAAAAATGAGGACATTTTGGGTGCCCGGCTGGCTCAGTTGATAGAGAATTCAACTCCTGATCTTGGGGTCGTGACTTAAAGCCCTACATTGGGCATAGGGCTTAGTTTTAAAAAAAGAAAAAAATGAGGACATCTTTCCAACCATAAATCTAGTATTATAGCCATAATACTATTATCATACCTAATAAGATAAAGATTATCATCTAGTGCCAATTCCGGATTTTCCCAGTTGTCCCTAGAATGCCTGTTGCAGTAGTTATTTTAAACGATGGTCTAATCAGGCTGTTACGGTATCAGTCAAGCATATTAATGGAGTCTGTAACCAAGCCCCCACTTTCTTTTTTCCCTTGCCACTGAAAAAGAAGGGCCTGAGCCAGCTTTGTATAGCATGTCCTACATTCTGGATCATATGATTGTTTTCTTGTGTCCTTTAACTCAGTCCTCTATTCCCTGTTTTCCCGTAAATTGGGAACTCGCTTTATTAGATTTGTATTAAACATGTTTGGCAAGAACACACAGGACATGGCCCTACACTCCCTAATGCATCACATCAGGAGGCACATGATGTAAGGTTCTTCCTTTTAGACTGTCAGCTTAACTGTGATCAGCATTGATGTGAGAGCGTGTTCGGCTAACGAGATTAAGCAGCTGCTATTGTAGAAACCTGTAAGTTTTCCAAAATTTAATAAAATAGGAAAGGAGTGAGTAGTTTCCTATTCATATCTTATTATCATGTTTAAAATAACTCGTTTATTTTTATCTAGAAATGTTTTAATTGAAGTATTTAAGTACAAAAAGGAAATAAAATTCTTATCCACAGAAGCATTAAAATTTCCCCAAAATCCAGTCTAAATTTATAGTTTTACATTTTGTGTCTCCTCTCCTACCTGTCATTTTGCAGAAGTGTTGAAGAAACTAATGTTCTAATGGCCTGCTTTTCTGTCCTTTCCTGTTGCTTTAAACACTAATTTCCTTTTGTACTAAACCATTATAGCCAATTACTGGTTTTTCTTTTATAAGTAAGTCAGTTTTAGGAATGCTTGTGTTGCTGTTGAATTCCAATAGCGGAGTAAATTTCAGATGGGGCTTCAAATGACAGTGTGGAATAAGATGTAAACTAGTTAATGGTAATTTGCTAAAATCGACTTGATATTTCCATTGGAAGTTTTTATTGACACAAGTAAGACTTGATACGTATCTAATGAACTGTTCTCGTGCTTAGCCTATATTACTCGTGGTAGAGAAATGAGTGCTTTGCTGTGATATGTTATGATATACATGTGATATCCTAGTTTGTCTACTGACACTGGGGTCTTGAATCTTAAAAAAAGGCCTCCGAGGAAGCAGAGGAAAGTGGATCACAGGGAAAATTGGTGGAAGCTCTCAGGCAAATGAGAATTAATCATAGGGGAAACTACCGACAACTTCTGGAGGAGATGCTGACTAGTTACAGGCTAGCTAAAGTAGAGGGAGAAGAAAGCCCGGCTGACCAAGCTGCCACAGCTCCTTCTTCGAACAGTGATGCTGGAAGCCCAGTGACAATGCAGGAAGGCCATACTGAATCAAAAAGTGATCTTGCTGAATTAGACAGCTATAATGAAGATGCAGGGACAAAGATGAGTGGTAAACCCATGTGACCTGACTCCGTGGTAATATTTTTGTGATCTTTGATTTGATGGTTTTTACTTAGGAAGTGTAATGTATGCATTTATAGAACCGTTTTGTTATTTGAACCCTTGGTCAACTAGTTTTATTACATTCATATAGCCTTGTTTTTTAAAGAAGGCCTTTGCATACACCTTTATCAGTTTAAAGTGGACTATTTCTAGAACTTTGAATTTAATAAAGTTATATGTCATTTCCTATTGTATGCCAGAAATGAGGCTACTAGTTATTCAAATCAATAGTTAAAGTCATACTAGACAGGATTAGAGATTACTGATAAGCGAGATTACATTATATTGTGGAAAAACTTGTTAATGTAGAATTATATTGCTTCACATTATTTTACATACTAGAACACTCATCGTTAGCTTTGTAATAAATTTGTGTTTTCTTTAGTAATTTCAGTTCCTCAAAGAATGGCAGATGCTGGCCTGTACTTTTTTTTTTTTTTCCCAAGGATGATGATTTGTGTGTTCTTTGACTTGTTTATATTTTACATCTCTGTAGTTTTATTTTTAGAAGTTCTGAGCTATTGCATATGTGGTTATTTTTCCTTTCTCTGTATTCTTTATTGAAACCTATTTTTTGAAAAATCTATGTATTATTGATACAGCTTTGGTTTGTACATTCTGTATAGCCTAACTACATACATCAAAATGTATGTCAACCAAGTGTTTAGAATGAAATTATAAGTGTTCAAGTCCAAATAAAGCATGTGATGTGGAATAATCTATGCATGTTGTACTTATTTTTAAATCAAAACAAAAATTTTTTTTAACAACCAGGTTTGGTATATTGGAAAAATGCCCCTTAGAAATTCATTTGTATTTATATACCATTTAGAAAACTTTTGGCTTGGCTTTTTTCAGTAACTAAAAGAAAACATTTTGAGAAGTCTTGCTTACTCAAATCCATTCTGTTTCTTATCCCCTTTTTGTGATACAAAATCTTTTGTGATACTAATCTTTGGACAGTATGGACACACATAGACATGTCGGAAAATTGCCATGATGAGCGTTTTAAAGATTGCAAGACTGTGATCTTTGCTGTAAATATTCATCAGTTCTTAACAAAGGCAAGAATCACAGGATGTTTTACATAGTGGCAGATATGAGTTTTTTGTTGTTGTTAAAAATAGGTTTTTAAGATACGGGAGTCACATGGGGAAATTTTTTTTACAGCTAAATTATTTTGTGGATGTAGAACATTAACTTTTCTCCTTCGTGTTTCTATTTGTCACGTATCTAAAATTGCTTAACGTGCGCTAAGGCGAAAATTTGGATCTTCGAACGTAGCTGATGTTTTGATCTGTTTTTCCAATGCCAGAATGTTTTTAAGTGGTTTGTGAAAGAGGAAGGCATTTGGTGGAGAGGGGAGGAAAAAACCCAACCAGTTACCTATCTGTATTAGATAGACCCATGTGTGTACACAAGGTATACACTGCACACAGCTCTCTGTAAAAGTGCCTTTTCAAACAAAGGAAGGTAATTTGTTCATCTAATTTTGTTTTCTTTTGAAATTCAATCCAACCCGGAAGTGGTGTAGGTAAATAATAATAATATTCTTCCTTTTCTCTTCCTGTAGGGTGCTGGAGATCTAGAAGACCCATGGTAGCCTTATAAACCTTCTAAAATGCTTTTGATTCTGAAAATTGGGGGAAAAAAACTTTTAATCACAATTTGCTTCAATACAAGGGAAACATATTCTTGTGGATTCCCACCGTTTTGTGATATGAGCAGAAAATCATTAGCATTTCCCACCATTTGTTCATATTTGTGTTTTCTGATAATTGCCACTTGTAGCATTGCCTGTACTGCAGTATTTTTCGCCAACCTCAGGCATACTGGTTACACCTGTATTGAACTTTGGGCCCTAGGAACCAACGGAGTGATTTCACCACAAATAACAAACTGTGCCCAAGGTGCATGGGAATATAGTTAGCTGTACTCTGAAGATACATTATGTTTTCGTTTTTGTTTTTGTTTTAGACAAGACACACAACATATAAGCATGTAAGAGTAAAGAATTGTATGGGATGCTCCTTTCTCAGTTCACCACGTTGGAAGCCTTTTGCAGCTCTGTGGCTTGAGATTTCCTTTGAGCAATTTACTATAGGATATATATTTATTATTAATTGTTATTTAATTTTTTTTTTCTAATTTTACCTGTATTACCAAACTGGGTTCTCCGATAATGTCCAAATTGTAATGTTGCCTGCTTCAAGATAAAGTGTATTTGGCAATAATATTATAAACCCTCACAAATTTTATGCATGTATCTACTACATCCTTCAACTCTCACTAGAAAATCTTTTGAAACCAAATGGGTTAATTTATGGCTATTTATAATTTGCTTTGACATCTCACTGCTGCAAATTTTTTTAAATGATGAGATTTGCCTTTATAATGTAAATTGTGATTTTTGTTTTACATGTGGGTTTCTATAGTTTTACTTTTTCAGCTTTTAAGATACAACTTTTGTGTGTAATTTGGTATAATTTTTAATTGTTTACGTTATTTTAAAAGCTCAGAATATCACATTGAAATGACTATAAATACATTTAAAATTATCTATTTTAGATCTAAGGAAATATTACAGAGATATTTTCATGGGTTCAGTAACCTTTCATTTTATAACATTGGGCACGGTACAGAGTGGCTATCACATAAGGTACTTGAAGATTATTTTAATTCTATTTTTACAATAACCTTGAATTCTTGAATTCTTTTGAGTTTTGCATGTAGTAAAATCCAATTAATGCTGAACATGAAGAGTAAAATATTTATCTAAAAGAAGCTATTGGGGTAGGAGAAGCGATGAATGTATCCATTTGTACATGGTTTACATGTTGTGGATGCTTTGTAAACATTATCCTATATGTTTAAATTGTGTTTCAGCAGGATGTAATTGCCCTTGTGTGTAGTTAAAATGAGTCGTCATCTGGTCCTGTGTGAAATGGAATTCATGATATTTTCTGTAACATTTTCCTGAAGCTGTTTCTGGAGAGCCACACCATTTGAATACAGACAGCTTTCCTGATCATTTGATTTATTGTGCACCTGATTTTTGGTCTAAAGGAATTATTGCCACAATATATTTTATTTATTCCTTAGATTTTAGCCTTGTAAGTTAAAGTGCTTTACATGATGATGTTAAAAGCTATCTGTCCCTTTACCGGGTTTGGGGGGTTGTAAAAAGATAGGGAATGAAGAATGCAAAATGGTTTATTGTTCATACTGCCCACTCTGATCCAACCCTGTACTGATAGTACCTTTCCAGTAAGATATTGTGATGTTTCATACAATGCAGTGAACATAACCAACTTGTTACCTAAATAAAGAATTGATAAAAACAGTGTGACATATTACTATTTGGTATGATTTTTAAAAGCAAAAGTCCAGTTTGAATGTTCTTTTTCAACATTTTACATAGTTGGAATATTTATTGTGAAATTTTCATGCAAAGCCATGTGGGTGATTTATAATCCCAAAGAGGAATTATCCAAACTGTATAGGACAATACTGACTAATTCCTTCCTCACTCCAAAACCATTTTTTATGCCACTTTTTCAAGTGGTCTAGTGGCCCTTGACATACAAATAATGTGTGAATGAGAAGAAAAACCTGAATTCAGTCTTCACTAATCTGAATTTTCTAGTCCAGCTGTTTTCAAATATTTTAGTCTTAGAACCCGTTTATATTCTTTTTTTTTTTTTCATTTATATTTTTGAAGATCAAAGATCCCAAAGAACTTCTGCTTTTGTGGGTTTTATTTATTGTATTAGAAATTAAAGCCAGGACATTTATATTGTGTACTATTTTTATTCATTAAAAAATGAAATCAATTGACTGTTAACATAAATAACATTGTTTCACGGCAAATAATTATTTTCCAAATTTAGAAAATTATGTGTGACAAGTAGCACTTGTTTTCGTTTTTGTAAACTCTAATGTTGGGCTGGATTTTCAGGTCTGATTGTGCATTTTGTTGCAATGTGGCACTTTGAAGTATATGAAGAAATCTGGCATCACAAAAATACGTATATGGAAAGGGTATTTTAATAGCTTCAGGTAATTTTGAATATTTTGTTTGATACACTGTCAGAACTTCAGAGCTGGTAGTTTCTTGAAGGTTGGATGCAGTGTGAAATCCGCAACTTGATCAGCTTCGTACTCTGTTACACTAAAATCCATTTGCTCTATCTTGTTGGAGTTTGAATGGATCTCCTACTTTGGCATGATTTTGTAACATCATACACTGATCTTTTGGAAAATACCGTTTCATCGAATTGTGCTTTCTTCAGAATATTGACACATTATTATGCAGTGTTTAAGATTTTCTTGTTACTATAACTGATCTCCTCAGAAAAAAATCTTGTTAAGTATTGGGAAGCTGTCAGGCTCACAGTGATGGATACAGATTTTTCAAAATTCTAATTGTCATTTGAAAGGTGAAATTTTGTCACTGGCAACAAATATTGTCAGTTGTTTTCCTTAAGCGACAGGCTTATTACTTCATTTGTTTCGGAGAAAATGTCTGCTGAATAACCATAGTCTGTCAGTCATTCTTTCAAGGCAAAATGGTGCTTCATGAAAGCGGCTAGTTCAGCACACAGCTTAAGTGACAGCCGTCACACTCAAGCATGCTACAGGAGCCGGTACCTCCCTTTTCATCACCTAAGATACTCAAAAGATGTGTACTCGAGGATAAAGGTGTAATAAAAAAAAAGTTTTCCTGCTTAATCAAGGACACCATTAAGTGAAACAGGTCCCCCCCCCCCGCCCCCACCCTTTCTCTGTGTGTGGCACGAAGAGAACAGTAGCAGCTGATTAGTTTGTTGTCTGTCTGGATACACACCAAGGGGTCTTCACTGTTACCCACTATTTCTTTTGCACGGTCCATGCAAGTGTCAACATGTTGAAAAAATAATAAGTATTAGTATTGTTAAGGACGTAGTTCTGATTTCATAGACCTCCTTGAAAGGTCCATTTTAGTCTTTTACAAAGTCTTGGGTGATTACAGATTTGTGTTAAATCGTTTTACCACACCTGAGATGTCACGTCACGTTGGCCGGATAAAGATAGGACTTTTTTTTTTTTTTAATGACCATTAAATGGAGGGGGGCTTTATGAAGTTTTTTTGTTAAGGTTTTTCACTTAGCTGAACATTCAAGCAGAGTTGAGTGAAGTTGCCATGGAAGTGTTAAAAAAAAAAAAAAAAAAAAAAAAAGCAAGCACTCGTAATTTGTCTCCTGTTTCTTGCCCAGTTATGAGGCTTGGTAATTATAATATTGACTTAAGAGACTTACTGCTTGAGCTTTTGGTTTTAAATGTGTTTAGTTAAAAGTAACTGCAACTCTGAATTCTCCTTAAGTCCTTAGGTCGGTTTTATTTTGGGGATGTGTGGGATTCAGTTGGGTTTTGATGTCTTTTCACAGTGCTTGTCAGGCTCTCTCCCAACCACATAAGTAGATCCTTGGTCTTCATAAGAAACTGTAGCAAAATTTAAAACTCAGATGAAGTTTCCATATAATGACTCAGTCTTCCTATGTGAAAACGATGGTGCTTGTCATGTCCCCTGAGGTGTTCCTCCCCCCCCCCCCCCCCCCCCAAGCTAGGCTTCAGAATGGCTTTTAATGACCAGGGAAATGGTCATCAGTTGGGGAGACAGGTTACTATAATATTAGCCCAACATTTGAGCTGGAAATTAGAGCCTCACCAATTCATATTCTAAACTAAGCTACCTGAAATACTTGATGGAGGAAGACTGTATAAATAAGTATTCTGACGTTATGAACAAAGTTAGTTTTTAGACAACAAATTGGTTAACAGAAAACTGTGTGTGTGTGTTTTCTGGATGCATGAAAGTATGCAGTCAGACCAGTGCGTCCGCGTATGTTACTGGAGTTAAACTTCAGTTATTGAAATTAACTGGAACTTGGCCATTGAATTTCTTTTACTTGCCAAATCATAGATTGCATTTTTCAATGATTTCAAATTCACATTTCCTCTTCCAAATTGCCTTTATTTGTATTTTGGAACTAATTGGATTTAACTAATAATAAGGTAAAGCATTTGATGAAGATTTTAGAGCACATTTTGCTTTGGGTGGCTAAATAGTAGTAAGGAAAAACTAGCATATTGTGGTTTGTTTCACATGTTAATACAATGCTCAAAGTGCAGAAAATCCATTGTATTTATGATACAAAAGCTAAAAGTCATTACAACTAGAATTTAAGGTACTTCAAAGCAATTTGAAGAGTTACTTGCTTTTGCAAATAAATTCTTATGGGCATTATAACAATTTGTTTTGCATTGTATTTTTGTGTTCAGTTGCTTTAAGGTTTTGTTTTTTGCTTTTTTGTTTTCCTATTCAACTTTGGGAATTTTCTGTAAGCCCTAATGAGAATGCTAAGCAAGTGTTTATTTTTGTGCATTGTGTGTTACGTTGTGGTCTAGAAGTAAACCAGCTAGCTACTAATACAGAATAAGTTGCTTTTCAGGCTGCGACTACATCCCTGCTGTTCTCACTTGCTGTTTTTCTTGACTGTGGTCTCTTCTCCCCCGCCCCTTATTTTGTTTTAGTTTCATTCTACCTGTCAAATACTTCTGTTAACTAGATACATCATTTCCTGCTCAAATGGTAGCCATGCTCCTCTAATTCAGGAGTGAAGGGTACATGATCTTGGTATTAGGAGGTTAGTAATTCTTTTATCTCTTGTATCCACAACTCTAGCAGCACAAAAAAGAACTGTAACTTTCAAGTATGGGTGGAATCGGGTGCCTGGGTGGCTCAGTGGGTTAAGTGTCTGACTTTGGTTCAGGTCTTGATCTCGCAGCTCATAGGTTCAAACCCCACGTTGGGCTCTGTGCTGACAGCTCAGAGCCTGGAGCCTGCTTCGGTTTCTGTGTCTCCCTCTCTCTCTGCCCCTCCCCCACTCACGCTCTGTCTTTCTCTCAAAAATAAATGAACGTCAAATATGGGTGGAATCAAAGTTTTGGGATTTTACCCCCTTGACTAATAACACTAGTCTATAATGGCAATAGTAATTTCTTTAGTAATTAAACTTGTACAACAAATTCATTTTTCTTCTCATAACATCTACCTCTAATGAAAATACTTGGGCATGTATTTGAGTGAAGAGGACCAGTACAATCTAAGGGCAGAGAGGAGACAGAATCCGAAGCAGGCTCCAGGCTCTGAGCTGTCAGCAGAGAGCACGATGCGGGGCTCGAGCTGGTGAACCACGGCGAGATCATGACCTGAGCCGAAGTCGGACACTTAACCAACTGAGCCACCCAGGTGCCCCAATAGTTAACATTTTTAAATGATTTATACTCAACAATAAACTAATAGTCTTAAGAATTTTCATGTAGTTCAAATTCCTTAAAATGTTAGAATGACAAGGGTGCCATTTTTCAACCTCCAGAGCAGTTCTGCTTTTTTCTGTGGTACTTGTTGGGATTCCATAGAAGATTTGATTTGAGTAAAGGTTCTTTGACTTTGAAAAGCTTAAAAGGTCACCAGGGTCAGAGTGTATATATATATGACTTGGCAAATGAAAGTAGACCTACGCTCTTTTACAAGGAAGGAAACTCAGAAGTGTGTGGGCTGAACTGTGAATGAGAATTACAGGTTTTGATTTGTAATCTACCCAAGTATTCAGATTTACATATTTAGGAGGTGGAGAAGGGGAATGGAGTTGTGCCAAAGGCCAAATATCACCCACCACGAGGGGTCAACCACCTCATTACTCCTTCCCTCCCACATCCACCCACCATGTTGGGTAAGTTTTGATTTGGGCCAGGGGTTGGGGAGTGGTATTTACGGGGAGGGAAGTGTGTTATTCCCAACCTCAGGTTTGAATTTATTTGCTCACATTATTACCTCTACATCCCCTCTTCTATAAAACAAGCTAATGGTTGAGAAATAAATTGGTATTCTTTTGTGTGACTACCCCACAGTGTAGTCCCCATTTCATCATCAAGGGATATTTAGACTATTTGTAACTCTCCACTAAAAAAACTGATGCAGTGGGCGTCCTGGCATGTGTCCCTTTGAGCACATGTACTAGTGTTTTTCTAGTATTTGCCTAGAGATAAAATTACTAGGTTATTAAGTAGTCATGTCTTCAAGTTAATAATGCAAATGCATTCTACTAAAGGTGTATACTAGTCTCCATTTCCACTAGAAATGTACAAAAATTCCTTTTTCTCTGTCCATCTCCATTTTCAGTTAATGCTGGTATTGCCAGACTTTAAATTTACCAGTTAGGTGAACATGAAATAGTATGTCTTCATTTGCATATCTGGTTACATGTGAGGCGAACATCTCTGTATGTGTGGCCGTTTGAGTTTCATCTGAAATGATTGCTCATGTCCTTTGCTCATTTTTCTTTTTGGTTTGCCATTTTCTCGTTTGTAGTTTTTTTATATAGTCTGGATACTAACCTTTGCTTATAAGTGCTACAAAACCTAGTATCTCTCTCTCAGTATGTATGTGTATGTGTATATGCATATATATATATATATATATACACACACACACAGACATATATGTGTGTGTATATATGTGTATACATATATGTGTGTATATACACACATATACATACATATACATATGTGTGCACACACGCACTTTGTGTATGGGGTCTTGTTATTTATCAGTCTTTTATGGTTTGTACTATTGTCTTTCTTGTTCAAGAAATCATTACCATCTCAAGTTCACATATTCTCTTTGCTTCCAGTAGTTGTAAAGTCTTCATCCTATCTCCCAAGCACATATATTTAGGATTTTAATCCATCTTGAGTTTACTATTTTATATAGCATGAAGTCAGGAATCTAATTTTCGGCAGGCCGCTAGCTAATTGCGTCAACACCAGGCTAGCCCTGTCTCGTACCAGTTTCCTACATACATGATGCACTTCTTATTTCTAAATTCTGTTCTGTTGTCTTTTTGCGCAACCCTGTCAGGTATCACAACGTTTTCATTACTGTGGCCTCATAAATGCTGATACCTGGCAGGTACGCATTGCCACCTTCTTACATAAACGTAGTTCCCTTTAATAAAAATACAACTAAATAATCCACACTCGGGGCGCCTGGGTGGCGCAGTCGGTTAAGCGTCCGACTTCAGCCAGGTCACGATCTCGCGGTCCGTGAGTTCGAGCCCCGCATCAGGCTCTGGGCTGATGGCTCAGAGCCTGGAGCCTGTTTCCGATTCTGTGTCTCCCTCTCTCTCTGCCCCTCCCCCGTTCATGCTCTGTCTCTCTCTGTCCCAAAAAATAAATAAACGTTGAAAAAAAAATTAAAAAAAAAAAAAATAAATAATCCACACTCTACTTCTTAGCAGCCTGCTTCCGTTTTGGCATCTAGTATTGAAGAATTTTCACCCTGCTTATGAGAGTTCCTTTGTGTGTTCCTGTTGCACATTTACATGTTAAACTAGCCCAGAGGTCATTCTGACCCCTTTCCTTCCCCTGTAAGGCTGGACCAGTAAAAGAGCCCTGCCGTGCGGTGTTGAAGCCTGAGGCAAATGGAAAATTCAGTGACCACGATTGTGTTTATTTAAAATTTGATGTTTTGTTCATCATGTTTTTCGCATCAGTTTGGTTCTTTTAAATGTCACGGGTGTATTTCTCTCAGTTCCTGAATTTTTTGGCCCCAATTTAAGTGCGTCACTTGATTCACCTTCGGCTCGGCCGATAAGTATGTGAACTTGTGGGCCGTTGAAGTGACTGTCTCTAGACCATTTTCCTCATTTAAGGCAGATGTTGCCAAGGAGGAGTAACTCAACCTCCTCACAAGTACCCTTTGGCATAAACCAGTTTCTCCTGGGGTTTTTAGTGAAATGCTGGGAAGGCTGGACAGAGAATCCTCTGCTCCTGCAGCAGCTAGTTGCTCTTGGCTTATGTTCCTTTGGCAGTGAACCCTCTTTTAATACTCTAAAAATGTGATGCTGAGAGAAATGGCAGGTTTTAAAAGGACGTCGTTTAAGTAACAGCATTAATCTCCAAAACTTATTCCAAGATGCACTATCTTAATACCTTTGAGACCGAGAAGCACCTTAGGTCAGTGGCATCTTACAGTAGCCATCTGCTAGGCATCTGTCCTGGCACAGTTGCTCTGACTTGGTAATAGCAATTCATATTTCAGACCCACGGTGGGGCTTTGCATATGGTTGGGACTACACGTTTTAACTCCAATGCTGTTTAAAATGTCTTAAAGATGATTAGATGTATGATTTAACATAGAAGCAAAGTTATTGTGTAAGCAAAACAAATGACAATGTAAGGTTTGTAAAAAGTCTGTCTTAAAAACCTATTATGGGACACCTGTCTGGCTCAGTCGGTGGAGCGTGCAGCTGTTGATCTCGGGGTCATGAGTTCAAGCCCCACGTTGGGCGTAGAGCTTACTGGGGAATAAAACCCTATGACAATAAGTATAAAGTAATCCTAAGTGTTATTAAAGCACCATTTTGTCGTTTAATTTTTTTCTTAATTATGCATTAGAAGAGTGGCACAGAAAATGACCAAATCTTGGAATTTGATATATAATTTATAGGTAAATAATATGTATAAAACATGCATGGGGATGATACACATTAATTTAGGACAGTGTTTATTTGGAAGCATTGGGAAGTGTGAGATCTTTATTTCCACCCCCAGCCCCCCAAAGACCTATCAAAATGTTAACGTTTGTTAAATCTGGGCAGTTAGATAAGGATATCATAATTCTTTTCTGCAATTTTCTGTATATTTGAATTTTTTTATAAAATTTTTAAATAAAAAATAAAATACAGAAACTAAGTGAATTTAGTCGTCCTGGATTGCCTTTTGGGGAGAGGGCACCAATTTATAATCCCAACAGGATACAAAAATGCCTGTGTCTTTTGCTTTCTCTCAACTGTTGCGCGTTGCCGAACTGGTGGGTAAGATAATGTAATTTGTGATATTTTCTTGACTTAATTCTCAATTATATTTGATTACTACTGAGATTGAACATTTTTTCCTCATTTTGGCTGATTTTTATATCTTTTAATAAAGCCTTTTTCATTTGCATATTTTCTGCTGATTTATTGATTTGTGAGATCTCTATATATTTAGGAAATCAACCATTCTCTTAAATATGCCACAAATTACTATTTTATTATCATTTGTCTTTTTAAATAAGGATATTGGAGGGGCGCCTGGGTGGCGCAGTCGGTTAAGCGTCCGACTTCAGCCAGGTCATGATCTCGCGCTCTGTGAGTTCGAGCCCCGCGTCAGGCTCTGGGCTGATGGCTCAGAGCCTGGAGCCTGCTTCCGATTCTGTGTCTCCCTCTCTCTCTGCCCCTCCCCCGTTCATGCTCTGTCTCTCTCTGTCCCAAAAAATAAATGTTGAAAAAAAAATTTTTTTAAAATAAATAAATAAGGATATTGGAGGGATGGAACTAAGAACAAAGCACATCTATCAATACGGAAAAAACCTAATTCCTCAAAAACTACTAAGTCAATACCATGGGAGTTTTTTTCCCCAAAAATCTTACATCGTGATGCTTTATTTCTGTGCTTTTTGTTACACAGTAAATTTTCGTTTCTATGCCGGTTCTTCCCACAGGCAGAATGAAGTCTTTCTGCAATGGTTGGAGAGGCACTAGAGAGCTAAGATGCTCTGATCTGAATAGTATTGGATAGCTATCTTTGGTCAAAAATATTAAAGATTATCCTTTTATCTGCCATATGCCATTTGAAGTAAAATATAATGGGGTTTATTTTTTGTTGTACTTTAAAAAAAAATTGAAGTAAAATGTACAGACAGTAAACTGCAAAGATCTTAGGTGTTTCATTTGATGAGTTTTGAGAAGCATCCCTTGGTTATTTATATTCAAAAGTTTTAGAATTTGGGGCGCCTGTCTGGCTCAGTCAGAAGAGCACGCAACTCTTGGTCTTGGGGTCTTGAGTTCGAGCCCCACGTTGGATTAGAGATTACTTAAATAAATAAAGTTCAAAAGTTTTAGAATGTTATCATTTTCTTTAACAGTTTGAACCTTCAGTTGTATACATAGACAATCTTTTCACATTCTGAGTAAGTATTTACATATATTTTCTTTTATGATTTTGCTCTTTTTATTATAAATACATAATGCTAGTTGAACGAACTTTGGGGTAATACTACATGGCGAAAACCTATTGTGGTATTTTCCATTTTCCCCTCACACCAGCTAATACATAAGCCAGTCTTTTCTCATTTATTTGAAAATGCCCTTATACTATATATTCTTGTATAAGCTTGTATTTTTATGGGCATCCCATTTCAGTGTTTTGTATTATGTATCAATATGTCATCTTAAGTGCCATAGTTTATTATACATTTTATCATCTGGTAGGGAAGGTGCTTCCTTATTACCCTGCTTTAACAAAAATTGAATGTATGTTTCTCCATTTGAGCTTTTGAATAATTTGGCCAAGTTTTCTCTACCAAATAAAAATCCCATGAATATTGAGTTGTCATATGCTTAGATTAATGGGTGGGGGAGGGTCATTGATATCTTTAGCAGAGAAGAGCTCCATTCCGGGAAAATGCTACATCTTTCTATGTATATGAGAGTTTTTATGCCTCCCCCCACCCCCACTGAAGTCTTACAGTTTTATTCATATTTTTTACCCATTTCTTAAGTAAGTTCCATGTAATTTTATGTTTCTTACTGCTGTTATGAATGAGACATTCCCCCTTCATATATTTTTAATTCGTACCTTCTTTGTAGACAATGTACTTAACCATTTAACAACAAAATCATTTCAGTTTCTATCATTTCCACCAGATGGCAGTCTCGGGCATGTCCATCTGTAAACCCAACAAGGCTCTGGTGACAAGAAAGGCAGTGGCTGGCAGACCTTCCAAGCCCCTAAAAGTACAAGGACATGAAGGTTTTTTTTTTTTTTTTTTAGCCCGAAAGAAAAATGAACTCAACATTGTGTAATTGCATTATTTATACTTCTATTAACCTGTAATCTTACAGCCCATTAATGGAGGCAAAGAAAACCTGTCATTGCACCCTTCTAAATCTCTGTCCGTGTGATAAACACCTGTGGCTTTGGGGCAGGATTTTGGTTTTATTCCAAGGATTCTCATGGCTAGAGGCAGTCTTGAATCTGTCATTATTGTTTCCCTTCTCCTAAAAGTGCCATTTAAATGAGAAGTTCCTGGGTCTCTTAATGTTCATGTAAGAACATCTTTCTTTGATTCTGGTATTTGTGATGCCCCAGACCTCTTCTGAAATGAGGTTCAGTGTTTATAGTTAATATAAAGGGAAGTAAGTTTTTAACTGGCTTGCTTTACATGAATACAAAACTTAACCCCCTTAGATTAGATACTTTATAAACTAATTAGATGATGTGAAAGATGTGTTTAAAAATATACGAGGTAGTGGATATCTTGGTCACACAAGAAACCAGCTCAGGCATTTTCTTGTAAATACTTTTTCCAGTGGCCAAAAATTTTTACTTTTGGAAAACACATCACCTAAGTAAGCTCCCCTCTGGTGCCTTTTATTACAGTTCCATTTAACTTTTAGATAATCAGAGAGTGGTAAATGACTGTAACTGCACAGTAACTATGTACATTCCCTTTCTGAGAGATTGTATTTCCACCCTGAGATGAAAGGTGCAAGAAAGTTTGGTAAGAAAAAAGGAACCCCAGTTTGTTCCTTGAGCACAAAGGCTGCCACGTTTAATTCTTGCTTTTCCAAAGAACTGGTCTAAATATTCTAAGAAGTAATATGGCAAAAATTTGGAAAGACAGTAGATGATTTCTTTTAGGGAAAGCCATGGAAAAGTTCCTTTCATGTTTTGATCTCTGGGTAATCTCATGATGTAGTATGTAGAAAAACAGATTTCATTAGTGCATTGCATGGGTTTATTCAAGTTTTGCATAATCTCTGAGAAGAATGGTGAAAGCGGTTTATGGCAATCTCAGCTATGTAGTAGTTATTTCTAGAGCACGTTTGTAGTGTACTAAGATATACCTTTAAGACAAAATTGGAATTGATTAGAATTAGGTTCATACCATACCACACATTTCCAGGTAGCTGGAGGTAACCTCAATTATATAAATAAAACCATAAGTTAAATGTACCTGGAAGATTGGCTGTGTAAAAGGAATTCCTTTCTAATGACCCATGTTTGTATTGTATGTATGGTTTTTTTAGGGCTTTTTTGCTTTTTCAGGGTGGCCCATGCATGAAGATAGCAGGTAAGACAGAGTAGCCCCTATTACAGTATAAATGTGTACTAACCTATACTAGTGAAATTTCTTTCACCAAGAAAAGTTTATACAATGCTGATTGCTTTAACACTAGCAGAGGGGGGAGTGGACAAAATAAATTACATTTTCTAGACTGATTTCCCATCAAAAAGCAACACACACATTTCACTTGTATCTCAGTAAAACAAGGGGGGAAACACACACACACACACACACACACACACACACACACACACTTGTCCATTTGAGATAAAAAGTGGCCAAGAAAGCAAATTCTGAATGATTTGTAGTTTTATAGTCTCAAAAGTTATAACATAGTAGTTCTGAAGGATTGTCATTTGTGTGTTCTTGAAAAACAGAGTAACAGATTTTGTACCTGGTCAGATCTTTAAGTGTACATTTATAGGATCTCAAAGTTGGAAAAACCATTTAGCAGTCTCTGGCCTGACCACCCTCCAGGACCAGAATCTATTTTGTCTTGGGCTCTAGTGGGCTCACTGGTCCTTTGTTTCTTCCCTTCATTTGTCTTATTAGCTCTTGAGACCAAACATTTAACAGCAGCTACTGTGATGACTCCTAGCATCTACTCTGTTCTGTCCCCGGGTCACTCATCAGATGGCACGGCTTCAATTGTCTTTACCGTCTAAGACCCTTTCCTGCAACTACTCTGGTTTTCTACGTCTTTCTGAAAGTACCCAACCCAGAGCTGAACATTCATAAGTAGCAGAGCTCTCCTGCCCTTTGTGCTAGTTAATACTCTTCATCCGTGTAGCACCCAGAGGTTGGACTAGCTTTGCTGACACCCACACAGTCCTGTGTGAGTCTTCAGAAGTTAACGATTTTTACTGCTGTTAAGCGTTTTTTCCCCTATCCCGCACTTGTACGGTTGGTGTTTTGTTTAATCTGGGTTCATTCTTAGTAAGTTTTCTTGTGTTAGATTCATGAACCTTTTGAGAATTTTTTGGGTTCGTGTAAGATCTATTAGCTATCTTTTCCTTTCCTATCACTCCTAAGTTTCATATGTAAACCTTGTATATTGAATGAAACAAGTCTGAGGCTAACGGCCTCTCACAGGCCTTAGAAACTTTTCGGTAGGATCTAAGTTAAACAATGTATTAACCAACCTGTTAGGTAAGGATGTCACGATTTACTGATCAGCCCATATCTCTCCCAGGTTATAAAGGATATTGTGGGATCTTACGTTCCTTGTGGACGTCCTGCATTTCCCAAAACGTTAGTCAAGTAACTGCCCCCAACAGTTCGTGAGGTCACACCTGTCGATTCATAGTGAATGATGTTCTTTTTCCTGAAGGATTAGAAAACACTAGAAGGATCTAGTCTGGGACCTTTCCTGGGATCGGTATCAAGTTGCCATCATTTTTCACCTTTCCCCCCCCCAGATTGGAATGACCTTTACCCTTTCTGGTATTGTGACTGCTACCCTACTCCACACTTCTCTGTAACTTAAACAATGGGCCACCCAGAAATATTCTTAGGTTTTCAGTATCATTTTCTTGTTTTCCATCAGCATAAAATAGGAAATAAAGTTCTTGTTGGCCCTATCTTTTGTGTATAACTCTGCTAATTCAAGTTTTTACTTTGACTCCTTTCCTGTACATACATGCAAATTTCTGGTGTTGTTTTTGCTTATGGTGTTTTTTTAACATCATTTATGCATTTTTTGAAATTCTGAACGTGTTAATATTTCTTTGTGAACACCGGTGGTTTCTTGTTTTTGTTTATTTTGTTGTTACCGCACTCTTTTTAGGTACATGTCCATTTTCATCCTGTATGTATGTCTTACAAAAATATTTTAAAAAATAACTCTGATGCTAAAATGGTGTATCAACAGCCCTGGCTGGAGTCTCGCATTTGCTCTGGGAAAGGAGATCAGTGCAGCTTCTCTCTTTACATTCTTCCATACCTGTATAATATCCTCTTTCCCTTAAAAATAAAAAGGGGGAAAGGTGGCTCTGGAGACGTATGCCAGAGGCATTGAGCTGAATGCAGGAAGGGCCCCTCTGTGACCGCACTCTGTAGCAGGGGGCCTTTTCTTTCTTGTTTTCTTGACTTCCTCAATTACCAGGGCTGCAAAAATAGCAAGTGAGAAAGAAATGATGGAAAGGACGAGAATGGCCCACATATAGACAGCTTTGTAAATATAGAGAGTATTTTGTGCACATTAATGTATTTATGCTATACTTCAATAAAACTTTATTTAAAAAATAAAAAGGAACCATGGCTGATGCAGTAAACATCACATATATTTATATTCATATGAAATGTTTGTTAACGGAACACATGAAAGTAGTTGAATAGATGTGGCGATATGCTTTGGATAGTATGAACTAAAATACAGATTATGTTTTATGAAAAAATTCACTTTCAGGGTAGTGGGGAGACAGGGGAGCCTTAAAAAGATAAGCAGCATTTTAGTTAGGGTAAGGTAAGCTGCTGTAACAAACAGAACCAAATCCATAATGGTCCAAATCCTAGAAGCTTATTTCTTACACTTATAGACCAGGATGGGTGTTCCGGGTAAGTGTGTTTCTCCCATGTGGTGATTCAAGTCCGAGACCTTTTCCATCTCATGGCTACATCGTCATCCAGGGCCTGGTTGTCAACCGTACCAATCAGCGGAAGGGGAAAGTGAACAAGGAAAAGATTCCCCTACCTTCTTAGAAGTCCCACTAAATTTAAGGAATTGAAATCCTAGAAGACGTATTTTCTGACCACAGTGGAATTAACCTACAAAAGAACGACACACTTCTAAATAAACCATGTACCAAAAATAAGTTACAGGAAAAACTAGAAAATATCTCAAACAGAATGAAAATGAAAATCACAACATACCAAAAATTTGGGGCTGCAGCTGATGCAATACGTAGGGGGAAATTTATAGGTTTAAACCCTTCTATTAGAAAGAATATAAGGTCTCTAAATTTCCAACTTAACTAGAAGCACAAGAAAGGAAGGAAACAAGGATAAGAACAGAAATCAATGAAATACGGCACAAAAAATAGAAAAATCACAAGTTGGCTCTTGAAAATATCAATAAAATTGATAAAACTTCTAACCAGACTGGTCAGAAGGAAATAAAAAGAAGAAATTGTCAGTATGAGAAATGGAAAGGAGAACATCTCACCACAGATCCTACAGACATGTATAAAAAGGAATATTATGAAAATGTTGATGCCCATGAAGTTGACAGAGGAAGCGTTTGAAAACCAATGTAACTCAATACTGGGAGGGAGTAAAAAAAAGTAACAACAGCAACAACCACCATATCTCATTATATTTAGAAAAAGCATTACAAAATCCAGCACCTATTTGTGATAGGAATTCTCAGCAAAGTACAGATAAAAGGGAACTTGCTCAACCTGACAAAGGGTAACTATGTGACACCTAACCGTAATCTCTTTGATGGTAAAAGACTGATACTTTCCCTGGAAAACCCCAAACAAGGCAAGAATGTCTCTTCTCACCTTTTGTACTCCTAGCCACTGGAATGTTCACCAGTGCAACAAGACCAAGAAGGAAATTAAAAACACACAAAATGGAAAGAAAGACCCATAAAACTGTCTATTTGAAGATGACACAATTGTGTAAGTAGAAAATGATAAGGGATCTGTAAATAATACAACTAATAAATAAGCTTAGCAAAGTCACAGGGTACAAGGTCAATGTACCAGAACATTTCTATTTTCATGTACAGGGAACAAACAATTGGAAATGGAAACGAAAAAAAATATTTACAGTAATATCAAAAAATGAGGGGCACCTGGCTGGCTGAGTGGGTGAAGCATGTGACTCTTGATCTCGGGGTTGCAAGTTCAAGCCCTGCATTGGGTGTAAAGCTTACTTAAACACAAACCAAAAAACTGCTCTTCAAGAAAACTGTTAAGAAAATGAAAAAGCAAGCCTTAGGCAAAATGTAACTGATAAAGGACTCATGTGTATAATGGACAGATTTTTTAGATGGGTAAAATATTGAAAAATTGAACAAGCATTGCACCAAGGAAGATATAACAAATGGCGATGCAACAAATTCCTTAGTCATTAAAGAAATGAACATTGTAATACCAGTGTTGCTCAGTAGAGGTAAGTTACAAAGACTGGTGTTGCCGATTTTCAGTGACAATGTGGAGCAAATGGAAGGCTCCTACATTGCCTATGGGAGGTAAAAAGATCCCACCACTTTAGAAAACAGTTTGGCACATTATTGTAATTACTATAGCTTTATAGTAATTCTTGCAATCAGGTAGTATGAATCTTCCAACTTAATCCTCCTTTATCAAAGTTGTCCTGATGATTCTAGTTCAAACATTCTAAAAAACCACCTCCCTTATATCCTTAAATATTATATAACTTTAGGACCCAGCAATTCCATCCCTCAGCATTTACCCAAGAGAAGTGAAAACATGTTCACATGAAAATCTGCACAGGAATGTTTATAAAGAAGTTCATTTATAATAGCCCAAAATACCCCCAAGTTCCATCAGCTGGTGTAAAGGATAAACCACATACATACAATGAATGCTATTCAAAGTTTGTTCCAAAAAGGAACAAACTACCAATTCATGCAACAACATGGGTGAATCTTAAAGGCATTATGTTGAATGAAAGAAAACCCAAAGACTATATATGGTATGATTCCATTTTTCTAAAATTCAAGAAAAGGCAGAATTATAGTGCCAACAGATCAGTTGCTGCCAGGGGCTGGGGATTGACTGCAGAGGGGTGTGGGGAGCTTTTCAGAGCGATGGACCAGCTCTATCTTATGATTGTGGCAGTGGTTACATAACTAACCCTGTGTCGAATCTCATCAAATTCTACATCTACAAGTGGTAAGTCTGTGTTCTGTACATGAATCTGATTAAAGGAAAAATGCGTTAATGTAGATTTGGGTTTGTGGGCATTCACGGTAAGATTTTTTCAAATCTGGGGCACCTGGGTGGCTCAGTCAGTTAAGCGTCCAACTTCAGCTCAGATCATGATCTCACAGTTTGTGAGTTTGAGCTGATAGCTGTGCTGAGAGCTTGGTGCCTGGAGGCTGATTGGGATTCTGTGTCTCCCTCTCTCTCTGCCCCTCCCCTGCTCATGCTCTGTCTCTATCTCAAAAATAAGTAAATATTTAAAAATTAAAAAAATGTTTTTTTCCAAATCTGTTTTATGTTTCATAATTTTCATTTTAACATATTTCAAAAGAAGTGAACTTGAGATGAAATTCGCTAGAGAAGAATACTCCAAATTTTATGGCCTGAGTTATTTTTCACAGGGGCCCCTCTATGTGACCTGCTTAGGGTAAGTAGCACCAGGGATTTACCATCTAGGTATTGATTTAGTAGTTATATGTGTATATGAATGTATTCATCTGGTTAATTCCTTAATGGTTTTCTTAAGCAGCATCTGGGATGATGATAGGGTTGGAGTGTGGAGGAAGCTTTGCTAAGTAATCCATTTATATGGGCCGAATTATGTGATATTGATAAATATAAATTGACGAAGTCCACTTTATTATATAATCCCATCTGCCTCCCCCAACAATCAGGAAGACGTATCAATAGAGCATAACTTTAAAATGTTGTAGGGGCGTCTGGCTGGCTCAGTTGGCGGAACATGTCGCTCTTGACTTCTGGGTTGTGAGTTCGAGCCCCACATTGGACATAGAGTTTACATTAAAAAATAAATATAAAATAAAATGTTGTAAAATTAAAATTGTATTGAAATCCAGCTATAGAAGATGCCCATGGTTGATTTTTCTCTTTTCAAGAGCCATGGTTTTGAAACCTTTGAGAGCACTCCCTTTGGCATGGCATCCTCACTAATGCAACATTGCCAAAAACAAACCCCCGTTCTTTTACTACTTATAAAAAGTAGAGTGCCTCCATTGTGATTATGACTCTCATTTTGACATCTCCTCATGCTTAGGAATGTGGAGGTCTACCTTTTAAGCAAAGACTATTGCCTTGCTGGTACAAAGGCATATAGGCTTAGGCTGGCATCCTTTGAAGCTTTTGGAGTGATAACTTTTTTTTTAGGGATCCCTTAGCATATTTAGTTATTTGTCTTTATTCTACATATCAAGGGTTGACAAACTTTGTAAAGGGCCAGAGAGTATTTTAGGCCTTGAGGACCATGTGGTCTCTGCCTCTCAGCTCTTCTGTCGTGGCAGGCAGCCACAGATAACACACAAATGAACAAAAGCAGCTGTGTTTTATTTTTAAAAAAAATTTTTTTAACGTTTTATTTATTTTTGAGACAGAGAGAGACAGAGCATGAACGGGGGAGGGGCAGAGAGAGGGGGAGACACAGAATGGAAGCAGGCTCCAGGCTCTGAGCCATCAGCCCAGAGCCCGACGCGGGGCTCGAACTCACGGACCTCGAGATCGTGACCTGAGCCGAAGTCGGATGCTCAACCGACTGAGCCACCCCGGTGCCCCAAGCAGCTGTGTTTTAATAAAATTTTATTTACAAAACACGTATTGGGCTGGATTTGACCTGGGACAAAGTTTGCTGGCCCTGGCTGTAGATTATAAATCCCCCCTAAAACAAATCTGCTACTTGTTATGACAAAGTGTTTGTAGTCAAATAACCCAGGTACTTCTATGAAGAAAACTAATGCTGAACGTTAACAGTGGGGTTAAGGAAATGCTACCAGAAAATATGGTAGTTTGGCATATTGCATAATTAAAGCTGGAGGAATTTGAGAAATGGCATGTTCAGGAAGAACTTTCTGACCTTCCTCTGAAGCAGGTCATAAAACCCTCTTCTGACGGGCCGCCTGGCTGGTTCAGTCAGTAGAGCACGCAACTCTTGATCTTAGGGTTGTGAGTTCAAGCCCCATGTTGGGAGTAGACATTACTTAAAAAATAAAGTAAAACTCTCTTGTGAGAGATGCCCCCCCAATACTCAGAGGAAAGGAACATCCTTATCTTGCAAGGCAAAGACACAGAGAAGAATCTGAATAAATTTTAGCTTTGCTAGATTTTCTGCCGCTTACTATATGCTTCCCTTAAATGCTTTGTCCTATCATGCCTTTCCACGACCTTCCACTCTTCATCAGACCGAGCATAAAAACATTGAGATTATCTTTCCTCCCTTACAGTAATGAAGTGTTCATCAGGGAGGCTTCAGATCAGGATATGCATATTCTTGGACGCTATGGTTAACTGGTATACAAAAGTCTCTCGAAAATATGAACATATTTGTTCAAGATGGTTTACAAAATATTTCAAGTACTTGATTACAACTTTGCTTGGTAAAGTGTACTTTAGTAGGTGTTACTTTTACTTTGTTTACCCTCCTATAAAATTGTATTTTTTTATATTTTTCAAGTCATGACAGATGACCATTATTCTTGTTAAAACACTCCCAACAAACCAGATTCACTCCTGTTGACGGTTTAGTCCCAACATTTCATTCTTGGTTGTGAGCAGTACACGAGGACATGACCAACATCTGTGACTGATCCTTATACAATTTGTGGTGCTCCCTGTAATCAGATCATTTCTCCTGATTTAAAGCAGAGTAACTAGATAAGGACTTCCAGATGATTCATGATGTTCAAGTAGAGCTGCCATCATTCAATAGAATTTGGAAGAGCTAAGAGTTCTTGCCCTTAGGGTCTTATTCAAATTAAACAAATATATTTTAGTAAGTGGAAATAGACAAAAGAAAAACAAAGAAGAGATGATGGTAGATATTATTATACTCTATTGCTTCTAGGCTCTTCCTGTGCAGTGTTTGCTATCAAAAAGAACTAATTTGGGGGTGCCTGGCTGGCTCAGTTGGTGGAGCATGTGACTCTTGATCTCGAGGTCGTGAGTTTAAGCCCCATGTCGGGTGTAGAGCTTACTTTAAAAAAAGTAGGGACACCTGGGTAGCTCACTCGGTTGGTTAGGTGTCCAAGTTCTGCTCGGGTCATGATCTCAGGGTTCATGAGTTCAAGTCCCACGTCGGGCTCTGTGCACAGCTCTCTGCTGTCAGCATGGATCCCCCTTCAAGTCCTCTGGCCCCCTCTCTCTCTGCCCCTCCCCCCACTCTCTCTCTCTCTCTCTCTCAAAAATAAAACATAAAAAAAATCCTAATATTTATTTCTTATTTAGTGAGAGAAATTTCTAGCTGCCTCTTGGGATAACTGAGAATAGAGTAATTACCCCTGAGCAGATCATTCTTGTTTTGTGAAGAATAATTTGAGATGTTCCCTTTAGTTCTATAAATGTAGTGAGTAGACTGCATTGTTTTGATACTTAATGCTTAATAGTAATTGTTATAATGTTAACAGTAAGTTTTATCAAGGACATTGGACTCACTATGTGCTCTTTGTTGGGGAGGAAGCTAACCAATCTTTACAAGAGGAGCCTCATGACCCTGGTAGGTAGTTTGTATATGCTATTTAATTTAATTTTTAAATATTGTACTTAATTTTTATTTAAATTTAACTAAATGAATTTAAAATGTTACATGTATTTTGTTTAATCCTCATACACCCCTGTGGAATAAGTATAACAGATAAAAAAGCTGGGATCCATCCAAAGAGGTTGAACCATTGACCCAAGACTACGGAACTTATAAGTTGCTGATCTGAGATTCAAACCCACATCTCTTTGGTCCAAGACTTTGGCATCTCACCAGGCTGAGTGGAGGTGAATTATCGTAAGATTGTAACCCCCCCCCCCCACCAGCAAGAACAGTGGAGAGCACTGGCTATGCCACTAAAACAGGTGGCAATGAGCAAGTCACATGGTTGTTGGGCATCTTAGTTTCCTCTCCTGCAAACAGAAGGGATTACATAATCAATGGTTCTGTCAAACTAGAACTTGAGTCAAAGTTTGCACTTGTCTCTCACAAAATTAGAAAAACAAGAATGGTATAGTTTTTCCCTTGAAAGCTACAATTTAGCCTACTTAAAGAATTATCCTTTGATCTAAGATTTATGTTCTTCCTACATGTTTTGGCATCACAATGTCCTTCATACAATAAGATATTGGGAGTAAACTATCTTAAAAAAATTTTCTTAACGTTTATTTATTTTTGAGAGACTGGGAGAGACAGAGTCTCTCTACAGAGTCTCTGCAGTGGAGGGGCAGAGAGAGAAGGAGACACAGACTCCCAAGCAGGCTTCAGGCTCTGAGCTGTCAGCACAGAGCCCAATGTGGGGCTCGAACCCATGAACTATGAGATCATGACCTAAGCCAAAGTTGGACGTTTAACTAACTGAGCCACCCAGGCACCCCAGGAGTAGACTATTTTTTAATCTCCTTATTGAACAAAGTGAAGTGTTGGTACTGTTTTTTTTTTTTTTTTGGTTTCCCCCCATTTTTTGGATTTTTTTTTTTTTTTTTTTTTTTTTTTTGCCTAGAAAGTCCCAAAGTTTGGGGATCATTGTTCTAATTATACACAGACTGTCAAGTCAAATATTCATTGTTAGGGCTACAGAGTATTTTTTTCCTTGAAGTAGTTTTTTCAGTTTGAAAAACTCTGATCTTTACATAAAGGCTGTTACAGAAAGAAAGCTAAAACTTCAGGGACATCTGGGTGGCTCAGTTAGTCACGTGTCTATCTCTTTTTTTTAATTATTTTTTTAATGTTTATTTATTCTTGAGAGACACAGAGACACAGTGTGAGCAGGGGTGGGACAGAGGGAGAGGGAGACACAGAATCCCAAGCAGGCTCCAGAGCCTGACACGGGGCCCGAACCCATGAACCATGATATCATGACCTGAGCTGAAGTCTGATGCTCAACTGACTGAGCCACCTAGGAGTCCCAAGTGTCAGTCTCTTCATTTTGGCTCAGGTCTGATCTTAAGGTTTGTGGGTTCAAGTTGATGGCGTGGAGCCCACTTGGGATTCTCTCTCCTCTCTCTCTACCCCTCCCATGCTCACTCCCTCACTCTCAAAATAAATAAACTAAAAAAAAAAGAAAAAGCTAAAATGAATGAAGACCGAGAGTACTCAGTCACACAGAGGGCCATTTAAAGACATTAGGAGTGGGGCGCCTGGGTGGCTCAGTCGGTTGAGTGCTGGAGTTTGGCTCAGGTCATGATCTTGCAGTCTGTGGGTTCGAGCCCTGCGTTGGGCTCTGTGCCGACAGTTCAGAGCCTGGAGCCTGCTTTGGATTCTGTGTTTCCCTCTCCCTCTGCCCCTCCTCCACTTACACTGTCTCTCAAAAGTGAATAAACGTTAAGAAAAAAATTTTTTAATGAAGAGATTAGGGATGTGTTCTACTGATCCTCTCAAACGTGGATTTGAGTTAATTGCCCACATATAAAATTGGGCGAATTCTACGTATTAATGCAGATTTCACAGCTTCTCGGGAAAGAGGAGATCTGTCAGTCTCGGTTCTTCATTGTCACTTTAGCTGAGTGGCCGCTGCCCCCGTAGGCCGGACAGGAGCCTTCTAATCTGCCACCAGCCTGCTCCTTTCTGCTGTGCCCGATGCTGCCCGATCACCCGTGTGCGCCACCTCGGTCCTGCAGGTCTCCGCCTCCTGTAGTGTGGTCCAGGCACCACAGCACTGGCCTCACCTGGGAGCTGGTTAGAAAGGCAGAAGCACAGGCTCCACCCAAAAACCACTGAATCAGAACCTGCACTTTCACAAGACCTACAGAAGATTTGTACCCAGACTAAAGTTGGCAGAGGCTTGCCCGAGATGATCCCCAAGCTCCTTTGCCGGCAAGACCATTGACAATGACCCGACCTGCTCACTGTGGTAACAGGTGCAGTGCTCAGTCATCGGAGTGGGAGGGCCAAATAAAATCATGTGTTAAAATAACCGAAATTATAAGGATGGATATACAAACGAGTAACACAGGGTTCTGGGAGGGGGCCTAGATGAGTGTCCACTGGAATAATACTGATGGTGGGGAAGGCGGACAGAGCAGGGACTCGGGAGAGGTGGGGACAAATGTCCAGAAGGAGGTGTGCCTAGTCTGCGGCGAAGGAACGGTGAACATCACTGATTGGAGGTATTAAGAGAGAAGTAAGATTAGAATGTAGGGTTGGCATAGACTGAAGCTTAGACTTTAGGCCAAGTTATTTGGACTTTGTCCTCTTTATAGTGAGAAGCCACTGGAGGCTATAGAGTTTCAATAGAAGTGTTATTGAGAAGGTCAATGGTCTGACAGATTGTGCTGGGTCAGTGGGCTTTATTTCAAAGGAACACATTCACAGTGGGTTTGTGTATATGCCTAGCTGTAGGCAAAGCCATTTCCTTAAAGTAGGGACACGTTTTGTGTCTTTTCTACCTATCCTGGCACTTTGTCCTCTGATACATGTTCTCAGAGACCTTGATCCGGCACCCAAAGTCATGCTGAATGTGTCTGGGCTTTGAGCCCGGCTTTGCTAAGAGAGTGTCCATTAAAGGTCCGGGAGACATAGACCCCCGCCCGTCCCCAGAATACTGGGTCTGGCCTGGGAATGGAGGAATTCGCTCAACATCCAACAACCACATTCCCCCAGCTTTAAATTGCAGAGAGTAACGTTAGTGTCCCAGTGAAGCTCTAATGCACAGTGTTCTCAGATGAGTGTAGCTCTTGATTTGATTCATGCTCACGGTGTCCCGGTGCTAGTAATTACAAGTTTTCTGGAGTCGTTCAGTGTGTCTGAATTTGAAGTATTTACCACAGGGTGGGTAACTTGGCACTTAACTATTGGGTGATCTTTTTCAATAGAACTTTGTTAAAGACCAGATGCTATGTGTCATTATTTCTTTTGTGATTCTGGACTTTTTTTTTGAGAACAGTCTTTAAGCGGTAGAGAATTGAAACACCCCAAGGTTCAAACACTCGATCAATCAGCCCATTATGCTGTGGATGCAATTACATCGTTGGCGAATGATGTCACATTAGGACATTATTAGGGTTTTTTGTTTGTGTGTATGTTGTTTCGTTTTGTAATGTCTGGAGGATAGGCCACCAGGAAGGCACAGTGGTGAAGTGTTATTATCAATAGCAGTTGCTCTGGGTTGACAATGGCCATAGAAATCCCCTGGCTGTGATCATCACCAATTTGGGCCTGAGGTATACACAGAAACACCTCTTATCAGGCCGAAGTATCAGCTCAGGGCTGCACCTGGTGCTGTTAGCAGCCTGTTGGAAATACAAATTAAACATGGTTACAACTCAGCAACAACAAAAAATCAAATAACCCGATTTGAAAAGGGGGCAAAGGACTTGAATCGACATTTCTCCAAAGATGATACGCAAATGCCAGCAAGAATATGAAGGATGCTCTCTGTACCACTAATCATCAGAAAAATGTAAATCAAAACCACAGTAAAATATCACAATAAAATGTTGGCGAGATTGCATAAGGGTGCAACTGCTATGGAAAGTGATGCGGAGTTTCCTCAAAAAACGAAAGATAGAATTGCCATAGAGATCCAGCAACCCCACATCTGGATACGTATCCACAACAATTCAAAAGTAGGATCTTGCAGACATATTGGCACAACCAATTTCATAGCAGCAACATTCACAATACTTAAAAGATACAAGCAGCCCAAATGTCCCACAGATGAATGGATGGTATATACATACAATGGAATATTATTCAGTTTTTAAAAAGGAAGGAAATTCTGGGGCATCTGGGTGGCTCCATTGGTTGAGTGTCCAACTTCGGTTCAGGTCATGATCTCGCAGTTCACAGGTTCAAGCCCCACATCAGGCTCTGTGCTGACAGCTCAGAGCCTGGAACCTGCCTCAGATTCTGTGTCTCTCTCTCTCTCTGCCCCTGCCCCCTCATGCTCTGTCTCTCTCAAAAATAAATAAACATTTATTTTTAATCAAAAGGAAGGAAATTCTGACACAGGCTACAATGTGGATGAATCTTGTGGACATCATCCCAAGTGAGATAAGCTAGCCAGTCACAGAAAGACAAGTACTGTGTGATTCCACTTATATGAGGAATCTAAAGTCGTCAAATTCATGGAAACTGAAAGTAGAATGGTGGTTACCAAGGGCTGAGGGGAGGGAGAAGAGTTGTTTAATGGGTATGTGAAGTTTCAGATTTGCAAGATGCAACAATTTCTGGAGATCGGTTTCACAACAATGCGAATGTACTTAATACTGAACTATACACTTAAAAATGTTCAGACACTATATATATTAAAGATTTTATTTTTGGGGTGCCAGGGTGGCTGTCAGTTAAGTGGCCGGCTCTGGTTATGATCTTGCAGTTCATGAGTTCGAGCCCCACATCAGACTCTCTGCTCTCAGCATGGAGCCCACTTTGGATCCTCTGTCTCCCTCTTTCTCTGCCCCTCCCCTGCTCTCCCTCTCTCCCTCTCTTTCTCTCTCTCTCTCTCTCTTAAAAATAAACATTAAAAATTTAAACAATTTATTTTTGAGTAATCTCTACACTCAGCATATGGGGCTCGAACTCACAACCTGGAGATCAAGAGTTGCGGGCTCTACCAACTGAGACAGCCAGGAGCCCCAAGACGGTATATCTTCTGTGTTTTTTCACCACGATTGATGAAAAAAGAGTTAAGTACGTGATAGACTAATTGCATTAATATCCCGGGCAATGGCTTCCCTGCGTCCATGTCCTTTACCCCAGAACTTCACACCCAGGCTCTGGGCTTGTATATAAAGTACAGTCCGAAAGGGGCTATGTGACTTCTGAGGCTGGTCACGAAAAAGGATACAGTTTCGGCCTTGCTTTCTCTCTTCATTTGGGACACTCATGTATGGAACCAAGCCAGAATACTGTGACGAAGCCCAACGTGGCCAACATGGAGAGACTACATGGACAGGTCCATGTGGAGAGAACGGAGACCCCCCCCGGCTGATGGCCAACATCAGCTTCACCAAAAAGGTACACGGATGGCAAATAAACCCTGAAAAGATACTCAACAGCATGAGTAATTAGGGATGCCCCAATTAAAATCACAGTGAAATACCACTCCCTCTTTACCGGAATTGCTAAAATTAAACCTGCAGAACATAGCAAGTGCTGGCAAGGATGTTCAAGAACCAGGACTCTCAAACGTGCTGCAACCACTTTCTAAAACGGCTTGGTACTTCCTTGAAAGGTTTATGTACCATATACCTGCCATGTGATCCAGCCAGTCCGCTCCTTCGTATTTACTCAAAAGAAAAGAAAGCCATATCCTTACAAAGACGTGTACATGGTTGTTCATAGCAGTTGTATTTGTCATAGTGAAAAACTGGGGGGGAAAAGCCCCAAGTGTTCAGTTATAAACAGTTGTATGTTCACACAATGGAATACTACTCAGAGGTAAAAAGGAACGTACTAAGCAACAACGAGACGTCACTGTTCTCCTATCAGAATGGCTAATATCTAGCACAATAGCAACACTCAGTGTTAGTGAGGAAGTGGAGCAAGAACTCTCCTTCATTGCTGGTGGGAATGCAAAATGAATGGTACAGCCACTTGGGAAGACAATCTGGCAGTCATGCCATGTTGGACATGTTCCCTATTTAAAAAAAATTTGTTTTAATGTTTATTTTTGAGAGAGATAGAGTGTGAGCAGGGGCGGGGCAGAGAGAAAGGGAGACAGAATCCAGAACAGGCTCCAGGCTCTGAGCTGTCAGCACACAGCCCAACGTGGGGCTCGAACTCACAAACCGTGAGATCATGACCTGAGCTGAAGTCGGACGTTTAACTGACTGAGCCACCCAGGTGCCCCAGCATATTCACTATTTTTGTCATGGTGATGGGTGTATACACATGTTAAAACTTACCAAATTAAATACTTTATATGAGTACAGTTTATTGTATGTCACTTATCCTTCAATAAAGCTGTTTTTTAAAGGCGAGAACCAAACAGTAACCCAACCATTTATTAATTTTCATGACACAACAATTGACGGGCAGTTTGGCGGACCTGAACTAGGTGGCCTCCAGTGGTCACGGCTGGGCTTGCTCAAGCATCTATGGTCAATTGGCCAGCTGCCTGGGGACTGGCTGGTCTAGAAGACCCTGGATGGGAAGATTTTACACTCCTTCACACATGTCCCACATCCCACCCTTATCCTTCAGCAGGCTAGCCTGGACATAATCTCATGGTGATGGCAGGAGAGCAAAAGAAAAGCAGAAATGCACAAGCAATTTTTAAAGCTTCTTTTTGTTTCAAGTTTGTTATTGTGCCATTGGCCAAAGCAAGCCACATGTCCAAAGCCAAGGCTCAGTGTGTTAAGGGTCTAAGAAATGATGGGACAAAAGGCATGCATACAGGGAGACCATTAACTGGGCTATTGATGCAATTAATCCATCATGTCCCTTAACATTTAAGAATTTTTTTTAATGTTTATTTTTCAGAGACAAGCATGAGTGGAGGAGGGGCAGAGAGAGAAGGAGACACAGAATCTGAAGCAGGCTCCAGGCTCTGAGCTGTCAGCACAGAGCCCGAAATGGAGCTTGAACTCACAAACCATGATATCATTGACCTGAGTCAAAGTCAGTTGCTTAACTGACTGAACCACCCAGGTGTTCACCCTTAATGTTTTAATTTATATTTCTCTATTCCCATCAAGCAAATACTTTTTATGCAGTGACTTTTATGTGATGTTAATTTCCTAGATATAATTTGCTATCTCTTTTAATCTTGTATTGAATGTAATTTAGCTATTGATTTGTATGTTTGTGTTAATTCTTTGTATGTGGAGCGTAGAAAGACTGTCTTGTGACATTGTCGCACTCTCATTTTCTGTCCACATTTCTTTTGCCATTTTTGGTTATATTTGATTATAAAAGTGTTTTAAAATAGTTTAATTTTCAGCAGAAACATGTTTAAATATTCTCCTTTGATTTCAGTGGTGATGTAAGTTTAACTTCCCTCACTAGCTGGGATAAATCTATTTTTTGTTTCCTTCTAATTAGAACTATTTTAAAAAAAACATTTCAGGGGCACCTGGGTGGCTCAGTCAGTTAAAGGTCTGACTTTGGCTCCGGTCATGACCTCACGGCTCATGAGTTTGAGCCCCACATCGGGGCTCTCGGATGTCAGCGCGGAGCCCACATCAGATCCTCTGCGTCTCTCTCTCTCTCTCTCTTTTTCTCTCTTCCCTGCTCGCACTCTCTCTAGTTCAAAAATCAATGAACATTAAAAAAAAAAAAAGAAACATTTTACTCTGGACTGTATTTAGAATAGTCACCCTGGAACCAAGTTTAATATTATAGGTGAGGTAACAGAAGCCTCAGCGAAGCTGGCAGTGGGTCCCAAGATCAGAGAGCACGTGATGCATCTCACTTCCTCTGACTTCCAGTTTCACTCATGAAACCGTTTCAAGGCAGGAACATTTGGCTAGGTGATACAAATCTACATTTTTGTGCAGAGTGTACTTTCCACTTTTTCTCTTCCGTTTCCTCCACATCCTCCTTTTCCTCCTCCTTCAGCATTGAGTTCCGTCCATCCATCTTTAAGTGACTGTTCTCTTATTCATGTAACGTACCAGCCTCTGAGCCAGACGCTGGGAACCCGAGAGAGAACATTGCAACAGGTCCCACCCTTAGTTCAGAGAGGCTGTAAATAGGTGAATGAAATACGGAAAATTCTTCCTCTTTTTCAAATTTTCACAAACCTGGCAGGTTATATGTTGAATGTCACTTTGGTGGGTTTGCTGCTGAGATGATATTTATGATATGATGGCTTTAAAATTCATTATATACATATATTTTCCCCCCACTGGTTACTACTTCTGTGTATTTGTTTCTTTGTTTAATTACAGGGTGTTTCTGGATCCTGTGGTATTCCCCGTTGTGCTATCTCCTGTTTTCTAGATATTTCATTCGTTTCTGCTTTATGATCGTGATTGTGTAATGCACTTGGGATTTGAATTTACCAAGCGGGTTTATCTTCATTATCTCTGATTCTTTGTTCTGATTATCCTTGTTGGCTCTTAAAGCTTCCTTAGTGTTCTTGTTCCTTAGTCACATTTAAAAGTTTTAACAGTAGTGTGTTTGGCTTTCTATAATCGGTATTTCCTTTTAAAATCTCCTTGAAAGAAAGTGATACTGATAGCTTTGTACTTACGTGGAATTCTTAGCTTTGTGTACTCTTTTCCAGATTACTGCTAACTGCCTCTTAGCAGTACTGGTGTTTCAGTACTGGTTCACTGAATTCTTCTCTGTTTTCTTTCTACTTTTTGAAGTTTGCTTTTTTTCTCTTTACTTTAGATATAAGTATGGGGTGTTTATGAATTTGGGGTGGCTGTTGCTAGGAGAAGTCACCTTATTACTGAACTCTACCGCCTGCCTAGGTAGACTCCCAGCTCAGGGCTTCCTGATTTAATATTTTTTTCCAATGGAATAGAAATACATATTAATTATAGAAAAATTAGAAAAATCAAAAAAGTTTAAAGAACAAAATGAGTATCACACATAATCTTAGAGCCCAGATATAAATACTCTAAACGTTTTTTCTTTTTTTTTTAAATTTTTAATGTTTATTTATTTTTGAGGGAGGGAGGGAGGGAGAGAGAGAGAGAAAGAGAGAGAGAGAACATGTGCAAGCAGGGGAGGGGCAGAGAGAGAGAGGGAGACACAGAATCTGAAGCAGGCTCCAGGCTCTGAGCTGTCAACACAGAGCCCTATATGGGGCTTGAACTCACAAACCGTGAGATCATGACTTGAGCTGAAGTCGGATGCCCAATCAACTGAGCCACCCAGGCGCCCCTGTAAACATATTTTCTAGTAGGATTTTGCAGATATACATGCAATTTTTTTTCACATAAGTGGGATAATTTCTTTATATTCTTCATTTTTCCATTCAGCATGATAATGTGGGGTTTCTTCCATGCCATTAAAAATCTTGGAAAATAGGGGTGCCTGGGTGGCTCAGTTGGTTAAGCATCTGACTTCATGATCCCAGGTCATGATCTCACAGTTTGTAGGTTTGGGCCCCAAGCCTCGGGCTCCATGCTGGCCGTGTGGAGCCTGCTTGGGATTCTCTCTTGCTCTCCCTTTGCTTCTCTCTCTCTCTCTCTCTCTCTCTCTCTCTCTCTCCCTCCCTCCCTCCCTCCCAAAATGGATAAATAAATTTTTTAAAAAATCTTAGAAAATATACTTGATGATTAATATTGTATCACATGGATCTATAATAATGTTTTAGCTAGTCTTGCATCACTGAACAGTTAGCTTGTTTCCAATGTTTGCTCTTATAAGATTTTATTTATAAGTAATCTCCACACCCAACACAGGACTCAAATTTATAACCCTGAGATCAAGAGTCTCACATTCTACTGACTGAGACAGCCAGGCACCCCCGTGTTTGCTGTTACAAATAGTACTGTAATTTAGAAGCCTCATTATATGTAAATTTTTGTTCTTATGTTGAATTATTTCCTTAAGATAAATTGTTGGGAGTGGAATTGCTGAGTTAAAGGTTATGAACTTTTCCTTCCTTCTATTACAAAAGTTGTATATGTTGAGGGCAAATAGTGAAAAGTAAAAGTGCAAGGATTATTGACCTCATTCTCTTAGTCTCAGTCAACCACTAGCTGAGAATGAAATATTCACGTGTACATGTGTGTCCAATTTTCTCCACACAACTCTGCTGATATTATCTGTACCGTTCCAAAACAGTGTTTTCCACTTCACACTGTATTTTGGACATTTTTCTTTATCAGCAGAGATATATAAACGTGTTCTTTTTTTCATGCACTTAAGTATTTATGACAGTAACTTCTTTTTTCCCCAATGTTATTTATTTATTTATTTGTTTGTTTGTTTGCTTATTTATTTATTTTTGAAAGAGAGAGAAAGAAAGAGCAAGCATGAGAACAGGGAAGGGGCAGAGAGAGAGGGGGACAGAGGAACTGAAGTGGGCTCTGTGCTGACCTCAGAGAGCTCAATGTGGGACTTGAACTCATGAACCGTGAGATCATGATGTGAGTTGAAGTCAGACACTTAACTGATTGAGCCACCCAGGCACCCCTATAAACTTGTTCTTTGCAGGAGCTATGTGATATTTCATTGTCTGAATCAACCATAATTTACTTAAATTATTTTCTAATGATGGATGTTTAGATTGTCTTCAATTTTATTGCAGTGTACATCCTTGTACATATGTCTTGTTGGTTACATCTTCAAGGTAAGTTTTTAGCAGTGTAATTTCCAAGTCAAAAGTTATGCAGTTTATAATTTTGACATAGACTCCCAAATTGTTCTACACAAAATTTGCACTAATGTATGCACGAATGTATGAGTGCCAGTTCCCTCTATATTTTTGGATGCTGGGTATCACCAAAGTCTTTCATTTTTGCCAAAATGATAGTCTAAAAGTAGTATATCGTTTTTGTTTTTGTCTCTATTTCTTTAATTTTGGGTGAAATTTACATTGTGTGTTTATTAACCACTTGTATTTTTTTTCCTGTCAACTTTTTATACCCTTTGTCCATTTTTCTATTTTTTGGTGTTAGTTTGTATAATCAATTCCTGTATTATGGATATTAGCTGTCATATGTGTTTGCCATTTGCCTTCTATCTTTGTGGGTTGCTCTGTTTGTTTTTAAATTTTGTAAGGGGCACCTGGGTGGCTCAGTCAGTTGGGCGTCCCACTTCAGCTCTACTCATGGTCTCGCGGTTTGTGAGTTTGAGCCCCCTGTTGGGCTCTGTGCTGACAGCTCAGAGCCTGGAGCCTGCTTCAGATTCTGTGTCTCCCTCTCTCTCTGCCCCTCCCCTGCTCATGCTCTATCTCTCAAAAATAAATAAACATTAAAAAAATTGATAAATTTTTTCCTTTATAGGGTCTAGGTTTTATATTTCATATTCTATTTAGAAAAGTTTTCCAAGTCCAAGGTTTTTTTTTAATTCACAAATTTCTGTCTAGCATTTTTATGGTTTTACTTTTTACTTGTAAATCTGATCTACATAGAACTTATTTTGATGTAAGGAATAAGGAAAGCTATATAGCTTTATTTTCTTTTTCAAATAGCTAGCTATTTGTCCAACATCACTTACTAAATAATCTTTCTTTTCCTAATTTGAAATGTTGCCTTTTCATGTTCTAAATTCCCTTCTGAATAGGGGTCTATTTTTGGTGACTCCAATCTGTTCAACTGATCGTTTGGCCTATCCCTTCTTTCGTACCAACTCCTTATTTTACTGGAGTTTATATTTTAAAACCTGGCTTCATTTATTACTCTGAAAATGTTAAAACTCATGATACACATTGCCAAACTACTTTCTAGAGTTATTATGTCAATTTACCCTGGACACTCACCAGCACTATAATCTTTTAGAAATTCTTTGCCAAGGTGATTGGAAATGTTCCTTTGTTTCTCTAATATTAGCGAATTAATTTGTGTGAAATGTCTTTATATTTTTTTCTGAGTTTTCTATTGACATACATATTTTTTACTTGATATCATGAACTTTCATATACATACATATAAAGCCTAACAATGTTTATGTCCCTTTAATGTTAAAGACATAGCTCTCTGGCATATTTATTACCAATATATTTCCCAACTTGGCATATGCTTTTTAGTGACTACATTTTATGATATAATAAATTCAAAAATTTTATTCAATCTATTTAAGCAATCTTCTTTTGTGATTGCTTTTCTTATTTAAAGAAATCCTCCCACCAAAGACTAGATAATCATTCGTTTGTTTCTAAAAGATTCTAGTTTGCATGTCTGGAAGCTTAAAGTATTGTTGCTATCTTAAATAAAATTTAGAGAAGTTGAGGGGCACCTTCCTGGCTCGGTCAGTAGAGCGTGTGACTCTTGATCTTGGGTCCTGAGTTTGAGCCCCATCTTGGGTGTAGAAAAGTTGAAATGGAGCATTTCTGTCTTGAAGGCATACTGCTGTGATGTAGAGTTTTCTCTGCATTTATATGATTGCATAATTAGAATTTAAGGATTTATAACTAAAAGCTATTTTGTATAATTTAAAATTATTTTGAAACTATGGGTATTTTTGCACATTGTTTTTTCCCCCAAATAGTAACAGAATTTCAGGAATTAGGTCCTGTTTAGCCAAACTGTAGAAAGAGCCCAAATGTCCATTGACTGATGAATGGATAAAGAAGATGTGGTATACACACACACACACACACACACACACACACACACACACAGGAATATTACTCAGCCATCAAAAAGAATGAAATCTTGCCATTTGCAATGATGTGGATGGAGCTAGAGTGTATTATGCTAAATGAAATAAGTCACTCAGAGAAAGACAAATACCATATGGTTTCACTCATGTGGAATTTAAGAAACAAAACAGATGAACATATGGGAAGGGGAAGAAAAGAGAGAGAGGAGGGGCACCTAGGTGGTTCAGCTGGTTAAGTGTCTGACTCTTGATCTTGGCTCAGGTGGTGATCTCATGCTTCATGAGATCGAGCCCCACATTAGGTTCTGCACTGATGATGCAGAGCCTATTTAGGATTCTTTCTTTCCCTCTCTCTGCCCCTCCCCCACTCACGCTCTCTGTCTCTTTCTCAAAAATAAATAAACTTTAAAAAAAAGACAGAGAGAGAAAAGCAAACCCTAAGAGAGTCTTTTTCTTTTTTTAACATTTATTTATTTTTGAGAGACAGAGAGAGCACAAGTGGGGGAGGGGCAGAGAGAGGAGGAGACATAGCATCCAAAGCAGGCTCCAGGCTCCTGGCTGTCAGCACAGAGCCTGATGGGGGTCTTGAATCCATGAACTGGAAGATCACAACCTGAGCCAAAGTTGGATGCTTAACCGACTGAACCACCAAGGCGCCCCTAGAGATTTTTAATGATAGAGAACAAACTGAGGGTTGATGGAGGGACTTGGGTGGGGGATGAGTTAGTTGGGTGATGGGTATTAAGGGGGGGCACTTGTTATGATGAGCCTTGGGTGTTGTATATAAGTGATGAATCACTAAATTCTACTCCTGAAACCTACTGTAATTTAACTACCTAGAATTTAAATAAAAATTTGAAAAGAAAAAAAAAGAATTAGATTCTTTTGTGAAAATTACTATTATGTGTTTGAGAGATAAAGCAATTTCAAGACATAATGCTAAATTCCTTTGATTTTTATTAAAAATTTTTTTTTAACATTTATTTATTTTTGAGAGACAGAGACAGAGTATGAGCAGGGGAGGGGCAGAGAGAGAGAGGGAGACACAGAATTTGAAGTAGGCTGTAGGCTACAAGCTGTCAGCACAGAGCCCGCCATGGGGCCCGACCTCACAAACCATGAGATCATGACCTGAGCCCAAGTCGGACGCTCAACCGACTGAGCCACCCAAGCGCCCCGAATTCCTTTGATTTTTAAAAAAATACACAGTATGCATAATTAATGACAGATGCCATGTTGGATGCATTCAATGAGCTAGGTATTGGGATTTACTCTTTTAGAAAAATAACCTGGACACAATCAAATGGTTTATTCCTGTGTACCCCACACTGCTTCCAACCCATTCTATAAAAAAATACAGGAATGTTAAGAATTCATATAGCTTTATTTAAAGAACCAAAAATTCTTGTTATCTGATCAAATGAGTCATAAGGCTGTTTAAATTCGATTGATTAAATGGTAACCATGAGTCATCACATTCTTGGAAGCCTTGAAGAATCTTCTAGGAAAGCTCACCTAACTTTAGTGCAGTTTGCTCGGGTTTGCAAATGTTGTATTTTGCACTTGTCAATGATTAAATAACTCTTAAGTGCGTGTATTAAGTGCATTTATATTTATCTATAGTAAAGCACTTGAACTTGCTAGACATGGAATCCTTTCTCCTCGTCTTCTCTTCCCCCACCCTCAGAGGGTACTTCAATGAATGGAAGCTAAAAAATCGAAAACAAGACTGGAGGGGCGCCTGGGTGGCTCAGTCAGCTAAGCGTCCGACTTCAGCTCAGGTCACGATCTCGCAGTTCGTGGGTTCGAGCCCTGCGTCGGGCTCTGTGCTGACAGCTCAGAGCCTGGAGCCTGTTTCAGATTCTGTGTCTCCCTCTCTCTCTGACCCTCCCCCGTTCATGCTCTATCTCTCTCTGTCTCAAAAATAAATAAACGTTAAAAAAAAAAAAGAAAGAAAACAAGACTGGAGGCACCTGAGGTCCAACTGAGTGTACGACAAGCTTATTTATAGGGTTGGCCTGGACTGAGATAAAATAAAGTTAGCTTCAGTTACAAAAGTGTTGTTGTTCCCTGTCTCCAGACACTCTTCCTCTTGGATTTGGAGGAAGAAAAGAGACCTTTAAAACAAAACATACAGAAAAGCCTGTTTCCGCTTGCAAAATTCAGTATTTCTTTTTCTCCTACCTAGCTAAAAAGGACCATTTTTTAAACTTTTTTTTTTTTTTTTTTTTTTTTTTTTTTACTGTGGTAAAATATACATAGCATAAAATTTGCCACTTTATTTAAGTATACAATTCGGTGGCATTAAGTACTTTTACATTATTGTGCAACCATCTTCCACTCTCCATCTCCAGAACTTTTTCGTCCTCCCAAATGGAAGTTCTGTACTCCATAAACAGTGAGTCCCCATGACTCCCTTCTTCCCACCCCCTGGTAACCACCCTTCTACTCTCTTATCTCTATAAATTCATCTAGGTGCCCCAGACGAGTGGAATCACACAATATCTGTTCTTTTGTGGCTTATTTCACTTAGTATGAGGCCTTCAAGGTTCATCCATGTTGTAGCGTGTGACAGGATTTCCTTTTTATGGCTGAATATTACTCCATTGTTTGCATATATCACATTTTGTTTGTCCATTCATCCTTTGATGGACACTTGGCTTGTTTCCACCTTTTGACTATTGTGAATAACGCTGCCGTGAACACTGGTGTACCCAGTCAAGTAACATTTAAATTGCGGTGGAACCCTGCTTCTTCCTCCCCTTTCCCCTCCTCCGTGCCCCTGTTCCCGTCCAGGTCTGAATCCCTCAGCGTTGGGACAGTAGCCACAACAGCCGCAAGGGTTGATGTAGAGAGAATTTTTTTTTAAAACCCCTTTTACCTTTACCCTTTCTTCCTTGGCTGGACTTTGTCCGCCCAGGTTTATTTATAAACCACGAAAGCTCATTAACAGGACCAAGCACTTCAGCAAGCCACCTTTCCACCTTTCTTATTGCAGGAAGGCCCTCTGAAGGCATAAGGCTGTGGGACATGGCTGAGAATAAAGGCAAGACAGACTCCATCAGGATGAGTATGCAGGGATGCCGGACAAACAACGGGTTTGTCCACAACGAAGACATCCTGGAGAAGGACCCGGACCCAGGCAGCCGGCTGGACGGCGCCGTGGCCGTCCTTGGCCCTGTGGAGCCCGACCTGAAGGACATCAGGCCCTATGCGGGCATGCCCAAGGAGGTGCTGTTCCAGTTCTCAGGCCAGGCCCGCTACCGGCTGCCCCGGGAGGTGCTTTTCTGGCTCACCGTGGCTTCGGTGTTCGTGCTCATCGGGGCTACCATAGCCATCATCGCCGTCTCTCCAAAGTGTCTCGACTGGTGGCAGGCGGGGCCCATGTACCAGATCTACCCGAGATCTTTCAAGGACAGTGACATGGATGGGAACGGAGACCTAAAAGGTGGGTTCGGGAGTGGGGATTAGGGCGGGGCCGGGATGCAGCTGGTTTATGGCTCTCAATCCTCAAAACCGAACTGTGCCTGGCTTGGGCGCTAAGCACATTCCGCTGTGACTGGTCACGCCGAGCTTCTCCATGTTTATAATATTCGAAAAGCCATTCAGCACAACCCGGCAGTACTCAGCACGATGAAAGGCTCCTCGCTGCATGCCTTTGAGCCCCCAGTGAGTTGTTTCATTTATTGCCCACTAAGTATATATGCTTAGTTCATCGATTCTGACTTCTTATGTGGAACTCATTTCCTCCTCAAATGCTTCCTGCTTCTGTGCACCTTCTAGTTGGTTATCTCAGAGTGACAGCTTAGAACTGCTTTCCCAGTGTGTGTAGGGGCTAGTTTGGTAATCTAGCTGAGTTTCTTATTAGTGAATAAAGCATACATTATGTTTTTAGAAAAAAATTAAGTGATATCTTTAAAAGGTATAGGCTGAGTCTTTAAAGTTTAAATCCTGAGAAATGAAGGGAAGGAAAAAAGGTATTAGCAGAGTGTTGGGCGTTACTTGAATTGAGGATTGTTTAAAATAATATCCCTATTAGTAAAAATAAAATGAAACACAAGGTAAACATTATTATTTTTTTTATTAAAAAACTTTTCTCATGTTTATTTTTGAGAGAGAGAGAAAGAGCGTGCGCAAGGGGGGAAGGGGCAGAGAGAGGGAGACACAGAATCCGAAGCAGGCCCCACGCTCTGAGCTGTCAGCACAGAGCCCGACGCGGGGCTTGAACTCACGGACCACGAGATCATGACCTGAGCCAAAGTCAGATGCTCAACCGACTGAGCCACCTAGGCGCCCCCCCAAAACAATTTTTTTTAAGTTCCGCCAATAATTTCTGAGTCAAGTGTAGAGCATCCTTATACTTTGTTGCTTAAATCAGGACACTTTTAAAAGTAAAATTTTGCCAGACAGCACATGTAAACTGGAGCTGTCCTGGACAACTTGGTTGATACGGTCGCTCTAGTTCAGGTAACGATAAGAAACAAACAACGTAATTTTTGATAATACTTAGTTTGAAAAAAAAAATAAAAGAAAATGATCTAATAGAGTATGGGAACTGGGGATGAGCTTAATCTAATGTTAAATGTTTATTTATTTATTTTGAGAGAGAGAGAGAGATAGAGCACACGCACACAGCAGGGGAGGGCCAGGGAGAGATGGAGAGAGAGAAGCCCAAGCAGGCTCCACCCTCAGCACAGAAACAGACTCGGCGCTCAGTCTCACAACCGGAAGATCATGACCTGAGCCGAAATCAAGAGTCCATTGCTTAACCGACTGAGCCACCCAGGTGCCCCAGAGTTTAATCTAACTTTAAAATCTAACTTTCAAATAGGATCTTGAAATCTCTAACTTACCTTAATAATTAATGAAAGGCTATGTGATGGGGCACCTGGCTGGCTCAGCCTGTTAAGCGTCCAGCTCTCGGTTTCTGTTCAGGCCGTGATCTCAGGGTTTCGTGGGTTTGAGCCCCACATGGGCCTCTGCACTGGCAGCATGGAGCCTGCTTGGGATTCTCTGTCTCTCTCTCTCTCTCTCTCTCTCTCTCTCTCTCTCTTCTCTGCCCCTCCCCTACTTGCACTGTCTCTTTCTCTCTCAAAAATAAATAAACTTTAAAATTTTTTTGAAGATTACTTTAAAATAATTAATAAAAGGCTTTTCTTTTTCATGCTTGATATCTTTTTTTGTATCTTTCTGTGTCCTCACTAATTGAAATATTGGGATGCCTGGGTGGTTGGTTAAGTGTCTGTCAGTTGGTTAAGTGTCTGACTCTTGATCTCGGCTCAGGTCATGATCCCAGTGCTGTAGATTTGAGCCCTGCGTCGGGCTCCATGCTGACTGTGTAAAGCCTGCTGGGGATTCTCTCTCCCCCTCCCTCCACCCCTCCCCTGCTTCAACTCTCTCTCAAAATAAATTAATAAACTTTTAAAAAAATAAATGGGGGCACCTGGGTGGCTGAGTCGGTTAAGTGTCCGACTTCGGCTCAGGTCATGATCTCATAGCTCGTGAGTTCGAGCCCTGCATTGGGCTCTGTGCTGACAGCTCAGAGCCTGGAGCCTGCTTCAGATTCTGTGTCTCCCTCTCTCTCTCTCTGTCCCTCTCCCACTTGTGCTCTGTCTCTCTCTCAACAATAAATACATGTTAAAAAAAATTTTTTTAAGTATTAAAAAATTAATAAAAAATTAATTGAAATATTATCTGTCCTTCAAGGTGCAGTTGAAACTCTTTCTGCATTAATCCTTTTTTTTTTTTTTTCATTAGAGAGTGAGAGAACAAGCAGGGGAGAGGGGCAGAGGAAGAGAGGATTCTGTCTCTTCCACTCAGCATGGAGCCCAACGCAGGGCTCGATCCCAAGACCCTGGGATCGTGAGTTGAGCTGAAATCAAGAGTCAGATGCTCAACCTACTGAGCCACCCAGGTGCTCCTATATTAATCTTTATTTAAGCTTTCAGTCAGAGCATCTACTCCCCTCCCCAGAGCTCATGGGACTTTGGACTGTTTACAGTCCCTTCTGATACCGCCTTGTAACCTATCCTGGTGACTTCCCTTCCACCACCCCTCATCCCTGTGTGGCCTTAGCACCTGCTCCCTTTATGTAGTAAATGCTTAGCAAAAGTGATGTTTTGACAAAATAGAGGTAAAATCCCTAAACCCAAATAAACTCCCCACTTCCTGGCCCTCCCATTGTAATCTCCTTCTAGATACATCCCAAATTCCCATACACAGGGCCATGTCTCATCAGCTCCTATGTTTGCCTTTTCTAGTAACTTTGCCTTGAGGGACTAGTTATTTGCTTTAATCAATAGGTATTTGTCCTTGAGGTTGAGGGGATTTTCTTGTTACTATCTGAAGGAACCACTGCAGGTTTCAGTTTGTTTTTGGTGATTGCCTTCTGTCCCCTGGAGTGGGGGCCTGGGATCCCTTGTTTACTTTGTATCTGCCCAGCCCCTTTGTTTTTACCATCCTGTTCCTTTCCTTATTCTTAAGATGTCTTGTATTGTTCTGATTGAAATCAAAATCCTTTTGTTGGTGGTGAATAGTCTGTGAGGTCTCACAGACACCCATATGGAGGAACTGAGGTACAAAGGGGACAAAAACAAGCATCCTATAATCGGGGAAGAGCCCTAATGCCAGGAGTCAGGAGACTTTGTGCTTTGGTCTCAGTGACCTCCAGCCTGCTGTGGGACCTGTGACAGGCTCTGATTGTAGGAAGCCATATAGGGGTCCCACCCAAAGTTACTGGAGATTGAAGTTACTACATTCAAGTCTGATCTGCAATTAGGACTCTGAACTGGGACCGCACAGACACAAATACACACTATCTGCTAATTATCCCACAAGGTTCCAAGTACACGGAGTTTCATTCCTGTGTCTCTTCTCAGCCAAATCTAGAATTCTCTTCTGTATAAATGATTGGCTTCAGCATTGTCCAAAGGGTATAGAACGTGAACCACGTAGATAATTGTGAATTCTTTAAGGAGCCACATTAAAACAAGTACAAAAGAAACAGATGAGAAATTCATTTTAATAATAATTTAATTTTAGGGGCACCTGGCTGGCTCAGGCAATAGAGCATGTGACTCTTGATCTTGGAGTTATAAGTTCAAGCCCCATGTTGGGCGTAGAGGTTACTTAAAAATAAAATCTTTAAAAAAATTTAATTTTAATTTAGAATCCATTTTAATAATATTCATTTAAAGTACTTTGTTTAAGCCAACATATCAACATATCATCAACATAAAATATTACTGAGATATTTTACATTATTACATTCTTACACAAATTTTTTTTAATGTTTATTTATTTTTGTTAGAGAGAGAGAGACAGAGCATGAGTGGGGGAGGGCAGGGAGAGAGGGAGACACAGAATCCGGAGCAGGCTCCAGGCTCTGAACCGTCAGCTCAGAGCCCAACGCAGGGCTCGAACCCACGAACTGTGAGATCATGACCTGAGCTATAGTTGGACAGTCAACTGACTGAGCCACCAAGGGGCCCCTACATTATCATATTCTTAAGAATCCAGTGTGTGTTTTGCATTTACAGCACATCTCAATAGACGAGTCACATTGCAAGTGCTCAATGGCCACATGTACAAATGGCTGTCATACTGGACAGTGTAGCTTAGACCGTGTGTTACTGTTCTTTGTCCCTTGGCACTTAGTCCAGCCCCTGGCTTAGATTAGGTGTTCAAAAACCATGTGTAGGATAAATTAGCAATACTGTAGCCTTGATTTTAAATATAATCTATGAACAAGGCACAGACAGATGTTAACGTTTTCCATTTGTGTTAAAGGTCAAAGGTTATTGCTAAAAGACCATTTGATGCTACTGGTAGAACTAGACTTTTCTATTTGAATTTCATCAAATTCAGCAGAATTCTGAGTATTTCTGTTTCAATATACATATTTCAATTTTAGCCATATTGGTTTTGTTTTTAATCCTTTGATCAAAAAGTCAAACTTTATTTCTCATGGCCTTGACTTTTTTCTTCAGGCATTCAAGAGAAACTGGACTACATCACAACTTTAAATATAAAAACTATTTGGATTACTTCATTTTATAAGTCATCCCTTAAAGATTTCCGACATGGTGTTGAAGATTTCCGAGAAATCGATCCTATTTTTGGAACAATGAAAGATTTTGAGAATCTGGTTGCAGCCATACATGATAAAGGTAAACTGAGTGGTAGGTGGGGGTGGGGGGTGGGGGGGTGGGGGTGGGGTTGAGAAAAGCATTCTCCAATTGCTTACTTAAAGCATTTTTTTCCTTAACAGACCTGTATTTGTCTAATATAATCTCTTCCTAACATTTGAAATATTTTCACTCATTAGGTTTAAAATTAATAATTGATTTCATACCAAACCACACCAGTGATAAACATGCTTGGTTTCAACTGAGTCGGACCCGGACAGGGAAATATACTGATTATTACATCTGGCATGACTGTACTCGTGAAAATGGCATAACCGTACCACCCAACAACTGGGTAAGTACCGACTTGTCTGATTTACAGAGAGAAAATGGGCAGATCTTCAGTGATTAAACTGGTTATCTATAAAGTCCTTTTAAGGAAAAAAGTGAATGGGTATAGTTTTGGGGGAGGGGAAAATTTCCCAAATAAATAGAAATAACCTACTCAAGGCTTGTAATCATTTGGATTTGGACTTTTTATTCCATTGTGGAACTGATGTGTTTTAGCACATTAAAGCCTGTACTTTCTGTTATTAGCTTCTTCCTCCCTTACTTCCCATGCCGTCAGACTTGGACTCCATGTCCTATTAGGTCAGTAACGGTCTTGCTGACTCCAGACTCCGTCTTTCTGACTCCAGACTCCAGACTCCTATGTCTTTCTGACTGTGTGACTCCCCTGTCCAGTAAAACCCCAGCCATAAATGAGTCTGGCCGTCCACTTTCTGTGTCTGTGCCTTCAGAGACATCACACATCCATTGTCCTCACCTGAACTGAGGCATCCAGTCTTGGGATTTTACCATCCAGGCCCTCTCTCTTCCTCAAACACCCTTCTTGCCATCTCTGCCTCTTATCATGCTGAGCGGCAAGCTGTGCTTCGAAGGGTGAGCAGAAGCCATCAAACCTGCCTGCTCCTATACCCACCCTCTTCCTACTCACCTTTTTTTACGGCAGAGGCCGGGTCTGTCTTGTCTGGGGTTACCAGACTTAAAGTAAAAATCCAGAAAGCCCGGTGAAATCTGAATTTGCATAGTTTCTGAGTATAAGGTATTTCATGGGACATACTTACACTAAAAATGATGCACTATGTATCTGAAATTCAGATTTAATCGTATGTTTTGTATTTTATCTGGCAACTCTGCCCCTGTCCTGGGCTGGTCTCCCCACCTGCTCTGGTTCATGTCTGTCCTGCTTTCTGCAGAACTGTTTACCCTGGATCCTCTGGATCTCTACCCTCCAGTCCCTCCTCCTCTCTTCCTGACCTTCTCCAGAAACACTTAAAGAGGCTGACTCCTGGGCATCAACTTTTAGATGAACCAAGGGCACTCAATATCAACACGTATCAATGCTGACTGTGTGATCTTCTCCCCGCCAACCTCTTGTACCCCAGGTTTCGTGAATAGTACTAGTATGCAGCCTGGTGAGCGGGTTATCAGCAATCCTGGCAGTTTTAGCTCCTTAATTTTTCTTTTCCCCAATCCCGCACACTCGTTAAAATGATTACGATATTAACAAGCATTTACTAATTGCATACTATGTGCCGGGCTCTGTGCTAAGTGTGTTATATTCATTCCTTCATTTAATCTGCCCTGCAAGCCTATGAGTTTTAATTCCTGTGTTGCAGATGAGCAATGTTAAACACCTTGCCCTCCGTCACACAGCCGGTAAATGAAAGGGCTAATGATGGCACCGTCCCACCATACAGTCTACTTTTAAAAATTGCTGCCCATACTTCCAACCATATCATCTCTTGCCTACAGGCCTGTAACAGCCTCCAGTTTCTCCATCCTTCCATCTGTTCTCCACTATAGCCAACATCGTTGGCTTTTTGGGTTTGTTTGGTTTTGGTTTTTTAGTAGTTGATACATGGATACCTGGGTGGTCAGTTGGTTAAGTGTCCGACTCTTGATTTCGTCTCAGGTCATGATCATACAGTTTGTGAGTGAGTTCTGCATCGGGCTCCGTGCTGACAGCACAGAAGCTGCTGGGGATTCTGTCTCTATCCCTCTCTGCCCCTCCCCCACAGGCACTTCTCTCTCTCTCTCTCTTTCTCAAAATAAATAAACTTAAAAAATAGTTGATACATACCAAAATATATGTAATATATGATAGGTGTATAAAACATCTTGTGGCATAACCATACAATGGAATACTACTCAGCCATAAAAGGAACGAACTATTGATAACAGGCAACACCATGGATGAATCTCAAAAGAACTACACCGGTGAAAGAAGCCAGACAGAAGGGTACATATTATTCCACTTAACATGAAATTCTAGAAAATGGAAACTCATCTGTAGTGACAGGAAGCCGATTAGTTGTTTAGGGATGGGAAGGAGATGGGGAGGAGTGGAAGATGGGGTCAGGGGGTCCCAAAGGATGGATATATTCACTATTTTGATCATGGTGAGAAGTTCACACACATATACACATGTTGAAACTGATCAGATCGTACACACAATATGTGCAGTTTATTGTGTTCATTTACACGTGAATAAAACTGTTAGAAAATATAGGTAATATGTATCTAAGTAATAATATAGTGAACATCAATGAGCCCATCCCCAAATTAAGAATTGAACATTACCAACGCTGCTGAAAATGCCTGCAGGTTCCTCCCTGTCCCTCCCCACGCCTCCTCTTAGGGGTGACCACTGCCTCACATTTGGGGGTTTTCCAAGTCCTTGCTTTGTGTTTTTCCTGTGCTGCATATGCTGCATATTTTTAAAAGATTTATTATTTAGTTTCCCCTGTTTTGGACTCTATGATAAATGTCCTGGTGCATGTAAATCTCCTGTAACTAGCTTTTTCGCTGTTTTTAATGTTCATCTATGTAGAGTCCGGTAGCTGTGGTTTATACATTTTCTTTCTTTTTTTTTTTAACATTTATTTCTGAGAGAGAGAGAGAGAGAGTGAGTGTGTGCACGAGCGGGGGAGGGGCAGAGAGAGAGGGAGGAGACAGAGGATCAGAAGCAGGCTCTGTACTGTCAGTGCAAAGCCTCATGCAAGGCTTGAACTCACGAACTGTGGTCCCGAGCCAAAGACTGATTGAGCCAACCAGGTGCCCCTATACTTTTTCACTGTTATGTAATATTCCATTGTATAAATATTCCATGATTTACTTATCCACTCTTCCACTGATGGGCAATTGGACTGTTTCCAGGGGTTTATTTTATTTTATTTTTTTACTATTATTAACGATGCCATGGTAACATTCTCATTAGTCTCTTTGTCCTGGGGTGCATGTACAAGACCTTCTGAAAGGCAAATGGCTAGGAGTGAAATTTCTGGGTGCACGAGACTGCATGCTGACCTCTGCAAGATAATACCAAACTGATTGTCAAAGTGGTTGTACCAATTTATATCCCCTCCAGCAGTATAAAACATACATGTTCTCCTTAACTTACTGGTACTGCCGGACTTAATAATTTTTGCCAAGTGAACCTAAATTGGTATCACCTTGAGGTCTTCCTTTTCCATTTATCTAGTTGCGAATGAAGATTTATCTGGTTACTAATGATGTTGAACATTTATTCGTACATTTCATTCACTTGAGCTTCCATTTTGGTGAAACACCTGTTTATGGTTTCTTTCCTCAGTTTTCTTTTGGGTTGTTTGTGCCTTTGAAACTGATTGGTGGGGTTCTTTTTGTATTCTGGATACCCATCTTTTCTTGGTCGCATAGACTGTAAACATCCTGGTTTGTGTCAGGGCCGGCGATGAGGGTGTGTTTCCTTGAAAGGTGGCAGCTGCCACTTAGCTCCACCCACTTGTTTTAGTGGCAATTTGGACCCACCATGACTGGGTCTTCCAGTTAAAAAGAAAAGGATTTGTGCAAAATCCCCCAGTTTGTAAATGTTGTCCAGATGTTTTCTTTTGCATGAAATGAACAAAAGCCCAAGCTAGAGCCCTGAGGAACCGCCCCATTGAAGGAACCAAGCTGACTTAAAAGCAGCAGCGAGAGAGGCAGGAAAGTCCGCCAGGAGAGTCACGCTTTGGAGTCACATTTGTGAGCATTCCTAGAAAGAGGAAATCAGTGCCAGGTGCTTGAAGCTGCTAGATTTCTTTTACTCCTGAGGGCTAGAGGGTTTTGATTTTTATTATTTTATTTTATTATTGTTTTTTTTTTTAATTTTTTTTTTCAACGTTTATTTATTTTTGGGACAGAGAGAGACAGAGCATGAACGGGGGAGGGGCAGAGAGAGAGGGAGACACAGAATCGGAAACAGGCTCCAGGCTCCGAGCCATCAGCCCAGAGCCTGTCGCGGGGCTCGAACTCCCGGACCGCGAGATCGTGACCTGGCTGAAGTCGGACGCTTAACCGACTGCGCCACCCAGGCGCCCCTTATTATTGTTATTTTTTTAAGAAGAGTTTTAAGTGGATGATTCTACTAATTTTCTGAGGATACAGTTTAAATATCCACTCTGTGGATTCAAACTCCAAGACCAATGGAATGTATCTTTCTCCCCAGTTGACCATCATTTGCATTTTTTTCACAAACAGGAGTCCAGAGCCTGGATGGAAGGTTCAAGAAAATATGTTAGAAATGTCTGCTCTTTAGGTTCTTTCTGGGACTCGACAGCTCCACTCCCATCGCCCCCCCACCCCTGCTCCCAGGCCCATGCATCACTGCCACCCACCTGCACCCTCACCACCAGCTGCTGTGGGCCCAAGTGGGGAGCAGTTTCCTTTGGTGTTGGTTTCCAGTGACCCCTCACCCCAGGCGCATACTTGCCCTTCCAGACAAAGCTGACTTCCCACCTTGCTGCATCCTGCCCCTGTTGCGTCCCCACACTCAGCGGTGGGACACTGCTGACTGGGCTCTTGGTTTGGGCGTCCCTTCTGCTTCCCCACTCTTCCCTCTAAGAGCTTCCCACTAAGGGGCCCGGGAGGGCTCCCCTGGCCTTAAAAGGGGCTCAAGCCCCATCTCATTCTGATCTGCCCCACTCCATAGCCCCGGCAGCAGCAGATACGGCCAATGGGGAGGAGCGCTCAGCTCCAAGATGCCCCCAGCCGACCTGTGCCTCAGTAGGTGTGGCTCACACCTAGTCTCTTCCTTCCCACCTTGCCTAGTCCTTGCTCAAGGTCAGATGGTCCCATTTGGGGCACAAGAGGGAAGGCAGGAGGGGTCTGAGCCCCCTACCCTCTGTAAATGGGCTCCAGCCCACCTCACCGCCACCCTGGAATCTATTGCAGTGAGGGAAATGCAGTCCACCCATTATCCAGGAGGCCCAGGTTCCCTGTGGCAGCCACCTCAGGTGGGCCGCAGCCACTGCCCGACCCCATCCGCTTCCATCCCAGGCCTTGGTTTCCCCATGCCTCACACAGGGCACTAATAACAAGGAACTAGCCTTGCTCACTCCCACCCTTCCACTCCTCCCTACCCCCCAAGGTTCTGGTTCCATCTTTCCTCTGTTCACAAACTACCTCTGGACAGTGTGTTGTTTTTGTTCAATGTTTCCATTCTTAGACACACATCATCGCTGCCATGACCACCACATGTTCGTCCTCATTGCTTCCTGCTGTTCTGCCCGCATCCCCCTCCTCCAAGATGCTCTTAGGGGAAGGGGCCTGGGGCAGAGCAGGCTGGGTTACCGACCACCCCAGTCCCAGGGAAAGTGGGATGCTGTGGCAGAGCGAGGCGGGGGGACCTGTATTAACCATCGAGGGTGTAGGGGCCACCTCCTCCCCATTCTGAGGGGGAAGAGGTAGCCATTATTTGTCCCAGCCTGGTCCTCCCTCCCCCAATCTGGTTTCCGATTTGTAGTTATTGAATAAAAAAAATATCCTGTTCCGGAGAAAAAAAATGTCCGCTCCTTAAATTGGCCTCATTCTACATTTGAGAGCATTGGTTTGCTATTGCGGTTGTTAGGAACAGCTTCTACTAGACAAATATACCCCAACTACATTTGTGCGGCATTCGTGGGTGACATTTTAAGGAATGAATTTATCCAGTGCTCTCCCTAGAAGGAAAATTCCAAGGATTTGCGCACTCCGCCTGCACCGGGCCAGGGATGGCAATGATCGTTTCTTTTCGGGCAATGCCATTACATGGATGCTAAGAAGGTGATATGCTATTTTCTGTTTGCTAGCTAAGCGTGTATGGAAACTCCAGTTGGCACTTTGACGAAGTACGAAACCAATGTTACTTTCACCAGTTTATGAGAGAACAACCTGATTTAAATTTCCACAATCCTGATGTTCAAGAGGAAATAAAAGTGAGTACGGATACCCCCACAGACTTCTCCATTGCATGGGTGTAGAAGTGGGTACCCGATACACTTTGTGTTGAACAGTAATTGTTGACTTCGGCTCAGGTCACGATCTCGCGGTCCGTGAGTTCGAGCCCCGCGTCGGGCTCTGTGCTGACAGCTCAGAGCCTGGAGCCTGTTTCAGATTCTGTGTCTCCCTCTCTCTCTGCCCCTCCCCTGCTCATGCTCTGTCTCTCTCTGTCTCAAAAATAAATAAACGTTAAAAAAAAATTAAAAAAAAAAAACAACAACCAAGTAATACAATTAAACTCTGGGATTATGGAGTCTGAGGCAAATATTAGACCCTCAGACATGCTGGTCGTTCCTTCCTCACACAATGGACGGGGGAGGGAGGCAGAAATACCTTGGTAACTTAGCCGTGAGGTACCCCTCTGCCTGTGATGATGAGAGGATGGAGTGAGGTGCGCCAGAGTGTGGGCTCTAGATCTGAGCCTGCATCTGGACCCAGCGCCACTGCTGCTATCGTGGGCTTCTGGGTGAGATATTTGGCTTTCCGTGTCTCTGACCCCTCATCTGTGAAACACGGTCGAAGGCAGTATTTGTCTCACGGGCTATCTGGAACATTGCGGGACATGACCCATGCACGGCCTTCTGCATCCAGGTCGTGTTCTAAGCACTGGAAATGCAGCTGCGAATCAAACCTGCTCTCAAGGCATTGTCTGCAAACCGAGGGGAGGGCACACAGTTACCAACTAAACGTGTAACGTGTCGGGTGGTCCCTGAGGGTAAGGGACGTCAGAGTGCCAGGCACAAGTTGGTTTGGGGCCATCCCTCCGTGGAGGTCCTGTTTGGAAAAAGACCTGAAGTTTGAAAGGGAGCCCCGTGGATGTTTGGGGGAAGAAGGTTCCAGGCGGGAGGAAGAGCCAGTGCAGAGACCTCGAGGTGAGAGTGTGCTTCGTGTGTTTCAGGAATGACGTGGAGGCTGGTGCATCCAGTGACCGGAGGGAGCAAATGGAAATGCAGGACACCAGCTAAATTTTCATTTCAGATAAACAACGAGAAAGATGGTATTAGGGACCCGCTTCTGCTAAAACATTACTCGTGGCGCATCTGAAATGAAAACTTAGAGGGGTGTCCTGTGTTTTATCTGGCAAGCCTGCCAGTGCATAGGAGTGACACGAGAGGGAGGGTTAGGGGCTGAGATCCAAGAAGTGGAGACGAGGGGCGGATCCCACGGGGCCACGAAGGCTGCTGTAAGGGATTCCTGCTGAGCTGCTGAAGATCCCTCCGTGGCCCCTCACAGGAGGCTTCCTGTCGGCGGTCACCACACAGTGGTGGTTCCAATACCCAACACGACAGACATCAGCTGTGGTGTTGCTGCTGCTGCTGCTGTGGCTGTAGTGGGCAGGGATTCAGGTTAGTGGGGGAGTGCTCTGAGGTCGGTAGGTGGGGAGGGGACCCGAACAGAACAGAGAGCTGTGGGTCCCTTTCTATAGCTCACACCCTGTCAGCTAAAGGGTGAGGGTGCAAGTGGCCACGCTGGAGCCACTGAGGGCGCCCACAACCCTTAAGTTTGTTCTTGTTTTTTTTTTTTTCTTTCCTCTTATGTTTATTTACTTTTGAGAGAGAGAGAGAGAGAGAGAGGCAGAGAGAGAAGGAGACAGAGGATCTGACTTGGGCTCTGCGCGGATAGCAGTAAGCCCGATGCAGGGGCTTGAACTCACAAACTGTGAGATGATGACCTGAGCTGAAGTCGGATGCCTAACCAACTGAGCCCCCCTGGGCACCCCTCTTGTTTTTAAGTACTACCTCTAGGGAGATATAATTCACACAAACATAAAATGCACCCCTTCAAGTGTATAATTCAGTGGTTTTAGTCTCTTCACAGAGTCGTAAAGCTATCACCACTGATTTCACAACATTTTCTTCACCCCCTAAAGAAGCCCTATATCTATTAGCAGATACTCTCCGTGCCTACCCCTCCCCCCCCTCCATTGCCGGCAACCGCTAATCTACTTTTTGTCTCCGTGGATACGCTTGTTCTAGACATTTCATATAAACAAAGTCGTACAATATCTACCTATATGTCTATGATATGTATCTGTATTTATAATCTACATTTAATAAGTTGCGAAACTGCCCAGCTCTATTCCAAATCAGCTGCACCATGTTTAGTCCCGGTAGCAATGTGTGAGGGTCCCGATTTCCCCACATCCTTCCTTGCCAGCACTTGTTACTGTCTGTATTCTTGAGTACCGTCATCTTAGTGGGTGTGTAGTGACATCTCACTGGGGTTCCGATTTACGTTTCCCTGATGGCTAATGACGTTCAGCATCTTCGCATGCGCTTATGTAGTTTATTTTTATATCTTTGCTGGAGAAATGTCTGTTCACATCCTTTGCCCATTTTAAAATTGTGTTATTCGTCTTTCTGTTGTTGGTTTTAAGATTCTTTTGAAGTTTATTTATTTTGAAAGAGTGTGAGCAGGGGAGGGACAGAGAGAGAGAGAGGGAGAGAGAATCCTAAGCAGGCTCCGCACTGTCCAGAGCAGAGCCCTACCTGAGGCTTGAACCCACAAACTGCAAGATCATGACCTGAGTCAGAGTCGGATGCTCAACTGACTAGGCCACCCAGATGCCCTGGTTGTAAAAAAAATTTGTATAGGGGCGCCTGGGTGGCTCAGTTGGTTAAGTGTCTGACTCTTGATTTTGGCTGACAGGGAGGAGCCTGCTTAGAATTCTCTCTCTCTCTTTCTGCCCTTCCCCCGCTCTCTCTCTTTCTCTCTCTTTCAAAGTAAATAAAATAAACTTTAAAAAAGAAGTTTATATGTATTCTGGATACATGATTTGCAATTTTCTCCCATGCTGTGGGGTGTCTTCTTGCTTTCTTGATGGAGTCCTTTGAAGCACAAGTTTTAAATTGTCCAATTTATCTGTTTTTTTTTCTTTTGTTGTTTGTACTTTAGTGTCATTTAGAAACCATTGCCTAACCCAAGGTTATGAAAATTTTTTTATGTTTTCTTTTCCTAGTTTTATAGTTGTAGCTCTTACATTTTAGGTATCTGATCCACTTTTTAAATTACCTTTTATATATGGCATGAGGGGGTCCAACTTAATTCTTTGGCATGTGGCTATCCAGTTATTCCCACAACATGTGTTTAAAAAAAAAGTTATTCTTTCCCCATTGAACTGTCTTGGAACCCTTTTGAAAATCAACTGGCCATAAATGTCAGGATTTATTTCTAGACTCAATTCTTCTCTATTGATCTGTAGGTCTGTTCTTGTGCCAATACCACAGTGTCTGGATTAGTCTAGCTTTATGGGAACTTTCAAAACTGGGTCGTGTGAGTCCTACAATTTTGTTCTTCTCTTTCAAGATTGTTTGGCTATTTTGAGTCCTTGTATTCCTTTCTTTCTTTTGGCGATCAATTATTATTATTATTTATTGGAGTATAGTTGACATACGATGTTATATTAGTTTCAGGTGTACAACATAGTGATTTGACAATTCCGTATATTACTCAGTGCTGCCCACAGTAAGTGCAGTCGCCATCTGTCACCATACAACAATGTCAAGAATATTATTGACTGTATTCCCATCGCTGTACTTTTCCATCTCCATGACTTGTTCTGCAACTGAATGTTTGTACCTCTTAATCCCCTTTATCTCTTGTGCCCATCTCTCCACCGACCTCCCCTCTGGCAGCCACCAGTTTATTCTCTGTATTGAAAAGACTGTTGTTTGGTTTTGTTTTGTTCTTTAGATTCCACAGATAAGTGAAATCATATGGTATTTGTCTTTCTCTGTTTGACTTATTTCACTTAGCATAATCCCCTCTGGGTCCATCCATACCGATGTAAATGGCCAGGTCTCATTCTTTTTATGGCTGAGTAATATTCCGTTGTGTGTGTGTGTGTGTGTGTGTGTGTGTGTACAAACCACATCTTCTTTACCCATTCATCTGTGAATGGACACCTGGACTGCTTCCATAGCTTGGCTATTGTAAATAATGTTGCACTAAACATGGGGGCGCATGTATCTTTTTGAGTTAGTACTTTTGTTTTCTTTGGGTAAATATCCAAGAGTGGAGTTACTGGATCATATTCTTTCCATATGAGTTTCCATATGATCAGCTTGTCAATTTCTGCAAGCAGCCTGCTCCTGGGATTTGAATAGGGATTGCATTGAATGCGGGCATCAGTGTGGGGCAGCATTGCCACTCTAACAATATTAAGTCTTCTGGACCAGGAACACACGATGTCTTTCCACTTGTTTAGGTCTTTAATTTCCTTCAACATTGTTTTGTGTTTTCACTGTGCAAGTCTTGCATTTTGTTGTTGTTGCTGTTAAATATATTCCTGTAGACTCCTTACTTCTATGGCTGTTTTTACTACACATGTTTAATGTTTCCCAGAATTTAGATGAATTTAGATGATCTGTTCCAGAAGTAGGCACCTTGTCAGTGCAGCCTTGTCTCTTTGAGGTTGGGGAGAGGGGAGTGGGGCAAAGAAGGTTAGTTTTAACCTTCTTTGCTGGAGGGTGGACGCTGTCTTCCATCACCAAAGATCATTTACACACCCCCACCTGTACCTTTCCCCCCCCCCCCCCCCCCCCACACACTTTTGGGCATTTACTTTGTGCCAAGTGCCTTACCTGCATCATCTCATTTATGCTCTGACCAAGCCTTATTTAGGAGACTGTAGGATCATTTTACAGAGAAGGAAACTGAGGGTGAAAGAGGTGAAGTCACCCACCTGGGGCGGATTGATCCAGAGCAGGATTCAAACCCAGAGTCCATCCTCTTACTCACAACCCCACTTCCGACTTGAGGCAAACCCGTTTCTGTCTCTGTGCTTCACTTTTCCTACACAGTTTTTCAAGGGGTTTCAGTTGGAAATTCATAAATGTGGTGGGGCGCCTGGGTGGCTCAGTCGGTTGAGCGTCCGACTTCGGCTCGGGTCATGGTCTCGCAGTTTGAGAATTGGAGCCCCGCGTCCCGCTCTGTGCTGACAGCTCAGAGCCTGGAGCCTGCCTTGGATTCTGTGTCTCCCTCTCTTTCTGCCCCTCCCCTGCTCACATTCTATCTGTCTGTCTGTCTGTTTCTCTCTGTATCTCAAAAATAAGTAATAAACATTAAGAAAAGAAAAAAAATAGAAATTCATAAATGTGAGTATAATCCAGTCGGTTTATCAGGCAGTGGATTTTTCTCCAGGCTCCTTGTGGCAAATAGAGATGGACTGTCTGGAGATGTTTAGACAAGTGTGATCAATTTTGTCCAAAGGTGCCAGCCAATACATTAATTATTTTTTTGACTGTTCCAGCCGTTCCCTTGCAGGCATTCAAGTAGTGGAACAAGAGCCTTATTTACTAGTCTCAACAGAATGAGATTCCCCTTGGGATGAATCGTTAACTGCCTCCAGTTGAAGGTTAGACATTTTTGTAAGGCTGGTATAGAAGACTTGCTTCTAGAACTAAATAAGAAAGGCCAAGAAGCTGCAAGGAAAGGCTCTTTGCTGCTGAAGAGGGACTTTTCACACGAAGGGGACTTTCCAACACCCTCCTACCCCCCAGCAGCACTTATCTCTGCAGTAGAGCTAAGCAGGTTAATTATTTGCAACCCAGCGAGTTTGTGGTGGGGAGGCATTTGGAATGATTCCTGCTTGCATACCAGCTTGCACTCATGGCGACTTCTTGCTTCTGGCTCCCATCAGATTTCAGATTATCTGCACAGTGGGAGGCAAGCGGGGGGCACGCGGCACACAGCACCCTCGTCTCTCCTCTCTGTATCCTCCTTGCACTGGCCTTCAGGGGACTTGGCTCTGCCCTGAACCTCTCGCAGCTTGAGCGTGTTTACCTCGTGAAGTCTAGAAGCCTTCTTGGGAGAAGGTGGAGGCTTACATTTGTATGGCATTTTGGACGTTTCCAGCCACTTTGGTTTTTACTTGCGATCAAGTCTCTTCCTTGCCAAATGAGCGAACAGAAGTCCAGAGAGCTGGGTTAGTAGCAGAGCAGGGAAGAGACTCCACACAGCCCAGCCCTCTGCCTGAACGGTGTCAGGACCCTGAGCCCACCATGTGGAAATGTTGAGTGCTGGAGTGTGGGATCCTGGGGAGTTAGTATGTTCATGGCCACTGGGGACAGGGAGCCCAGGTACCCCACCTCCACTCACCCCACCCCACCCCCCACCCCGCCCCGGCTTAAATGTCAGCTCTGCTCTGCTCCTACTGAGCACGGCGTTGGTGGTGAGGTGGTGAGGTGGTGAGTATTTGAATTTACAAGGTCTTAGGGAAATCATTTTCCATTTGCATTTTGGAAATCAGTGTGGAGAAGGGGCTTGAGTGGGGCAGGTCTGGAGGCAGAGGGGCCAGGGGAGAGGATGGGTCAGTCATCAGGGAAGAAATGCCAGGGGCTTCGGAGCAGTGAGGTGGCACGGGGTTGCAGGGGTATCATCAGGTTAGAGAGGAGTCTGGCGTGACTCTCAGATTTCGGATTTGAATGCAGACTGGCGGTGGTGCCATTTCCTGAGATGGGAGACAAAAGACGAGGCGGGGGGGGGGCATGTCTTAATCATGGAGAGTTTGATGTCTGAGACGTCAAAGTATTCAATGGAGACTCGGATATAAGGACATGGAGCTTGGGGGACATGTCTGGCTTAGAGATAAAACTCTGGGATTTGTGGGCATGCAGACAAGGCCTACAGAGGTCGGGCAGGTAGTGTCAGTGAGAGCGCCAGGCTGGCCAAGATGGACAAGGGGGTCACTTGCAACTGAGCTTGAGGTGATTGTTGGCATGTGGGAATAGGGGCCAGGAGTTGGCAGATCTTCCAATCGAAAGAATAAAATAAAATAAAGCAGAGCAAATGGGTAAGGGAGCCAGAGGGTTCCAATTCTGGTGCCACCACTTACTAACTCTGTGACCGTGATCGAGTTACCTCATCTCCCTGTGCCTCAGTTCCCTCGTTGGTAAAACAGGAACAATAATGACACATACCTCGTAGGGGTGATTGGGGATTAAGTGGTTTAACCTCTCTGTATGGCATTTAGGATAGGGTGTTCCTTGTTATTTAAATGCTTGTTAAATAATAAATGGGTAGATAAATGAGTCAATACAATGTTGTGAAATGAAATGAACAGGGAGTGTAAGAGCCCCCCAAAGTGCTAATATTTAACTTTTCTTTATTTTTGAGACAGAGCGAGAGCATGAGTGGGGGAGGAGCAGAGAGAGAGGGAGACACAGAATCCGAAGCAGGCTCCAGGCTCCGAGCTGTCAGCACAGAACCTGATGCGGGGCTCGAACTCACAAACCATGAGATCATGACCTGAGCTGAAGTCGGACACTCAACCGACTGAGCCACCCAGGCGCCCCCCAAAGTGCTGATATTTAAAGGACTGCGGAGTAGACAGAGAAAAGTGGCAAACGAGGAGTGGGTATCCGGGAGCTAAGGGATAGGAGTATTTCTTGAAGGCGCATTTAGACAGCAGGGCCAAACACGGCAGAGAGATCAGGTAATATAAACACCCAAGTGTGAATTGACTCTAGCAGCAATACTTTAGTCCCTACAGAAACTCTGCCAGGCGGGTGTAATTTTATGGATGAGGAAACCAAGGTCAGTAAGGCCATGCAGATGCCCTAACGCACGCAGCTGGATGCAAAGTGGGGAGCTGGGAAGGGCGCTCGAATGGGTCAGAATCCTGAGCCTGTGATCCTTCCTCCATGCCCTGCTCCTGAAGGAGTTAGCCAAGAGTTTCACCAAGATTTCTGAACAGCAGTAGGGTCGATTTTCTTTCCTTTGCTTAAAAGCAGAGAATATAGTTTTCTCTCTGTACTTCTAAAATATCCTATAGTTTGTTATTCCTCTTTGAGATGGACTGAACCTGGGGTTTATGTCACTTTCAAGACGATGTCTTACAGATCGTCACCTGTAAGAGCAGAGTTTTTCTATTTCGCAAACTAAGCTTTTTAGGTAAATGGCCCAGTAACTTTAGTCATCTCAAAAGAAAAGTTTTGCCTGTAGGTTTCGTGAATCTGGATATGAGACTAGTAATGCTGAATTGGTTCCTGTTTTACTCAGCGCAGTGAATTGTTTAAGGAGAAAAGAATGAAAACCAGGACTCTGTGATGTCATGGGAGTTATACAGGAATCGGGGACACAATGTACTGTCCCCAGAGTCCCGTGGCGCCTCTGTGGGTCACCCAGACCCAGCAGAACTAGGCTCTGTGCCCATTTCTGCACCAGGCACCCTGGGAGAGCTTAAATGGGGTAAAGAGAGGGTTAATGATTAAAATCTAGAGCTCCCTTTTCTCACCTAGTTGGGAGAATAAATAGCACAAATATTTTTCAAGAGCACATTTTGGATTATCTGAATGAAGACCACAGCGTTTTTACAATGACTCTCAAAAATAACCATCCAACTTTTGCTGTTTTGTCTCTTCAAACGATCATTGTATCTCTTACTGGACTGAAGTGAAAACCCTTGCCAGGGCCAGAAACCTTTGCTTGGGTACACATTTCTCATTTTTTATGGCTGGGCCAACCGTTAGCAAGTCTAACTATTCCCAAAGGGAATAAGGACCCCATGAAGAAAGTGAGCAGATTTTTTTCTGGGAAATCCGTGCCCCAAAGCTTAATGTTTACAACAGAGTGGTGTTTAATGTTTTCCCACAGCTTTGTCGGAGGTGGCTTGGATGGATTACAGCTATTTGTGTCCCACCCCCACCCTGACCCACCTCCCATGTTCTCTCTTGTCAGGACCAACGCCACCTGGCCATAGGCCTGGGTTGTATGGAGTCTGAAGCTTGTGAAAATTTGGGGCCTTCTTAAAATAGTGTAAAGTTAGGTACAGGGTGTTTACTTAGCCCGGGGAAAGAAGGTGGGTAGGAAGGGGCCGGGGTTACTGAGGGGTCCTGAAGCTTCATGCTGAGTTGACCCCTGGAGCCACCGGGACGAGATGGTTCTGCCTCATCAATGAGGTACCTTTACATCTATTGACTTCTCTCTCTCTCAATCTCTAACCAATCGCTCTCACTTCCTGCCTTTCTGCTGCGCTGACCTCCAGGACCAATCCTGCTATTTCATCTTCTTGTAAGATCATGTGCCTCTCCTTTAAAGCTTTTTATCCTGGCTGTGACTTAAATATTCTTGCATTACTGTTTGCTGTCTAGTTGGGGATTCTAAATAAATTCAGGAGACCTAGGACCATAGCTATTGTATTTTGCTCATGGTTGTAGGGCTTAGCTAAGTGCCTGGCCCACAGTTGGAACCCGAATACTTATTGAATGAATGCATTTGGTTAAGAGCAAGAGGCTAGTAACAACAAATTTGTGGGTTTTGTGTGGGTAGAACCAGCTTAAGGGTATTTGGCTCAACTGTGTCCACGCTAAGATTCTAAGTCTGCTCTTAGATTTGAAAATGTTTTTCAAGCTTTGTTACTCACACTTGTCACTTTAAAGGGACTTGACCTCAGCAGTATTAACCCTTCCAGTTAGCCTGTAAGAAACCCTTGAGACCCTTGAATTACAGCACTCTAGAGACCCCACATTCACATGTAGACACGAATCACATTTTAAAAAGGACACATGTTTTTTTGGGTGATAGTCTTTATTTGGGAGCCATGGCTCTGTTCTCCATAAATTAGCTACTTAGTCTAGTACTCCGAGTTGTGGGCTGTTCTGTTTTACTGTGATAAGTACGTTCCTGTAAAACCTGCCACTCAGTAAGGGCTGAGCTGAGAGGAAAGTGGGGAGAGCCACTGTCCCTCTGCAGAAGGGTAGCTTGTGGCTGGTACCAGAGTAGAGCCAGCTGGCAGGGGTGGAGAGCGGAGACCTAGTTCCTCTGCTCTTCAAGGCCCTGTGGTCCTTCCAGCTGCCCCAGTAGAGGCCAAGTCAGTTCTGCCTCCGTGATTAGCCATGCTGTCCTACAAACAGTCTGGAATGTTCTTCCTAATCGTACTCCCTGATAAACTCCCACTGGTCAAGGTAGAACTGTAGCTCTTCTTTCGCTGTTTGTGGCCACCCATGTTAAATTTGATCTTCTTGGAGCGCCAACAGCCCTGCAGACAAGGAGTCTCCTCTCATGATGTTGCAGTGCACCCCGCCTGGCATTATTAGGTAATCTTCTCATGTGTCCCCAACTATGCTGTAAATGCACTGACGCCCGGGGCCATGCTGAATTTTCGTGTCCCAATGGTATCACAGCATGTTTGACTTATTTGGGCTTTGTACTGTGTACTTTCAGTCCATGACTGGTTCACTGAGGACCTGGTGCTGTGGTCTGAGGCAAGGGTAACAGAAATGAAAGCTGCAGTCTTTCCTTCTAGAATCTCCCACTCTGGTGGAAGAACCCTTCATGACCTGATGCTTAGCTGATTGTTTTCTCTGTTTGGAGTGACCTTTAAGGAACTGGGGTTTGGGGGAAGATATGTTCCCAGTTTCTCCTGAGTCCCTTTCACTGTGGTTTCATGCCTTCATTTTGAGTGATTCTTTAAACTTTGGAAGCATGCTCATAACGTTAATTACAAATGTAACATTCTGAATTCAAATTTGAGGGAAGTATGGGAGTCCATAAATGCAGTGAGAGTTCACTACATTAAGCTGCTGCTATGCTCAACAGACAAAAATACACTATAGGAGTGCTGTGCTTTTGTATCTGGAGATGGCCGTTTTATAGTGGAAAGTCATTACAGACAGAAACTTTAATTAAGCATTATAAACATAATGCATAATGTAACCAAAGCATTTTGTTTCTTTGTGTTTAGGAAATCATACAGTTCTGGCTCACAAAGGGTGTTGATGGCTTTAGTTTCGATGCTGTTAAATTTCTTCTAGAAGCAGAGCATCTGAGAGATGAAGCCCAAGTGAATAAGACTCAAATACCGGTAAAGTTTTGTCTTAAACATTATTTTTTCCCCCTTTCTAAAAATGTCATCAGAGCATTTTCTTTTTTTCTTTATGTTTATTTATTTTTGAGAGAGAACGTAAATTCAGGAGACCTAGGACCGCAGCTGTTGTATTTTGCTCATGGTTGTAGGGCTTAGCTAAGTGCCTGGCCCACAGTTGGAACCCGAATACTTGAATGAATGAATTTGGTTAAGAGCAAGAGGCTAGTAACAACAAATTTGTGGGTTTTGTGTGGGTACGAGAGTGGGTTAGGGGCAGAGAAAGAGGGAGAGACAGAATCCGAAGCAGGCTCCAGGCTCCGAGCTGTCAGCACTGAGCCCGACACAGGGCTCAAACTCATGAGCTGAGAGATCATGACCTGAGCTGAAGTTGGTCACTCAACTGTCTGAGCCACCCAGGCGCCCCCAGAGGGTTTTCTTTTTTAGCATGAGACACCACTGACCAGAGAGGAATTTGATCCTATCTACTATAGGAAGCTTTTAAAAAAATATTTAATTTAGTTAAATTTATTAATATATGCCTCTGAGGGGCGCCTGGGTGGCGCAGTCGGTTAAGCGTCCGACTTCAGCCAGGTCACGATCTCGCGGTCCGTGAGTTCGAGCCCCGCGTCGGGCTCTGGGCTGATGGCTCAGAGCCTGGAGCCTGTTTCCGACTCTGTGTCTCCCTCTCTCTCTGCCCCTCCCCCATTCATGCTCTGTCTCTCTCTGTCCCAAAAATAAATAAACGTTGAAAAAAAAAATATATGCCTCTGAATTTTAAAGCATAGTTTTTTTTAGTTTATTTTGAGAGTGAGCACACTGGAGTGGGGGAGGGGCAGAGAGAGAAGGGCAGCATGGAGCCTGATGCAGGGCTCAAACCCACGAACCAGATCATGTCCTGAGCTTAAAGCAAGAGTTGGACTCTTAACTGAGCCACCATGGTGCCTGAAGCGTAGTTGTGTGTGTGTGTGTGTGTGTGTGTGTGTGTGTGTGTGTTTCCATGCCCCAAACGGGGCTTGGACTCACAATCCCAAGATCAAGAACTGTATGCTTCACTGACTGAGCCAGCCAGGCGCCCCTATCGGAAATGCTTTGAATCGTTTTCTTTAGAAGAACAGAGTTGTTTCAGATGCACAGGCCTAGATGTTTCCTTCATTGGCACCCTCTGATGTAGGGCATCCTTAAGGAGTACTTTGGTGACAAGGGTTCCGAGGGCACGGGCTCCACCAAGGGCTCTGACAACTCACTGCGATTGTATCATCTCACTCAAGCTCAAGTGGGGAGGCTTAGGATTCCTGAGCTGCTTCTGTAATCATTAAAGAACACACAGAAGAGCAGGTAACACACGCCTGCTGAATGTCTGTATGCTAGGTGTTTATTTAGAACAGTCCATTTAACTCTTGCAACAGCTCACAGGAGACATTTCATGATCCTCATTTAGAAAATCTTAGAGAACTGACTTTATCAGGGGTGATGGAGATGATAAATAGAACTATAAACCAAGCCTATCTTGCTACAGAATCTGGGTTCTTTGTGGTTCCACACCAGTGGTTCTCACCCTCCCCCCCATGTCACACCAGAGACAGTAATCAGGATGCCACTCTGCTCTTCTGGTTGACCACCACTCTACAGTCACTCTATGTTCAATGGCTAGACAGGAGTCCTAAAATGGGTTGCAGAGTAATGGATTTGTAAATTTACACAATGGATTATACATTAGTCAAAATAAATGAGTTACAGTGACACACAACAATATGGGTGAATCTTAGTGTAATGTTTAGTGAAAAAAACTAGGGGCACCTGGGTGGCTCGGTTAAACATCTGACTCTTGATTTTGGCTTAGGTCATGATCTCATGGTTCATGAATTTGAGCCTTGCATTGGGCTCTGTGCCAACAGTGCAGAGCCTGCTTGGGATTCTCCTTCTCTCTCCCTCTCTCTGTCCGTCCCCTGCACGCTTTCTCTCTCTCAAAATAAATAAACTTAAAAAAAAAAGAAAAAACCCTAAATTATATAGAGCATGATACACTTTACATGAAATGCATATAGTTAACTATCAAGTGTCTAGCTTTCGTCCTAATAGATTTATGGGTACTTAAGAATATCATTAAACCAAATCAGTTAACTAAAGAAAAGTTGGCAATGCCTGGACTAATTATGAGAGCATGTCCTGAATCAGAGGCCATTTTTTGGGGAGGCGCAGCGGTGGGAAGCACATGATTTCCAATAGGGAAAATGAAGGGGGTAAAAAGGTGATATATTAGTCCCAAAGAGAAGTGCATATCCTTGGAGAAGAAATCTCAAAGTAACCTTCCTAATTATGATGAGATGTCATAAGACAGGCATATGCCTCCAGCCACGACAAAAGATCAGAACAATGGGTCTTGTGTGCCACCCAAGACAAACTTAAGGAAAAAGTGATTTCAGTAAGAGACTTAGGACTCCAAAACTCTTCACTTGATCTAGCAAGCAAGTTCACTTATTGAAAAGGAGTCCACTGAATGGATGGCAGTGTAGATCCATGTCCTAACCCAGGATTTATGACCTTGGCTTGTGTCAGACATAGTCTTTTACTTTGGATTCTAGATCACTGTAACCCTAGGAAGGCATAGAATGAATACCAGGAAAAATTACTGAGCCCCTGGCAGTGTTTACTTACCACTTCTATCCTTTATTCTATTACACTTTGGACAATTTTGTAAGCAGATAAAGTCCAGGTGTAATAAGGAGCTCTATGTTTCCTTTGCCTTTAAACATTTAGGACCACTAAATGTTTAGGAAAAGGGTTTTGTTGAATACATTTGCAATCAATACATAGTAAAATTTGTTTTACTTAATAATTTAAGCATCAAAGGAAGTCCTAATAGTCATGAATGTTACTCTCCAGCCATAAAACCCCATGAGCACTTCAAGTCCTCGGATCATCCTTTAGCACGTTTGTCTTGGCTTGAGCCCTTTGAAGAGACCATCTATATTCGCCTAAGGCCAGCTATAGGCATCTGACATATGAAATGATGGTAACCATGTTTCTTGGTTTCCTAAGGACACGGTCACACATTACTGGGAGCTGTATCATGACTTCACCACCACCCAAGTGGGAATGCATGACATTGTCCGGAGCTTCCGGCAGACAATGGACCAATACAGCAGAGAGCCTGGGAGATACAGGTGACCACAAGACACGCTTCTGTTCTTCACGGGCGTAGGGTGTGATCTATAGCTTATCCTTCACAGCCAGGCATTCTCGAGAGGCTCAAGTTATTTAACAAACCTCCATAACTACAGTGTATTATAATTCAGTTTTGCCAGGGCCTGGGATAGTCTTTCATGTTGTTTTAACTTTGCTCATTTTCAGTTTCTTTTTTTGTTCAGACAATGCGCATCACAGTCCTTCACAGAATTTTGTGAAATTAGCTTAAAATACGTAGTCTAAATGTTAGTCACTGACTATTCCACTTTTAATCATTACTATTTGGCCTGTTAGTGTCCAGTGTCCAGTATGAATCCAAATGTTTAAACTAAACTATTAGATCACAATGGTTAGCAACACAGCTTTGGAATCAGATGGACCTAAGGTAGAGTCCTGTGTGTGACCTTGGGCTGGTTCGCTGACTCAAGTCCCACTTTCTCAATTAACAGGTGATAGTGAAACCCTTTTCAGGCTTTTGTGAGACTGCAAGAGATAATGTCTATGAAGCACTTAAAACAGGGACACATGAACTCACTAAATCTCTTCCTATGTTTATATACATCACCCAGTAGCATCAACAGGAGTTAAAGAAATTTCTCCTCCTCAAAGTAGGTCCTCTGATTGCTATCCCCATACTACAGATAAGGAAACTGAGACTCGAGCACAAAGGCAATGGTCAGGTGGTAATGGCAGGGATGGAACCGGAGTTGAAACACTTGGGTTCCAGATGTCGTGCACTTACTTCAAACAGGTGAAGTCAGCACTGATGTAGGTCATTTCAGGCTGTCTTTCCCTAAGAGTGTTTGTTTCAAAGTAAGCTCTACAACCAACGTGGGGCTTGAACTCATGACCCCAAGATCAAGAGTCACGTGCTCTACCAACTGAGGCAGCCAGGCATCTCAAGGGTGTGTGTTTTTTTTTTTTTTTTTTTTGAGAGAGAGCAACAGAGCGCACATGTGGAACTGTGAAATCATAACCTGAGCCAAAATTAAACATCAGATGCTTTTACAAATTAAAAAAAAAAAAATTTTTTTTTTTCAACGTTTTTTATTTATTTTTGGAACAGAGAGAGACAGAGCATGAACGGGGGAGGGGCAGAGAGAGAGGGAGACACAGAATCGGAAACAGGCTCCAGGCTCCGAGCCATCAGCCCAGAGCCTGACGCGGGGCTCGAACTCACGGACCGCGAGATGGTGACCTGGCTGAAGTCGGACGCTTAACCGACTGCGCCACCCAGGCGCCCCAGCTTTTACAAATTTTTAAAAAAATGTTTATTTTTGAGAGAGAGAGTGCAAATGAGGGAGGGGCAGAGAGAGAGGGAGACAGAATCTGAAGCAGGTTCCAGGCTCTGGGCTGTCAGCACAGAGCTGGATGTGGAGCTCACACCCACAAACTGTGAGATCATGACCTGGGCCGAAGCTTAACCGACTGAGCCACCGAGGCGCCCCTCCAAGTGTTTGGTTTTTAATAGCCAAGGGTCACCCTGATAATAAAGTGAGGCTTTATAGGGATTCAAATAAAACGGGAAGATTTGGGGGGGAAAACCCCTTCACATGATATGCAGACACACACTGCAGATTCTAAGTGTGAGGAAGATTGCTAAAGAGTTCCTGGAAGTTACTGAGTTTTAATCAGATTTAGAAAGAAAGAATATTGACTGATCTCCAAATGTATTTTATGTTTATTTGGAGAGACAAAGAGCAGGAGCAGGGGAAGGGCAGAGAGAGAGGGAGAGAATCCCAAGCAGGCTCCGTACTCAAGCCTGACACATGGCTTGAACTCAGAACTGTGAGATCATGATCTGAGCTGAAATCAAGAGTCGGATGCTTAACCAACTAGGGCACCCAGGCGTCCCCAAATGTATTTCCTAACTCTCAGGCACGGCATAGTATTAGGCTAGTCCTTGGGTTTATTGTCCATGAGAAGTGAGAAAGAGTCCAGGTGAGCAGGCATGCCACTACTTGGCCATCTGGCTTGATTCTGCTTCCTAGTGAGCCCAGCTGGATGTGGGTAAGAGTCCAGCAGACGGAAGCAGCTGCAGAATGCTGCTCAGTCCCCCGACGGGCCCTGAGGACACTGCACCCTGCCAACTCTTCCAGGTTCATGGGGATTGAAGCCTACGGAGAGAGCATTGACAGGACCATGATGTACTACGGGTTGCCTTTTGTCCAAGAAGCAGATTTTCCCTTCAACAATTATCTCAGTGAGCTGAACGCTCCGTCTGGGAACAGTGTGTTTGAGGTTATCACATCCTGGATGGAAACCATGCCAGAAGGAAAATGGCCTAACTGGATGGTAAGTCCTCATGCCTGATCAGCACGTCTGGGGCTGTGGTGCTTGTTGAACAGTCACCCCTAACTCGAGGGCTAGGTCTGTAAACAGGCGTCACCCTTCCCTTCATCGGTGATTCTTCAGGGAGCCAGGCCTATCCCAGCTTCTGACCAGGTTTTTGTCATTTTTCTTCATTCTTTTTCTTCTGGTTCTCAGACTAGATAATCTTGATCGGTCTTCGAGTTTGCTGATTTCTCTGTCCGTTCAAATCTGTCCAGCCCGTCTCAATGAGTTTTTCCTTTCAGTGTTCATACTTTTCAACTCTGAAATTTCTTTCCGGTTCTTTCTTTTATCCTTTTTATTGACAGTATCTATTTGATGAGACACTGTCCTCACACTTTTCTTTGAACATATGGATAGCAGTTGACTTAAATGTGTCTGTCTGCTAGGCCAGTGTTTCTTCATCCACATTTTCTATTGACTGCTTTTTCTATTACGGGTTGTATTTTCCTGTTTTCTTTGCATTCCTTTTTATTGTTGAAAACTGGATATTTTAAATAATGTAGTAATGTAGGAAAACCCCTTCTCTCTTCCCTGGTGTTTATTGTTGCTGTTTCTTTAGTGACTTCCCTGGATTAATTTTGTAAAATCTGTACTCTTTGTTGGGTGTGGCCGCTGAAGTGTCTGTTTGGTCAGATTATCAACTAATGATTTGAAGAGATTCCTGAAATACGGTGAACCATGAAGTCTCCCAGCCTTTGCTGAGGGACTGTGTGTGTTGGGGTGTGCTTTCAACACTTTGGCAGGCAGTTGGTAGTTCTACCTTAGTCTTCACTTTCTGCTTGCACTGAGTTTCAAGGTTAGCCAGAGATGAGAGATTAGAGCCTTCTCAAGTCTTCCCAGGGTATCTGCACATGTTCCAGATTCCAAAAATCTGTCAGAGCCTTTCAAAGGCTCTTATGGTCACCTCATTCCCCAGCTTTTAAGGTTTTTGGTCAGTCTCTGTTTAGCCCCAATTGGCAATACCTCCTCAGGCAGATGTGATGCTAAATAACTGTTGCTGATTATTTCCGGCCAATATCTCAGGGATAGGGCATCTTTCTAATTAAAAAAAAAAAAAAATCCAACTACAAGCGAGTGCTAGAAAGGTCAAATTGTGACAGTTCTCTAAATGGAGCTTTTGGTGAACTCTAAACCTACTCTGCCCACCGTCCCCCCCCCCCCGCCCCCCTCTACCCGGTAGCTCCTGGTTTTCACAGCTACAGTAGTTGCTAGACTGAGGTTTTCAAGGCTATCATAGATCCAGGACCAGTTAAAATGACACAAAGCTTGCTGTTTTTCTTGAGTAAATACTTCTTAAGATTACTGAAGGCCTTTAGCTAGTTTCCAGAGTTCTGAAACAGTGGATTTTGTTTTTGCCAGCATTCTCGAGATTTTGGAGGTCTTTCCTCCACCATTCCACAAGGGCCCCCTCTATTTTATAATGGAGTTTTAGCACTTGTATTTTTCATATACTGAGAGTCTCCATTAGCTTAGGTGACTGGGATCTCTCTCAGCCTATGAGAGGCCCCAATCTCTGTCCACTGCTGTGAACTACCTGCGGAAATATTTCTTGATTTCAGTCCTGAAATTGAAAGTGCCCTAAGTCCAGAAAGTTTGAGAAACCATAGGGTTTCTTATCAAATGCTCTCGAGATAATGAAAATAAACAGAGGTGATATTTGACTTTTCTGACCATAAAAATAGAGAAATAATTTACAGTGGTCTACAAAAAGGTAACTGTAGATAGTTTTTAGTACATCTAAAAAAAAAAAAAACTCCTTTTTTCGTGAACTGTAACAACCAAGTTCTTATTCTTAGACTCAAACTCAAAGGCTGGTTTTGCATTATACCCTAATTTGAATAAGTGATATAACGTCTCAGAGCTTGTCGTTTCATCATTGTACACTGGAGAGAATACCTGACAGGGGAGGAGGGCAAGAAGATAGAAGGTAGGTGGGAAAGAATTTTTTTTTTAAAAGCTTATTTAAGTAATCTCCACACCCAATGTGGGGCTTGAATTCACCCAGGACCGAGTTGCATGCTCTTCCGACTGAGCCAGCCAGGTACCCCGAAAGTACTTTTTCAATACTAAAAGTCCATGCTCAGCAAATGCACATGAGACCGAGTTGTGGTATATGGAGAGAACTGCTAGGTGATTTAAATAAACTCTTAAGGGCTAGGTAATATATATCATAATATGTAATTAGAGAATTCAGCATAGAAATACCAAATTTAAAAACAGGAAACACATTAGAAAATTTTCTCTTGGACTGTGTACATTTCTCTATAAAAGTTGATTTATCTTTAAAATTTGTTTTGAATAGTTCAAGTCACACACACACACCAGAAACTGCTCCTACCCCTCCCACCTGTTCCCTCCTTGTTGTGCCCTCAATGGGGTAAACATTTTTGTTTCCTGTCCCTATTCTCTCATCCAAATGTGTGAAAATATTAACATGCACCCTCGTACACTTTATCACATTTGCAACATCACTGCGAAGTAAATTGTTAACACCATTCTGTTGATCATAATGGCCAAGACAGTAAATTGGTCAGTTACACAGCAAGTAGCAAGCAGCGTTGGTACTCAAAGCCAGGCTTGCTGATACCATGGTACTCACAGCTAACTTTGTTTTTCTGCCTGATGAACTTTTTGTGCAATAGGGTAAGTTTTCCAGACAACTGTATATTAAGCTACGTCCTTAAAAATATCTGCCTTTCAGATCGGTGGACCGGACCGTGCCCGGCTGACTTCTCGTTTGGGGGCAGAATATGTCAACATCATGAACATGCTTGTTTTCACACTCCCTGGAACCCCCATAACTTACTATGGGGAAGAAATAGGAATGAGAAATATTTTAGTCACAAATCTCAACGAAAGCTATGACGTGGTAAGTTAATATAATCTAACTACATGAAACTAGAGAATTTACTTCTAGTCTACTGATGAAAACGATTATTTTGCTTTCCTTTCGTACTATTAGACAGTCACCTTTCTTTGTTGGGAGCTAAGAATACTGCTTCCTAAGCCGCACAACTGAATTTCTTGTGTAGAGCCCAGGAATCTACATTTTAAAGATGTTTTCCAGCTGATTCGTAGACATACTAGAATTTGAGAACCTGTGTTCTGAGTTGGGAATATTACTCAGTGCCCTCTACCTGGAACACAGAGGTCTGTACTGCTAGATTCTGACCACAGCACAAAGATTCTTCCTTTCATGTTAACAAATGTAATGCACAGCCCCAGACTTGAGTGGTTTTTGTTTGTGAGGCTATGGATCTCAAAATTGTGTTCTTAGGCGAGCCCATAATAATTTGTATGGCTAGCTTGCAGTGTTGGAGATCCAATTTCCCTAATATTTGGTGTACATTTCCTAAATTTGTGTGTGTGTGTTCACGTGCAACAACCAGGCTGAATAAAAGCGGGCAGAATTTAGGCTTACTTGTACATGGGTGCATACCTGAACTCATTGCCACTACACCACAGAACGTGTTGGCAATCGCACATTTTGAAATCCTACGTTACTCATTTTTAGGGAAAAGCTGCAAAGATTCTAAGCATGTATCAAAGTCCAGTTACCATAATCCTATTCAAACTCAAGATGTCACTGTTTTCCAATTAAAAGTGAGAAGCCGGTTTATGTACTGAATGTTGAAGCTTTTTCATTATGAATGCTAATACAAGTACTAAGAAGTACAGGGAATTAAATAATTATGAAGTAAACCATGACCAAATTATATTTTTTTAATAACTACTGTTTTCTCTTTATGGTCTTTGACACAGGATACCCTTTTCTCCAAGTCACCGATGCAGTGGGACAATAGCTCAAATGCTGGTTTTTCTGAAGCCAGTCACACGTGGTTACCCACCAGTTCAGATTACCACACTGTGAATGTTGATGTAAGTATCAATGAAAATGTTATGCTGATTCCAGAAATAGGAAATGAGTTTCTGTGCTGACAACGAACAGTCACCCTGAGGGTGCCCAAGACCTTAACTGATGCTCTCTTTAAATTAATCACATAGACTTAGAGTTTTTAAGTGATGTTTTTGTGGAAGTACAGGCTGGTACAGAAGTGCACCATGTGGAGTATCCTATGGAATACACAGCTATTCACTGGAATGACTTTGAGAACTCTGAGCTATTAAGGAGATTTTATGGAGGTCTTTCAGCAAGCCCAGCTATCTGTCCTCCTTTCCCGCCTTTGAAAGGAAGGAAAGAAGATTAAGGATAATTACCTGAAGAAACCAAGATGTAACCAATTCCTAAAAGGAGCTGTTCTCGAAAAGCACACCCTTTGGCTTTTGGCTACACTGTTTTCTATCATGTAGTGGTCAAGGTTGCCAGATTCAGCTGGAGTTGCTGGAATATACGCATTCCTGTTTAGAAAATCTGTTTGCTCAATTTGGCAAAGGGCTAAGTACATTTCCTTGGACCAGGACACTATGAAATGGCTTCAGGTGGAGTCACGTACTAGTGAAAATGTCATTGTTTAAACCATCTCAGGAGAAGAGAAATTCCTGGCATCCCATGAGACTTAAAAATTTTAAAGCAAAAATCTCCCCTTACCCCAATCTACTAAGTATTTTGAAAACAATCTCGTAAGATTTTGAAAAAATTACTGAAGTATAGCTGACACACAATATTATATCAGTTTCAGGTGTACAACAGTGATGGAACGATTCTGTACATTACTCAGTGCTCATCACAGTAAGTGCAGCCTCCCCAGGTTATTAATCTGTTTTGAGCTTCACGCAAACCCTCCTGTTTCCACAACTGCCTGCTCCAAACTCCACAGAGGCTTCTGGGATAGTATTAGATAGGTCCTTGAAAACAAAAATATGTGTTTTAACATTTGTGTTTGAGAGTAAATGCATCTATTGGTTTTCAATTTGAGTCCAAGAGGTTAAGAAATCCTACATAAAAATATATACCAGAAAGATGAAAAAAGATAAATGCAAATTAAAACAATTTTTTCTATAACATTAACCAAGTCTTTCAAATGATCAGGAGTAATGCTTGGAGGAATGCTAAATCGTAACACAATGTCTCAGGCTAAGCTATTTAATAAAATACATCCATAAGAGCCCTAGAGACAGGTAAGAATTTAATTTCTAAAAGAAAGTAAAATCAAGCTTCTCATAATGACTAAAGGCAGACAACCGAAGACAAGGAGTATCAAAATGCAAAAGTAAATGGATCGCCAAGAAAGACACATTTGAGAAAAATTAAGAGGATGGGAGAGAACACCACTCTTAACAGAAAACTGTTAAAGTAAAGGAAATATGGCAAACAGAAGACTTTGTTATTGTTATACTGTCTTATGGAGTCTCTTGATTCTCTTAAAAAAGGAATCAGAGGGGAGCCTGGCTGGCTCAGTGGGTGGAGCATGCGTCTCTTGATCCTTGGGGTTCTGAGTTTGAGCTCCACGTGGGGTGTACAGGTGATTTAAATAAGTAAAACTTAAAAAAAAGTGATTAGAGCATGTAGGTACGTAAAACATTGTGAAAGACTGAAACAAATTCTAATTAGGGTGCTGGAAAACTGATTCAGAGACTTCTCCCAGAATGCACTGAAAAAAGGCAAATAACACTATGAAGAGAAAATTTTTGATATGTAATCAATCTAGAAATTGCAACATGAAATTCTAGAAGAGAACAGAAACCAGAGGGAACTATATATTCAAAGAAAAATGGCAAGAATAAAGAAAAAAAGTCTAAAAATATGCGGAAACCAAAACCGAACTGCAAAACAGACTGCCCAAGCAAAGGACTGAGAACTGGACTTGCTTAAGCGGATCCTAGAACATATCAGAACTTCAATCTTTAACGCTATGATGGAAACTTGATTCTAAACCTACAATCTTATATCCACTCAAACTAGCGTTCATGAATATAGACTTGGAAAAGCATGCACCCCAATTTTACCATAAATAGCCAGCTTGTGAGAGAATAATCAGGGACTGAAACAAAACAAAAAGATGAATCTAAAAGAAAGACAGGATGTGGGGTGCCTGGCTGGCTCAGTCAGTAGAGCATGTGACTCCTGATCTTGGGGTTTTAAGTTGAAGCCCCACGTTGGGTATAAAGATTAAAGATAAAAAAATGTTAAAAAAAATAATACATGATGTATAAAACACAGTAAGGAAAGGAATCAACAGAACTTAAGGATATTTTTTTGGTACATAATGTAAAGTAAGGTTAGTAAGATATTCTGGAACAAAAATCTTAGTGATTGATTTCTATATGGGAAGTGGCAGCAGGGAAGGGGAGAGAAAAGACAGAGAACGTGTGAGCGAGCAGGCTAAAGCACTCTTTTCAGGGCATGGAAACGGAGTAACTCAACTAAACAATGCAGAATTCACTTCCTGTGGCACACTAGCATGCTTCAAGTGCAGAGCAGCTGGGGGCTACCACTTTAGTACAGATATAGAAACTTCCAGCACTGCAGAAGTTCTGCTGGATGGCACTGCTCCGGATGTTGAGAAAAGTATATTTTAAAACAGGCATTACAATTTTAAGAGTGTCATTTTCAAAGAATAGAAGGAAAAATATTACATCAAAACAACCGATGTAAAAAGGATGAAAACAATAGTACAAATATAAATAAAAAATAAAATAAGGCTGTAGAAGTATGTCCAAACACATGGCAATCACCAATATAAATGGGTCAAATTCACCTATTAAAAGATAAAAACTCTCAGATTAAGGTAAAGAGACAAAATCCAATATAGAGACATTGCTAAAACAAAAAACGCACATATAACCTTTGACTTAGTAATTTCATTCCGAGAATACTTATATATGTGGAAAATGATAAATATTCAAGGATCTCCACTGGAAATGATTTAAATATTTTATCAAGAGAATTAATTATGGTTGACTTATACAATGGACTAGTATGCAGCTTTTAGAAAGAATGCACTGGTATCATGAGACCATCTCTACCCTGTACTAAGAAACAGAGTCCATTATGGTAGCATGCCTCCACTCGTATAGAGAAAAAGTATATCTACATCTGTTTGCAAAGGCACAGGATGTAGCATAAACAGCAATAGTGTGTGTTTCTGAGACAAAAGGTGAAAAGCGAGGGGATGGCGTTAGGAAAAACCTTATTTTATATATTCCTCTTATAAATGAATTTTATACTGTGTGCATGCATTTCCTATTTAAAAAAAATAAAGTTACAAAAAGCAGGTGTGGAAATATTTAATAGCAGACAAAATAGAATTCAATATGAAAAGCGTTATGAGACCAATGTGATTTTCAAAAACTGTTAAAGAACATTCCACTACAAGTCATGATCTATGCATCTAACAATAGCGTCCAAATATATAAAACAAGTACTATGAGAAATGCCAAGAGAAACTGACAAATCCACAATTACAGAGAGACACTTCAACATACTTCTAGAAAGTAGACACAGATAATAGTTAACATTTATTGGGCACTTCTTATGTGAGTGGCACCGAACTATGCTTTTCCATGCATCATCTAAGGCTATAGAAAATGTTAATAGTAATTTGACAAGTCATATACATATACCATATACATGTACCATAAATACCTTTGTGCCTGATAACAGAGAATAAACATTTTTCAAACATTCAGTAGATGTTCACTGAAGACCACACATTAGGCACCTGCCCCGCAGTAACAACAATAACAGCAATGACAGCCACCACCGCCGCAGTCAACATGGCTGGCAAGAGTCCACGGAAATGAACATTACCACTGATTTGGCAACAGCTCTTATGAAGACTAATTTGGCATTATGCATCAAGTATCCATACTCTGACGTAGTAATTGTCTTTCTATCCTAAATAAATAATCCAAATACGGGAGAGGCACTAAAAATGTGAGAAAATATTAGAAAGCTGAATGCTGAAATGAGAGGGATGGTTTTAAATTTGGTATATCCATTCAACCAAACATTATCCTGTTATTAAAATGACATTTTAACATAATCACAGGAGAAGGCGCTTGAAATTAAATTATATATGTTCTATATAGCTGTGAAATAAACCCCAATCTTCTTTAATGGACACACATTAAAGAAGTATAATTTTTAAACTTTCCCTGTAGGCAGCATTTTGCTTTGTGTCCTTTTTTGCAACTTTCTGTTCACCACTGGCTATGTAAGGAACACGTGTCTGAAGTTAAAGAGACCTCCACACTATTCTACAAAAGAGAACAGGGAAGCCCTCCCAGTTCATGGCCACAGTGGCAGCCTTTCTTCCAGTTACAATGTAGCATAAAGGGACTGTAGTTAGGCAAGTTAAACACCAGGTAACTTAGACAGGGACATTGTTTTGAGATACCTAAAGTGGAGTCAAATTTGGTCTCTCATAACGTCTGGCCAAAATGCGAGCAGAACGCTGTGCACCCAATGACTCCCTGCATTTGCAGTATCTCTCGGTAGTTAAATAAACTACTCTTACCAACCTATCAATACTTCCAATTTGGTAGTCATTTTAATGGGCAAAACCGAAGCAAACTTTTTTGGGAAATAAGTTCCTTATTTGATACTAAGACTACTAAAAAAAAAAACAACAAAAAACTGCTAACAACTATTTGAGAAGTGAATAGTTAATTTTTTCTTTTTTTTTTTTAAATAGGTCCAAAAGACTCAGCCCAGATCAGCACTGAAGTTCTATCAAGAATTAAGTTTGCTTCATGTCAATGAGCTGCTCCTCAGCAGGGGCTGGTTTTGCTATCTGAGGAATAACAGCCACTCTGTCGTGTACACAAGAGAGCTGGATGGCATCGACCGAGTCTTTCTGGTGGTTCTGAATTTTGGAGAATCCTCACCGCTAAATCTAAAGGAAATGGTTCCCAATATTCCCACAAGAGCAAGCATAAGGTTAAGTACCAGTTTTGCCGACAAGGGCGGTGAAGTTGATACGCATGACATTTTACTGGACAAAGGAGAAGGCCTCGTCCTTGAATACAACACGAAGAATCTCCTTCATCACCAAACAGCTTTCAGAGACAGATGTTTTGTTTCTAATCGGGCGTGCTATTCCAGCACATTAAACCTACTGCACAGCTTGTGTTAAAGAGATGAAGACACTGATGTCCTGTTCCCTCCTAAGCATGTGCAGTAACTGCACGCACCACAGACGGCTGGGTAATACAACGTGAATGTAACAGCTTTAGAAAAGGTTCTCAAATGTTTTTTAAAAATAATAAAACTATCGCTTGCAGGAACTTGTAACTTTATTGAGCTAGCCTCAGTGTAAGAGATGATCGGGACACCTGAGGACCCCGGACTAATGAATTCTAATGTGAAGAATGTTACCTCTTTTCATAAAATACAGATGTAGAAATTGGAGGACTTACTGCTGACGTGTCTAAAAGTGTTCATTAGCAAAGAGGCAGGACCTTGATTTGTAAACTTTTCAAAGGAAATGTTAGTTCGGACAGACAGAAACAGAGCTGTTCTGAAGGGGGAGCTGGGAGAGTTGTGTTGTCACCAAACCTTCCTTCACCCTGTCCTCCGTGTCCTTCTGAGGAGCACGGTTTGAAAACCCCTTTCCTAGGTTAAAGGGCACGTGTGCCAAAGGACAGAGCAGTAGAATCAAGTGAGATATACACGAGACAAAATGTGGATGGAGAAGCAAATTTTAAAAAATTACTAACTTAAAAAAAAAATCTCACTGTTGCTTACCCAATTGGAAATAAGACTATGAAATATTTCAGTGTGTTTCCAATTCCCATGGAATGCAGCGTTTCAGAATTTTAGGTATTTCTTAAGATTCTCGAAAACACTGGTGCTGTCAAGTCCAAGTTCCTCGTACAAGAATTTAATTTGGGCTGTAATCTAAAAGAAATGCATTTAAAAAATTAGATAAAGGCCTTTGTGGTAAAACTCGAGGGCTACATCTCTTTGTCTATCCATCTTCACCTAACCACAAAGTCAGCCATTTATGGCAAGTCTACTTTTATTTGGGGACAGAGGCAGAAGGTGCTTCCAAACAGGTAAGATTCCATCACTCTCTTTAACAGCGCTCACTTATCAAGTATAAGAGGGAAACTTTTCTCGACTCAGCATTCTTCCTTCTGCTCTTGGGCCTCAGCCACAGACCAGACAGTGACAAAGCAGCTGTCATAAACTCTGCTGCAACCAATGAAATGGTGACAGTGACAGATCTCTACTTGGGCATCTGTCAACTGAGAGGGGTTTGAAAACATACCTTTTTGTGAGAATCCTCAATCACATGATTGCCTCCAGGCTGAATATCTAACACAACATTGGGGGCCTGGTAGCCTGAAAGAGTTAACATATGCAACAATTAGAAGGTTTGTTTGAGATTCATTTCTCCCCTTTCCTCTCAAGTACACTATTAAAATAATAGCAAAGGAAAAAGGCATAAACTATCACCAAGTAAGAGATGGGAGGGGGCAAGCAGGAAAAGACAAATTTCTGAAACAGAGAAAGCAACAGGAGGATGAGTGGCTGAGGACACTGGATGGAAGAGACTTGTTGGGCCACATGGAGAAGGTTGTGAAGCAAGAGGAAGCCAGTGGCCCTGTGGAATCAGAGTCTTATGACCTGGAAACGCCAACTTTTGCAATGTGTAAGTGTGAGGCATGGAGGTGAAAACAAGGTGACTGAAACTTGCATGTGGGTCCCTTCCACCCTGAGCTCAGAGGGTCTTGCTAATAAGGAAGAAAAAGGTAAGAGTTCCTGTGCAATGAAATGGAAAGATCTAGAGGAAATTAACGCAGCTAGTTTGGACACTGAAGCTCCAGAGCAAAAGCTTTTCTAGAAGTTTCCAGGAATAATGGCTCAATTCATATTGTTAAATGAATGAGTGTTGTATGACAGTATATCTCTAAGTTATACTTTGATGTTTAAATTTATTTTTCTTTGTGCCTTGCCTACCTTATTTTAAGACTGTCCTTTGAAAAAGGGGCAAGTCAGATATAGTTATTAGGTATGCCTCAACTCAGTAGTCGACACAGGAAAACCAACTGTCCAAACTCACGGGCAGATGATTTGGTCTGTGGCATAAAACGTACTACTCTGAGCAGTATGTGGTAGGTAACAGAACATTTAGCTATGCTCCCTGCTTCCAGGTGGTCTCCTACCTTCACCAGTGTCCTTAGCATGCTCCATAATGGCTTCCTTGAGTTTGTCAGTATAGCTTACAATTCCTTTCAGAGGTACACGCTCATCATTTTCATAAGCTGTGATGTGAATGGAAGGATAATGCTGAAAGAAAATAGATGTACAAGATTTGCATTGTTCCTTATGGTCCTTTTCTACCTTATAGGTTATGAAAAATAACTCCATTTTTTTGACCTAAGTGCTAGATAATTTCTTCTCATTTCATATTGAGAGATCTACAGTATCATAGTACTAGACCACTTGCTACCTGGAATACCCTTTTCTTGGCTAGTGAGACCATGACCACATCTAACCTATTCTGAACTATTACATTGAAACAAACATGGAGTATGAGCAGAGATGGCGCTGAAAGTTGTTTGGGTATTATAAGCAGAAACAATCTAAAGCCCTACAAAATTCCGGGTCAGCATGGGTAAATATTCTTTTGATTATCTCTTCTATCATTTTAGGATAGTTTATCAGAACTGTTATTCACTACCTGTGGTTTAATATTTTGATAGGGACAGTAACGTTTTATGTAGTTCTTGTGTTTTTCATCAGATGAAGGATTCCCCCATTCTTCTAATTCTTCTAATGTCAGAGGAAGTGTAGTATCCATCATGGTGTTGAGAACATCCAAGAAAGGTGCCTAAAAAAACAAACAAACAAACAAACAAAAAAACCCCACAAAGCCAAAGAAATTTAAACTTTGACTAACAAATTGGTAACATGAATTTCAGAAAAATACACTTTATGAATATAAATGCTGACATGAGAGAACAAAGGTCAAGAAGCCACGCTGATTCCCAGGAGGCAGACTACTCAGACCTACTCAGTCCTTAACTAGGGCCTGTGATTTATAACTGGCCTTTAAGGTATTCAGAGATATATATATGGGTTTATCTTCTAATTTCACAATATTTTAGTTTGATGCCTTAGTGTACATTTTATATGAAAGTAATAAATGCTACCCCTTCCATCCATTAGGATGGGTACTATTAAAAAGAAACCAAAATAACAAGTGATAACAAGTGTTGGCAAGGATGTGGAGAAATTGGAACCCTTGTGCACTACTGGTGGGAATGTAAAATGGTGCAGATGGTATGCTAGTTTCTCAAAAAACCAAACTTAGAATTACCATATGATCCAGCAAATATATTCCTAGGTAAATCAGAGTCTTGAGGAGTACACCCATAGTCACAGCAGCATTATGCACAACAGCCAAAAGGCGGAAGCAACCCAGTGTCCAATGGTGGATAAACAGTAAGCAAAATATACACAATGACACAACAGATTATTATTCAGCCTTACAAAGTAAGGAAATTCTGACATATGCTACAATAATGGATGGACCTTGAGGACTTGAGGATATCTCTAAGTGAAATAAGTCAGTTACAAAAAGACAAATATGTACGAGTGGTGGTTCTGAGGGGAAGGCGGAACTGGGGAGTTGCTATTCAATGAGTGTAGAGTTTTGGCTTTGCGAGGTGGAAAGAGTTCTGGAGACTGGTTCCACAACAATGTGAACATACTGGACGCTACTGAACTATACATGTAAAAATAGTTAAGATGGTAAATTTTGTTATTTTATCACCATTAAAAATTATTAAAAAAAAACCCAACACGTGAGTAAGCCCTACTTTATCAGTTGGACATTTTACCTTAAAATATGGGTAATAAATGTTGATTGAAGAAAGTCTAGATAGTATCCAAATTGAAATAAGAAAAAAACCACTCACTGGCTTATAACTAGTATTAAAACATTTAGTAAAACAGCAGCTGCTTTTTTTCACCTAGCTTATAGTATTCTGTTAACATGCTTTTCAGCTTTCTCTTGTATTGGCATTAACCTAGTAGGCAAATGCAATTCCTTCCAGCTGCCTAGAATCTGAACTCCTTTTTTGCATTTAGACTATCCCTAACCTTATGAGGCAAAGCCTGCCTCTCACTACGGAGGTACTAAATGCCCCGTATTCCCTTTCTTAGTTTCCCCTGCAGTTGTGGAGTATAACTACATGGCCTGGGTCTACCAAATCAGACATAATGCGCTCCAAACTTTGAATGGCAAGTTAGTGACTCAAAGAAGTAGGGACCATAGAGAATTTCCTCTGGCAAACGTGCCACATTTATATTGAGATTTTAGAAGCAGCACTGGCAGTATGAGGGGACTTGTACGCAGCAGTGATAGCTTCACTGGGGCAGTTTTATGGTGTATTTTGGACATGTTTCTGGCTGTGTAGCCTCTAAGACTGGTACTATACCTGCTCCTCCCCACTACCTTTTAAAAAATCCCTTTTCTGCTTAAAGTAGAGCTGGTATTTGGTACTTCTAATTAAAACTATGAATTCTCTATTGTTGGATACTTACAGGTTGACTCTAATGAGCAACGTGGGATGAATATTCATATACTTTTTGATTATTTCCTTTCTAATTTCTAAAAGTCACAGACCAGTTGTATTTTCTTTATATTGTAAATAGCTTTGCTATTATTATCTTTGTATATAGATCTCCCCCCTCTATATTTAGCATTTCTACTTAAAAAAGTAGATTTACAGATGAGGATTATTTAACACTTATTTACAAGTCCACAGTGTATATACCCCCATCCTCAAAATAAAAAAAACCTGAAAATAATATGCTCTCTCCATCCCAGTCATTATTTTCTAGAGTACCTAACCAGAAGCACAGTGATGAAGGTGAAATGAGCTGCTTTAATAGAACGTCATAATTTTGGACACCAGGAAGACTATACAGTTGCCCCTTGAGTGACATAGGTTCGAACTATGCAAGTCCACTTACATCTGGATTTTTTCAATAGATATACACACAGTACTGTACATTTTTTTCTCTTCCTTATGATCTTAATAACATTTTCTTATCTCTAACTTATTGTAAGAACATAGTATGTGATACATAGAATATACAAAACATGTTAATCGACTGCTTACGTTATTGGTAAAGTTTCTGCTCAACAGGAGGCTATTTGCAGTTAAGTTTTTGGGGAGTCCAAAGTTTATCATGGGTTTCTGACTGCACGGGGATGGGGATGGGTCTGTGCCCCTGGCCCCATGTTGTTCAAAGGTCAACTGTAGAGACTTTTAAGAATAAAGCAAGATATTTCAATCAAAGTACAGAAAAACTACCCCTTAAAGACCTTTAAGAATGGAGTATCTAAAAAACAGAGAGCCCCTACATCCAGGACTAAAAGGTTGATGGGCAGCACAGGCAACGGATTTCATGAATTCCAGAGTCACAGTGTGCTCTGCCTGAGTCCCTGGAACTGGTGAGTCATATATCCTTTGCCTCTTTTCTACCAACTCTACATGTTCTTAAAAATAAGAAATGGTCAATGAGGATAGCCATTAATATTCTTCAGTAGAAATTCTCAATGATTAATAAAGAACACTGTCCAGGAAGAAGGGATAAATAAAGGATAAGCAGTTAGATTAAGTTTAGAAGTTCTCCCAGAGCTACAATTCTGTGTTTAAAATTTTAAAGTTTTGTTATACTCCCTATGCTAGTAAATATGTTAGCAACTTCTTTAAAAATATTTGAGAGAGAGAGAGAAATGTGAAAAGATATAACAAATATTTTTTATAGAGCATCCTAGGGCTTTCCCACTTTCCCACTTTGTAAATAGAAGAGACAAAGTATACTCACCTCCAAAGTCACAGCTCTTAGGAGCTCTGGATTAGAATTACACAATGCTCCCACAAGCACCCCTCCAGCACTGAAAGCAGTCAAGGCTGTTAGACTTGGCTGAGAAAAGCCTTGGCCATGAAGCGTCTTAATGCAAGCCTCTAAGTCAGCAAGGCCATTGAGTTTTTTAGTTAGACGGCCATCAGCGTGCCATTGGAGGCCTAACTCACCACCACCCCTGAAATTAAAGGGCAAAAAAATTTTTTAGTGGGAAAAAAATATTAATGATATATTTCAGGGTCAGCAAACAATAGCCGGTGGGCAACAACCACCTGGAGGCCTATTTTTTTTTTTTTTTTAAATGGCGTTAGAGCTAAGAATGGTTTATTTTTAAAGGTTGGGAGAAAAAACAATAACAAAAAACAATGAGGAATATACAACAGAGACCATAGGTGGCCTACAAAGCCTGAAATATTTACTATTTAGTTTTTCAGAGAAAGGGTTTGTGAATCCCTGATAAGAGACAGTCAAAAATGGGTTCAACAAATATGTTTTTATAAAAAAATAAGAGTCATTTGTCATTTTCTCTTTTCCGCTCACTCATTCACTCATTCATTCATTCAAAGTAAGCTCTATGCCCAACATGAGGCTTAAACTCATGACCCAAGGATCAATAAACTCAGCATGCTCTAAACCAGTCAGGTCTCCCTCAACAAATATGTTTTGAGTTGCTGCTTCTGCTTCTCAGGTATTGTGCTAAATGCTGGCCTTAAAAATATAAAAAAGCAAAAGGTCCTCAGATGACTGTACACCCAGAGCTGAGAATCATTAGGTTAAATGATACAAGATTACAAATAAACTTTCTTAAAAAAAATTTTTTTAATGTTTACTTATTTTTGAGAGACAGAGCACAAGTGGGGGAGGGGCGGAGAGAGAGGGAGACACAGAATCTGAAGCAGGCTCCAGGCTCTGAGCACAGAGCCCGACACGGGGCTCGAAGCCCACAAACCGTGAAATCATGACCTGAGCCGAAGTCAGACACTTAACTGACTGAACCACCCAGGCGCCCCACAAATAAACTTTCTTAAAAAAAAAAATCTACACACACACACACGCAAAAATCTCCTGCCTGAAGATCATAATTTTGGGGGGAAAGAAAACAGCTGCCAAGCATGTGGTTGCTGCTTTCACACAAGTGTACTGCAGGTTATCACAGAAACAGTAGAAAGAACAGCCACTTATTAGGTTAGGGGTATATACTTCTTAAATGCTTAAGAAGGAGAGGATACCTAATCTGAGTCTTGGAGGAAGAATATGAAAATATGAGACGCACAAAGAAAGGGAAAACATCAAGACACAGCATGTGCAAAGGCAGAGAGGAGAAAGTGTCATCTGAAAGGATGTAACAGGGCTGGAGTGCAGGGTGTGTCTGGGCAGTAATGAAAGATCTCACTACAGAGATAAGCCAGATCATTAGGATGTTAAATACTATAAGTAAGGAGTTTGGATTTTATTTTGGAGATAGGGAGATGGAGAAGGATTTTAAACAGAAACATAAAATATTATTTGTGTCTTGAAAACAGCTAAAATAAAATGAAGTCAGAGTACACAGACTGGTACATGAATTCTAAAAATCTGGTGCAACCACAAAGGAAACAATCAACAAAACTAAAAGGCAACTGATGGAATGGGATACTTGCAAATCACATATCGGATAAAGGGCTAGTATCCAAAACCTATGAAGAACTCACAAAACTCCACACCCGAAAAGCAAATAAGGCAGTGAAGAAATGGGCAGAAGACATGAATAGATACTTTTCTAAAGAAAACATCCAGATGGCCAACAGGCACATGAAAACATGCTCAACATCATTCCTCATTAGGGAAATACAAATCAAAACCACACTGAGATACCACCTCACGCCAGAGTGGCTAAAATGAACAAATCAGGAGACTATAGATGCTGGCGAGGATGTGGAGAAACGGGAACCCTCTTGCACGGTTGGTGGGAATGCAAGCTGGTGCAGCTGCTCTGGAAAACAGTGTGGAGGTTCCTCAAAAAATTAAAAATAGATCTATCCTATGACCCAGCAATAGCACTGTTAGGAATTTACCCAAGGGATATAGGAGTGCTGATGCATAGGGGCACTTGTACCCCAATGTTTACAGCAGCACTTTCAACAATAGCCAAATTATGGAAACAGCCTAAATGTCTATCAACTGACAAAGAAAGAAGATAATGGTTTATATATATACAATGGAATACTATTTGGCAATGAGAAAGAATGAAATCTGGCCATTTGTTGCAACATGGATGGAACTGGAGAGTATTATGCTAAGTGAAAAAAAAGTCAGGCAGAGAAAGACAGATACCATATGTTTTCACTGATATGTGGATCCTGAGAAACTTAACAGAAGACCATGGGGGAGAGGAAGGGGGGAAAAAGTTACAGAGAGGGAGGGAGGCAAACCATAAGAGACTCTTGGATATTGAGAACAAAGTGAGGGTTGATGGGGGGTGGGGGAGAGGGGAGAGGGGTGATGGGCATTGAGGAGGGCACCTTTTGGGATGAGCACTGGGTAAACCAATTTGACAATAAATTATATATAAAAAAAAAAAGAAAAAGAATAGCTCATTCATAGACTTAATTTCAAAATGTGTTAAATACTTGCTATTCTAAAGTGATCATCAAAGCTGTCGCTTGTTTTACTGTTATTTACCATATACCTACTGCTTTGCTTTCAGGTCTCATTTTTGCCCAAAGTAAAGAGGTCTCAATAGAATTAAAAAAAAAAAAAAAAAAATCTGGTGCAAGATCCTAAAAAATCTACCCTTTTGCTTTCTGGATTAACTAGTCTGTTAAATCAGCTTCTATCAGCACATGTTTAGGAATACATAAATTCAATAACACAAATGAGAAAATAAACTTTCCTCCCTGATATAGCATTGTTCTGGACATCTGTCACAACACTCATGTGCCAGGTAAAATGTGTTGACTCACCGAACGTGGCAATATGCTAATATCCATCCATCATCCACCAACACCCGTCTTTCAGGTCTGAAATTCATTTTTAAGTCCATTCCGTAAGCTCCATATACATGTACCAGGAGAGGTTTCTTCTGCAAGTCCTCAGAATCCGTTTTGTGGAAAATAGTCATTGGCACTGATTTTCCATCCTGGAAATGAAGAGTTACTACGTAATGTAAATAAAAGTTTTTTAAAACAGTTTATCCCTAATTTTATGCATTGCTTACTGATGTTGAATACAAACTTCATTTAATTGAGACAACGGAGGGGCTCCTGGCTGGCTCACTCGGTGGAGCATGTGACTCTTAAGAGTTGTGAGTTCAAGCCTCACACTGGGTATAGAAATTACTTAAAAAAAAAAAAAAAAAGGACAACAGAGTTATGGTTAAGGTCTTTAAAAATACATCATGGTTCATCCCCATTTTTAGCTATTCTGCTGACCCATAATGCTAACTAGAAAAGAGCAGCAAAACTCAGGCTTGAAAACATTTTATGAAATGCAGCTTTCCAAGACAGTGAAGTGATTTTAAAGAGTTCTTTACTACCTACTATTACTGTAATTTTTTTCTTTCAAGATTAAGTCAAAATATAGCTACCAAAATTAGACGTACTAGCATAATTTCCCCACACCTATGGCTAGATACTGACATTTCACATCTTTGCGTATTTACAAATAGGCTGACTAAAGAAGTTTTAACTGCTCAATTTTCTGTCCTCTATAGGCAGAATCCTCAACCATTAAGCGCCAGAATTTCACTTAGTTTCACTGTTCTTTCCACTTAGGATATGATAACTACAACATTTTGATGGATTGGTATATGGTATAGTTACACATTTCTAAAGCAAAACAAAGCCTAAAAATATATATTTTTTTCTTTTCTTTTTGAGTGTAAGAGGGGGAGGGGCAGAGAGAGAGACAGGAACAGGATGTGAAGCCAGCTCTGTGCTGGGAGTGGAGGACCTGATATGGGGCTTGAACTAACGAACCGTGAGATCATTACCTAACCTGAATTCGGATGCTCAACTGACTGAGCTCAACCGACTGCGCCCCTGTAAACATATTCTGTTGACAAAAAACCAAACACAAAAATCTGAAAAGTGATACAATAAATGGTAAACAATAATTATATCTAAGAGGTACAGCAAATGGGACTGAAAAGTAGTCATCTAAACTTTGTACATTCTGCATTTTTGTATTTATTCTAAGAAATGTGTATTGCTCTTGTATTATTAAAAAAATACACTTAAAGATTTAAAAGAAAATCAACGAAGAAAAAAATTCATAAAGACAAAAAGGCTGTGTCATAATTCATTACCAACACATATGAAATTATCTGATGTTTGATAGGTCAAGGTCTGAAAATTCCTTAAATCCAAAGACCACAGTTTATTAATTTGTTCCCCACTTGCACAAATTTTCTTTTATACTTTTCACTCTGCCCTCAGTCTTACCTTTTACTCTACGCTTTGGCCATATTGTCCTCCTTTACTTAAAAAAAAATTTATTTAAGTAATCTCTACACCCAACATGTGGCTTGAGCTCACAACCCTGAGATCAAAAGTTGCATCCTCTTGCAACTGAGTCAACCAGGCACCCCTTCCTTTCTACTTCTTGAAAGCACCATTTCTCCCTCAATTCAGGCCTCTACACAAATGTATTCCTCCTGCCCCTTTTCTAGTTAGATTCTTAATCATCCTTGAGGTTTTACCTGAGACATCACTTTCTCAGAAGCCTTCAGTGATCCCTCCAGCCTAGGTAAGGTCCCTGTGCCATGTTTCCACTGTACTCAACATGGCCTCCTTTGCAGCAGTCAGTACATTAGCACTTACTCCTTCAACATCAATCATCTTCCCTACTAGATTCAAGCACTCTAGTCAACTGCTTACCACCTTCACAATTTTTTGCCATTACCTAGAAACCAACTTTGACAATTTCTTTAAGTCAACTTTCAAAATTCAAATTCAGGGCGCCTGGGTGGCGCAGTCGGTTAAGCGTCCGACTTCAGCCAGGTCACGATCTCGCGGTCCGTGAGTTCGAGCCCCGCGTCAGGCTCTGGGCTGATGGCTCGGAGCCTGGAGCCTGTTTCCGATTCTGTGTCTCTCTCTCTCTCTGCCCCTCCCCCGTTCATGCTCTGTCTCTCTCTGTCCCAAAAATAAATAAACGTTGAAAAAAAAAATTAAAACAAAACAAAACAAAATTCAAATTCAAAATTCAAATATTAACAAGCCTTGATGAAATCAATGACTTGACATGCTAGCTATAAATTTTCTAAGCCATGTTAAAATAAATACGGGAGTATTTAAAAAAAAAAAAAATCCATGGATCCCTTAAAATCATTTGGGTCTTACTGTGGTATGTGAGATTCACTTCAGAAACCCATGCTAATGTAACACCAGCAGCAACTGCACAATGCTTGACAAGTAGTATGAATGCAGTAGATGGGGGCTCAGAGTTGGGATTACAAAGACTTACCTTACTTTTGGCTTCTAGACGTAAAACACGACTAGTCTTTGTGATTGGGTCTTCGTGCCCAGTTTCCTCAAACAGTTTGCCTTCTGCAAATTTGTATGTGTAGTATTTTGGGGGACGTATTGGAGAGCAAAGCTGGAAGGGGCAGTTCTTTGGGTCTGAATTGGTATCCATTATGAATCCACAGGCCCAAGGAGGAAGCTAAAGAAATAAAAGTTATTTTTACTCTTTATCTACACACTAAGTATCATTAATTAAATTTGAGTCAGCTACAAACAAGATGATGTGGACATCAAGTTTACTTTTATCCATTATAAGTAATTCCTCATTTAACTATTATTTCAGCACAACAGAATATATTTCAAGTAACAAATGAACAGGACTCCACATTAATGACCAATAAAATAAGGAAAAATTATAGGAAAATGGTTTATCATGACTCTGGATTTATACAGAATCTCCTTTAATAAAGCCATTTATTTTGGGTATAAACTTGGGAAGTGAATAGTAAAATGGTTACGAATGAGAGCAAATCAAATAATAATTCCAGAACCCGGCAACATCTCCAGATCTCCGTTCTCAGAGAACATGAAATCTCGCTCAGGTGTTTTTTTAATGATTTACCCACCAGTCCTTCCCCTGCGGCCTAGACAGCCACAGTGGTGACAGTTATCATGCCAGGGCTACAAACTCACTCAGCAGCACTAAAGCATTTACAATTTGTTTCTAACTTCAGCCCCCAGGCTAACTGTTGTGCAGAACAAAACCTTTCCTGGCACATACACTCTGAGAAACTCACAGCTATTATGATTAGGATTCTTCACTTTAAGAAAAAAGGAAAGGAATCAAAATTTATTCTCTCAGAGCAGCAGGGTCCAGTTTCAAGCCTGCCACTAACATCCCTCTTACACCTTTCAAAGAATTGTGGTAAGCAGGCTGGCAGAATATAAGAAATGGTACCGAGAGTCAGAACATTAAAAGAAAATTGCCTTTCCTTTCCCGAGTAATTGTAGAAAGAAAATCAGAGGTCTTGGCACAGCAATGTCACGGGTTGGCATTATTCAAAAAGGGTAGGTGGGGGCTGTGTGCATAAAGAGTGCATCATCTGACCTGTAGAAACTACAGCCAGAGTTTATGTTTACAGAGCATATGTCTTACTATTAGTCCAAAGAATCTATCTTCCTGAAACACTCCAAGGATATATATTCAAAATATCTCTCAAAGAGAGTTCCTAATTTATTGTCCTCAGACTGAGGATTATGTTCAAGGATAATCTGTCTACTTAAGTGAAAGCCATAAAACGGAAAGAAGCATGTGGCACATCAAAGTTGTGAAGTCTGGAAGCATAAATGGGAGTAAATGGAGACCTTGCTGGGAAAAACCACCACCGCTTCTCACTACTCATGTTGTAACCAGGTCTTAGAAAGAGGGTACATGATGCCTAAGTCCACAGAGGCACAAATTTTTCTGTCCTTTGGTGAAACTTTAAAAGAGTTTCCATGTGCCCCATGTGGTAAGTGGTCATAGTTTCAAACCAAGTGGTTCCAATAAATAACTCTTTTGGGTGTATTTCTTAAAGTACTGGGACCAAGGGTAAAGTTTTACCATAACAAAAACTGTTCTAGTTTGTCTAGTTCTAGTTGTCCAGAAATAAATGTTAACCATCTCAAGGATATCTTAAACCGCATTTCCTATTGAGAAACCTGCAGTACTATCTGGGTATGTTAATGGACAGCACCCAAGAATAATGATAAATTGGGTAGGTGATATGCAGATATTTCTTTGATACACGAAAGAAACAGGTTCAGCGCTAGCATCCTACCAGCAATCGTAGTCATCTATCTCACTGAAAGAAAACTGGCCCAAGTGTGCAAATGCCTCCATGTGAACTGATATTAGTACAAAGCAAAAAATCTCCCCAAGATTTGCTTAAATTAAGTATCATAACCAATTAAATTATCATAGCTTCTTTTTGCAAAAAAAAATTACCAGGAAAAACTGGTAATATGATGACCAAAGATAGGAGGCAAATATATTAAGGATTTTACATTTCTGTTGCCCAGATGGAGTTTAAAAAGATCTTTTAGTGAAGTGCCTACTAGGCAGAGATGTTACATACAGGAATATTTTATAATATAGTCTGGATTAAAGATTTTGTCCTTTGTGTATGCCATTGTCCCTGCATATTAATCAGTATTATCCAGTTCATGAAAGGCTCTGATCTATAAAATTTTCTTTAAGTAGAACCTAATATATAATGTAGTATTGATTCTATGTGTTGATGACTCAAAACACTGTAACAAAGCCCAAAAGGGTCAGGGAATAAAGAGAGGATATAGAATAAATTACAGATATGATGTTCCACTGGAGACATTTCTGGAAGCATCAGGCCCTGGAGAACAGAAGACATTATACTGCAGGACACTACAGGACCTCTACTTCATAAAGCCATTACCCTCAAGAGCAAGAGACGTAGTTGACTTTCCTCACACAGAAATAGGCATAGAAACTTAGACAAAATGAGAAGACACGCTTTGTCTCAAATGAACAAAAAGCCAGAGATTTAAGTGAAACATAGAAGTAATATGCCTGATGAAGAATTTAAAGCAATGATCGTAAGGATACTCGCCAGACTTGAGAAAAGAATGGTGGACATCGGTGAAAACTATTAGCACAGATAAGGAATAATATACCAGAGATAAAGGGTTCAATAAACAAAATGAGAAACGTGCTTGATACAATGAATAGCAGGCTGGAAGCAGAGGAACGAATTAATTACCTAGAAGACAGAGTAATGGAAAGTAATCAAGCTGAACAAAAGAGAGAAAAAAGAATTATGGAAAACGAGAATGGACTTAGGGAACTCAGTGACTCCAATCAAACATAATAACAGTTGTATTCTAGGAGTCCCATAAGAAGATAAAGAAAAGGGGGCAGAGAATTTGAGAAATAATAGATGAAAACTTACCTAATCTGGAGAAGGAAAGAGAAAGAAATCCAGATCCAGGATGCACAGAGAACCACCACCCCCTCCCCGGATAAAAATCAACAAAAGCAGATCCATAGCAAGGCATATTGTAATTAAAATGGCAGAATATAGTGATAAAGAAAAAATATTAAAAGTAGCAAGTCAAGGGGTGCCTGGGTGGTTCAGTCAGTTAAGCGTATGACTTCAGCTCAGGTCATCATCTCATGGTTTGTGGGTTCAAGCTGCACATCAGGCTCTGTGCTGACAGCACAGAGCTTGGAGCCTGCTTTGGATTCTGTGTCTCCCTCTCTCTCTCCTCATTCCCCACTTGCACTCTGTCTCTCTCTCAAAAATAAACAAACATTAAAAATAAATGAATGAGGGGCGCCTGGGTGGCGCAGTCGGTTAAGCGTCCGACTTCAGCCAGGTCACGATCTCGCGGTCCGGGAGTTCGAGCCCCGCGTCGGGCTCTGGGCTGATGGCTCAGAGCCTGGAGCCTGTTTCCGATTCTGTGTCTCCCTCTCTCTCTGCCCCTCCCCCGTTCATGCTCTGTCTCTCTCTGTCCCAAAAATAAATAAACGTTGAAAAAAAAAATTAAAAAAAAAAATAAATGAATGAATGAATGAATGAATGTAGCCAAGACAAAAGAAGACAGTTATATACAGAGGAAACCCCATAAGGCTATCAGTGGTTTTTTCAGCGAAACTGTCCAAGCCAGAAAGGAGTGGCATGATGTATTCAAAATGCTGAATAGGAAAAACTTGTATCCAAGAATACTATATCCAGGAAGGCTATCACTCAGTATAGGAGATACAAAGAGTTTCCCAAATAAAAACTAAAAGAGTTCATGACCATAAAACCAGCCCTGCAAGAAATATTAAAGGGGATTCTGAGTGAAAAGGAAAGACCAAAAAAAGATAGTATGAAGCTAGGAAACACAAAACCAGTAAAAATAAATATTTCTGTAAAGAATCAGTCAAGTAACTCACAAAATAAAACAATGTAGAATATGGCACCATATATCTAAAACTTGGGGAGGGGAGGAGTAAAGAACTGGTTCAAACTTAAACGACAATCAAATTAATATAGACTTCTGCTATAAGCAGAAGAGGCTATATAAAAACCTAATAGTAACCACAAATCAAAAACTAATAAATATGCAAAGAATAAAGAAGAAAGAAATCCAAATATATCACTAAAGAAAACCAGCAAACCCTGAAAGAAAGAGAAGAAAGTATCAGAGAAAAACTTCGGAAATAACTACAAAACAAGTAAAAATGGCAATAAATACATATCAACAATTACTTTAAAACTAGATGGATTAAATGCTCTAATCAAAAGACACAGGGTGACAGAATGAATAAAAACCAGGACCCATCCATATGCTACCTACAGGAAACTCATTTTAGATCTAAAAACACCTGCAGATTGAAAGTGAGGGAATGGAGAAACACTGATCATGCAAATGGATATCAAAGAAAAGCTGGAGTAGCAATATTAGTATCAGACAAAATAGATTTTAAAACAAAGATTGTAACAAGAGACAAAGAGGGACACCATATAATCATAAAGGGAAAAATACGGGAAGATATAATAATTATAAAATGTATGCATCCAACACAGGAGCACCCAAATACATAAAACAGTTAGTAAGAAACATAAAGGAACTAACTGGTAATAATTAACAACAGTAGGGCACTTTCACACCGCACTTACATCAATAGACAGATCAACTAAACAGAAAATCAACAAGGAAACAATGGCTTTGAATGATGCACTGGATTAGATGGATTTAACAGACAGATCTATTCAGAACATTCCATCCTAAAACAGAATACACATTTTTTTCAAGTGCACATGGAACATTCTCCAGAACAGATCACTTATTAGGCTACAAAACAAGCCTCAACAAATTTTAAAAGATCAAAGTCATACCATGCATCTTTTCTGACTGTAACACTATGAAACTAAAAGAAAAAAATCTGTAAGAAAAAAATATGGAAACACTACAAATACATGGAGGTTAAATAACATGCTCCTAAACAATGGGTCAACCAGGAAATAAAAGAAATAAAAAAAGTACATGGCAACAAATGAAAATGAAAACACAATGGTTCAAAACCTTTGGGATGCAGCAAAAGTGGTTCTAAGAGGGAAATTTACAGCAATATAGGCCAACTGTAAGAAGAAATATCTCAAATAAACAACCTAACCTTACACCTAAAGGAGCTAGAAAAAGAACAAACAAAACCTAATTACCAGCAGAAGGAAGGAAATAATAAAGATTAGAGCAGAAATAAGCGATACAGAAACCAAACAACTACAATAGAACAGATCAGTGAAACAAGGAGCTGGTTCTTTGGAAAAAAAAAAAAAAATCAATAAAGTTGATAAACCTCTAGCCAGACTTCTCAAGAAAAAAAAGAGAAAGGACCCAACTAAATAAAATTACAAATGAGGAGAAATAACAACAAACACCATAGAAACACAAATAATAAAAGAATATTATGAAAAATTATGTCAAAAAATTGGACAACCTAGAAGAAATGGAAAAATTCCTAGAAATATACAACTTACTGAAACTGTAACAGAAATAAAAAAATTTGAACAGACTGATAACCAGCAATGAAATTGAATCAGGAATTAAAAAAACAAAAGGCCAGAAGCAGAGAGCTTCACAGATGAATTCCACCAAACATATGAAGAACAGTTAATGCCTATTCTTAAACTATTCCAAAAAAAAAATAGAAAAGAAAACTTCTAAATTCATTCTATGAGGACAGCATTATTCAGATACCAAAATCAAACAAAGACACCATAAAAAGAGACCTACAGGCCAAAATCCCTGATGAACACAGATGCAAAAATCCTCAACAAAATACTAGCAAACCGAATCCAACAATACATTAAAAACATCATTCACCATGACCAAGTGGGACTTATTCCTGGGTTGCAAGAGTGGTTCAATATTCACAAATCAATCAACGTGATATACCACATCAGTAAGAAAAAGGATAAGAACCATATGATCATTTTAGTAGATGCAGAAAAAGCATTTGACAAAGTAAATTGTCCATTTATGATTAAAAAAAAAAACCTCAACAAAGTAGGTTTAGAAGGAACTTAGCTCTACATAATAAAGGCCCTTTATTAAAAACCCACAGCTAACATCATCCTAAATGCGGAAAAACTGAGAGCCTTTCCTTAAGATCAGGAACAAGATAAGGATGTTCACTCTGACCACTTTTATTCAACAGAGTTCTAGAAGTCCTAGCCACAACAATCAGGTAACAAAAAGAAATAAAAGGCATCCAAATCAGTAAGGAAAAAGGAAAATTTTCACTATTTGCACATGACATGATACTATAAATATAAAACTTGAAAGACTCCACCAAAAAACTGCTGGAACTAGTAAATGAACTCAGTAAAGTTGCAGGATACAATATCAATCTACAGAAATCTGTTGCATTTGTATACACCAATAATGAAGCAGCAGAAAGAGAAATTTAGAAAACAATCCAATTTACAATTACACCCAAAATAATAAGATACCTAGGAATAAACCTAAAGAGGTAAAACATCTAGACTCTGAAAACTCTAAATTATAACACTGATGAAAGAAATTAGAGATGACACAAATGGAAAGACATTTCATGCTCATGGATCGGAAAAAAAAATATTGTTGAAATGTCTATACTACCAAAGCAATCTACACATTTAATGCAATCCCTATCAAAATACTAACAGCATTTTTCACAAAACTAGAACAAACAATCCTAAAATTTGTATGGAGCCACAAATGACTCCAAATAGCCAAAGCTATCTTGAAGAAGAAAAGGAAAGCTGGAGGCATCACAGTTCTGGATTTCAAGTTATATCACAAAGCTGTAGTGATCTAAACAGTAGGTACTGGCACAAAAATAGATACACAGATCAACAGAACAGAAAAGAAAAACCAGAAATAAACCCACAACTATATGGTAAATTAATGTTTGACAAAGCAGGAAGTGATATCCAATGGGAAAAAGACAGTCTTTTCAACAAATGGTGCTGGGAAAACATGCAAAAGAATGAAACCGGACCACTTTCTTATACCATATACAAAAACAAATTCAAAATTGATTAAAGACCTAAATGTGAGACGTGAAACCATAGATATTCTAGAAGAGAGCACAGGAGTTAATTTCTCTGACACTGGCCATAGCAACTTTTTTCTAGACAAGGGAAGGGAAAGAAAAAGCAAAAATAAACCAAAGGAAACAACAAACTAAAAGGCAACCTACAGAATGGGAGATGATATCTGCAAATGATATATCCGATAAAGGGTTAGTATCTAAAATATATAAAGAAAATGGGGAGCCGAGGTGGTTCAGTCAGTCAAGTGTCTGACTCTTGATTTTGGCTTAGGTAGTGATCTTGCAGTTGTGACACTGACCCCTATGTTGGGCTCTGCTGAGCAAGGAACCTGGTTGGGATTCTCTCTCTCCCCCTCTCTCTGCCCTTCCCTATGCTCAAACTAAATCTTAAAATAAATAAACTTAAAAAAGAAAAAAGGTAATGATTTCAATTATTTGGGATAAAATTTAACCAAACAAGATGCTCAAATGGCATTTCTCTCTCCATTTTGGCTAGGTCCTCAAACTAGGTATAAGTGGTCAACTGGTTTAACAACTCTTTCCATATCAAGTAAAATGGAGGCCTTTCCCGTTCCCTTCAACACCTGTTTTCTAACCTACATGTTTTTTAAATTTTTTTTGTTAATGTTTATTTATCTTTGACAGAGAGAGACAGAGTATGAGCGGGGGAGGGGCAGAGAGAGAGGGAGACACAGAATCCGAAGCAGGCTCCAGGCTCTGAGCCGTCAGCACAGAGCCCGATGTGGGCCTCCAACTCACAGACCATGAGATCATGACCTGAGCCGAAGTTGGATGCTCAACTGACTGAGCCACCCAGGCGCCCCTAACCTACATGTCAATGCTGCTTTAAAATGGGGTTGTAAGGCTGGCGTTCACCAATTTTAAGAAGTTCACTTGTGGAGGCAGATTATCTTTTCCGGCAGCCACAGGCAATATCAGCAAGTCAGCCTGCCAGGCAGATGTGCCACCATTCACAGCTGTGCTGCAGTGGAGACCACGGCCACCCCTTACTGAAAGAGACCAAAGGTTTCTTGGTCCCCTCCGCAACCCCCACAGGTAAGAAAACGAACAAAAAGAAGAGGGTATTTCTGCAAAGGCAGAAATATGGTGGGCATGCCTCCTATCCCCACGGGGGGGTGTGGGATGGGAGCAGCAGCAGTGGGTCAGGCTCTAGCCGGCAAGTTGGCCTGAGTGATTAGTATACGTAAAGTTGCAGAGATGGATGATATATAGCGATAGGTGGAAAGAGGAATGTGACACTGAACTCTACTTCTGAAGTTCATATTTTAAGTAAAACTTTACTAAAAGTGAGGTCCTCCAAGTAATTTTAAAATAAACCCCCTAAACATGAAAAGACCCAGTATGCCAAGTTTCATTGAAATTGAATTCCACTCAAGAAACAGTATGTTGCTATCACTCAAAATGTGATGTTCTGTTACACTGAACTGGACGTAGAATTAAACTTACCTTCAGAGACCGAACCGAGTCATCAGCCAGACCAATCACATTAACGTAAAGTAGATTGCTGTGCTTCAGGAATAGAACGCAGTGGTCCTTAAACATGTCCAAGTCTACAACTTTGGTATTTCTCTTCATTGTGAAAAATAAATCCCAATTCATAATGGCAGGGGTATCAGCTGCTGTTCTCATGAGCTGTGTGGAACAAAGTCAGAAGAGATCCAGGTAACAAAATGTGATAACCACGGCATCCAGAAGAGCCAAAGAACACATCAGGGCTGCAGTGTGACCATCACTGTGTGAAGGAGCCTGCTGTGTGGTGAGATAGCATGGCCTACTGCTTAGCTCACAACAAACCAATGGATGTTCGAGTGAAGGCATTTGCTAGCCAGCTAACTGTGGATGCACTAAGGAGCCTGGCTGGGACCAGCAGAACTGCCTAGCTGAGATCAATACCAAATTGCTAAGTTATAAGGTCATGAATTTATATAAGTCTGTTCTTTTAAATCATTAAGTTTGGCTTTCATAAATGATATAATCAGGATAAAGTAGGTTTCATTTGCTAATCTTTTAGGCATAATTACAAAGTGTAGAGACATTATATCTAAGGGAAGAGAAACGGGATTGGTTATGCATGGAAAGGTAGCATCAATTTCTACAGTTTACCAAAAGTCTACGAAAACAGTTAACTCTTAGCGTAAAGAATGTTGTTGATGGAAGTGTGATACTTTTGAACAGACCACATAGGGACAAGGAGAATCCAGGATTACCTTGAATTCTGTAGGCTCGCCAACATTAGTGAGAATGTATAATTCGTCATCTCTGTGTTCAACGTAGTAAAGGACGCCATGTATTCGCTTCTGGATAAGTACTGGTGGGTCCCAAGGGCTTAGGCCATCTATCAACCACACTTCAGAAGTAGTCTTGTTCATAATGTTTATGGTGAGGAAACGACTGTCTTTTGTAAGATAAAGGAAAACAAAATAGCTGCGTGCACACACACACACACGCACGCAGAAAGAGACCGAGAGAGAGAGACCGAGAGAGAGAGAGAGAGAGAGAGAGAGAGAAATCCAGTAAATTTCAGTGGCATGTTACTTTGTTAATGCCAGTATTTCACTGCCTGCTATACATATGTTGATTTATAATGCAGACAGAAAATAACTCCTTAGTGAACACTGCTTGTAAAATAAAAAAAATAAAAAAAAACTATTATTTTTCTCATTTCCCCCATGGAAGTATTCAAAGGAATTTCTTCTCTAACATTTTATTATGAACATTTTCAAAACTACAGAAGTTGAACATGTCAGGTGAATACCCATACACCCACCACTGAAATTCAATTATTACCAATGATTTGCTTATACTTCCTTTATTACATTATTTGTGCATCCATCAATCCATCTTTTTCTAAATGCATTTTCAGGTACACAAAAGGTATCCTCTCTCACTTAATCACGTTAATAGATTATAGACTTTTTAGTGGGAAGAGGAAATAAATTTCCTAGAGGAGATATGTAATTGTAGGAAAGAAGAGGGACACAGAATTTACTTTGTTCTTCCTCTGTATGCTCCCCTCCCCCCAGTTTTATAACAAAACAAAATAGAAATAACAGAAACACAAACAGGAAGAAAAAATGCTTGCAATCTCAACACATTTTAAAAATTAATGTTAACTGTTTTAATTTTTTCTATTTTTCCTTCTTTATTTGTATTTCATGCATGTGTTTCATTTTTTTAAAGTTTATTTAAATATTTATTTTGTGAGAAAGAGAGAGAGGATGTGCACGACTGGTGGAGGGGCAGAGAGGGGGAGAGACAGAATCCCAAGCAGGCTTCACATGGAGCCCAATGTGGGGCTCGATCTCATGACCGTGAGATCATGACCTGAGCAGAAACCAACAGTCAGATGCTTAACCAAATGAACCACCCAGGCACCTCAATATGTGTTTTTTGTTTGTTTTACTATTTTTTTAAATGTTTATTTATTTTGAGAGAATGTGCACACCAGTGGAGGAGAGGCAGAGAGAAAGAGAAGGGTGAGAATTCTAAGCAGGCTCTGAGCTATCAGTGCAGAGCCTAATAGGGGGCTCAGTCTCACAAACCATGAGACTGAGCTGAAATCAAGAGTTGGATGCTTAATTGACTGAGCCACGCAGACACCCTTGTGTTTCATTTTTAAATTAAAAAACGGCTGACTTTGGCTCAGGTCATAATCTCATGCTTTGTGAGTTTGGGCCCCACATCAGGCTCTCCACTATCTGCAGAGCCCACTTCTGATCCTGCCTCCCTTTCTCCATGCACCTTCCCCGCTCAAGTGTGCGCACATGCTCTCTCAAAAATAAACATTAAAAAAAATTTTAAAAACTTTAAATTACTGAAGTACAGTTGATATATAATGTTATACTAGTTCAGATACACAATATAGTGATCACAGAACTCTACCCATTACTTAATGTTCATCACAGCAATGCAGTCATCATCTGTCACCATACAACATTATTACAATATTATTGACTATATTTCCTATGTTGTACTTTTCAGCTCCAGGACTTCTATAAAACACAGATGCAATTTTGGATTCTGCATTTGTGACTTCACATAATATTAGTATTCCCCCCACGTTAATTACAATCTTTTATGGTCATTTTAAAAAATGTTTCTTTATTTTGAGAGACAGTATGTGCACACGAGTAGGGGAGGGGCAGACAGAAGGAGAGAATCCCAGACTCCATGCTGTCAGCACAGAGCCTGACGTGAAGCTAGATCTCACAAACCATGAAGACTGGAAATCAAGAGTTGAAATCAAGAGTTGAAAAAACCAAAATTAAGAATTGAACACTTAACTGAATGAACCACCCAGGTGCCCCGTGATCATTATTTTTAATGGCTACCTAATATTCTATTAGGTTGAATTATTATAATTCTTAAAACTTAAGATTTTAATGTTTCATTGTAATAAAGAATATAATAGGGAACGTATTCATGAAGACAGTTCCCCCTTCCTGACCTTTACAATTATTTCCCTATGATAAATACTTACCCATTCCTTAGGAATGGAAATATGAATTTAATAATAAGCAGTATCTTTTTTTAATCTTTTTTTTTTAATGTTTATTTTTGAGAGGGAGAGACAGAGCACAAGCAGGGGAGGGGCAGAGAGAGAGGGAGACACAGAATTTGAAGCAGGCTCCAGGCTCTGAGATGTCAGCACAAACCCAGATGTGGGGCTTGAACCCGCAACCATGAGATCATGACCTGAACTGAAGTTGGAAGCTTAACCAACTGAGCCACCCAGGTGCCCCTGTTTTGGAAATATTTCAACCAAGTCGAATGAAGTACTTACTACTGGCATCTAGGTTTTCTGGATAGTTTTATTTTTATCAATTGATTCTTTAAATCTTTTAGGAATGTATGCTGATGTATGAAGTGATGAAAATTATTTTTCTACAGTATTAAAAAATTATACCTGTTTTTTATTGGTCTGTGATGCCTTTTACATAATTTTTTATATATATAAATTTTTGAGTTATCTCTTCTGATCTCTATTATTTGTCTATCGGGTTGTATTAACTACTGTAGCTTAATGTGTTTTAATACATGGTTTTAGGACAAATTCCTTACTCTAGTTTGCTATTTTCAATGCTATCTTTGCTATTTTCAATATTTTACTTTTATCTATTTATTTTTGTTTGATGATGACACAGGTAACCAAAAGATAAATTACTTGGTCAACTACTTGGCAGATATTTGGTTACAGGAAAGTCAGAATACAACTGGTTCTACAGAAACAGGTTTCTTAGAAAGAGAAGACAAGTCATGGTAACCACAGAGCAAAAATGTACAACAGATATACAAAAGAAAAGAGAAGGGACTCAAATCAGAACACTATGGAAAATCATAAATTCACAAAGGAAGATAGTGAGAGAGGAAGGAACACGGGAGCTACAAAATAACCAGAAAACATCAATAAGATGGCATTAATAAGTACTCACCTATGAATAATTACTCTAAATGTAAATGGATTAAACTCTCCAATGAAATGGCACAGAGTGGCTGAATGGATAGAAAGGAAGACCCAACTATATACTGCCTATGAGATTCACTTCAGCTTCAAGGACACATACAGGCTCAAGATGAGGGGATGTAAAAAGAAATTTCATGTAAGTGGAAACCAATCGAGCACAGGAGTAGCTATACTAATATCAAAGAAAATACACTTTAACTCAAAAGTTGTAACAGATAAAGGCAGCCATTATATAATGATAAATGGGTCAGTTAATTAAGAGGATATAACAGTTGTAACTATATACAGACATACCTTGGAGATATGGGTAGGTTCCAGAACCACTGATAAAAGTGAGTCAAATGAATTTTTTGGTTTTCCAGTGCAGATAAAAGTTATGTTCACACTATATTGTAAACTGTTAAGTGTGTTACAGCATTATGTCTAAAAGCACAATGTACATACCTTAATAAAAAATACTTTATTGCTAAAAAATGCTAACCATTATCTTAACTTTCAGGGAGTTGTAATCACTGATCACAGATCACCATAAACAAATAACAATGAAAAAGTTGGAAATGGTGTGATAATTACCAAAATGTAACAAACACATGAAGTGAGCAAGTGCTGTTGAAAAATGGTGCCAATAGACCTGCTTCAATATGTTAAAAAAACGCAGTCCGCGAAGTGCAATAAAACAAGGTATGCCTGTATGCACTCAACATCAGAGCACCTAAATATATTAAGCAAATACCAACAGATTCGAAGGGAAAAACAGACAACACCACCACAATAATAGTAGGGGATGTTAATACCTCACTTTCAGCAATGGAGAGATTATTCAGGCAGAAAATCAGTAAAAAAAATTGGGTGTGGACTCTATGTATACTTTAGACAAAATGGATGAAACAGACATATGTAGACCATTCCATTCAACAGCAGCTGAATACATTCTTCTCAAGTGCACAAGGAACATTCTTGTGTAGGTAGATCATAGGTTAAGTCATAAGACAAGTATTAAAAAATTTGAGAAGACTGAAATCATACCAAGTATTTTTTCCAATCAAAACAGTAACTAGTAAGAAGAAAACTGGAAAATTCACAAATATATGGAAATAATATACCGCTAAATAAGCAATGGGTCAAAAAAATCAAAATCAAAAATATCTTGAAAAAATTAAAGTAGAAATAGAACATACTAAAACTTAAGGGATACATAAAAGTACTTCTACGAGGGAAGTTTATGGGATACGTGTTTACATTAAAAGTATCTCAAATAGGGGTGCCTGGCTGGCTTAGTCGGTAGAGCATGCAACTCTTAATCTCAGGGTCATGAGTTCAAGCCCCACGATGGGTGCATAGTCTACATAAAAAAATAAAAAGGGGCTCCTGGGTGGCTCAGTTAAGCATCTGACTCTTGATTTTGGCTCAGGTCATGATCTCACAGTTTGAATTTGAGCCCTGAGTTGGACTCTGTGCTGACAGTGTGTGCTTGGGATTCTTTACCTCCTTTTCTTTCTGCCCTTCCCCCACGAACATGTGCACCCACGCACTCTCTCTCAAATAATAAACTTAAAAAAAGAGGAAAAAAAGAACTATCTCAAATAACGTACATTACACCTCAAAAAATTAGAAAAAGAAAAAATAAGCCTAATGTTAGAAGAAGGAAGGAAATAATAAAGATCAAGGAAAAATAAATTAAGGAGACCAGAAAAACAATAGAAAAGATCAACAAAACTAAGAGCTGCTTTTTGAAAAGATAAAACTGACAAACTTTTTTTTTTTTTTTAAATTTTTTTTTTCAACGTTTATTTTTTTGTGACAGAGAGAGACAGAGCATGAACGGGGGAGGGGCAGAGAGAGAGGGAGACACAGAATCAGAAACAGGCTCCAGGCTCCGAGCCATCAGCCCAGAGCCCGACGCGGGGCTCGAACTCACGGACCGCGAGATCGTGACCTGGCTGAAGTCGGACGCTTAACCGACTGCGCCACCCAGGCGCCCCAAAACTGACAAACTTTTAGTGAAATTAAGAAAAAAAAAAAAAAGAGGATTCAAAATCGGGAAGGAAAAAGGATGCATTACATCTGATACTGTAGACACACAAAAAAGTATAAAGTTACTATGAAAATTATATGCCAGCAAATTAAATAATCTAGGAGAAATGAGTAAATTCCTAGAAACATACAACCTACGAAGACTGAATCATGAAGAAATAGAAAATCTGAACAGACCAATACAGTAAGGTAGAGTTGATTACCAATCAGTAATCAACAATTTCTCAGCAAAGAAAAAAGCCCAGGACGAGATGGACTCACTGGTAAAATCTACCAAATATTTGAAGAATTTGCAGCAATCCTTTCAAATTCTTCCCAAAAAACTGAAGAGAAGGGAACACTTCTAAACTCATTTTATTAGGCTGGTAGTACCCAATACAAAAGCCAGATAAGGACACTACCAGAAAACTATCCAATATCCACAGTGAATATGATACAAAAATACTCAACAAAATGCTAGCAAACTTAATTCAGCAGGCACATTAAAAAGATTATTCATCATTATCAAGTAGGATTAATCCGAGATATAAAAATGGTTCAACATATGCAAATCAATAAATGTAATACATTAATAGAAGGAAAGCTAAAAATCACATGATCATCTTTATAAAAAGCATCTGACAGAGTTCAACATCCATTCATGATACAGACTCTCAACAATTGGATATAAAATGAATGTTACTCAACATTATAAAGGCCATATATGACAAGTCCACAGCTAACATCACATTGAGTGGTGAAAAGCTGGAAGGTTTTCCTCTAAGATCAGTGGATGACCACTCTTACTACTCCTAATCAACACAGTACTGTCAGTGTTGATTTTATATATAGGAAACATTAAATGTTCCACCAAAACACTGTTAGAATTAATCAATGAATTCAGTAAAGTTGCAAGATGTAAAATCAAGATAAGGAAATCAGTTGTTTTGATACACTAACAATGAAATATCTGAAAAACACACAAAACAATCCCATTTAAAACAGCATCAAAACTAAACACAGTACTTAGGAATATATTTAATCAAGGAGGGAAAAAGATGTGTACATTGAAAACTTAAGACTTTGATGAAAGAAAATAAAGACAACACAATAAATGGAAAGATACGCCATATTCATGATTTGGAAGAATGACTATCATTAAGATGTCCACACTACTCAAAGCCATCTATACAATGAATGCAATCCATATCAAAATTCTAATGTCATTTTTTAACAGAAAAACAATTCCAAAATTTGTATAGAGCCACAAAATATCTAGAGTAGCCTGAAAAAGAAGAACAAAGCAAAATGCATCACTTTTTGATCTCAAACTGTATTACAAAGCTATAATAATCAGAACAGTATGGTACTGGCATAAAAATAGACATGCATGGGGGCGCCTGGGTGACTTAGTTGGTTAAGCATCGGACTTCGGCTCAGGTAATGATCTCGAGTTCCAGCCCCGCATCAGGCTCTGTGCTGACAGCTCAGAGCCTGAAGCCTGCTTCAGATTCTGTGTCTCCCTGCTTCTCTCTCTGCCCTCCCCTGCTCGCGCTCTGTCTCTCTCTCAAAAATAAACATTAAAAAAAAAAAAAAATCCGACATGCAGATCACAGAAACAGAACCGAGAGTACAGAAACAAACCACTGAGTATATGGCCAACTGATATTTGATAAGGGAACCAAGAATACTCAAAAGGGAAAGGAAAATCTCTTCAATAAATTGTGCTGGGAAAATTGGATAATCACATGCTATTGAAATTGCTATGCTAATGAAATTGAACTCCAATATTACTCTACTCACAAAAATTAACCTGAAATGGATTAAAAGACCTAAACATAAGACCTGAAACCATAAAATTCCTAGAAGAAAACATAAGGAAAAAGCTCCCTGACATAGGTCTTGGCAATTATTTTTTATGACACCAGAAGTATAAATAGATAAATAAGTGGGACTATATCAACCTAAAAAGCTTCTACATAGCAAAAGAAACAATCAACAAAATGAAAAGGCAATCAATGGAGTGGGATAAAGTATTCCCAAACCATTTATCTGATGATGGGTTAACAGCCAAAATATATAAGGAACTCCTACAACTCAAAAGCATAGCAAACAAACAAAAAATCCGATTTAAAAATGGACAGAAGACCTGAACAGACATTTTTCCTAAGACATACAAATGGTCAACAGATACATAAAAAGATGCTCAACGTCACTAATCCTAAGGCAAAGGCAAATAAAAACCATGGTATCACTTCACATCTGTTAGAATGGCTATTATCAAAAAGACAAGTGGTAACAAATGTTAGGATATAGAGAAAAGGAAACCCTTGTGTACTGTTGGTGGGAATGTAAACTAATAATAGCTATTATGGACAAAAAAATGTAGGGTCCTCAAAAAATTAAAAAATGAACTACCATATGATTCAATGATTCTACTTCTGAGCACATATCTATAGGAAGTGGGATCTGGATCACAAAGGGACATCTGCACTCCCAAGTTCATTGTAGTATGAACAACAGCCAAGATACAGAAACAACATACATGTCCACTGATGAATAAATAAAGAATACACACACACACTGGAGTATTGTTCAGCCACAAAAAAAGGGAACTCCTGCCATTTGTAAAAACGAGGATGCAACTTGAGGGCATTCTGCTAATAAGTCAGACGGAAAAAGACTAATACTGTATGATATCATTTACATGTGGAATCTATAAAAGCCAAACTTACAGAAACAGAGTAGTAGAATGGTGGTTGTCAGGGGATGAGACCTGGGTGAAATGGGGACATAATGGAAAAAGGGTACATACTTTCAGTTATATAAGATGAACAAGCTTTGAGGATCGGGTGCCCAGCATGATGACTACAGTTAACAATACAGTATTAACATACTTGAAAATTGCCTCGACAGTATATTTTAAATGTTACCACCATACACACAAAAAAGTGGTAATTTGTGAGGTGATTGAGATATTAACTAAACTTCTTTTGTTATTCATTTTGTAACAGGTATATGTACCAAATCACCACATACATCTTAAACTTAACATGTTATATATATATATATGTCAATTATATTTTAGTAAAGCTGAAAAAAGTAAATCTTAAAAAAAAATGCATGTGTGCATTGACAAAAAAAACTCTAGAATGATACCAAATAACTTTCCATTCAGAAAGAGAGAGAAGACAAGGAATGTAAAGAACTAAGGGCAATCTGTTTTCCCATCCAACTTTTATTACAAAATTTTTAATTGTTATTTTAGAAAGAGAGTGTGCAAATGCGGGAGAGGGGCAGAGGGGCAGAGGGAGAAAGAGAGAGAATCTCAAGCAGGCTCCACGCTCAGTGCAGTGCCTGATATGTGGCTTGATCCCATGACTGTGGGATCATGACCTGACCTGAAATCAAGAGTCAGATGCTCAACTGACTGAGCCACACAGGGGCCCCCAATTGATATATATCTTTTAAACTTAATATATCCTTTACCTCTGATTGGGAAAATAATCATGCTTACTTTGAAAAATAAGTTGACATCATACTATATATTCACTTTTTTCACCCAGCGGAGTAATACATTTTTACATTAGTTTTAATTTATAATTCAGCAGCAATATATTCTTTTTTTCTGAGCACAGGTGACACACAATGCTACGTCAGTTTCAGGTATACAACAAAGTGATTTGACAAGTTTATATGTTATGCTATACTTACCACAAAGCAACACATACTTTAAATTCTGCTATATCCTGCTAAGAATTCAATGGTTAAAAGGTACTCACAGCCATCACTGGTTTAGGGTTTTAGCTTGAAAGACAGAAACTGACCTAAGTGTACCATTTAACTAATAGGCATAGATGAATGGCAATGATACAGGCCTGGTACCCTACTTATCAGTAAAGATGCAAAGGTGGAAATGATTCGGTCTTTGTTCATTATCTAGCAATTCTAGGTTGTCTTTATAGAGTTTACATGTAGGAACCATGGTGTAATGCACACAATCAATTTCAGTTTTAATAACCAAAGTGTCTTTTTTTTCTTATTATTAATTACAATGGTTGCAACCATTACCCTTGCATGGGTAGCAAACTCCAACTTCTCATTCTGCAGTATTACTGGATATGTAAGTGAGGGGTTTGAAATGATCTGCACTGATTTTTAATTTGCGTAAATATATATAAAGATAGGTATACTCCAAAGTACAAAAGAAACACAGAAACACAAACTAAACCCAGAAAGACTTTTGGAATCAATATGTCAATGTCATTATCCAAATCCTAAAGCATTACCAAAGAATTACCAAGGATACTGAAACTGAACAAGAAATGGCTTATCTAAGATCAAACAATGTGTGGAAAAAAATAAAACTAGAACCATCTGCCACATAGAAGAAAAGGGGCCATTCCAGGCTAATTCCATTTCTCCCACAAGAATTTAGGTTCTATTGTGAAGAAGAGCAGTGCCAAGTGCTAGAAGATGCAGGTGTCTGTTTTTTTTTTTTTTTGTTTTTTTTTTAATGAACTGTATGATTTCAGGTAAATCATTAACTGTCTTTATTTTCAAAAGGCTAATTTCTTTTTTTTTTTTTAATTTTTTTTTAACGTTTATTTATTTTTGAGACAGAGAGAGACAGAGCATGAACAGGGGAGGGGCAGAGAGAGAGGGAGACACAGAATCTGAAACAGGCTCCAGGTTCTGAGCTGTCAGCACAGAGCCCGACGCGGGGCTCGAACTCACGGACCGTGAGGTCATGACCTGAGCCGAAGTCGGACGCTCAGGCCACTCAACCAAGCCACCCAGGCGCCCCATCAATAGGCTAATTTCTAAATGAAGTTAAAGGTATACCTCTAAAATTTCCTTTACTTGAAATTTCTAAGATGTCAAGTGTTTGGTGCAGCTTAATATAATCAAGTTACCCTGAGACGGCCTCCCTGAGTTCTTTGGGGTTTGAACCCCTGGTCTTCAATGACAAGGCCTGTTTCAGTAACCTCCCAGGCTTTTCTTTTTTTTTTTTTTTTCTCCAACGTTTATTTATTTTTGGGACAGAGAGAGACAGAGCATGAACGGGGGAGGGGCAGAGAGAGAGGGAGACACAGAATCGGAAACAGGCTCCAGGCTCTGAGCCATCAGCCCAGAGCCTGACACGGGGCTCGAACTCCCGGACCGCGAGATCGTGACCTGGCTGAAGTCGGACGCTTAACCGACTGCGCCACCCAGGCGCCCCGCTCCCAGGCTTTTCTAATTTAGCCCTGTTCTGGCTGCTAGTGACAGAACCACACTGTGCGTTGTATAAGTGAATAGCATTTGTACCAGTTGTGTTTTTGGTGGTTGTGAGGGAGGTGCTGTTTTTCAGTGACTTGAAAAGCAGGTCTCTTAATTTGATTCAGATCTTTTCCTTTAGAATCTATATAATTCTGTTCTTCCCAGAATTTGTGAATTAAATGGTTCCAGAAGTATTTGAAAATGGAAGAATTAGGGATGTCTGGGTGTCTCAGTTGGTTAAGCATCTGACTTTGGCTCAGGTCACGATCCTACGGTTTGTGAGTTCGAGCCCTGCATTGGGCTCTGTGCTGACAGCTCAGAGCCTGGAGCCTGTTTCAGATTCTGTGTTTCCCTCCCTTTCTGCCCCTCCTGTCCTTGTATGCTCTCTCTCTCTCAAAAATAAATAAACATTAAAAATAAAATAAAATAAAATGGAAGAATAAATATTCAAAACATATTGATCTTTAAGAATAGTAGAGAGGCATTTTCCTTGAACATGACTTTCAGAGGCTCTCTACCATCGAAATAGAAAACTACCTTTGAACAACCAAATTTACCAAAGCACTGCAAACAAAGCAGATGAAGAACCTGGTTGGTAAGGGTTCTTTTTAGGCACATTTATAACAGCACATCTTTAAAATTTAGGTACCCATGGGGCACCTGGGTGGCTTGGTTGGGCATCCGACTTTGGCTCAGGTCATATTCTCACAGTTTGTGAGTTGGGAGCCCTGCATCAGGCTCTGTGCTGACAGCTCAGAACCTGGAGCCTGCTTTAGATTCTGTGTCACCCTCTCTCTCTGCCCCTCCCCGCTCATGCTCTGTCTCTGTCTCCCTCTCAAAAATAAATAGACATTTAAAAAAATTAAGGAAAAGGGGCGCCTGGGTGGCGCAGTCGGTTAAGCGTCCGACTTCAGCCAGGTCACGATCTCGCGGTCCGTGAGTTCGAGCCCCGCGTCAGGCTCTGGGCTGATGGCTCAGAGCCTGGAGCCTGTTTCCGATTCTGTGTCTCCCTCTCTCTGCCCCTCCCCCGTTCATGCTCTGTCTCTCTCTATCCCAAAAATAAATAAATGTTGAAAAAAAAATTTTTTTAAAAATTAAGGAAAAAAAAATCAGGTCTCCAAAACTGGGCCAAGAGGGGCAGGTAAATACATGCTTTGGTGAACTTTACTTATGAGAACAGAAAACTGAAACCTGAGGATCAGAGCAAACATAGTAAAAAAGCAGCTCTGTGTTTTAGAAGTTCTTTGAAGACCTTTACTCCATTTCTCTTCAGGTATTCTGCTTTTCCCTTTTGGTCTTCCCCTCTGGATTTGGGCATTATAAAGTGTCAAGAATCTACAAACTAGTTTGTATTGTAGATCAGGGTTCTGAATGTCAAATTAGGCTTAACCATAATTGGTTAGTTCCTTATGGGGCAGAAAAGCATGCTACAAGCCAAATAAGTTTCTACTTAATCTTAGAAATTAGGATGATAACGATATATGGCAAGTGAGTATCTCATTCCAGGGTATAGCTCATTGTGTTAATTTTGAGCTTTATTCACAAGATGGCAAACAGTTTGTAATCACAAGTTATTGATACAATAAATTACTACCTTAAACTGTCATCTCCCCAAAAGATAGCCTTAACAAATGACATATAAAATCACAGGGGCACTTGGGTGGCTCTGTCGGTTAAACATCTCTTGATGTCAGTTCAGGTCATGATCTCACGGTTCATGAGATCAAGCCCCATGTGGGACCTGTACTGATAGTGCAGAGCCTGCTTGGGATTCCCCCTCTTCCTTTCTCGGCCCCTTCTCCCACTCGTGCTCTCTTTCTAACTAAACTAAAAATCAAACAAACAACAAAAATAACAAAGAAGAAAATAGAATACTTCTATCAGACAAACTAGACTTTAAATTAAAGGCTGTAACAAGAGATGAAGAAGGGCATTATATAATAATTACAGGGTCTCTCCATCAGGAAGAACTAACAATTATGAATGTGTATGCACTGAATTCGGAAGCACCCAAATATATAAAACAATTAATCACAAGCATAAGCAATCTTATTGATAAGAATGTGGTAATTGCAGAGGATTTTAATACTCCACTTACAGCAATGGACAGATGCTCTAGACACAGAATCAATAAAGAAACAATGGCTCTGAACGATACATTGGACCAGATGGACTTGACAGATATATTTAGAACTCTACATCCCAAAGCAGCAGAATATACTTTCTTCTTGAGTGCACATGGGACATTCTCCAAGATAGATCACATACTGCATCACAAAATAGCCCTCAATAAATATAAAAGAACTGAGATCATACCATGCACACTTTCAGATCACAATGCTATGAAACTTGAAATCAACCATAGGAAAAGTCTGGAAAACCTCCAAAAGTATGGAGGTTAAGGAACATCCCACTAAAGAATTAATGGGTCAACCAGGCAATTAGAGAAGAAATTAAAAAATATATGGAAACAAATGAAAATGAAAACACAACAGTCCAAACCCTTTGGAATGCAGCAAAGGCAGTTCTAAGAGGAAAATACATTGTAATCCAGGCCTATCTCAAGAAACAAGAAAAATCCCAAATATAAAATCTAACAGCATACCTAAAGGAACTAGAAGCAGAACAGCAAAGACACCCCAAACCCAGCAGAAGATGAGAAATAATAAAGATCAGAGCAGAAATAATATAGAATCCAAAAAAACAGATCAATGCAACCAAGAGTTGGTTTTTTGAAAAAATAAACAAAATTGACAAACCTCTAGCCATGCTTCTCAAAAAGAAAAGAGAGAGGACCCAAATAAATAAAATCACAAATGAAAATGGATTTATTACAACCAATCCCTCAGAAATACGAGCAATTATCAGGGAATACTATGAAAAATTATATGCCAACAAATTGGACAACCTGGAAGAAATGGACAAATTCCTAAACACCCACACACTACCAAAACTCAAACGGGGAAATGGAAAATTTCAACAGACCCATAACTAGTGAAGAAATTGAATCAGTTATCAAAAATCTCCCAACAAATAAGAGTCCTGGACCAGATGGCTTCCCTGGGGAATTCTACCAGACATTTAAAGCGGTTAATACCTATCCTTCTCAAGCTGTTCCAAAAAACAGAAATAGAAGGAAAACTTCCAGACTCATTCTATGAAGCCAGCATTACTTTGATTCCCAAACCAGACAGAGACCCAGCAAAAAAAAGAGAACTACAGGCCAATATCCCTGATGAATATGGATGCAAAAATTCTCAACAAGATAGTAGCAAATCGAATTCAACAGCATATAAAAAGAATTCTTCACGATGATCAAGTGGGATTCATTCCTGGGATGCAGGGCTGGTTCAATATTCGCAAATCAATCAACGTGATACATCACATTAATAAAAGCACCATAGGATCCTGTCAATAGATGCAGAAAAAGCATTTGACAAAATACAGCATCCTTTCTTAATAAAAATCCTCAAGAAAGTTGGGATAGAAGGAACATACTTAAACATCACAAAAGCCATTTATGAAAAGCCCACAGCTAATATCATCCTCCATGGGGAAAAACTGAGAGCTTTCCCCCTGAGATCAGGAACACGACAGGGATGGCCACTCTCACCACTGTTGCTTAACATGGTGTTGGAAGTCCTACCATCAGCAATCAGACAACAAAATGAAATTAAAAGCATCAAAATTGGCAAAGAAGTCAAACTTTCATTTTTCGCAGACTACATGATACTCTACATGGAAAACCTGACAGACTCCACCAGAAGTCTGCTAGAACTGATACATGAATTCAGCAAAGTCAGAGTACAAAATCAATGTATAGAAATTGGCTGCATTTTTATACACCAATAATGAAGCAACATAAAGACAAATAAAGAAACTGATACCATTCACAACTGCACCAAGAAGTATAAGATACCTAGGAATAAAGCTAACCAAAGATGTAAAAGATCTATATGCTGAAAACTATAGAAAGCTTATGAAGAAAACTAAAGGAGATACAAAGAAATGGAAAAACGTTCCATGCTCATGGATTGGAAGAATAAATATTGTTAAAATGTCAATAGTACCCAAAGCAATCTACACATTCAATGCAATCCTAATTAAAATTGCACCAGCATTCTTCTCAAAGCTAGAATGAACAATTCTAAAATTTGTATGGTATCACAAAAGACCCCAAATAGCTAAAGTAATACTGAAGAAGAAAACCATAGTGGGAGGCATCCCAATCCCAGACCTTAGCCTCTACTACAAAGCTGTAATCATCAAGACAGTATGGTACTGGCACTAAAACAGACACATAGACCAGTGGAATAGAATAGAGAACCCAGAATTGGATCCACAGATGTATGGCCAACTAATCTTTGACAAAGCAGGGAAGAGTATCCAATGGAAAAAAGTCTCTTTAACAAATGGTGCTGGGAAAACTGGACAGAAGAATGAAACTAGACCATTTTCTTACAGCATACACAAAAATAAACTCAAAATGGATAAAGGACCTTAATATGAGACAGAAAACTATCAAAACCCTAGGAGAGAAAGCAGGAAAAAAACCTCTTTGACCTCAGCTGCAGCAGTTTCTTACTAGACACATCTCCAAAGGCAAGGGAATTAAAAGGAGAAATGAACTACTGGGACCTCATCAAGATAAAAAGCTTCTGTACTGCAAAGGAAACAATCAACAAAACTAAAAGGAAACCAACAGAATGGGAAAAGATATTTGCAAATGACATATTGGATAAAGGGCTAGTATCCAAAACCTATGAAGAACTCACCAAACTCCACACCTGAAAAACAAATAAGCCAGTGAAGACATGGGCAGAAGACATGAATAGACACTTTTTCAAAGAAGACATCCAGATAGCCAACAGACACATGAAAAGATGCTCAACGTCACTCCTCATCAGGGAAATACAAATCAAAACCACACTGAGATACCACCTCATGCCGGTCAAGGTGGCTAAAATGAACAAACCAGGAAACTACAGATGCTGGAGGATGTGGAGAAACAGGAATCCTCTTGCACGGTTGGTGGGAATGCAAGCTGGTGCAGCTGCTCTGGAAAACTGTGGAGGTTCCTCAAAAAATTAAAAATAGATCTACCCTGTGTCTCAGCAATAGCACTGCTAGGAATTTACCCAAGGGATACAGTAGTGCTAATGCATAGGGGCACATGTACCCCAATGTTTAAAGCAGCACTTTCAACAATAGTCAAATTATGGAAAGAGCCTAACTGTCCATCCACTGACAAATAGATAAAGAAGATGTGGTTTATACACACAATGGAATACTATTTGGCAATGAGAAAGAATGAAATCTGGTTATTTGCAGCAATGTGGATGGAACTGGAAGGTATTATGCTAAGTGAAATAAGTCAGTCAGAGAAAGATAGCATATGCTTTCACTCATTTATGTGGATCTTGAGAAACTTAACAGAAGACCATGGGGGGAGGGAAGAAGGGAAAAAAGTTAGAGAGAGGGAGGGAGGGAGGCAAACCATAAGAGACTCTTGGATACTGAGAACAAAGTGAGGGTTGATGGGGGGTGGGGGAGAAGGGGAGAGGTGATGGGCATTAAGGAGGGCACCTGTTGGGATGAGCACTGGGTGTTGTATGGAAACCAATTTGACAACAGTATTATATAAAAAAAGAAAATAATAGTGGAATCATATGAATAGTTCTAGTAATTTCTCATCAAAACAATCATCATCAGAAAAAAAAAAAAGCAAGGGCAGCATCACGAGGCCAACAATGTTAGTTCTATGGGCTGGAAAAATGGAACTTCTTCAGATCTCAAATTCTCAATATAAACTGGGGACTGTACAAGATTTTCATTACATCCCTGTCAGTTTTGACATTTCATGAAATGATGGGTTAATTTTCTTGTTTTGAGTATCAATTTCACTGACATAGATTTGGTGTTAAATCTTTTTTTTTTTTTTCCTGTTCAGACACTGTCCAAACTGTACCGTTAATTGACATATAAGGTGACAGGACCTGGTATCAAGCAAAAATCTTTTTCTAATAAGTCATTTGGAAAAGTGTATCTGGGTAAGAATAATGGGATTTTGCCAATAAACTGTCATTTCCTCTCACGCTTGCTGAGTATAAGACATGAGTCCTGGATTACAAGGAGTAAAGAGCATTACTTCTATAGTTTTATGTAGGTATGTATGTATGTATGTATGTATGCATGCACGTTTGTTTGTTTTTGAGAGAGACAGAGACAGAGTGCGAGGGGCAGAGAGAGACAGAGGGAGACACAGAATCCAAAGCAGGCTCCAGGCTCTGAGCTGTCAGCACAGAGCCTGACGTGGGGCTCGAACTCACGAACTGCAAGATCATGACCTGAGCCAAAGTCAGACACTTAACCGACTAAGCCACTCAGGTGCCCCAAAGAGAATTAGTTTTAAGAAGCAATTATCAAAATACTGGAGAGAGTAAAATTTAAACACCAGTGGACATCGTGGCTCAAAGCAACAGAATTTAAATGAAAGATCATCTATATAAGATTTAGTGAATTCTGTGCAATTGACACCATGGCATTCTAGTTTATAGAACCATATTCTATGGTTTATAAGAGATCTAGAAACGCAGTATGACAACCCGATTAAAGACTCAACAACTCTCCTCATATGTCACGGTCCCAAGAGAATGTAAGCAACTTAGCATATGCAGTGTACTGGTATATTTGTGTTCACTCTGGAGTTTGAATAGATCCATATTCCAATTTTGAATCCAAACAACTAATAAAAGAATGATTATGCTTATCTTCCCTATTACACCTGGTTCCAGCTGAAATCAACATCTTATGTCAACCAAGAACCACACTTTAGATAACTGGAGATAAACCCTGGAGGAAAAAATTTAATTTCATTGTTCTAGTACCTTGGGTCCTTTTCTGTGTAAAAACGTTCATTACGTTTGTTATCACCAAAAGTTGCTCGATACACATCATGACAGCGAAGGTTCCTCTGGAAGGTGTAGAATAAAACATCTTCCTCTTCTTCATCCTTTACCCATTCTGAAAGAAAATAATTAAAGATTTATAGACATTACATACTACTCGAAGTTGAAAAAAAGGGCACAGTGCATTCAAATTTTGAGTTTCCTCAAAAAAGAGACACACAAGTTCATCCCTGGAAATGTAAATTGAACACAGGTTTGATCGTGGTCACCAAAATAAGTCAGAGAGCTTTCCAGAAAATAAAATACTGCCACATCAATTCCAAGGTTTCGAGCAGTTCTCAGTCCCAGGTTTCTGAGTAAGAGTTGAATGTTTAGTATTTCCAGAGTCACAGCTTACATGGGATGAATTGTTTCCATCTACAACCCCTAACTTTAAGTCTGAAGAAATACCAGATCACTTTCTCTCATGCCTCTTTTCTGTCTGCTTTCAAGCCATAGGATATCTCATTTAATACATTTAATGCTGGAGTTTTCTTGCTCTTACCAGAAGCTGTCAATGGAAGTTTTCACACGATTACATCATGACTGCCACCTGGCTGACAGTAACTGTAAGACATCATTGTATAATATGGATCTTGATTTTTAAAGAGGTTAAAATGTGCAAAATTGTAAATCTAAGAATCAATTAGACTAAAATTTCAATTTGCCGCAAAAGCACTTAGTTATTAAACAATGGGGAAAATTAAAGTAGAAAATGAAAAAGGAAGATAAACTATGAACATATGTATCACTCAATGATAAAAGGTAAAATTAAAAAATTAAAAAAAAATTTTTCATGTTTACTTATTTTTGAGAGAGAGAGAGAGAGAGAGAGAGAGAGAGAGAGGGAGGGAGGGTGAGCGAGTGAGCATGAGGGGAGGAGGGGCAGAGAGAAGACACAGAATCTGCAACAGGCTCTAGGCTCTCAGCAGAGAGCCTGACGCGGGGCTCAAACTCAGAATGATGAGATCATGACCGGAGCTGAAGCTGTATGCTTAACCAACTGAGCCATCCAGGTGCCCCAACAAACGAGAAAATTTAAAGTTGGTTCTACTAGTAAAAATATGACAAATTCTATTAGTGAGTTAGTTAGCTCAACATCTTCCAAAGTTTCTCGGTAGTGACCTTGGGCAATTTGCTCTAATAGTTGACAAGATAACGTGAAATTAAAAAAATAGATACCTAAAATTAAAGTTCAGCAACATATTAAGATACAACTTATGTGCAAAAATGTATCTGAGTTAATAAATTTGCAAAGAATTATTGATATATCAAAATAAACCATACAGCCTGGATTCTGGTTGTAGTACTTTAAAAAACATGAACATGAATTTGGATATATAATTAAGGAAGGCAAGGTCTCCTTAATGAGAGACACACAGGAAGCTTTGGGTCCATAGGGATAAAAGGATTAGGCATTCACTTTCTTATTCACTCACATGGACAAGTAAAAACGTTTCAAAAGTGCTGACAATTCTCTTACAGTTGTCATAACACAGAAGACTGTTTTGTTTGGTGGCTTACCAAAACTGGACACATTTGGGAAAGAGGCTTCCATTACAGGCTGATCACTTAGCTTCACAACTATACAGGTAGATGCTTCAGAATCTTCAGTTCTTATCTTAGCAGCTACGTATTTTTCATCAGGAGCAACTCTGATACAATCAATGAAGGGCTGGTCTAATTTAAGTTCCTCCAAATTGAATAAAACTTCGTAATTATCATTATCTGCTGCATAAAGACAAGTATGAAAGTGATAACTCCACAAGATGTAGTTAAAAAAATCTTTAGTATTTCAATGTTTTAAATTAGCATTCCCCTTCTAGAAGAGGATACAATCCAGCCTCCTTCAGCCTTGATAACAGCTTTATTTGCATAGAAACTGGCATTTTGTTATTTATTATTGTCCTATGCTATTCAGTGTTATTCCACACATCAGCCTATGTGATATTATTTGATATAGTCTAGTATTTATAGATCATATAGAACCTAAAGGGTTATTATTTCAACAGAATTAATATAGGAGATACTAAAAAAAATGCTGGTTCCCACATCCATTCTCCCCACCAAAGCTTTTGGATGTACCTGTTAACTATATCTTAAGTAAACCCAGATACTAACTAGTTATTTTTTTTAAATGCAGAAATAATCTAAAAAAATTTTTTCTATACCTTTAAGAAATTAATACCAAGTTTCCTATGAAATACGTGAAATATAAAAAATCAAAGTATGTTAAAAAATAAAAATGGGAAAACTGTGGTGTACCTTCTTCATCTTTGGAACGAACCAAGCAGCAACCTTCTTGATAATAAACGAAACCACCATGTTTCACCTGACAAAAAAGAAACAAACGATTTATTTAATAATTATTTAAACACAATTTAATTGTTTAATGATCTGACCATTTAAAATGAAGAAATGAAATCTTCAGTAGACCTACTGAAGTCTATGGATGAACACATAACAAATACAAAACGGATCACTTTTTACAACACAGTGGTTAAGATATGGTTTTCATACATTCATAATCACTGAAGTTTCTAACATATACATGTAGGAGGCAACAAAGAGAAGGTGTAACAAAATCTATGTCGGTTCTTATGACTGTATAAATCACTTTAGGTATATTTGGGAGTATCTGACATCCCTATGGTGGGATTCCATTAATAGAGATTGAATGCAGCTTTAAGGTAATCCAAAATGAGGCAGATGAAGAAATTATGGCTCAGACTACTCTGAAAATCCGGTCAAAAACTTGCTGAGATTCTTTTCCTCTAAGTATGCAGTCACTACCAACTGTCCATGGTTTCGATTTGATTTCACACAAAGCATCTTCCAGGTTGACAGATATACACAATTTGAGATCGAGAGAATATTACTCAATATATAAATAGTGCTCTTGTCTAATACCTACATATTAAATGCAACTGACTGATCGACAGGATTTCAGGTAGCCTAAGATGCATTTATCACCTGCTAGTAAATGGCATGTTCTGAATCTGGATTCCTGATTTTTAACCTACTGCTATTTCCATTCTCCTATGAATATGATTTTCATTTATAAGTTGTGGTTCTATTTTCCAGTCTTATTGGGAAATTTGCAACATGCATGTTCAATCTGTTTCAACTGAATATTTATGACTGTGGTAACCATAAAAGATCAAATACTTGGCTTTTGTGGTATTATACTACTTCAAGTGAATTCCTTTTATTAAAAAAAGTGTAGACAGGGCAATCAGATACTTTTCAAATAATAAAAACATGATGGTTTCATATGAACTTTTCCTTGAAATTATTATTATTTTTTAATTTAAAGTTTATTTTGAGACGGACAGAGAGAGAGTGCACGCATATGCACAGGGGGGCAGAGAGAAGGAGAGAGAGAATCCCAAGTGGGTTCTGTGCTGATGCAGAGCTTAAACTCAAGAATTGTGAGGTCATGACCTGAGCCAAAATCAAGAGTCAACTGTCAGATGCTTAGCTCAATTGAGCCACCGAGGTGCCCCTCTCCTTGGAATTGTTAACAACATTTTAAAAAAGAACTGGTTGTTTCAAAAAATAGAATTAACACAATAACTTGGAAATTCACTTTGACCTTTGTTTATTTTAAAAATCACACTGATTATTCTCTGTTTAAGTTTTTCAGCATATTTTAAAGGTCTAATTTTGATGTGGGTTTATGTCTAAATTCACAAAGCACTTGATTTGCGGGGTGTCTCGGTGGCTCAGTCGGTTAAGCATCTGATTTCAGCTCAGGTCATGATCTCACAGGTCGTGAGTTGAGCCCCACGTCAGGCTCTGCGCTGACAGCTCAGACCCTGGAGCCTGCTTTGGATTCTGTGTCTCCCTTTCTTTCTGTTCCTTCCCCACTTATACCCTGTCTCGCTCTCAAAAAATAAAATAAACATTAAAAAAAGTTTAAAAAAACCCCAAAAAAACAAAGTACTTCATTTGCATCTTGACTGGTAATATGAGATGTAGGAAAAAAAAAGTAAGACATCCTACCTCTGCATTGATGATTTCATATTCTTCCTGTGGCTGTGTTTCTAATTTTGTTCTCACTTTTTCAAATGCATCCATGTTTTCTGAAAGTGAGTCTTTGTTTTCTTGTTGAATAGGCAGAAAATCCTGGAAAAAGTTTACTGGTATGATCATAATATTTCAAACTAGAGAAAAAAACCTTTGCTTTTTAGAGCTCATCCTTACTTACTTTTCATGCAAGTACTACAACGTTAGGTTTAAACCTATGAAATATGTATTTCATCATAAATGATGTTTCTTAACCTCAATAAACGATCCCCTCTTTTTCATTTAAAGATGTAAACAAATAAAATAAGGTGAACACCTGATGGCTATCCTATTAATTTACACGTATTTAGTCAAGATGCAGAAGCATTAAGAAGCACTGGAGAATGTTCAGAAATACTGTAAGATTTATACAAAATTAAGCAGGAAAGGACATTTACACATTTAGTAGTCAGGTGTAAGAGATAGAAAAATCTGTTTACTGAGTTTTATAAAGTACTATAATACTTCCTAAAAGGAAGGACAGTTCAAAGGGAGAGGAAGGCATTATCTTTATTAGTAAATGTTCACTATTACTCTATTCACAGCAAGTATTACAGGAAATGTGTCTTACTTTATATCTTTATTAGCTGCAATTTTCTTCTCTTGTGGGGATAAGGAATCTCCTAAATAGAACTGTTTATCAGATCAAAAGGTTAATTAATACTTTAAAAAAGAGCTTCTCTTTAAGTTTAAGGAAAAAATAGTATGTTCACTGTATACAAGAATAAGAAAAATAATGGAAAATTAATAAACACGAGCAGAGATACAGATTATAGCTAAAGAAGCATTTAGTGTCTTATTGGAAGTATATATGAAAAGCTAATGGCTTTAGGTGACCTCTGGTGAGTATGTAAATGCCGTATGAATTATTAAAACTTGGATAAGGCAGAAACCTCAGTTATCACACAAAAAAGGTTCACTAATTCAAAACTCCACAGGTTTGCTTTGGTTAAGCAAAAAGAATTCTAGCCAAGATTTTCAACGTCAGCTTTCTGCCCAAGACGACAACTGTACAGTGATTTGTGCCAGAGGGGCACTAAGCCTTTGGGAAGGACCTCTAACAGCTGGTAAATATTTATTGCACAAGTGTGTCCATGATACTTTACCAACACTGTAGAGAATGTAAGCTATAAATACAATTTATGTCACAGTTTAAAATCTAAAATTAAACACGTGAATAAAACAGAAATATCACCAAAACAAATTACTGGAAAAATGATCATTTTCTACGTTTTTCTTTTGGACTTTTCGAGATGCTTTATGATTTGGATGAGATTCCCATTAGGAACAATTGTTGTTATGGTAGTCTAAGTCATTCAGTCTCTACTTCAATCATACACTTAATATGCTTGAATAATTATTTGAAATCAAATACTGGAGGCTCATGTTTATTTTTCATTTATTTTTTAGCATTTACACAAAATCTAGAGCTGATCTTTAGAGTAGTGAGGTGAAATATCTGTATTAGTAATTTCCTATTATCATCTAAAACACAAATCAGGAGATCATTAGAAATCTATCTTCAAATTGTAACTTAGCGATAGGAGCTGTTTTTTCATTTCCAGATATATTGCTTATTTATTCTGTAATTTCATCGGACCTTCTCAAGTAGAGTAGCTATGAAGTAGAGTTAGGATAGCTATGAGGAGTACCTCTTTCTATCTTGCAGTTTCTAGCACATTCTGCATCTCCTTTTAAATAACCATTCTTCTTTTTCTTAATACCCATTCTTATAGAGCCATGGCCAACACAGGGCTAAAGGCACAGAACTGGGTATACTACCTGTTCTCTTAGTCAATTTTATTCTTGATTAACCTCTTTCTGTGTCAAAAATCCAAATATACCAAGCTTATCTGAACCAAAATAACCCTGAAAGCAGTATGATTTTTAAAAGCCTTAATTTGGAAGAATTCAGAGCTTTGTAAATAATTCCTTAAGAAGAATTACTCCCAGAAAAAATTGAGGTTTTCTACAATATTCATAAAGTATTCCAAGTTGTTCTTGGTTTTAGTTCTGTCCCAACAATACCCATTGGGTGTTTTAAGCTTTCATTTCAATGCCACTTAGCATTATCATTAGGTTACACAGCTAAACCTACCCATTACAGCCAAGTATCTTAATATGTTAATAGTCTACTGGTCTGAAGGGCATATATACTACCTAATGGAGCTGAGGTGAGGATAGCTTTAACTTAAAATTTTAAGGTTACATATATAGTATCAAGAGATATCAAGAGAGACTCCATTAGTGGAAAAAAGCACTCTTTACCTTCCAGGTAGCCTAGTATAAAACCATTTTAACAATGAAACTTATGAAACAGGAGGATGGAATATATGAACTTCATTATGGCAAAAAATGCGTAATTCTAAAGACCAAAAAATCACACAGTAGAAAAATACTGGACAGCTTTTAGTCAAGATGGTACCATTTTTTTTTTTTTTAAATTTTTTTTTTTTTTCAACGTTTTATTTTTTTTATTTTTGGGACAGAGAGAGACAGAGCATGAACGGGCGAGGGGCAGAGAGAGAGGGAGACACAGAATCGGAAACAGGCTCCAGGCTCTGAGCCATCAGCCCAGAGCCCGACGCGGGGCTCGAACTCCCGGACCGCGAGATCGTGACCTGGCTGAAGTCGGACGCTTAACCGACTGCGCCACCCAGGCGCCCCAAGATGGTACCATTAATAAATGGCTAATTCCGAGTCCAGGGCAAGAGAGTAAAAAGTAGTCTAGTCAGAAAGCAAGGAAATGCCCAAAGATTAATGGAGCTGCATTAAAAGGGCCCGTCTGTAGAGGTTCCTACATCTGGGACAATTTGAGCATCAAAAAAATAATGATTAAAACTGATATTACCCTGAAAAATATAAAAATTCAAAGTAAGTTGAAAAACCAAAACAAAACAAAACAAAACTCCACAAACACACTAAAGTGAAAAAAGAGTTCAACAAAAAAGAAAACTCTTCTTTACAAAATAATATCAGCTAATAAATGTAGAAATAATAGAATTAGGAAAATCATTAGCAACCCCAGTGAAACAACTGATCAGGGTAAAGATCATCAACGGTTGTTAATGGTGAAATGATGTTGGGTTGTATTAGGTGAAATGATGTTGGGTAACACAGTACTGAAGTACTACCCTACTGATTACTTAGTAACTGCAAAGGGAATAAGGTCCCTTTATGTATGGAGAACTAGCAATTATTACTGTAACCAAAATTATCAAACTTAACATCATTAATAGTAGGAAAGACTGACATTATAGGTCCTGTGAAATGCAGTAAGAAGCATTTCAACTTGAGTAGAGAGTAAACCTAAAGGAAGTAGAAGAAACAAAATAAAGTGGTTTCAGTGAAATTGGTAAAGAAACTAGAGAAGATCAACAAAATAAAAAGTGGGTTCTTTTCGGGGCACCTGGGTGGCTCAGTTGGTTGAGTGCCTGACTTTGGCTCAGGTCATGATCTCACAGTTTGTGAGTTGGAGCCCTGCATCAGGCTCTGTGCTGACAGCTCAGAGCCTGGAGCCTGCTTCGGATTCTGTGTCTCCTTCTCTCTCTGCCCCTCCCCAATTTGTGCTTTGTCTCTCTCTCTCTCTCTCTTTCTCAAAAATAAAATTTTCAAAAAAAAAAAAAAAAAAGCTGGTTCTTTTCAAAAGAATATTAGAAATGAAAAAGGTGGTATAACTACAGATATAATACAGATTTTAAAAAATCACAATAAAGTTCTTTGTGTGTATACATTTGAAAACAGATAAATGAATAATTTCCCAGAAAATAAATGAATTCTAAAAATGGATAAAAAAGGAAGAGCTATATAAGCCAATAACTATCAAAGAAATTAAGTGGTAATTAAGTATCCTCTTAAAAGAGATACCAAACCCAGTTGCTTTCAAAAGTTGTTTTCTTAAATCTTCAAGGATCTTTTCAAATGCTAAGAAAACAATGTCAACTATTTAAAACTATTCATATTATCAGGCAAATAAAACCTGGACACCAAAACTGGACAATGACAATAAAAGACAATTAAAAATCAATCTTATCATAAAATATAGACTAAAAAACCAAAAGTATAATGAATTAATGTATTTTTAAAAAGCACAAAACGAAAAATAGTAACATAATAATAAAATCCTATGTGACCAAGTAGGATATATCTTAAGAATGAAAGGATGGTTCAATATTACAAAATCTATTATTGTAATCTAACACAAATAAAAGAGATAAATCTTAGGGCCATTTCAATTAATGCAGAAAAAAAATAGAAAATAATCAAGGCACTTTAAATGATAAAACGTTAATTAAGAATGGAGAATTTAGGGGCGCCTGGGTGGCGCAGTCGGTTAAGCGTCCGACTTCAGCCAGGTCACGATCTCGCGGTCCGTGAGTTCGAGCCCCGCGTCGGGCTCTGGGCTGATGGCTCAGAGCCTGGAGCCTGTTTCCGATTCTGTGTCTCCCTCTCTCTCTGGCCCTCCCCCGTTCATGCTCTGTCTCTCTCTGTCCCAAAAATAAATAAACGTTGAAAAAAAAAATTTAAAAAAGAATGGAGAATTTAGAAAAACTAGGAACTTCTTTGACTTGATAAACAGTCTCTGTTGTTTTACACTGGACCATATGTAATCTGTAATGAACATACCCGAAGTGTATTCATATTAGTACACACCTTATTTAGCATCTGTGAAACACGTCTTAATAATCTTAATTATATTTACTTAAAATATCTAGCTATATTCGCTATTTTGTTATTCAAAAGTGATTGTTAAATGAAGGGAAGTAATCGTTTCCTATGCTCTCTGCCTCCAATTCCTTTCTTCCTTTTCCTTGCCCTTCTCATTCCACTGACTCTCTTGTTAAGGTCACTCATGGCCACAGCACTGCAAAATACAAAGGTTATTCTAGGTATTCATATTACTTAACCTATAAGCATCATGCCAGAGTTGATCACTTCCTCCTCCTAAAAACACTTTTCTTCACCTGACTTCCAGAACACCTCATTTTCACTGTTTTCCTATTTCACTGGCCCTTCTCAGTCTCTTTAATGGGTTCCTACTTCCCGGCTTCTTAACATCAGCATGCCCTGGACCATTTCTTCATCTACAGTCTGCACGAATTCCCTTGATGATCTCATCCAGCCTCGTGACCTTAAATGCTATTTATATGCTGAGGATTCCCAAATTTGTATCTCTAGCCTGAACTTTCCCCTGCATAAGCTGAACTTCTATATCCAACGGACTTGTTCAACATTTGCACTTTGGATGACTAATAGGTATGTCAAAAAATGTCCAAAACCGAACTTCCAGTCTCCCCATGTATCCTCTCTCCCAAAAAAGTCTTGTTCTTCAATCACTCCCATCCTGATGACAATTCTGTCCTTCCAGTTGCTCAAGCTTCAAACCAGTCTTTTCTCTCTTGATACAACCAAGTGATCTGCAAATCCTTTCAACTTTTAAGATACATCTAGAATCTGACCACTTCTTACTCTTGTACTGGAACTACTCTGGTGGTACTGTTATCCTCTCTCCTTTGGATTACTGCAAAAGCCTAAATGCTCTCTGCTTCTGCTCCTGTATTCCATAAGCTATTTTCAACAAAAGAGCTAGCATGAGCCTAAAGTCAGATATCATTTCTTGACTCAAAGCCCTTCAATGGTTTCCCATCTTGCTCAAGAAGAAAAGGGAAAATGCTTGCAATGGTCTACAAGGTCCTAAAGGATCTTGTTTCACTACCTTGCTGACTCCATCTACTACTATATTCCTCCCACACCCACTTACTCTGAGCCACACTGGCCTCTTTGATATTGCTTGAACATGACTGGCTTGCTCCCAACTCTGTTTCTTAGAACCTGCTATGCCCTATGCCCAAACACCTCCTTCAAGCTATTTCTCAAATGTCACCTTCTCAGTTGGGCCTTCCCTGACCATCCTATTAAATAACAACTCTCCCTATCTCAGTATGGCCTATTCATTCTTTCCCTGTCTTATTTTATGTTTCACTGTACCTATTGCCTCTGACATACTTTATATTTTATTCATATACTTTTTCGCTCTTCTCTCTACTCTCAACTAGAATGATAAGCTTCATGACGGCAGGGATTTTTGTTTCCTCTGCTCACCACTATATACCCAATTGCTAGATGGTGCAGAGTAGGGGTGCAACAAATAATTGCTGAGTAAAATGAAACAAAGCATAAAACATAAAAATTAAAAACACCCATTTAAATAAGACATCATAAGCAAAGTGAAAACACATAGCACAGAAAAGATACAGAAAAGATACCTACAGCACACAAAAGACAAAGGACATGTAAATACCTCTTATGAACCAGTAAGAAAATGAAAACTCATTGGAAAAGTGGTTAAGGGATGTGAACATGCGATTCAAGAAGACAAAACGGGTTAATGAGCACAGAAAAAATCCTCAACTTTATCACTAATCAGGACACTGAATATTAATGACACACTTGACATACTGATATATTTACCTGTTGGAAGGGGAAAAAAGAAAAGGTCTGATAATATCAAGTGTTACTTGATATACAGACAGAACTCTCATATTCCTGGTTTGTAAGCTGGTTTTATCAATTCAGAAATTAATTTGATAAACATTAGCATGTGAATGTAATCAGGAATTCTTTTATTTATTTATTTTTAAAAGTTTACTTATTTTGAGAGAGACAGAGCATGAGTAGGGAAGAGGCAGAGAGGGAGAGAGCGAGAATCCAAGCAGGCCCAGCACTGGCAGTGCAGAGCCCAACATGGGGTTTGAACTCACAAAACCGTAAGATCATGACCTAAGCAGAAACCAAGAGTCAGACACTTAACTGACTGAGCCACTCAGGTGCCCTCCCTACAATCAGGAATTATATAATAGTTAATAGCACAATTAAATGAAGTATGGTTTTTATGGCCTAAACTCAGTACCTATATATGGATAACTCTTCCCAAATTCCAGACTCAGATATCCAACTGTCTATAGAAATCTCCACTTTAGTAGTGAATTATATCTATTTCTTCTCTGTCCTCACCCTTAAGATCTAAGTAACAGAGTATATACTTGTGACTATGACATAAGTCCATCTGAAACGTAATGATGCCTAGATGTGCTTTGGAATTTAATGATTTTGCAAAGTTAACATGGTGCCTATCCCAGTAAGTGTGTGTGTGTGGGGGGGGGTGGGGGACACTATCTTGTAATGAAACACAGAAGATTTTGGAGCAAACATCTATTAAGTGGGATAAAAACTATAATAGCTTTGTGTCAGTTTGTGGGGGATGGGGGTAGAGTTAAAACAACTTCTGTAAGAGGCTTCTGAATTTTAAAATGCAAACAGAAGAGGGATTATCAACCTATATTCTCTATTCCTCTACTAAGATGTCCACAATAAAATGTAATCATCCTATAATGAAGAAGTTTGAGTGATTCTAGCTCTTTAATCTTTCCTCAAATCTACTTCTCTCCATTCTCATGGCTATGGCCTTAGGTTAGACTCTCATCTTCATGCATCTGAGTTCCTGGCAAGGCCTCCTACTTCCAATCAATTTTCTGCAGTTCTGTCAGAGTGATTCTTCTAAAATGCAAATCTGACTGCACCTGATTTTCAATGGCTTTCTGTTACTTTTAGGATGTAGTTTAAACTCCTCACAAGATTTACAAAATTGTCTATACATGTTCTGGCCCCTGTTTACTTCTATTGATTCATTTTTGACCGCTTTGGCTACACTACTTGTACAGATGCCCTCTCTAGATTTGAAGCTTTTACACATGCTGCTCCCGCTGCCTGGCAGGACCTTAACTACATCTGAGTCATTTCTTTTTTTGTCTAGCTCAATCCTTTATTTCGGGAGGTAGGTTCAATAATTATATTGCATCCACAGAATGGCATTCTTTTTTAAAAATTTTTTTTTTCAACGTTTATTTATTTTTGGGACAGAGAGAGACAGAGCATGAACGGGGGAGGGGCAGAGAGAGAGGGAGACACAGAATCGGAAACAGGCTCCAGGCTCTGAGCCATCAGCCCAGAGCCCGACGCGGGGCTCGAACTCACGGACCGTGAGATCGTGACCTGGCTGAAGTCGGATGCTTAACCGACTGCGCCACCCAGGCGCCCCTCACAGAATGGCATTCTTAAAACTGACGTAGGCCCATATTTATGGGGACAGGCATTCATTTAATACTACTGTCATGCAATGTTTCAGAAACAGGGAAACAATGTTGAACAAGATAGGAATGGACCAAACCCTTTTGAATGTTACATTTTATTTTTTAAGGTTTATTTTGAGAGTGAGCAAGCATGCATGTGCAAGCTGGGGAGCGGCGGAGAGAGAATCCCAAGCAGGCTCCATGCTGGGTGCGGATGCGGGGCTCGATCTCATGACCATGAGATCATGACCTGAGCTAGAACTGAGTCTGATGCTTAACTGACTGAGCTACCCAGGTGCCCTATGAATTTTACATTTCAGTTAGGAAGACAAAATAAAAAGGGAAAATGACCGATGAAATAATAATTAGAGTGGCAGGAAGAAAACAAAGCTAAAGTAGAAAATAACAAAGCGAAGAAGTTACTTTGATCACCATAATTGGAAATGTACTTTCTTAGGAAGTACCATTTATCAAGACCTAAAATAGGACAAGAAACTAGACATGTAGAAGTAAGTGACCTAAAGGGAATGCCACGTACAGGCCCTAAGATGGATGGGAAAGAGCTGTATTCTTTGATCTGGGATATAATCACCACAGCTTTACCAAGGTGGACGGGGAGCAAAGTGACATGAAATAAGACAGTGTAAAGTGCTATGGGCCCTTGGGGGACATGGTTAGAAAACTGGATTTTATCTTTATGTAGTAAGAAATTCTGGAAGGATTTTAAGTTGGGTACGGACATCATTTAATTTATATTTTAAGATCATTTTTCCAGTTGTACGGAAAATGGGTTGGAAGGGAAGAAGAGGGCAAACAAGGAGCCTGTTTAGGTGGCTTTACTAGCAGTCCAGGTGAAAGATGACTATAAAGGTGATGGTATGGACAGAGAAAAATAGATGCAATATATATATTGGAGGTTGGTGCAGTGTTTTGAAAGCATGTCAACATGATGGCATATAGGATTTGGGATATGTGGACATTTTATTAGAAAGAATATAACTAGCACATCAATTTGCACATCACTTACTAAATTTATTCCTTGGAATAAGAGAAGTTGATGAAGCTAAAATAATTAAGTAAACAATAGCCTTGGTGCTATTGAGATATGGCAAAAATCATGAAGCCTGTTTAGGATACAATATTAAGTGAAGTGATGGAAGGTAAAGGAACGGGAAGAATAAAAACTGTTCTATGTTTCCAGTTGTGAACAACTGAGTATACAGCAATGAAAAGTAGAACTGGGTTGGGGAAGTTCAACTGTGGAAAGTTTGTTGCAAGATGTTCAACTGGCAAGTGTTAATTAAGTAGGCTGCAAAATACCGTGTAGCAGAGGGGAGTCTGGGATGAATAACTGCTACGATACTTAAATCCATACGAATGGATAAGATTGCTTGAGAAGAAATTAAAGAGAGAAAAAAGGGGCAGGACTAAGCCCTGGGAAACTCCAAAATGCAGACGTCCTATGAAAGAAAAGTTAGAAAAGAAGACTGAAGACAGGTTTGTAAGGGGGGGGGGGGAGAAAACCAGGAAAACATGGAGTCAAGAAGCAAACACAAAAGAGTCTTTCAAGAAGAGATGATCAAGTGTATCAAATTTACTGAGAAAGCCTGTAAGAGGAGGAAAGAGAAAGGTCTACTGGGTTGAAATACGCTCCATCATTGACACTGACTTGAGATTTTAAAGGAGGAATAGGAGCCATACTCCAGCAGGTTAAAGAACAAATGGACTGTGGAGAAAATATGAAGCTGTACCTACAAGGCAATCTCACTCTGTGAATTACTACAAAAAATTATGAGACTACAATGTTCACTTTCTTTTCTTGCTTTCCGGAGTTTTATTTTTAAATTAAAAAAAAATGTTTATTTATTTTTTTTTTTTAAATTTTTTTTTCAACGTTTATTTATTTTTGGGACAGAGAGAGACAGAGCATGAACGGGGGAGGGGCAGAGAGAGAGGGAGACACAGAATCGGAAACAGCCTCCAGGCTCTGAGCCATCAGCCCAGAGCCCGACGCGGGGCTCGAACTCCCGGACCGCGAGATCGTGACCTGGCTGAAGTCGGACGCTTAACCGACTGCGCCACCCAGGCGCCCCTGTTTATTTATTTTTGAGACAGAGAGAGACAGAGCATGAGTGGGGGCAGGGGCAGAGAGAGGGAGGGAGACACAGAATCCGAAGCAGGCTCCAGGCTCTGAGCTGTCAGCACAGAGCCCGATGCACGGCTTGAGCTCAGGGACTGTGAGATCATGACGTGAGCTAAAGTTACGCTTAACTGACTGAGCCACCCAGGTGCCCCTCCTGAGTTTTACTTTAAAATATCCCCTTTCTTCTTCTTTCTGATGATGTTTCCAACCCTTTGGTAATTCCTACAAATCACAGGTCAGAAGTGCTAGTGACGATATCCACTACCAAATTATCTATCTTAGAACTACTGCAGGATTTGCTATAATCTGTATTGTAGAAACAGCCAACATGTTTAGTCAAAGGATTTAGCATGTTCTCTTTTCTTATTTGGTTTTCTTTTTGTATCTTGTTCAGCTCTGCATGATCAAAGATCTTAGGAATTATTCTTGAAGGCAGAGCAGAATGCTGTAGAAGATAAATGTGGTATTTGGTTTGATGTTGGTCTTTGACTATTACTAGCTGCTGTAGGAGTATAATGGACTAAATTCAACTTGCCTTCTGGTACTGTTGAATGGAAAGCTAAGGGGCACCTGGGTGCTTCAGTCAGTTCAGTTAGTTGAGCATCTAACTTTGGCTCAGGTCATGATTTCACGGTTTGTGAGTTCAAGCCCCACATCAGGCTCTCTGCTTTCAGCGCAGAGTCTGCTTCAGATCCTCTGTCCCTCTCTCTCCGCCCCTCCTCTGCTTGCGCTCTCTCAAAAATTAACGGGGAGGAAAAAAAAAAAAAGGAAACCTCAGGTACCTGCCAGTAAGAACTTCAGAACCGAATGAATTCAATTAGGTTTAGATCAGTAACAGTTGGTAACCAAGTGTCTCTAGATCCTAAATGCAAGACTGCTGTCAGTGTCAGGCTGGGAATTTCAGAATTATCTGAGAAACTTAAAGAAAAGAAAAAAAAAAAAAAAAGGAGGAAGAGGAGGAGAGAAAGACCCCAGCCATAGAGATTCTGATCCAGCAGATGTGGGATGAGATCCAGAAGTCTGTATTTTTAAAAAGCTCCCAGGGACTTCTGATACACAGCTATACTGCAGAATACGGTTGGTACTAAAGAATCCCAAATGTATAGGGGATAATTTGTTGTTAAGGTTAATAAGGAAGAGCTACAGAATCATGAGACTATGGCACCTGGAGGACTTTTAGACTACTACGTTGAAACTCCCTTTCTTTTTCCATTCAGGAAGATTAGAATCCTGGCTAGTTCACAGACACACCAGTCATAGACAGACCCCTTGACTTCTGGCATTTCTATTACATATGCTGCCCCTCTTATTCTTTAGTTAACTTAAACAGGTCTTTGCCTTAAGGTAAATATATATATTTATTTGTAATTTGCCTACAGACACCAACAACTCTTTTTTACTTTATTGTACCAGTAGGAGTGAACAAAGTTGGAACTGAGTGGAAGCTTGCTGAAAGAAGGAAATGTGCATTCTTGTTTACAGGTCTCCTCACAGCCTCCCCAGGTCCCCGGGATCACACAAGACAGGGAGCACAGCTTTCAGATCTTATCACTTCTCAGAGAAGAAAACGGTTGATATACGACACATGAAAGGAGGACCAGTTTTTCAGGTTGAAGAGTTACTAAAAGAGCTACTTTTCTTGCAGTCATTGAGTCAGGTTAAAGTTTCTAGGTGACAGGAATCTAGGAAAGAGAACTGAAAAGTTGCCTCAGGGACAAACGGAGGGAAAAAATAGTCAACCTCCTGTTCAGGGTGTGAGCTCATCTCAGCTGTCACTTCACTGGTAATTCCCGCCTGCTATTTATAAACTAAGACTCAAGAGTACTAGATGACAAAATGTTCTAAGCAAAATGTAAACTAAGATGTTCTATAGGTCCAGCATTTTTCCAACAGGTAAAATTTAAAAGTTTATCTTTCTTAAGTAGACTAAAGCTGCACACACAGGCACAAAATAATGAAATGAAAGGCATAAAGAATTTCTGAGTAAAGGAAGATGCAAAATGCTAAACTAAGCCATGATACTATAAAAAAATAATTTGAAAGATTCAGACAGAAAGAGTAAAAAAGTCTAGGAACTACAGATAAAAAATTAAAAGCAAAACCAAACAAAAAACAGACAAAAAACCAAAACCCACACAATAGCCCACAAGTAGGAACTAAGAGCAAATGTTAAATAAAATAAAGGAATTGAGCAAAAGATGAAAAAAAAAATCATTTCTAAAATGAGAAGCCGGGCGCCTGGGTGGCGCAGTCGGTTAAGCGTCCGACTTCAGCCAGGTCACGATCTCGCGGTCCGTGAGTTTGAGCCCCGCATCAGGCTCTGGGCTGATGGCTCAGAGCCTGGAGCCTGTTTCCGATTCTGTGTCTCCCTCTCTCTGTGACCCTCCCCCGCTCTGTCTCTCTCTGTCCCAAAAATAAATAAAAGTTGAAAAAAAAATTAAAAAAAAAAAATAAAATGAGAAGCCGTTCAAGTGTCCACCAACAGACGAATGGATAATATGGTATATAAACATACAATGGAACATTATTCAGCCATAAAGAGGACAAAATTCTGATATATTCTACAACAGTTACATGAATTATCTAAAACAGGCAAATTCATAGAGACAAAGTAGATTAAAGGTGACCAGGGACTTGGAAAATGAGGCAGTGGGGAGTTATGGTTTCATGGGTACATTTCTTTTGGGAGATGACAGGGATTTGGAAACAGTGGTAATGGTTATACAACATTGTGATTGTAATTAATGCCACTGAATTATACACTTAAAAGTGGTTAAAATGGCAAATTTTATGTCATACACATTTTACCACAATAAAAAATGAAGTAGCCAAAACAGACTAAAAAGAAAAAAAATCAGTATGCAACAAAACAATTTAAACCGGAAATTAAAATATTAAAATAATATGCTGAGTTACTGCAAGAGTATCACCCCCAAATATAATTTAAGGAACCTAAGGAACATAACAAGTACATGGTGGGGGAGGTATGTCAAAGTGGCAGCAGCATAAATAGTTTCATCCCAAATGAGTAGGATGTCCACATAACTTACCATCATAACCAGGACATTTTTGAGAGAATACTATTAATAATTACACAGGGACAAGAGGTGTAGATGGGGCCTGTCCCAGGCAAATTGGAATGTGTGGGAACACTCCCTACAAGGGCTATCAGATCCTCAAGGTTGTGGTCAGGCCCATAGCCTGACAATAGTCTGAGAACATCTTCCTGAAGGACCCAAGTGGTCAAAAGTCCAAGTCTTTTTTTTTTTTCTTTCTTTCTTTTTGTTTGTTTACAAAGAACACACAATTACATAGAGTTATGGAAGCTTACAAGTTTGGGATTCATAAAGCAATTAGTATATTATTGGATTTTTTTAAAAGCTATTATGGTATTCCAGGCATTTCGGGAAGGTGAATTATACTTTGACATGCACGCATAGGCATAAGATTTCCTAAGCTGAACCACTTTTCATTAATATACATCTTTATATATTACATTACAGCTCTATAAATGCATGTTTTCACACTTATATTGAACTATACACAACTGAGTTTTAACATTATAAAAATCACACTAGAATTACTGAGAAAATTAGTAACTGATGGCCTATCCATTCTTTATTATTAAACTAAAATTTATCTTAATGACCTATAAATAGGTTAACTTAAAAAGTCCATACCTTACATGAGAAGCTCCGACTCAGGATGTTCCTTGCTAACTCTGATATCGTGGGTTTATCCTGCAGACACTTGGTTAGGTGACATTTTTTCAATTTTATTCTATTGTAATAATGATCAGCGAAGTTATAGTGATTCAAGTGCTGTTTCTGCATGCATTTCCCAAGGCGAGGAATACTATACTTCAAAGCCTGGAGAAATAATTTGCTCTTCTGCTGCATGATATCAGAGCCCCTGGTTTATGCTCCCTTTGGGGCTGTCAGCACATGATTTCACAGCAGTGGGTTCTCAGAATATCTAAGATCCGCAGTTCTTATCCCTCCCCTTCAGGGCCATCCACCCCTCAGGTTATGAATAACTGCAGACAGCTGATAACTCAGGTTAAAAATACCTGAAAACTTGTATAAGTTACAGTTTCATTCAAATGACACCTCTTGGCAGACGTGACTTAAAATGTCTCATTTGTAAAGTCAATCCTATCAGGGTCAAACTACGCAGCACTGATTCTGGTACACATGAGGCAAACTAAAAAACAATAACAAAACAAAACAAAAAAACAAAAAAATAAAATAAAAATTTGCAAACAAACACATAGACTTAATGGCATCTCCGGAACTCTTGAGGGCTTTACAAGGCAAAATGGCTTTGGTCTTACATAATTCAGAACATGTCTCCGGTGTGTATATTAGGAAAAAGCCTAATTACTTAATAAAGCTAGGGGAGTGTTGAGTGTTTGCTACGTGCCAGACACTTTTATACACTTTGTCTAATTTAAACTTCATAAGGACCTACCTGATAGGGTAGCTATTGTAATGTTCATTTCACAGGTGAGCCAACTGTGGCTCTGGGCGGTTTTAGCAAAGTGCCTTGGGTCATTTGGACAGTAAGTAGCAGAGCAAAAAGTCCAATCTGGCTGGCTCCAAATGTTAGACGTAACAATGGACTTAACGTTAAAAAGGTGTTGAGCTCTTTAGTTAAAACAGAACAAAGCACATCACTTTAGGATGAACAAATATAATGTGAGGCCGCCTCTGGTTTCTGTTGAAAAGATGGTTCTTATTAAACCATCAAAGGCTCGTATTTAAGAGAGACACCTGGGTTCAGATCCTCACTCGGGCACTCACCACTTGTGCCTCAGTTTCTTCATCTGCAAAACTGAGATGATGACATCATTTACCTTATGGAGTTGTTGTAAGAATAAAATTATAGAATTTATGTTAAGATCTCAATACAGTGCCTGGCATGAAGCGTGCACTCAATAAATGCTTGTTACTATTATTACATAAAAAAATCTAAGTTCCTTGCACACTTGCATATTCATCATGGGAGTCTTCCACAAAATGCCCCTCGGTATCAAAGATACACTATTGCGTCAGATTTACTACAGATTGGATCCGCTCCGACGATTCCGCCCCCCCCCACCCCCCCGTAATCTCTGTGTCGCAGCAAAATAACGGGCGAGTGGGGATAAGAGATCAGCAGCCAACACTAACCACCTCCACCTCCCCGCCCACCACGGTCCCGTAACAGGGGCCTGTAAGGCCCTAAGTCATTATATCCATGCCAGAAGCCTCAATCCATCCATCTTTCATCCGCAGGGAGAAGACAGTATGCAAAGATAAGGATGGGGGGGGGGGACGAAGGGGTGTTCCGGGAGGACCTACTCGTTTTCCCTGTGCAACTCTCCACCCCAGGGATAAGACGGCGTGAATGAGAGAAGGTCAGGGGAGGTGGCAGTATGTGCCACGCAAAGAAGGGACGCCAAGCAAAAAGCGACCAGGGGGGCTGACGGGTGTCTGGGTGAAAGGAAGGAGAGGACCCCGCCCCCGCCACGGTATGCCTTCCGTACGTACGCAAGTTGAAGGACAGTTGGCCGGGCTCTAGACACCGAAACGAAGGAGGGCAAGTCTGAGAACCAGAACCTTTCAGGAAGGAGCACAGGTGTCACCTCAGTCGCGTCCAGCCGAAGTCTGCGTTCCGCAGCCCGCAGAACGACAGCCAATCCAGAGCCGCCCAGAGCTGGTTTGCAGCACGCTGATCTACGTAACCCCAGTCAAACACCAGCGCTAAGCGGATTTCGCCATTTTTATTGTGGTCATGCATAGGTTTTCCTCCTGTGGTTTTTTTTTTTAACTCTCAAAGTTCTAAGACTTTTGGTTCTTTGCTAGTCTTCTGTGATCTAGATGAGGCAGGGGACAGTGGGAAAAGAGGAGCCGGCGTCCCATTAGTTCTGCCACAGCTCCTTACCTTTTGGTCTGCCCTCACAAAAGATGGCCACCAGCAAAATGGTGCAATGACGCGCTGCCCCGGTTGCCAAGGAGACACGAATACCGGAAATGCGGAATTCGGGGAGGGCGCGCGCGCTGGGGCGGTCGGAGCTCACAGGTCCTGACTGGGAACAAGTACACAGGTCCTGGCAGGGGAGAGTTGTGGTCGCGACGGCGCGTGGTATAGGCGGGTTTAACGGGATGGAGTCGCGAGTCGCGGATGCCGAGGCCCGCGAGGCTCAGAGAGCTGCGGGCGAGGGCCCAGCAAGCGGCGACGCCTCTCAGAGGCTTCCAGTCTCGGAGCCCTTGGGAGCTGCCCGGTGGAAGCTTCTGCGGCAGGTAAGAGAAAGCCCACTCACCTCACCTTTGCCTCTGGCCACTTCCCTCCCGGGTACGCAGCGAGCGACCGGTAGAGTGTCTCTCCTTTTTGCAACTCTGGGAGTTCGCTCGTAGTTTTGCCGGGAGCCACGTGAGAAGCGCCCCCTTGCTTCGATTAAAGGTCCCACCAAAAGGGAAGAATTGGATTGGGTGGGGCGGGGAGGGGGCAGCCAACACTGAGTTCCTGGGAAACTCAGATGGAAGTATAAGATCTTTTTTTCGACATTTGTTTGCATCTCGGGGACTCTTCTCTGTGCTCACCAATCCAATTGGTGGGACCGCCGCTCCCCATCCTATGCTATTTTCTTTCTTGCTTCTGTTTTACTTCTTTCCCCAGGTTTCTTCTCCTTGCTTCTTATCTCCCAGCCTCAGTCTGGTTCAAGTCTGGCCCCTTCCTCGGAAATCAGCGTGGTTGACTGTGTTGGGACTGTGAAGTTCACGCGGTGTCGGTACAGCGGAGAGTGGAGGGTGTATCCAGAAGAGCTGCTTCTGTCTTTGGTGGCATGTGAAAGTTTCGTGTTGATCTTGTAGTTTGAAGTGATCAGCAAGATTCTTGGTGCCCAAGGTGGACTAGTCCGGGTGTGTTGGTTTGTTTAACGGCGGTCATTTTCTAGTACTTTAGAGTTGCTGCTGTTGGTAACTTCAGTTGTACACAGGTTTGACAAATGTCTGATTTGACATCGCCGACCCTCTTTCCAAACTGCTTGAAGTAAAATCTGTTTATTGTTTTGCACACCGGTGTTAATCCTCTGCCTGAGCTTTTCTCCTGAAAACTTGACTCGAGGACATTTTCCACTTCTGACTGTTGTATTTCGAGAAGGATTTCCCAGCTACAGCCACTTGGAGATTGTTTACAGCTGTCTCAAGTCACTTTTTCATATAATGTCATGATGTGACTCAGAGATCATTTCTTTGCTGATGCTTTGAAAGTGTATCCAAAGCATTAATGATCTGGTTTTGTTACTAATATTACAAAATTATAGGATATTAAATGCATCATTCATAGATCATTCTCATAGGAACTTTCTACAGTGAAATAAAACAGCAGTTAAAGTTGAATTATCAAAGTAGTAAATTAGGGCATTAAATTAATCAAATCTTATTGTGATAATTTCAGTGATTCTTAGTATGGTAAAAACTCCAGCTGACCAGCACATATGTTCATTCTGAATTGCTGTCTACATCAGATCAAGGACAAGCTTCAGCTATGGCTACCATTTGAACTCGCCACATACTTTGTTTGACATTTAATGTTTTGGTACACATGTGTATTTTGCTTAGAGTCTTGTCTTCTTTCTTACTGGATGAAGTTCATTTTTCACAGCTACATTTTAACATCCTCTGTGAAGCCTCTCCTAACTCATCTGGGCTGAGTTAGACCCTCAACTCACTCTACCAGTGAACCCCATATCATATCATTTTATGATCATCTGATCAGAGTCCATATAACTTACCAGAATGGGAGTTCTCCCTGGGAAAAGATGATATTTTATTGATCTCTATTCTCTGCACCTTGCACAGTGCCTGGCTAGGTGGTTTTTAGTAGATGTTAAGTGTTGTGGAAAGCCTGAAAGTAAGAACAGGCTTTAAGTGGCCCATAGTATCAAGTCCTCAATGTATTGTATCATTTAGATATTAATGAGTAACAAACAACTACAACATCACAATGGCGTACAATAGTGAGCATTTATTTTGTGTATCCATGGGACACCTGGGACTTGACTAACATAGGCTATGATCAGCAGACTTTAATCCTTGGACCAGTTGGCTGACATATTCTCAAGGTGATGGCAGAAGTATAAGAGAGTAAAGCCCAACCACTAAAATTCATTTTAAGGTCTTGCTAACTCCTATTATCTGAGGTAAGATACTTGGCTAAGCTTAAAATCAAAGGGCCGGGAAGTATACTCCTTCCTTGGAGGGGGCAAGAAAGGAAGTGAATCCTTTTTCCATAATAAATCTAACCTACCATGTATATTAAACATTTGCAGGTGCTTAGTAAATATGTTTCAAACTAACCGACCATCCACATCTTGTATGCATCCAGAACTGGAAAACTGAGGAATCTAAGCAGTGATAGAGATATGCAGTGCTCGCTCTCTCTCTCTCTCTCTCTCTCTCTCTCATGGAACATCTTCATGATCTTCATGACATCTGTTTATGCCTGCTTGTTTTCTTCTACACACTTCTGTCGCTCTATTACCCCATAGGGCTCCAGTGCTATCTAATGGTCCTTCACTTTAACTGTTCAATATATTTTTTTTTTTGGTTTTGTAATTAACCTTTTTTAGAAAAAGCCCAGTTGACCTAGTTTGTCGTTTGATACCAGGTCACATGATAAATTGCTGGACTTTTGAGCCTAGTGCTCACTTTAATCAGATGAAGACTATGGATCAATATTGATAGAGGCTTTAGATAGTATTCTGTTTTCCTCTTTGTTGGGTGTCATTACCTGATAGCAAAGATGGCTGCTGGTAACAACAGGCTTTCATCATGTACCCAACTAGTGATCCAGAAGAAATGACCTTTTTTTTCCCAAAACCCAAATAATGCCCTTTGAACAACTCTAATAGGCCAAGGTTGGACCAGTTGTTGTGTCTAGGAGAATGAGGCATTTTGGCCCACCCTGTTGCTGGGAAGATAAAATCCCCATCATTGACACTTAGAGTGAGGGAGGGGCAATTCCTAAGAGGAAGGGATGTAGGGCAGATGAAAAAGTGGCAGTGATCATTACACCCATACTCACAAACACCTTCAGAATGAATAATCTTGCCTACAGGTCTCATATTTGGCTGAAGAATCTGATTAATGGACTATTTCACAGCATGATTTAAATTAAAGCGCTATGCTGTATGTTTGAGACTATCAGTGCTGAAAGAGATAGCATGATTTCTGGAATGGAATTTAATATAACTTAATTTCGGGCCCAGATCCACCCTTAACTATTTGTGTGATGGTGAGCAACCTCTTTGGACCTCAGTTTCTCAGTTGTGAATGAGGGAACAGTAGTAGATTTCTCTAAGACCATTTTCATCTCGGATTATTTTGGAGTGAAATTATTTACCAGGGTTAGAAATAAATTCATTTTCTATGTTCTTGTCCTGTTGTTTTATGTTTTCCTAACAAGGATTTGATTGATGTATTTCTAACACTTAAAAACAAAACATTACATATTGGGGGCACCTGGGTGGCTCAGTAGGTTAAGCATCTCACTTCCACTCAGGTCAGATCTCATGGTTTGTGGGTTTGAGCCCTGCATTGGGCTCTGTACCGACAGCTCAGAGCCTGGAGCCTGCTTTGAATTGTGTGTCTCCCTCTCTCTCTGTCCCTCCCTTACGTTCTCTCTCTCTCTTTCGAAAATAAGTAAACATTAAAAAATTTACATATTGGATAAATGTGCAACACTGTGTATACAAGTGAGATTATCATGGTATTCTTTAAAGTATTAAAAATGATTTTTACAATGTCAAAGACAAAAACAAAGGATAGGGACAGTATGCATAGTATGAGCCCTTTGAGAATTATTCATGGTTTTTTAGGTTTTTTTAATGTTTATTTATCTTTGAGAAAGAGATAGAGACAGTGTGCATGCAGGGGAGGGACAGAGAGAGGGAGACAGGATCTGAAGCAGGCTCCAGGCTCTTATCTGTCAGCACAGAGCCCAACATGGGGCTTGAACTCACCAGTCGTGAGATCATGACCTGGGCCGAAGTCTCATGCTTAACTGACTGAGCCACCCAGGCACCCCTACTCATGGTTATTTGTATATGTAGGCATGCATGTTTAACAGTGTGCTCTCCCAGAATAGTAGAATTTCAAGTGGGTTTTTACTCTTCAATACTTAAATTTCTTTTACAGTAAACATAATTCTTTTCTTTTTTTTTTTTTACGTTTATTTATTTTTGAGACAGAGAGAGACAGAGCATGAATGGGGGAGGGTCAGAGAGAGAGGGAGACACAGAATCTGAAACAGGCTCCAGGCTCTGAGCTGTCAGCACAGAGCCTGACACGGGGCTTGAACTCACAAACCATGAGATCATGACCTGAGCCAAAGTCGGATGCTTAGCCAACTGAGCCACCCAGGCGCCCCAACATGATTATTTTCAAATCACTTACCATCTATGCCAAAATGCATAGTTTTAATTTGAACATCTTTGAAATTGAGATACGGCTTTTAGTTGACTGCACGCTGGTTAATTGGCAGTCTATTCTATATAACAAGAGAAGAAAGAAATGTTGCCATCTTGTAATCAATGATGTGTTAAATTTAATGAAGTACAGTCATAGGAAGGGAGGACTTTTTTTTTTTTTTTCATTTTAAGGTAAAACACTAAGACCCTTGACTACCAGAAAAACTCCACATGATTGGACAAAATTATTCCCAGATCAAGATGCTTTATACAGTAGAAGACCTATTACTTGGATTGGTTAACTGAGAGAGTTAAAGAGGTGAATCATAAAAATGATACATATTCTAAAGTGAAGCTATAACCTAAGTGCTAAATACTTCTAGATATTTATGATTAGTTCTTTAGACTTTTTACGGTTGGCTTCCCACACCTAAATTGATACTATAGATTTTGGGGCACCTGGATGGCTCAGTCAGTTAAGTGTCTGACTTCGGCTCAGGTCATGATCTCACGGTTCGTGGGTTCAAGCCCTGCATCAGGCTCTGTGCTGACAGCTCAGAGCCTGGAGCCTGCTACAGATTCTGTATCGCCCTCTCTCTCTCTGCCCCATCCCTACCTGCTCTCTGTCTCTCAAGAATGAATAAACCAAAAAAAAATAATAATAATAATAAAAAATAAAATATAAATAAATTAATAGTAAGGTTTTAAGCAACTTTTATCAAGCAGACTTGCCTTTACCTTTCCAAAACATTCAACTTAGTTTTTTATTTTTTTTATTTTTTTAAGCTTATTTATTTATGAGAGAGACAGACAGCATGAGTGGGGGAGGGGCAGAGAGAGAGGGAGACACAGAATCTGAAGCAGGCTCCAGGCTCTGAGCTGTCAGCACGGAGTCCGATGCGGGGCTCGAACCCATGAACTGTGAGACCATGACCCGAGCCAAAGTCGGACGCTTAACTGACTGAGCCACCCAGGCGCCCCTCAACTTAGTTTTTATGGAAGCAACAACTCGCTTTTAATTACCATTTTGTTTGTTTTTGCAAATTTAATTAATGACAGTAACGAGAACAACTGGTGTAACAAAACTTGTGAAGAAGCACCGTTAACTTGGCAAACATACAGCTCAGTAGGAAAGGGCAAGAACAGTGCTTTGGCTACTACCTTAAAGTCCACTTTGAATATTTAATAGAGGGAATGGAAAGCGTCTGTTAATCCAGAGTCAGCTAACAGAGCTGCTACTTTATAGCGTGCTCTGTTTAGGCTTTCTGGTTCTATGGTTAAAATGGCAAACAGACACCAGAGACCTTGTCTTGGAAATGCTGGTGTGGTGCACTTGTAGATTTTGCACTGAGGATTGTGGTTTGGATTTCTACTTAAAGGGACTGGTGTTTATTGGCATCACTTGACTTAATGGCAGCAGAGGCTGAGCTCTTTCGTGCTTTCTGTCTCTCTCTCTCTCTTGTTTTTTGACAGTAATTTATTGACGTAAAGTTTTATACATCATTGTATTTATAAGGGCTTTTTCACAGTGTTAACATTAAACTGACATTTCAAGTTAGTATAGAATTTTAAAGTTCTGAGGCAACAGATGACATAGATTTTTGCATGCGCTGTGGAGCGCGCTTGAGTCTTGAGGATCTGGTACGAGGTTCGCCATTAATCCCTGCTGTTCAAACCATGTTGACATGTATGTCAGTGACTGGAGGAGATTTTGTTTTTTATGTCTGACTTATTAAGATTAATAATTGGTTTCTCTGGATTCCTTAAAAATATTTAGGATTGTACTTTAGGTTAAAAAAGAGGACGTGAATGTTTTCTTGAATTTTAAAAGTATGTGGTTTATCAGTCCCAAACCAAGATATTCTTCTAATACGTTTTTTTTTTTAAAGAAATGAACTTTTGGGGTGCCTGGGTGGCTCAGTCGGTTGAGCGTCCGACTTCAGCTCAGGTCACGATCTCACGGTTTGTGAGTTCGAGCCCCGCGTCAGGCTCTGGGCTGATGGCTCAGAGCCTGGAGCCTGCTTCGGATTCTGTGTCTCCCTCTCTCTCTGCCCCTCCCCCATTCATGCTCTGTCTCTCTCTGTCTCAAAAATAAATAAACATTAAAAAAAATTAAAAAAAAAGAAATGAACTTTTAATTGTGGAGTAAAGAAAAAAAAAGTTTAGAAGGCTCTAGATATAAAAGCTTTTGTTTTCAGTTTCACAGAGCTGTATTAACCAATAATCTTCCTATCAGTAAATGTAGTAACTTCTCAAAGGTTGAATAGTTTAGCTGCCTTTCCTGGAATAATGCTGAATATTTTTATATGCCCGCTTTTGTTTTTTATTTATTAAAATTTTTTTTTAATGTTTATTTTTGAGATAGACAGACAGACAGAGTGTGAGCAGCGGAGGGGCAGAGAGAGAAGGAGACACAGAAACTAAAGCCGACTCCAGGCTCTGAGCTGTCAGCACAGAGTCCGACGTGGGGCTCAGACTCACGACCTGTGAGATCATGACCTGAGCCGAAGGTCAGATGCGTAACTGATTGAGCCACCCAGGTGCCCATCACCTGTCTTTTCTTATATGTTACTTTTATGTATGTATGTATGTATGTATGTATATATGTATGTATGTATTTGTTTATTTTCAAATTTTTATTTAAATTCTAATTAGTTAACATATAGTGTAATATTGGTTTCAGGAATAGAATTTAGTGATACAACTCTAAATGTAAATGTAAATGTAAATCTAAATGATTCATCTCTTACACATAACACTCACAGAAACAGTTCCATTTTTGGAAGCTGCTTTCTCCAGTTTCTCTCTTGACCTCATGGTCCTTGGTCAGACCCCAAGTTTTATTTATAAGGTTTTTAACCTTCTTCCTCTGAACTTCTGAGATGCTTTCTAACCCCTCAGATTTTCTATTGTCATATAATTACTTTTTCTCAAGTTATTTAGTGCTGAAATTACTGAATCTGGTGAGTGGAATAAGGAAAATATCTTACTGTTTTGATGTCACTTTAAGCATTATTGTGGAACTAAGGAATATTTAAGCAATTTGTTGGCACAGTGGAAAGAGCATTGACATTGGACACATGTGGTTCCAATCCTAGTTCCAGCACTTAGTGTGTGCTCTTTGTTGATCTCCCGTATCAAGTGTTTACTCTTCATGGAATGTGCTTTTGTGTCACCGTTATTTCTATCTTTGTTTTTTATCCCTGCCCTTATTTCCTTATTTTTAATTCCCCTCATGCATCTTTAATGAATGGCATCCTGTGGTATTGTATTTTTCTAAGCCACTTCAAGTCCTTTTGGTAACAGTTGTGACATAAATTGTTGTCCTAGAAGTTGTGGGAATTGGGCACCTTTTATTAAAAGGATATTTTTATGAAAAAGATCTCACAACTGTGAGATCATGACCTGAGCCAAAATCAAGAGTTGGGCGCTTAACTGACTGAGCCTATTTATTTCTGTTTTGTACTCTCTTGCTTCATTCTTTTGGGGGCTCCCTAACTCTCAAAAGAGAACTATTATCCCTTTGGGGCCCCAGAATTAAGCACCCTTCTGGTTTCAGACCATCTTGATTGAATTAGTAAGTCTTTACCATAGGGTGATTTCTGCAGTAATTGACCATTTTGTTGGGAGATCCCAGATGTCAGTATCTACAGGTCTTTTCTCTTGGCCCCATAGCCCCCAAAAGGAATCTTGCAATCTCTTCTCTGGCTGATATAAGACTGGCTGCCTGTGATCTAGAAGGTAAGTGAGGGAAAGGGATGTTCATCAGAATGAAGAGCATCTTGTACCATTCTAAGCTCTGCTTGATGTTTACGACCATAATTTTATGCTACCCTTTCTCTAGAAATTTAGAGAATTCAGAGTGCCACTGTGGGAGAGAAAGGTAGTTGCCTGGCATTGCTGATGGAATCAGGGGATCTAGTAACTTCTTAAAAATATTTTCAACCACTGTTTCTGTGTTTAGTCTTACTTCTCCATCCTCATTGCCATTAGTGCCCCCAGTGACCGAGTCTTTCCTGAGTGTGTGGTAGAACTTTGCTGTTTCTTGGCTTTCCCTTTGTCAGCACTTAGATTTTGGCAACCTGTCGAATAAGTTACCATTCATCATGTCTCCTCCAGGTCTCTTTGTCCTTTTGTATTTTTGCTAGTTTTACTCTTTAACTGGTATTCTGGGGAGTTTGGGAAGGGATAGGATATAACTGTGTGTGTGTTCGGTCTGCTTTGTTTAACCAGAAGTTAGTTAACTATGTACTGAGTACCTGCTCTAAGCCAGACGTTTTCCAGATAGCGTATATTATTTTAATTAATTTTCACACGAGTCTTGTAGTCAGTCCACAGTTACCGTATATCAGGCATTGTATTAGAAGCTGCAAAGTGAGCATTACTATTCCTGTCTTACAGGGGAAAAGACTGAGCTCAAAGGATAATAAATGTGCTTGCACTCAACTATTGAGGGAGAGGCTCTCCTACTGCAAAACCCTTGCTCATTTTCTGAGTGACATTACTTTTAGAGTATTGGTTAGTAGGGTTCCTACATAGTTATGTTCAGTGTATTTTAGTTCTGGAGTAAACAAATACTTCAGGTAAATTAAATGGGTTTTAGACTTTCAATGTGTTTAGTTGCATACATTTTTTACCTGATGGGTCCAGCAGTCCATGCATTTTTTTTACCCCTTCGGACATTTGATATTTTGACATGAACTTATTTGGTATAACATGTATCCTTGATTAAAGAACTCATTGATTTAGAGGAATTAGACAATGTCTTGACTTTGAGCACTTTCCTTCACCCCAGATAATGCAATCTGGATTTTATTTAATTAGGTACCTAGGAGCTTTGAAGGTAATATTCTAAAAATGGTAGTTGATAAGATTATACCTCGATGGGAGATTCAAGTATCCTGTCAGCTCACAAAGCTGCAAGTATTATTGGTGACATTAAAATAACTGAATCTTCGGGACGCCTGGGTAGCTCAGTGGGTTGAGTGTCTGACTTTGGCTCAGGTCATGATCTCATGGTTTGTGGGTTTGAGCCCCGCGTCTGGCTCTGTGCTGACAGCTTAGAGCCCGGAGCCTGCTTTGGATTCTGTGTCCTCTCTCTCTTCTCTTTCCTTGCTTGTGCTTGTCTCTTTGTCTCTCCCTCTCTCTCAAAATAAACATTAAAAAAATTGTTTTTAAGTAACTGAATCTTCAAACTAAAAAGAAATGTCAAAAGTAATTGGACTTGATTTCCCATTGTAATTACCTTTACTGAATATAGATTATATAAAGAAGTGTTGTTTTTACCCTAAATGTATTGCCTGTTACTTCCATTGGGTATCAGCTTGTTCATATTGTAGATCATGGGATTTATTTAAACTGTAAAAGCCCCTTCTAATATTATACCTGTGGCAACTTGATTTTTTGCCTTAGTGCTTTGTGGTGCTGTAATCTTGACATCAGACATGTGGTCCTGTAATCTTGACAACATAATTAATATAAAAAGGTGTTTGAGGGGCGCCTGGGTGGCTCAGTCGGTTAAGCGTCCGACTTCAGCTCAGGTCATGATCTCACGGTCCGTGAGTTCGAGCCCCGCCCGCATCGGGCTCTGTGCTGACAGCTCAGAGCCTGGAGCCTGCTTCAGATTCTGTGTCTCCCTCTCTCTCTGACCCTCCCCCGTTCATGCTCTGTCTCTCTCTGTCTCAAAAATAAATAAACATTAAAAAAAAAAGGTGTTTGCTTTTTGGACATTAGATGGACAAAATCTACGACAATTTATATCTACATTTTACATTTTTAAAAGTTTAATTACTTTGTTTTTGTCTTAAGAGTTAGCTCTGTTGGGTGGTTTTTCTTCCTGATAACCATGGTTGACATAGTAATAAGGCCCTGTTTTTGGTAAAGACTTTTAAATAATTCATTCTTTAAAAAAAAAAAAGAAACCTTCAACCAAATCAAAGAGAGACAACCTTTTCTGATCCTCCATTAAAAAACCCAACCTTCTAGGGGCGCCTGGGTGGCGCAGTCGGTTAAGCGTCCGACTTCAGCCAGGTCACGATCTCACGGTCCGTGAGTTCGAGCCCCGCGTCTGGCTCTGGGCTGATGGCTCGGAGCCTGGAGCCTGTTTCTGATTCTGTGTCTCCCTCTCTCTCTGCCCCTCCCCCGTTCATGCTCTGTCTCTCTCTGTCCCAAAAATAAATAAACGTTGAAAAAAAAAATTAAAAAAAAAAAAAACCCAACCTTCTAAATCTTATACATAGTGTATAAATTTTAAACAGATATCCCTCAAGATTTTATCTTGATAAAAGATAAAACTGCACCTGGGTGGCTCAGTTGGTTAAGCGTCTGACTCTTGATCTCAGCTCAGGTCTTGATCTCAGGGTCTTGATCTCAGGGTTGTGAGTTCAAGCCCTGCATTGGGCTCGGCGCTGGGCGTGAAGCCTACTTAAAAAAATAAATTAATTAAAATTAAAAAAAAAGTAAAGATATGTTCATACTGATGTGTTCTCTGGCTTGGTGCTGACCTTGGTTTGCTTTTTTGCATATAAGAATTATGGCATCATTAGAGTCAGAGTTTCTCTTTAGGTAAGAGAAACAACTCTAGCTGTCTTTAGCAGGAAGTGATTTAATATAGTGGATTAAGTACTTACTCTTTGGACTTACCAGAGGAGCAGGCCAAGAATGAGTCCCAGAACAACACAAAGTCCCAGAACAACGCAAAGCTGACCTGCCAACAGAAATGTCACCTCTGCCAAAATGAAGAATCTGATCTGTCTCCAGCATTACACTATTTTATCTATTGTCTCTGGTGATGAGGAAGCTGCTGCCAGAACTACGGACTCTGGAGGCACATTTTGCCTACTAGATCTCTCCCAGCAGAGGTGATGCCCCTTGTGCCTCCTCTCACTTCCCGTTAAATTAGGGAGGGAACACTGGACCTCTGCTGAAGATGCTACAGAAGAGCCAAAAGTCTTTACAACTGTTCTACCAGTGAAAATCACAGAAATGTAATTACCACGTCTATTCCTCTTTCAGAGCACACGTTAGTGCATCTGATTAGCTAACAAGATCACATCTGAAACTTTGGTTGATAGGGACTCTGGGAAACGTGGCTTCTAGCTTTCTAGCTTTATAATATTGGTAGGTATCTTAGAAGGAAGTTGGAATGGATGATTGATGTCTACCATATTCTCCACAAGCAGAAATGTTAAGAGTTTAGGCTCTGTAGTCGGTCTGGATTTGCTTTTTCCTAGCTTTCTGACTTTGAGTAAATTAACATCCCCTTGTTTCCTGTCTCATATAACAAGTATCTACCCCATAGGGTTATTTGAAGATTTAGTGAAGAGTGTGGTAAGATAAGCATTGATTCTTTTTTTTTTTAAATATGAAATTTATTGTCAAATTGGTTTCCATACAACACCCAGTGCTCATCCCAACAGGTGCCCTCCTCAATGCTTATCACCCACTTTCCCCTCCCTCCCACCCCCCATCAACCCTCAGTTTATTCTAGTTTTTAAGAGTCTTTTATGGTTTGGCTCCCTCCCTCTCTAACTTTTATTTTTTTCCCTTCCCCTCCCCCATGGTCTTCTGTTAAGTTTCTCAGGATCCACATAAGAATGAAAACATATTGTATCTTTCTCTGTATAGCTTATTTCACTTAGCATAACGCTCTCCAGTTCCATCCACATTTCTACAAAAGGCCGTATTTCAGATAAGCATTGATTCTTACTTAGACATTGGGTTGTCTTAGACCAGATTTGCTGGTGAGCAATCTGGGCCTGGAGTTTTCTTTGGTAGGACTTTTATTTATGCATCGCATTTTAAAAAATAGTTTAGGACCGTTCAGACTTTTTACTTCTTCTTGTGTCAGTTTTAGTGGTTGTATTCTTCTAGGACTTTGTCTATTCATCTAAATTTTTAGGTTTTTTTTAATGCCTGCTGGATCTATAGTGATCTCTCTATGTCACATTGATATTTATATTTTCTCTTTTTTTCTTATTAGTGTCATCAAGGATTTGTCAGTTTTATTAATCTCTTCAAAGAACTGGCTTGTGGTGTTTTAATCTTTCTATCTATATTTTTGTCTTCTACTTTATTAATTTTGACTAGGGAACTTAACTTGCTTCTTTTTGTAATTTTTGCAGTGGATATTTAGCTTACTGATTTTTAGCTTTTCCACAAATTTTCCTCTTAGCGTGAATTTATCCGCATTTCATGTGGTTTGAAATGTATTATTATTCTGTTCAAAATACTTTCAAATTTCCATTGAGTTTTCTTTTTCTTTTTCTTTTTCTTTTTCTTTTTCTTTTTCTTTTTCTTTTTTGGTTCATAAGATATTTAGAAACCAGTTTTCCAATTTTATTTAGAAAGCAATTTATATTGCTTTCTTTCCAAATATATTTGATGTTTTAGGTATCTTTTTAGTTATTTTTCACTTGTTTATGACTATTAGGATGTTTTATATCTTTTTTTAATGTTTATTTTTTGAGGGAGAGAGAGACAGTGTGTGCATGAGCAGGGGGAGGGACAGAGAGAGGGAGACACAGAATCTGAACCAGGCTCCGGGCTTGGAGCTGTCAGCACAGAGCCCAATGAGGGGTTTGAGGCCACCAACTGTGAGATCATGACTTGAGCTGAAGTCGGACGCTCAACCGACTAAGCCTCCCAGGCACCCCTGGATGTTTTATATCTTTAAAAAAGCTTTCTATTATGGGAAATTTCAAACATATACAAAACTGGAGATAACAGGATAATCCTCACTCAGATATCCATAAACTTCAACAATTTTTTGAAAAGTTTATTTATTTTGAGAGAGAGAGAGAGAGAAACAGAGCACATGAACAGGGGAGGGGCAGAAAGAAAGAGAATCCTAAGCAAGCTCTGCACTGTCAGCACAGAACCCCATGTGGGGCTCAATCTCACAAACTGAAATCATGACCTGAACCAAAATCAAGAGTCCTATGCTCAACCGTCTGAGCTACCCAGGTGCCCCAACTTCAACAATTTTTAACTCCTGACCAACTGTATTTTATATCTCTTTTCTTTATACCCCAACCTCAGATTATTTCTAAATGAATCTTGAGGTACCTGGGTGGCTCAGTTGATTGAGTGCCCGACTTTGGCTCAGGTCATGATCTCACCATTTGTGGGTTCAAGCCCTGCGTCGTGGGTTTAAGCCCTGTGTCCGGCTCTGTGCTGACAACTCACAGATCCTGGAGCCTGTTTGGATTCTGTGTCTCTCTCTCTCTGTCCCTGCCCCACTCGCACTCTGTCTGTCTCTCAAAAATAAATGTCAAAAAACTTTTAAAAAAAATTTCTGAAATGAATCTCACATATATCATTTTTTTCTATAGATATTTCAGTATGTACCTATACAAAATGACATTAAAAAAATAGCTAAAACATGGGGCGCCTAGGTGGCTTAGTTGGTTAGGCATCCGACTTCTGTTTAGGTCATGATCTCATGATTCGTGAGTTGGAGCCCCTCCTCGGGCACTGTACTGACAGCTTGGAGCCTGGAGCCTGTTTTGGATTCTGTGTCTCCTTCTTTCTCTGCCCCTCCCCTGCTTTGGATTCTGTGTCTCCCTCTGCCCCTCTCCTGGTAGTGCTCTGTCTCTCTCTCTCTCAAAATAAACATTAAGAAAAGTTTTTTAAAATAACTAAAATACCATACCACACCCAGAATAATTTCTTGATGTCATGAAATAAATAGCTGGTCAGTTTCCAGATTTTCCCCATTGTCTCTAGATTTTGTTTGCAATTTGATTATTTTGAAGCATGATTCAAATAAGATCTAAACTTTTTTATTATTTGATAAGTTTTATAAGTCTTTTTTTCTTATAAAGTTTTTATTTTAAAAATTTTTAAAATTTTTGTTTTTTAATGTTTATTTAGTTTTGAGAGAGAGAGAGAGAAATCGAGCATGAGTGGGGAAGGGGCAGAGGGAGCCAGAGACACAGAATCTGAAGCAGGCTCCGGGCTCTGAGTTGTCAGCACAAGCCTGATGCAGGGCCTGAACTCACGAGCTGTGAGATCATGACCTGAGCCGAAGTCAGATGCTTAGCGGATGGAGCCACCCAGGTGCCCCATAAAATTTTTATTTAAGTAATCTCTACACCCAGCGTCAGGCTTGAACTCATGACCCGGCGATGAAGAGTTGCACGTTCTTCTGACTGAGCCAGCTGGGTGCCCCATTTTATAAGTATTTTTAATCTAAATGTTTCTTCTGCAAGTATGTCTTTCAACTCTTGCCATTTATTTATTGAAGAAACTGAGTTTCTTGTCTCTTAGGAGTTCTCCATAATTTGAACTTTGCTCATTGTACTTGATGATGATGTTTAATATGTTCCTGTATTCCTAGTTCCTGTAAGTTCCTATTTCGTAGGTATAGAGACTTGATCAGATTCAGATTTAATGGTTTTTGTTTGGTTTGGTTGGTCAAATGATGGTAGAGTGTGCTTTCATCAGTAATCATAGTCGTGTCTGGTTATTTTTCTTCTTGATGATGATTTTCTAGGTTCATGAATTCATGGAGAGGTTGAAAAATGGTGATATTCTAATTGCATCATTCCTTTTTCATTTATTCCCTGGAATACTGCTATAAGGAGAAATTTCCCCTTCTACTTGGATATTCTCAGTTACAGTTCATATAGGAAAGACAGACAGATACTTGATTCTTTCTCTTTGTTTACTAGTTTTCAAAATAAGTTCATTCTCTAGCATCCTTTAGTGATCATTTTTTTTTTAAGAAAATACCCCAATGAACTTGTATGTTTTGATTCTATTACATTTATTACCTTTGTTAATGCTCATACTGTTCCATCTTTGGCCACTGGACCCTATTCAAATAGGCTCTGGAGCCTTTTTGATATAACCCTTAATTTTTTATGGCTTTCTTTTTTTCTTATATGCAGGATATTCCAGGTTCATTTGTACAATTTGTGCCATTTCTCCAAGGGACCTTACTTTGTTTTAGTAGAAAATGATATTTAGAGACAGCAATGTGGGCATTAAATGTGCTCATTGCTTCTAGTTTGGTCACTGTTTCTAGAACTTTTTTGTTTTTAATTAACTTGAGAACGAGAAAGAGAGTACGCATGCAGGAGAGGGGCAAAGAGGGAGAGAGAATCCCAAGCAGGCTCCATGCGGTCAGCACAGAGCCTAACATGGGGCTCGAACGTATGGACCATGAAATCATGATCTGAGCTGAGATCAAGAGTCAGATGCTTAACCAACTGAGCCACCCAGGAGCCCCTGTTTTAGAACTTTTAAGAGGTCTGATGTAAGAAACATATACATTTTAAAAAATGTTTTAATAAATACGTCATTTGTTTCTATTATATTTTATTCAGATTCAGAGCTATAGGGTTTTTGCTTAACATCATTAGGCTTACAGCTATATTTGGTTCTCCCATAGTTGAAAACCCACATTTCAATGTCCCCAACAAAATTACTCATTTGATTTACCTTAAAACAGACACACACACACACACACACACACACACACACACACACACACGAGACAGGCTTGGAATAACATACCTGCCTCTGCCTAGGTAGCTTTGAAAATCAACTTTTACCCCCTAACTCTACAGGCTGCAAAAGGTGCTGCTTATCTTCTTAACTCTTTCTTTTGGAATTGGACCTGTGTCCCCCCCAAGGAAAGTGATTGCAAAGCCAGGCTCACCTCTCTAGATTTATTTCCTTTCTGAGTTGAGACTGGTAAATCTTCACTATCTTCTTTGTTCTCTGATACCATCAAATAATGTTTTAAGATATTTTGCCCATCTTCTCTAGTCGTCTCCAGTAAGAGTTTGGTCTCCATTATCTAATCTGCCATTATTGGAAATGAAACTCCCCTTCCCACTTAAACTTTGAACACTTGTGTTTATATAATATGAGCACAATATTTGGTTTTATTTCAAAGGTTCTGAAGCAAAAACACCTGGATGACTGTCTGCGACACGTATCTGTGAGAAGATTCGAATCATTTAATCTGTTTTCAGTAACAGAAGCCCAAAAAAGGACAACCGAAGAGGACGTTGGTGCATGGATCCAATATACAAGTGTCTTCTATCCTGAGTACAGCATTTCTTTAAGGTGAACATCATTCTGGTTAAGATATTTTTAAAAGTATTTTTCTCTTGTAGAAGAAAAGCAGTCTAATAAGAATCTCATTATGCATTCTGTTGAGTTTGCAGGTAATCTTGATCAGAACTTCGGTTTTGCAGCATTGTATTAGGAAATCCTGCTGCTTTAACTGGGTTTTGTTGTATCCTCAGAACTGAGGGAAAAAGAGTCTCAGGAATGTAGTGGCATTTGAGGATAAAGTGCCTTGCAAATCAAAAGGTTCATTTAACCATTCTCTCATAGCATTTGATTATGACAGAAAGCCAAGTTCTTTTTGAGGCTGAAAGTGGAAACAGAATTTTCTAAACTACTCTTCAAGGAGTAGTTATCTGAAAAATCAAGCTGTGGTATTTTTCCCATTCATATTTTGTCGCTTTCAGAATGGAATCTTAAGAATAGGAGGAGAAAATCCAGCTGAAAACACGGAGCCTGTGAGAAGCACACAGACTGTTCTGGCTTTAAAAATCGTTTTAAAAGAGACAGAAGAGTTGCACACTGAAGTAACAAGATACCATTTTTACCGAATTAATTTTCTCTCACCGTTACAGTCTAGCGTGTTGCAATATTACTGTAGGTGTTTGATTTTATAAAATCTGCCTTTTTTGACAAGATTTCACATCTTGAAAGGGAGGGAGGAGCACATTTACAGTAACTGTAAGAAGAGCAAAAAACATTTTAAGTGGAATGTGACTGAATAAGGTTTAGGTGAGGCGAGGAATAATTTTCAGAAAAAAAGTTTTCACAAAGGGTGTCTATTTATAGTATATGTTTCTCGAACCATTTTAGTTTAAAATATCTAAGCTTTAAAAGACATCATAATAGCTGAAGATTTGGGATCTGGATAAAAATTGACGACGGTGGGCAAGGAAGAACCATTAGGATCTGGTTTCACAATACCGCTTTGTTGTAAACTCCAAAAAGAAGATAAAAACCTAGGGATTTGTGAGCTTGCCTGGATATTCATTATGAGATTCTAATTAGAATACCTCAACTGTCTCGTGTTCAGATGGAGATAATTAGTTTAGTTTCTGTTCCGGAAGGGAAGGAAAATGCATGGAATGTTTACTGTGTGCCAGGTGCCAAGCAAGGTGCTTTGTCCTATTCTAATTCTTGTAATCCCTCCGGTAACTCTGCAAAGTAGGAATGAAGATGATTACACAATTGGAAGATAGCATCTGTAAGGAAATTAAAGAGAAGGAAGAACAGTGATCCCATAGGGGTCTTCAGGTATAAAGTTCTAAAACTTAACTTCTCCATCTGCTGGTAGACCAGACGCAGTAAGTTTAGTATGTACCATGAACGATTTCCTGACATCTTCCAAGTCCTGGTAAGGGTTAGCTAGAGAGAATGGGAAATCTTCCGGTTCGTGCGAGTTTTCAAAATAGGGCATGGTTCTCCACCTGCTGGAGACGACCCTGGTGTGGCAGGAACCCAGGCTCCAATGTAAACTGAGACTCCTTTCCGGTGGCATGGTTCCTTGTGATATATCCATTTTTAAAATAAATAAATAAATAAGTGCAAGTCTGTCTATATAAATACGACATTGAATCCTAATTTATGGAGAGAAGACAGGTGACCAAGCTAGAACATTGGCTGCGATGGCTACCAAGATTTTTTCCTCTTTTTTTCACACTAGTTCTTTTCTCTCCACATTAGTAATACAAAGGTAACAATAGCGTGCACATATTCCAGAGCTGAACACAATCTTAGAATAATTTTTAAAAGATCACAACCACATTAATGGTGGCTGACTGCTGAGTGACTACTATGTCACAAGCACTGTCGTGAGTGGTTTACATGTATTAGCTTATTTAATCCACGCAACACCTTTTGAGGTAAGTACTGTTATTATCCTCATTTTACGGATGAGGAAAGTGAAACCCAGAGAGGTTAAATGACTTGATTGAGGTCACACTGCCAGTGATCGCGCCTGTATTCAAACCCCAGTGGTCTGGTTCCACAGCCTGTACTTTTAAAAACTTTTATTTCGAAGTAATTACAGACATTCAGGAAGTTGCAAAAATAGTACAAGGAGTTCACATACCCTTCATCTAGCTATCTCCATTGGTAACATTTTATGTAATGACAGCTACAGTCTGCACTTTTAACTTCTGCACATGCTGCCTCTCGTGAGGCAATCATGTATCCACTTATTCATTTTACAGATGAAGGGATTGAGGCCCAGATAAACTAATTTCCTCATTGATTATTCTGAGCGTTCTATTTCTTACTCTATAATTCTGTTACCATATAGAAAATCGCTGAAATTACTGCAGTTGCTTAGGGAGGGGAGGATTTCTGCCAAGAATAGTTTATTCCATTCCATTGTCCACTTTGTTCATGTTGATTTCTCTTACCACTTCTTGTTTTCTGTTAGTTGTCCAACATGGATGGATCCCCGTTTTTGTTCCTTTAACATCTTGTATCCGCTGTTTTCTCAACCTGCTTCCATTACATTTCTTTAGCTACCTTTATTGTCTTCAGTATTGTTTGAATTGTGAGCATTCTAGAGTTTAAAAAAAAATTACTTGCAGTAGCTAAAAGTAGTGGTTTAGAAGGTGGTTTTGGAATGACGTACCATTACTTTCACGTACATTTTTTAAAGTTTGTTAAATCAACACAATGGAATGATTTACAAGAAGTGATGAATTATTTTATCTTATTTTTTTAATGTTTTTTTAAAATTTATTTTTGAAGGGGAGACAGAACATGAGCGGGGGAAGAGCAGAAACAGGGGGAGACACAGAATTCCAAACAGGCTTCAGGCTCTGAGCTGTCAGCACAGAGCCCGATGCGGGGCTCGAACTCACATGTTTCCCTCCTTTTCAAATAATAATCTGCCCCAGTGACTCGTTCCTTAGTCTACTTACTCCATAGGCCATTCGTGGGAGAAACTCAAAAATCATCAATTATAGGTTAGCTTAAAGTGCTTGATGAAAAAATGGGTTGGCTTTTAGAAGAGACTGACTATGGGGGTGCCTGGGTGGCTCAGTCGGTTGAGCGTCCGACTTCGGCTCAGGTCACGATCTCGCGGTCCGTGAGTTCGAGCCCCGCGTCTGGCTCTGGGCTGATGGCTCAGAGCCTGGAGCCTGCTTCCGATTCTGTGTCTCCCTCTCTCTCTGCCCCTCCCCCGTTCATGTTCTGTCTCAAAAATAAATAAACGTAAAAAAAAAAATTAAAAAAAAAAAAAGAGAGACTATGGGTAATTTCCCCCCCAGCTTTATTGAGAGATAATTGATATATAACAGTATGTAAATTTAAGGTGTACAGTGTGTCGATTTGATACACTTATATAATGTCAAATGATGATCACCATAGCATTAGCTAATACCACTGTCATGTCACATAGCTACTATTTTTTTTTTGTGATGAGAACATTTACAATGGCTATTGGTGTTAAGGGTTTGGGAAAGAAGTTAAAGCTTTGGAGTTTAGGAGAAAGATAGAGTGAACTTTTTATACCTTGATATGTTGGCAAAAAAAAGAAATGTCATTTTTCAGTAACATTAATTGCTAGTGTAATGCTAAGATTCAAGTTTTGGGGTCCCTTCCTTATAAGTATTTTTATCTAACCACATTGTCCAGGCAGGATCTAGGTAAACTGTTGAAAGATTAGGGTTAGACAAGATGTTATACAGTTGACACATTAATAAAGTAGACGACTCTGTTAAGAAAAAGCTGTCCATGAAGTTGGGACAAGTGATAGGGAACTTGAAATAATCGAACTGAATCTTTACCGCATTATGTTCATGAGAGTTTTCCTATAGTTAGCACTAATTCTTACGCTGTTGAAAACAGTGATTGCTGACATTATTCTTTCATGAGATGCCTTCTTTTAGGATGTCTAGACTTCATAGATAAGCGATTTTTCATTTTTGGAAGTTATTTATAGGGATAGAGTTAGTTTTACACTTTCCCTACTTCTTACCCCATTTTATTTTATTTTTAAAATGTTTATTTTTGAGGGGGTGGGAAAGGGCAGAGAGAGACACACACAGAGTCCGAAGCAGGCTCCAGGCTCTGAGCTGTCAGCACGGAGCCAACGTGGGGCTCAAACCACAAACCGTGAGATCATGACCTGAGCTGAAGTCAGACACTTAACCGACTAAGCCATCCAAACACTTCCTACCCCATTTAAAAATGTCATAGGCCACACTCTGTTTTTTTTGGCTTCCATAGGTAACATTTTTAAGACTAGACAAGTTCTGCTTCAGTGATAATTTTGCCAAATCACACTTTTTGTTTTGAATAATGCTTTTTAATTTTTAAACATGAATTTCACTTCAATTATCCCAGTTTCTGTTTTTTTAAGAAATATTTAACATTTTTCAAAATATATATTTAATTTCAAATATATATCCATCCTGAATTGAGAAGCTTTTAGGGATTTATCCTCAGGAAAATGAGAAATGGGCTCAGTGATGTTTCTGCAAGGGTGCTCATTGTAACAATATGCATAACAGCATAACACTGGGCACAGACTAAACATACAACAAATAAAGTGTTGGTTCGGTAAATTATGGTGCCAACAATCATTCACTGAACTGCTTGGCAGCCATTAAATTCATGTTGCAAGAGAATACTTAGTGATGTAGGAAACTGTTTTATAATATCTTAAAACACAAATTTCAAAACAGGAGAAATATGCTCTTAGTTATTTAATGAAAGTATGAGCATGGAATTAAATTCTATACCAAAATATGAATAGTGGTTGTCTCTGCATGATAGGATTATGAGCATTGTTTTTCTTGAAGGAATCGTAGATTGCTTTTATATTTAAGAAAAACTTTTTTAAGTTCTGTGCCATGTTGCTGATCACTTTTAGAGCCTCATCTTGCATTTTAGGTATTAAATACTTTGACCTTTTTCTTTCTTTTTCTTACATGTATACTGTAGTTTTCCATGTTAGGGCGTATAACCTCATCTCTACCTAGAATCACGTATACAGAGAAGGTACAGAATCACTGTGTTATTGGTAACACTTTGGTAGCTTTGTCTTCTTAGATTATGATACTTCTGAGCCCAATGCTTATTTGGCCGTGATGATTGCACATAACTTCTTCCAATCTCAGTCACTCTGTCCAAGCACTGGGTCTGTATGACAGAAATAAGAAGAAGTTCTTCTGCAAAGGCTAATACAGTTTACATGTATTTTCTTACTAAATGTATTAGTTTGCTAGGGCTCCCAAAAACAGTGCCACAGACTGGATGGCTTATACAACAAATTTGTTTTTTACAGTTTTAGGTCTAGAAGTCTGAGAGGAAGGTGTTGCAGGTTTGGTTTCCTCTGAGGCCCCTCTCCTTGACTTGCAAGTAGCTGCCCTCTTGCTAGCCTCTTCACACGGTTGGTCCTCTGTGCGCATGCTCTGTTTTTCCCAGTCTCCTTTCCTCATAAGGACAGCAGTCATATTGGATGAAGGCCTACCCTAATGACCCCATTTTGACTTAATCACCTATTTAAATAAGGCCGTTTCTCCAAATACGCTTTTATGCTGAGGTACCAGGGGTTAGGGCTTCAACATGTGAAATTTGGAGACACAGTTCAGTTGGTAACAATATATGTCAGATATGATAAGTTTAATGACAAAGTGGTGTTGATGAAGTAAATTGTAATTAACTGCTTATGAACTGTTACAACATCCTAGAGAACTACAGCTGTAAATGAACTCCCCTCATATAGGGGAGAATATGGAAGATTGTGGACGCATTAGCAACAATTTTTGTGTTTAATCACCCCTGGAAAAGTGTCTCAAACTCTGTGACCTGTTGACAATAAGGCCCATTTGTATGTTTGCATATGAAGAATAGTATCTTTTGTAAGTATTAATGAAATATCAGCAATCAAATTAGATATTTCAGGGGCTGCCAAGTGAAGAGAGATTAGAATTAAAAGGGAGTGGAATTAAGGTTAGCGGGCAAAAGATATGAAACTATTGGCCCCCTGACATTTAGAACTTTCTGTAGGTAGATCGTGCAGATCTGAAGGTGGGTTAGTTCTTTGTGACTGAAGTTCTGAGTTTGTTGGGCCGGTATGGAGGAAATCTGTATATTGTTGAGTGTGGTTGTGGAGTTGACAGTTTATTTCTCTTTTGAGATTCTTAAAGGTATGGTTTTGTTTTGTTGTCTTTAATAATCTACCTTATCTTTATATAACTAAAACAAAAATGATAAATATTTATTAATACTTTAAAATGTAGATTACTCAGCAAGAATATCATCACATTAAATATCCTGAGGAATGTATTCTGTTACTTCTTTTCCTTCTCCCTCTAGTGGGCAGAAAATATTTTGAAAATATAGCAGGGAAGGGTTTATTAGTGTTGAGTGGGTGCATCACAATACAGTGTCTCAGCTTTTAAAAACATTAATGTTAATATTTCAGAATCATTGACTAAAATGTTTTATTCCTTCCTAGGCATAATAATGGATCTTTGAATGTTGAAGATGTTCTTACCAGCTTTGACAATACAGGAAATGTTTGTAAGTTGCATGTTCCCTTTGTGGAAATATTTTTAGTGTTTTAAAATGAATTTATAATTAGTGTTTTTCTCACTAAGGTTTATTGTAATGATGTGTGTGCATGTGTGTGTGTGTGTAATACAAACTTTTATTGTTTCCTGCTGCAAAATCAGCATCATGTAAGATGCACCTACTCAGTAGGATAAGGGTGTCTTTACACTTTGCAGTTGTGTGAGTGTGTGTGTGTGTGTGTGTGCGTACATGCATATGTGTGTGTATAACAGAATGTAGGTCAAAAGGAACCCTGGACTGTCTCTTTTTCTTGTTTCCATTTTGACCTTCTCAGTTAATCCAACGGATGGGCTGTCTCTTTCTTCTTTGCTATATCTTGGGTACTTTCGTTTCCACTTCCTGCTTTCCTTTTTCATTACAGAATAAAACCATTTGTTTCCCTTGCTGTGAATATAATGCCAGAAGGTTTTTGTTTTATGCAGTATTATAATATAGAACACGTTGCCTTTTCATCTAAGCTGATTGTCAGGATAAATTTCTTCACTGAGAGAATTATCTAAATAATTATCATGTTGGGCTGCCTGGGTAGCTCAGTCAGTTAAGCGTCCGACTTTGGCTCAGGTCACGATCTCAGGGTTCGTGAGTTCAAGCCCCGCGTCGGGCTCTGTGCTGACAGCGCAGAGCCTGGAGCCTGCTTCAGATTCTGCGTCTCGCTCTCTCTCTGCTCCTCCCCTGCACTCTGTCTCTCTCTGTCTCTCAAAAATAAGTAAACGTTAAAAAAAATTAAAAAAAATAATTATTATGTCATATGATGAAAGAAATCAGCCAATAATATATTTTTATCACCATGTTAAACAACATATGATGAAGAGCTGCGTACCCCTCCTTCATGTGTGTTGCCTAGGATATTTCTCTTCAGATAGTGAATGATTTGTGTAATATGACCTTTTCAAATGTAAAAATTGTACTCAGATACTTTTTTCTCAAAGGAAATTTTGTTGCTGTAACTTTTCTCTGAACTAATGTACTTTGCTAACAGTATTACTTTATCAGATGCGCTCTAATTTTACATCTGCATAGAATCATGCCTGAGCAATACTCAGGCAATAATTTTGTTTTTATGCTCACCTATGGCAAGCTTTTCATAATATAGACAAATATTTATGTATTTTGTCACTAAGGAATCTAAAAGTATCCTAAAATTATCCAAAAATATTCAAATCATATGGGTTCCTTTTTCATAGATAGTGACAGGTTTGCCTTTTAGTTTCTACATGTTGGCACTTGCTGAATTCTTTCCCACTTAGGCGTATCTCCATTTTATGGGGGGTTAGGACAAGGGATGCTAGTGGTGTTTGAGGAGACATTCTCCTTTTAATGTAAAATATCACTAAGTCAGGTTTATGCATATATAATTTAGGAACATGGTCCTAGAATGTTAAATGTGGAATTTTTTGATTCAGTAATGTAAAAATGAAGTATTGTTTCTAGTATGAAATAGGGCCACTAGCTGGCAGCATCATGTAAAATAAAAATATTTTCATAAAGGTCTACGTTATTATTTTATGCACGAATGCCTGTCTTGTCCTCCTCTGACATTTTTTTCTCATCAACTTACTCCACACCGCCTTCATCCACCCCCAGTTGTTGCATTGACGAATGGAGAAATTGCATGCAAAAGGTACTTTTTTACTGATGTTGTATTGTTTGGTGGAAAGGTTTGAGTCTTTGAATGAGACTCACCTACGTTTGAGTCTTGGCTCTGAAATTCATCTTGAGCAATTTACATTATGTCAATTTATATGAGTTTATATTATCTCTTAGAACCGGATATAATACATAGAAAGTGTATAACACATATTCCTCATAGTTGACGTTCAGGAAATGGAAGCTATTTATTAATTATTACTTGTGATGAGTACCTCTAGAACATCTTTCCATCTTTTTCTAATAATGAAGAGAATATTAAGGGTTGTTCTCATGTTTTAAAGTAAACTATTTTGATTGAACTAACAAGGTAGGAAAAAAATACATCAAATTACCAAAATAGCAATTTATCAAAAAGTCTTGTCACAAATGTTGTGTTAAAAATGTGAATATATTGCCAAGGGATGGAAGTGGTGACAAAAATAAGACCTATTAAAACATGTTTAGTGTAATTTTTATATTATCTTCCTATTTTAAAAGAAAAATCTGTACTGATATTTTACTTAATGATAAATTGGTAAAATCCTGTTATGGTAAAATGGATTTTGATTATATAATCTTTTATACACTCTTTGCCAAGGCTTAAAATGGTCAGTGACTGAAAAAGTGGTTTATCACTTGATGCCTCAAATGTTTGATTTTAACCTGATAGGGATATTAGGTTGAGTCTGTGACTAGAAAACCCAGCAGAGGGCGCCACAATCATAATTCTGTCTCACAGCATACTATAATTTGAATAAGTAACTTGAATAATAACCCTAAGTTTTCATCATGTAAACATATGAAGATGTAAGCTGAAGCATTTCCATTTGATTTATTTTTCATATATTTAATATATTCAGCAATCCATCAATACAAAAAAAAAGATTTTCCTGAGTTTGAGTTAATTTTTTTGTCTTTTGTTTTCAATATCAGTTTAATTTTTGTACTTCTAGCTTTAAAAACAGGAATATTTTTGGTCTTGTTAATCTTGATAGAGATCAGTAGTTCTATATAAGAATATCTATTCCTAAATGACCGCCATGGTAGTAAATACATTGATGGTACACTGAAAGATATTTAAAATAAGGAAAAATTTTCTAATACTGTGAGAGAACCAATAGATGGAATTATTCATTTGTGTCAGGAATAGTCCAGGTTAACAGAACTGCCAAATAATAGAAAAAATGACTAACATATTTTAAAGGTATAAAAACCTGATATGTGTATATGTATAAAATGTGTGTGTGTGTGTGTGTGTGTGTGTGTGTTTGTGTATACAAAATATATTCATGGCTTAATGGAACCATTAATCTCCATTTTAAGTTAATTTTTAAAACCAAGTAATGATTTTATTGTAAATTTTCAAAGATGAGAGGATCAGTCTTTGTTCCTGAATTTGTTCTCTAATAAAAAAGATACGGAAATGTCTTTAATTTTGGAAAACAAATGAAATTTCTGGGTAGTTCCTTATTTCCTGAAAGATTAGAAAAAAAAATTCTATTTACCTTTATTAGTTTCAAGTGTTTTGTGTTTCTAAATGTGTGACCTGTGAAGTGTTTTATATTTTTGTGATATCCTCTCAGAGTTTGAATTCCTTTGAATGCTGTAGGAAAAAATTAAAAATGAATCTCACACAGTCATCTTGGCATAATGATTCACTGCCCCAAAGAATATATTTGCTATTGTGGAGAACACATTATTTTGAAAGTCAAGCTTCCTTTCTGCTTTCCTCTATTTAGGGATAGGTATGTGTATTTCATTCTTCGGGTCTACTACTTGAGAACCTATTTCCTTTGCAAGTATCAAAGCTGCCCTATGGAGGGGTTATGTCTGCTATCGATTCCTCATGCCTGGAAAGAGATGCCATCATGCTACCTAGGGAAAAGTATAGGCTGGCATCCTTTACCTCAGGTGGGATACTGGCTGCTTCTGTGTTTCATGTAACATGTCGCTTGAATACGTTGGGTAACGAGTGCCCTGCCAAGCACTGGAGCAGATCACTTGCTTCTGTTTTCCCTGTGGGCAGAGTCTCCTTTCTAGCAAGTCCCTGACCTCTAATCAAAGAAGTCCCACTATGCCGTCTCTTCCAAACCCACTTCTTCTCTTTCTCCAAAGTCATCTCTTTCCTCTACTAAAACTAATTTTTTAAGAATGTGATCCTCTCCAAGGCTTAATTGATTCAAATTTGGTTGTCATATTACATAATACAACTATTTGGTATTTGTAAAGTTTCATCAGTGCTTGGGGATATAATAGCTTCATTTTTTACTTTTTTATCACATCATCCTTCATTTGACAGCTTGAATAGATGAGGTAATAATACTTTTCATACAATTTATTGTGCATGATATATGCAATATAATATGTATAAGCTTTTAAAGGATAGGAAATCAATAATAATGTATCCCTATAGTAACCTTGTGTGGCTCAGGATCTTTGGCTAACACTGCAGCTTAAATTGGGAGAATGTATTGGTAAGACCCCTTCTACCATTCTTTGAAAAAAATTTTTTTTTCTCCTGGCTGGGCTACATGACATGGTGGTTGGTATACCATAGTCTCCTGGGGAAATTTGTAGACCCTCTGCCTTATATACTCTCACATTTGACGATAGTAATTTTTTCCCCCAGTGAATCTCAGGGCTGATCTGGATTTTTAATATACACAGCTATAGTCTCCTGCTTTTAGATCCTTCCTGGTGGTCTGATAGTGGGACCTGTTTTATTAGGTATCCAAAACGGATCTTTTTCAGTTTAGTAATAATTACTACCTGAGGAAATATTCTTACTAGAAAATGAAAATATTTGGGGTGCCTGGGTGGCTCAGTCGGTTAAACGTTCAACTTTGGCTCAGGTCATGGTCTCACAGCTGATTATGAGCCCCGCATTGGGCCCTGTGCTGACAGCTCAGAGCCTGGAGTCTGTTTTGGATTCTGCGTCTCCCTCTCTGCCTCTCCTCCACTCATGCTCTGTCTCTCTCTTTCTCTGACCCTCCCCTGCTTGTGCTGTGTCTCTCTCTCTCAAAAATAAATAAACATTAAAAAAAAAGAAAATATTTTGTATTTTAACTGCATTTGGGAAACCAAGAGAAGGTAACCATCTCTAAGGAAATATAGTCCCAATTTTTAGTTCTTGTTTCATTGTTTTGTGTTACATAGTTAGGGTCTGTAATATTGGTGGAATTATCAAAGCTTCAGGAATATCAGCTTGGATTTAAAAATTTTTTCTTCATTCAAATAAAGGTATGTGTGTGCATTCACATGCACGTGTGTGTATGTATGTGTATAGGTGTATAATACCTATGTGTAGTTATATGTGTGTGTTTATATATGTGTGTGTGTATAGAATGTATACTTGGTAAGATAGTTTGCTTAAAAATAAGAAATTTGGGGGGCGCCTGGGTGGCTCAGTGGGTTAAGCATCCAACTCTTGGTTTCGGCTCAGGTTGCGAACTCATGGTTCATGGGTTCAAGCCCCACATCAGGCTCTGTGCTGATGGCACAGAGCCTGCTTGGGATTCTGTCCCTCTCTCTCTCTGTCTCTCCCCTGCTCGCTCTCTATCTCTCTCTCTCTCTCATAAATAAATAAACATTAAAAAATTTTTTGAGCTTTTATAGGTAATTGCTCTATTTTTAACTTAGTGGGTTCATGGAAGGATCATGGAATATGAAATTCAGGTTGTAGTTCTGCCATTTACTATGTGATCATAGGTGAGTTAACAAATCTGAGTTCCTTATTATGATTGGGTAAGGAACAAGAGCTTCTAGTGTGGTGGACATAGTGTTAGGTAATGTGAAAGCACTATGTAAGCTGTAAATTATGTGTGTTCCTAATATGTGTGTGTTAGTTTTTATTGTTAGTATTCATATCATTTGTCTCATTTGTTAATCTTGAACCTTTGCAGTATTTTAATGTTGTAAAATAACACAAGTTAGGAAATATTTTTGGTGTGTGCCATCCTGTTTTCATATTTTGCATTATTTTGTTATGTGAAAACACAGTGCAAAGCTACATAATTAAAACAGTGAGTATCAGTGCAGAAATACACATATAAAGCTGTGTTTTAGAAAAGAGTTCAGAAAGATATAAATATATGCGATTTATCATACGATGAAGATGGAGTGTCAGTAAGAAAGGAAACGATGATTCTTCAATAAATGGTGTTGGGAACCATTGATTAAAAATTTAGAAAAAATATCACAACTGAATCTCTCCTTTATGTTATGTACTGATACAAATTTAAGCTGGATTAAATATTTAATTAAAAATCCTAGCGCTCCACTTTGAGGTATTTCAGATGAATAATTTAATAATAAAAAAAAGGTAAGGGCCTTCGGATAGTGACCCAAACCCCATGAATTTAAAGATGAACATATTGACTAAATCAAGATTTTAAAAGTAACTTTATTCAAAAAGCATCAAAAAAGTTGAAAGACAAATGGCAAACTGGTATTATTTGTGACATATATGCAGACAAAGATGTATTTCCTTTATTGAGTGAAGAGCTCCCACAAAGCAATAGCAAAAACAGACTGCAGATCCATATGAAAAGGGCAGAACATAGCCAAAGATTAGGACAAGTTGTTTCACACACACCCACAAAAACAAAAAAACACTCCCAAAACCAATGCTCTATAAACACATCAAATAATTACTTTACCAGAAATGAAGTAATGAAACAATTAAAACAGTGAAATAAAATTTTTGTTTATCAAATTGGCAAAGATGAGAGAAGATAGGCAATAACCATTGAATTATAGGGAAATGGGCCTTTTCAACTGCTATTGGTTGGAGGGTAAGTGATTCTACTTTTAGAGGTGATCTGCCATATCTTTTATAATTTTAAGTATCCGTGTCATTTTGACTAATAATTGCTTTTCTAAAAACTGATGAAACCATTATGCGAGCCTGGAATGCAAGAGAGTTCATTGTAGCACAAAGAACAACTGGAAAAAGCATAAAACTTTAATTTTAGATGACTGGTTGATTATGGATAATCCATGGACATAAAATATTATGTAGCTGTTCAAGATTTTTAAATCATATTAGGTTAAAAAAATCACTTTAGGGAATATGATCTTCTGTAAAATACATAGATATCCATTAATTATGTGTGTATGTATGTATATGCATAGAACTATGTCGTAATGCCCCTCATGTTTTGTTGGGGCATTAGGGTTATGGTTGATTACTACTTTCGTCTTTATCCTTTCCAGTACTAATGGATTTTTTTATGACACATATTTATTAGTTTTATAACTGGAATAAACAATGTTCTTTTCATTTTGAAAAAGCGTAGATATTCTTTAACTTCCAAACTGAGTATTAATATTTTTGACAGAAAGCTGTGATAAAATCTTGAATTGCTAAGTACAGCACTGTGGAAAAAAAAGGAGCAATTCATTTTACCAGTGAAGAAAATATAAAATATTTTGTTTTAAAATTGCACTTTTCTCTAGGGAGCTCACAGCATGTTCCACATTAATTGTCTTCATCTCCCAATGGACTTACGAGATGATAAATCAGAGATCAAATCATCCTCTCCCCGTATTAGGTCGGGGGGAGTACCAAAGAGGCTTAAGAGCTCAGGTGGTGGCAGAATATTGAGCTTGGGCATTGATAATTTTAAGTTTTGTTAAAAAATAAATTTTAAGTTTTAGTGCATTACATGGTTATTATGTGTGGGTAATGGTCAGGGGCCCCTAGACTGTGGTAGGCCCCGTGTCAGTGGGGAGCTGGTGATAGGCCACACTGACATTAGGTTTGGCTCTTAGCCCTTCTTGAGAATCACAGTATTCATGTACTATGTAGTCTTTGTGGACAAGAGGTTTTTTGTTTCTTGTTTTTTTTTTTATAATGTTTATTTTGAGAGAACGAGAGCAAGCGCACATGCAGGCAGGAGAGGGACAGAGAGAGAATCCCATGCAGGGGATTCCCAAGCCCTGACGTAGGCCTTGATATCATGTCTGGAGATCATGACCTGAGCTGAAATTAAGAAGTCAGATGCTTAACTGACTGAGCCGCCCAGGTGCCCCTAAAAAATTTTTTTTTTATTTGAAATAAAAAATTACAGAGTTGAAATGATTCTTAATAGTAGGTGCTGCTATCATGAGAAAAGAGTGAAATAAACCCTGTAATCCTTTCTAGACTCACCAATGTGTGTTATGCTTCGTGACCGCAGTAACACTGGAGCATAGTTCACATCATTGCCATAAACCTGCTAGTTTTTCAAACCTCCTTTAAGTAGTTGCAGGGATGTTCCTAATTTAAGTGCCTCCAAGTTTTAGCAGAAGAGACCTATGCCAAGCAAGTCTTTTTTTCTTCCCTCCTCTGAGCAAATGCTGAGTAATACCACTTCTTTCTCCATCTTCTTTTTTGCACCCTACCCCCCCCCCCCCCGGATTTATCAGGAGCTTTGTGAATATTATTCCCATTTAGTTTTCTTTATGTGGCAAGGGATGAGGAAACCGATACTCAGATAAAGGTAACTTGCTTAAAAATTAATATTTATGAGGTTGTTACACAGGAATTTAGAGCTATTCTGTATTTCTTGAAGGTAGCATTTCTCCAAAGTGGCGAGAAATGAATTTTAAAAGTTCACGGTGGGAATTGGAACTAAAAGTGGTAACTTGGAGTGCTAGAAAATAACTTTGGCAAATGGAAAAGAATTCTGTCCAGTGGATTGTGTCTCAGAGGAGACTGATTAAAGGTCACTGGAAATGGGCTCTGTAGGGTTCCTGCAAGGTAGTTGACAATCTAATGGAGCGGGGATTTGGGGAGTGAGGATGGGGCAAGAGAATGCATTTTCTTTTAATAGTCTGAAACCTAATGTGGGTTTTGTTTTATGTCAGGGTTTTTTTTTTGTTTTTTGTTTTTTGTTTTTCTCCTTTTTGGGAAGTCCTGCTTTTTGCACAGTAATATAATAGTAGAGTGATTTGTGTTTTTACATAGCCCTTTCTCTGAGGTACTCAAGTGTTTCTCAAGCTTAGGGCTATAATGATATTTAAAAATTGCTTAACAGAAACAGAAGTCACACAGAAAGCTTGACAGAAAGGATATTCTTGTTCATACCAAAGTTGTTTGGATTGTGGCCAGCCTTTCCACAGGGAATTATGGATATTTGGATACTTGTGTGGCCCGTGTATGTTGTATCCCTCGATGAATGCTTGATGTGGACAAAATATTTGGTGATTCAATGAATTTAGTGTCTGTATATATGTATCTCATTTTTCTTATGTTCTTCCCTCTCACCCTTCACCGCCCCCCCGCCGCCGCCGCCCCCCCCCCCCCCCCCCCGCCGCCTTTCCCTGTATCTGACTATTGTCTTTTATCCTGGGGAGGTGGGGACGGTCCATGGAAGGAATGAGGAAAAGTTGCAGATCGTTCTGTGTATATGGGCTGGAAAATATGGATGTATTCGGTGTGTTGTAGATGCCCCCCATGCTCACAATCTGCCAACTCTATTATGTTGGATCAGGTAGAGTCTTTGTTCCTGGTGGTAAATTCATGGTGTGTTTGAAGCTTTGGCCCATCCATGTTGTTGGAGGCCAGACTTCTGTGTCATTGCCATTTACCACGGGTCCCTTAGTTTCTGACTGAAAGGTGTGGTGGAATCCAGAATCACAACTTAAATAAAGTATCATTTTTGATAGTGTGATAGTCAACGGGGGAAAAAAAAAACCCAGTATTTTGATTAATCCTGGACTTTGTTTTTATTTTAATATTTGATCACCCAATCAGAGCTTCGTGGGGATTGGTTGGACTGTCATTACATACAACTGAGAACTCCTCTGCTTGTGCCTGTCCCCTGATCCTTTTGAGGAGAAACGAGAACAACAAGAAGGGGAGATTGATTCCTATTGCTCTGTTCGATCTTTCTCAAGTCCTACAGGTTTGCAGTTCCTATGCTACAATTGAGCACTCAATTTTGTATCACACTGTATTAATTCTTTGTTAGTCTTTTTCTCCCCAAATAAAATTTGACCCCCTAGATTGCAGGACCATGTCTTCTACTTCTGCCGCATTCATAAAACCATGTCCTCTCTGGTTAAGGATGGTAGTCCAAGTCTATGCAACAAAAGGATTTTCAGCTAGCTTGAGTGTTTTACCTCTCTTGATTAAATGACATGAAGGCAACATGCAGTCTCTAGCAGTTTTTCTTTTTCCCCCTCACCCATCTGTTGTCATTCCACTCTGCCGCTGATTGTGTACCTCTTAAATACAAAACAAAACAAAAATCTTAGGAAACAATTCTAACTCTTCCTATCATAAGACAACTCTCGGCTTCCTTTTTACCCCCTTTCCTTCTAATTCTCTGTTACAGTCTGAAGAGATAGCCTGGCAAGGCAGGATTTTCCTTGGACTGTGTGAGCCTGGGTAGGCAGAGGGGAGGAGACTGAAGCAGACTGGTTTCTGTTAGGTAGGGTGACTGTACAGCCTGGTTTGTCTGGCAGGGTCCCAGTTTACGCCTGTTGTTCTTAGCCTAATTATTTTTTTGGTAAAGTTTATTTTACTTATTTTGAGAGAGGCAGAGAGTACATCAAGGAAAGGGTAGAGAGAGGGGGGAGAGAGAGAATCCCGAGCAGGCTCCACACGGTCAGTGCAGAGCCCGACACAGGGCTCGAACTCATGAACTGCGAGATCATGACCTCAGCCGAAACCAAGAGTCAGACACTCAACTGACTGAGCCACCCAGGTACCCCTCTCAGCCTGATTATTAACACAGCTCTTTTCACTCCCAGAAGTGCCTTGGTTTGGATGATAAATTATTCGCCCATTTTTAGAAGACAGAGAAAGATCGGAAACTTACGTTAATTACTAATGTCCAGTCACCTCTTTATTCCACCATAGTGACTTGTACAAGGTCTGGCTCAAGTGGTATTCAAAAAGTATGCATTGAATCATTTGAATCCTTAGTCACATTCACATGAATTCATTCATTCTATGCAAGTGTATTTATATTTGATACACTATTATATCTAACACAGAAGTAAATCTGATACACGATTCTATCTAACACAGAGGTAAATCTGGGTCTCAATTTTAGAGGGCATATACTACAAGCCCCATAAACTCTAGAAATTGAATTCAGAACACATACCTGTTTTGATGAGCTGAAAAAAATTAGCTAAATGAAAAAAATGAATTACTATCAAGATTTGACAATAGGAAAATTCACAAAGAGTTTTCTCTTAGAGAAACGTAATGATCTAGAGGTCCGAGTCTGTGCTCACGTGGTAATGATTATCTGGAACTGAGCACATTCTCCATTTTGTACCCTCACCACTCCACCTATGTATGTGTGAATTCGCAACTTCTATTATGTATTCTGTACCCGGAGAACTTTAAGCCATGTTTGTTTTTGTGTATTTTTCAGATTGTTTCGTTATCTACTTAAGAATCAGTTCCAGGGGCGCCTGGGTGGCGCAGTCGGTTAAGCGTCCGACTTCAGCCAGGTCACGATCTCGCGGTCCGTGAGTTCGAGCCCCGCGTCAGGCTCTGGGCTGATGGCTCGGAGCCTGGAGCCTGTTTCCGATGCTGTGTCTCCCTCTCTCTCTGCCCCTCCCCCGTTCATGCTCTGTCTCTCTCTGTCCCAAAAATAAATAAACGTTAAAAAAAAAAAAAAAAAAAAAAAAAAAAAAAAAAAAAGAATCAGTTCTGATTAGTCAACTTGTTTGTCAAAGCTAAAATACTTATAAAGTCTTTTGGAATAAGTCTTTTTAAAAAATTATCTGAGTATAGTTGACACAGTGTTACATTAGTTTCAGGTGCACAATAGCGATTCCACAAGTTTATACATTTGGCTATACTTACCGCAAGTGTAGCTACCATCTGTCACCATACAACCCTATTAAGTATCATTGACTATATTCCTTATGCTGTGCCTTTTATTCCTGTGATGGACATAATAAGCCTTTTTGAATTCAACAGGTTAATCATTCATCTCTGGGAAATATTCTTTGCCCATACTATCTAAGAATGACAACTCTTACAAAAATACTTCTGTTGTTCTATTTAGTAAAGGTGATATTGTTTAAAATTTCTTTCAACATCCAGTCTCTGTAAGAAAACACGTTTTTGAAGCTTACTCATTTGAGTTAAAATTGTAAAATATATTAAAAAATGAAATTGAAAACTCACATAGAGCTACGGGAGAAATTTTAAATATTTGTGAATGTATGTTGTGTGTGTGTACATGAATGTGTGTTTATGTGTATATGTAAAATACAGAGTTAACTTTATCTTCACTTGCCTTTTCTTGTTTATAGATTGGAAAAGAAAGAGCAATCTCAGCAAGTGTTTGTATTAAGGGCCTATTATGTGCTCTCCTGCATTTTCACTTCTCAAATGGTTTCTCAACTTTGAACTGCTACAAAGGAATAAAACATTCTTCTCCATGTTGAAGAAACTACTGTGTATTAAAATATGGATAAATATCTCAGTGTCTGATGCATCCAGGTCCTTGGATGATCTGTGAATAATGTCTTAAATCTCACCAGCAGACATCTTTTTAAAAATAATTTAAAAGAGCTACATTGCTTCATCAATGAAGGATTGAGCCTGATAGCAGTTTTTAGAATATTGGTGAGAATATGGCTTGACTTACTCTAACTACATTAAATATAAATCTAACAGTGTGAACATATTGTCTCAGGACACAAAATATTTGTCTATTTTTAAAGCTTCGTATATTCTCAGTTAAAGTTATTCATACGTAGACCATCAACTTCATGTTTATGAAGTGCCTTGGTTCATAAGGCACTTTTTGATGCCTTCTGACCTGCTGTCCTCTCTAGGCCTGCTACAGACCTTTCATCCTGAACGCTCCCTTCACGATTATCCTGGGGATTGTCTTCACCTCTTTTTTGTTGGATCTCATTTCCCAAATCCCATGGCTTCCTCTTTGTTTACTCCGATCATTTTGAAGATTATAAACTCTATTTATAATAGAAAGTAAAGGAGAAAGAAAAGGAAGTAATTTTTGAGAACTTGGGATACTTTGGTTGGATATAACTATTTGAAATAGTTCCTTTTTCACAGTTTTACAGCTACAGTATGTTGTCGTTTCAAGTGTTGCATTTAAAAAAAAATTTTTTTTTTCAACGTTTATTTATTTTTGGGACAGAGAGAAACAGAGCATGAACGGGGGAGGGGCAGAGAGAGAGGGAGACACAGAATGGGAAACAGGCTCCAGGCTCCGAGCCATCAGCCCAGAGCCTGACGCGGGGCTCGAACTCACGGGCCGCGAGATTGTGACCTGGCTGAAGTCGGACGCTTAACCGACTGCGCCACCCAGGCGCCCCTCAAGTGTTGCATTTTAAAAGTTTAATATTATTCTAAAATTCTTTATCTTTTTAAGAAATCTGTTCTCTCTCAAATTTGACAGAATCTTCTTTTTTCAGTGTTCTAAAAACCTTGGTGTGGCTCTGTTTTTAAACATCGTGTTGAACATTTGACAGACCTTTTCAATTTAGAAAGTCATGGTTTTTCGGTTCCAGGAAATTTTCTTGAATTATTTCTTCGTTTAAAAAAAATGTGTATTTTTGAGAGAGAGAAAGAGAGTGTGTGTGCACACACGCACAAGTTGGGGAGAGGCAGAGATAGAAGGAGAGAGAGAGAATCCCAAGCAAGCTCCATGCTGTCAGCACAGAGTGCGATGAGGGGCTCAAACTCACGAGCTGTGAGATCATGACCTGAGCCAAAATCAAGAGTTGGATGCTTAACCAGCTGAGTCACTCAGGCACCCCTTGAATTATTTCTTTAATGATTTCCTTCCTTTTGTTTTCACTGATGTTTTTCCAGACCTTCCATTTCCTGGACAGGTTCTCAAAATTATCTTTTCATCTTCTGTCGTGTGTGTATATATACGTGTTTTAATGTTTTATTTATTTTTGAGAGAGATGGAGAGACAGAGTATGAGTGGGGGAGGGGCAGAGAGAGAGGGAGACACAGAACCCAAAGCAGGCTCCAGGCTCCGAGCTGTCAGCACAGAGCCCGACGCGGGGCTCGAACCCACTAACTGCGAGATCATGATGACCTCAGCCAAAGTCAGATGCTAAACTGACTGAGCCACCCAGGCACCCCTTCTGTTTGCGTATTTTTGTCTTTTTTCTTTACTCTCAGGGATATTTCTATAACTGCATCTTTCAACCTTTCTGTTAAAATTTTCATTTCTAATTTTTATACTTTGTAATGACCTTTTTCTTCTTAGTCCTACCCCTTCCCCCATTGCATTCTTTTCATATTTCTTGATTGCTTCTCTTAGTTTCTCAGTTTTTAAAATATATTACTGGAAGTTTTTTTTTTTTTTTTTTTTTTTTCTCTTTTAATTGTCTCTGTTTCCTTCAAGTTACTTTTTCCATTTGTTTTCTTTGGCCTCTGTCTTTTATAATAGAGGCCATCATCAAATATCTGGTGATCTTTAAGAGTTGTACTACACAACTAATTGGGTACTACTGTGATGCCATAGCTTGTTGGTTTTTTTTTTTTTTAAGAATTTATTTTTAAGTAATCTCTATACCCTACGTGGGGTTTGAACCCACAACCCCAAGATCAAGAGTTGCACACTCTGTTGACTGAGCCAGCCAGGTGCCCTCCTCCTTGTTTGTTGGTTATGGGTTTACTATGGGATGATCTGGCTGGGCCGTTTCTTAGGGAACTCCGGACGTCCGTATGTTTAGGTGTTTTCTTTTGAGCTGATCTGTTTCCCAGAGAACCTTCTTTTGAGTCTGCTGCCTTGGAGAGTGTGTGTACCTTAGCAGCTAACATGTTAGGAGCTGGGTGGGAAGAAGAGTCTCAACATTCAGTTACTCAGTCTCCCTTTAAAAAATATTTTACCTTACCCCCTCCCCTAATACCCTCCCTCTACTGTGCTAATGCCCTACAGTCCAGAGACTCTCACATTTATACTCTAGATAAGATTTCAAGGTCTAACTGTCTTGTAAATACATTTCCGACAGATTCTGTATTTCACTTATTCTTCCCTTCATTCACAGAATGGCTTTTCTCCCTGCGATTAAGGATTCAGCTTTTTGCTGTCAACTTCGTGTGCCTTTATGAACCCTTGTTTTATTTTCAAATCTACTTATTTTGTAGGTGGGGTATCAGGAAGGGTGTGGAAGCTAATAATGTAGATTCACTCTGATATCTGTAACCACCATTTTTAACACATATACATATAAACACATGCCTACATACATCAATCTCACATAAATGCTGTAACAGCTTAACAATAACAGTAAAATTTTTAAAACTTCGTATCGGTAGGCCACATATGGTTCTTGTCAAATCTGCACTAGAAATATATTTCCAGCTTAAATGCATTGAGATGAATCACCAAGCTTTGCACAATCTTTGTAGAGATTCTTTTCTCTTTCATTTCTGAATTACTCTTCAGCTTTCAAGATTCAACTCCTATGTCGCTCACTTCCTCTGTAAATCCTTTCCTGACTCTCCTTAGCTATAGTTCAGTGGTCTTTCTTGTGTTTACCCGCAGACTAAAATGAAAAAATACACCATTAAAATATATGACATCGTATCCTAATTGTGTCTAAATCACTCACTAGATTGTAAACTCCTAGAAAGCAGGACTGATGTTTTGTTCTGTATGTACAGTGCCTGGCATATAGTGAACAACCAGTAAATGCTTTGTGGGGTGGTTTAGTCGGTTGAGCATCCAACTCTTGATTTCGGCTCTTTATTCTGTCTCTCTCTCTCAAAATAAATAAGCTTAAAAAATCTTTAAAAAATAAAATGCTGTGTGGATTAGGGAATTTAATATTTTAAAAAAGAGAAACTACACTTTAAATAAATTAGGATATGATTATTATATAAAATGTTCACTGTACAAAATAATTTACTTTGGGGTTGCTTTAAATAGCCCTTGTCTTTGGTGCATTTGAAATTTCATTACTTTTTTTTTTTTTTTTTTTTGAGGAACACATTTTGGTGTAGTATTCCTTTTGCATATATGTGTACATATGCATACATTCTATATTGTTCTTCCTTAGTAGGGATGTTACTTATATTTGAAGAGAAATAAATGTTATTTTGTTACACATTAGTGATATTTTTCCCTCCAAATTCCCTTTGCTGGCTGAGTGCTAAGTGGCTATTCTCCTAGCTTTCTGATGAGTAGTGCAATAGATTTTAAGCAGCTAGTTCTAAAATACATTCAAAAGCATGTCCTATTCCTCATGAATTGCTCTTTCTTTGCTTAAATTTCCCATTCGGACCACCAGCAATCCCTTAAGTACTTTCCCCACCAGCTAATGCTAGCTTTTAAAAATCTACTTAATGTTACTCCTTTCTTTCTCTTTGTTGCCTCTGTCACTTAATATACCTCTATGCCTGCCTGATATTTTCCTTTTCAAGGTCTTTGTATGCTTTTAGGATGATCTTTCCTAGTCTCTTTTTCTACTGTCTTAGATGCTTTGATTCTGCTGTTTCTCCATTGCGAAGAGCTTAGTAGAGGGAGGAAGTGACTATTATGGGTGACTTTTTTTTTTAAGTTGTTATGTACAGTACTAAAGAAGATACAAACACTGGTGGTTACTATGTAACTACTGTTCCAAAAGGGATTTTAATAAACTTTCAGAGCCATTTATGGAGACAAAAAAAAAATTTTTTTTTAACGTTTATTTTATTTTTTTATTTTTTATTTATTTATTTTTTTTTTCAACGTTTATTTATTTTTGGGACAGAGAGAGACAGAGCATGAACGGGGGAGGGGCAGAGAGAGAGGGAGACACAGAATCGGAAACAGGCTCCAGGCTCTGAGCCATCAGCCCAGAGCCTGACGCGGGGCTCGAACTCTCGGACCGCGAGATCGTGACCTGGCTGAAGTCGGACGCTTAACCGACTGCGCCACCCAGGCGCCCCTAACGTTTATTTTATTTTTGAGAGAGAGTGTGAGTGGGGGAGGGACAGAGTGAGAGGGAAACAGAGGATCCAAAGTGGGCTCTGTGCTGACAACAGACAGCCTGATGCTGGGCTGGAGCTTACAAACCATGAGATCATGACTTGAGTCAAAGTTGGACGCTTAACTGACTGAGCCACCTAAGCACCCTGAGACAAAACTTAAAATTTTTTTTTTTAATATTTTAATTATTTTTGAAGGAGAGAGAGAGAGAGCATGAGCAGGGAAGAGCAGAGGGAGAGAGAGGGACACAGAATTCGAAGCAGGCTCCAGGCTCCGGGCTGTCAGTACAGAGCCCGATGCAGGGCTCGAACTCACAAACTGCGAGACCATGACCTGGGCCGAAGTCTGACGCCCAACTGACTGAGCCACCCAGGTGCCCGAGACAAAACTTTTAAAATGAGACTTGTTTACATTTTTTAGAGAAGGAAAAAACAATTTAACATTAATATTTGGCAATTGTCAAAGTTGAATGATAGGTAAATGGGAGTTCATTATTTCATATTCCCTTTATTTTTGTGTATATACACTCTTTTATACGTACAAGATTTCTAAAAAAATGGAAGTATCATTTTTTATTCCTCTTGACCCAGCAATCCCACTTTTTGGTATCTGTCCTCTAGTATATCAGGACACATGTACATGGATATTGATTAGCATTATTTGGATTGGAAACAGTCTGATGAGTCTGATAATTAATGAAATTATTGGATAAATTATGGTGTATCTATACAATGGATTATTATGCAAAAATTAAAAAGGATGAATTGAGTTATATGCTATATACTTTGGAGGGATGTCTGAGATGTGTTGTTAAGTGCATTGAGTAATGTATATAATGTCATTTCATTTTTATAAAAAGAAACTGGTAATATTACAAAAAGCTGTGAAAGCATATATAGCAAATTATCAGTTTTGGTTATTTTAGCAAAGTGGGACCTGAGGGAATGAGGTAGAGGAAAAATTAACCTTTTCTCTATCATTATGTGTATTGTTTGATTT